>NC_090437.1:769617869-770244438 GCF_031143425.1 Pleurodeles waltl
AAACATCAAGAATATGGTAACTTTGTTGTCGAGAACGGATTATGAAGAATTTCCGACAACTACTTCAAGAATATTACAGGAATTAAATATTGCATCAGATTTATGTATAACTAGTGGCTTGAAATATCAACAGGGATACCAAAACTTGCTGCTTATAATAATTTAGATGTTTTCTATAAACTAGTTTGTGAAGAAACTAAATATATGAATATGAAGAAAAGTAGGAAATATAACTTAAGCTATAATGAATACTTAGCTTTAAAAACACTTAAAAATGAAGATCTAATTATTAGAAGAGCAGATAAAGTTGGTAATATTGAGATTATGAATTGATGTGACTACGACCAAGAAATGTACACACAACTGAATAATGCAGAATGCCATGAAAAACTAAATAGCTTCCCTATGACAAATATAGTTCAAACGACCAATAAGTTGCTGAAAACATGGTATAATAATGGTATATTAGATGAAAATGAATATATGTACTTAAGAGTGGACCATCCAATATCTCCTTGTTTTTATACCCTCCCTAAAACACATAAAAATCTTCCATTTCCTCCAGGAAGACTTGTTTTGTAGATATTTTTCTGCAACCTTTGGTAGAAAACCTCCCATCATATATTAGAGATACGAAACATCTATTAAGTATTCTTGGCGATGTGAACTGGGAACCAAATATGATAATGGTAACACTGCATGTGGTAGCGTTGTATACAAGCATTAGATACGAATCAGGTATAAAGGCAATGAAGCATTTACTATACAAAAGATCAGCAAGTATGATGTAGCACACTGAGATGTTACTAGAGATGATGAACCTTATACTCAATCATAATTACATCCTTTTTAATAACGAATGGTACAGACAAAAACAGGGAGTGGCGATGGGGTCAAGATTCTCCCCCTCGTACGCTAACCTGTACATGGGATGGTTTGAAGAGAAATGGGTATGGGGACGAGGAGCAGTAGAATGGCATCCATATATTTTTTACTGGGCAAGATATATAGATGATTGCTTTATGATATGGACATGTAGTGTAATGGAATTGCGAGAATTCTGTGAATATTTGAACAATAATGAAGAGAATATGAAGTTTACATACCAACACAGTATGAAAAGCATAGAGTTTCTGGATGTAGAGTTATACATAGAAAACAACAAGATAGAGAGCAGACTATATCGAACTCAAACGTCCTGTAATTCGATATTATATGCAGAAAGTGCTCATCCGTTTTGTCAGATAGAAGCTATCCCATATGGAGAAATGGTAAGTGCGAGAAGGAATTGTAGTCAAGAAAAAGATTTTATGGACTGTATACAAGATATAAAAGGACGTTTTATAGCAAGGAGACAAAACCTGAACTGTTAAATAGGTACCCAAGAAAGGCAATTAGAATATCTTGACAACAAACTTTGAAAACAAAGGATAAGGGTCACAACACAAAGGAGAAGTTAAGAATAATTTTAGATTACACAGAGAACTCAGCTTTACTAATGAGAAGTCTGGGGATACATTGGAATATCCTACTACAGTATCAAACTTTGAGGAATTATATTAAATCAAAACCTAAAGTATCTTATCGCAGAGGGAAAACGCTGAGTAATACTCTATGTCCCAGTTACCCTATGAAAAGATGGGAAACAAATTGGCTAGACACTCACAATAAAGGTTTTTATAAATGTGGTAGTTGTGGTATGTGTGAATGGACATGGCATGCTAAGAAAGAAATCACATATGAGAAACTGTATGCACAGAAAGAGCATGAGACATTTAATTTTTTGGGCTTTGAACATGTAAAGGGGGCAATAGAGAGTTTACACTAAGAAGGAAAGAATCTATCTGGATTATGATCTTTAGGGCGGTTGAACATGGACTAAACTCGGATTATAAACTGGAATATTTTTTGAGTGAAAGTTAATGATTTAGATGGAACTTCATTCATATAAATGTATACACTAGATAATTTAGTGTAAGAAGATTGGCTAGATGAAAATAGTACCATATTATGTGGCAATGAATACTAGGGAGTATGTACAATAGTTTCAATGTAATTAGATATTTAGGTGCATAATCCATGTATTATAGATGATTATAAGAGAATTAGATTCATAGTGAATATAAATTCGGTTTACACTCACACTGTCCTTTAATTAAATGTAGCCATATATAACCAGGATAGAACATAATGAAAATCAACTAGTAAAATAACTACTCAGATGTTCAAAAAAATATTGGTTTCAATATCAAGCACATAGAGATAATAGATCAGCATAATACTACAAAATATATATCTTAATATAAACTAACCAACTGGTCTATACTAATTACCGTATTACTAATACAACCTAACATTAACTGAGTGGGAGTATGCCTTATACTATATCATAAGGGTTTTAATCATGGTGATGATTGTTTGTGTCTTTTTGTCAATATAACAGGTATAATATTCAATGAATATAAAAACAATAGATTTTAGGTTAGCATAATACATATTGTTTACATTTTACGAATTAATCAAATGGTTTCCAGAAATCCGACACTAATCGGGTCTCCGAATTAGTATCAGTAAGTGGGAAATGCCTCATATTAGTTTACGAGGATTTTCAACATGGAGACGAATAGCGATAGAATTAGTCCTTTCTTTATGTTCAAGGTTGAAGTCTAGTGTTTTGAATATGGTGTGGTTTACGAAATGGGGAGTCCTTTCCTTATTTCAAGGTTTGATCACATATTTATATGGTGTGGTTAGCAAAGGCCTCCGTTTGCGTTCTCGCAACCCGGAGGACGATTCAATTTTGACACACATGTGATCAAATCAAGAACTCTATTTAATATTAGATTTTCTTTTTAAATACCGGTTATCCGCATTAGTGATGTATTTGGTAACTATTTATTTCCTTTATTGAGGGTAAATTTATAATTGTTAACACTCATGCTTTCTATGCGGAACCACGGAGTAAAAGAGAGGTGAACAGTAATAGATAAAGAAGGATAAAGTTAAAGATTAATAATAAAAATAGCCAAGTAATTATACATTAACAAAACACTTATTTTACTGATTACTTTGCTTTAGGTGAAGTTGGAACTTGTCATCCGTTACAAATCGAAATAACATTTTTCCTGAATTATATAATATGATATAACGTAAGACAAGATACAGATTGGAGGGTAAATTAATATATAAAGAGGACCATTAGAGAGGTAATAAAAGAATATATTAACAAACAAGAAGAGTGCACTGCATGGAATCTGCATGTAAACATATACATAGATTGCCTACAATTGGGGGTCATGAGTTCAGATAAGAGTGTATGTACTTGACACTGAGGTGATTTAATATAATGAACACACTATAGTATATTAAAAGGAGTTCATTTAAATAGCACAAATGGGAATGTATGGGAATATTTAAATAACCATTATTATTGACTGGTCTCCACCTATTGTAAATTTCACTTAATCCATAGCACAGAAGTACACAATGGCAATAATCTAAAAATTCTTTAAAAATTTTAAACATTTTTGACAAAATATTTTGTGGTCATTAAGTACATTGTTATATATTGTTTACAGCCTATAAAAGCCCTGAGGAAGTCGTGGGGCGACACGCCCCAGATGAAACACGTGGTGGCTTTAGCTGGAGTGATGTATATATAAAGAAATAAAGAAGACTTTTGAGAACTGTATTTGGGACTGGATATCATATTATCGATTGATATATTAGAAGACCTGTGCATTGTGTACTATTATTTATTCCTGCAGTTAGGGCCACTGTATTCTGAAAGGTCCCAGTGGTCAAGAAGTATAGCACTGACGAGACTTGAACAATGGGAGATATGCTATGGGGATTGTGAATTGAAGGCATCAGATCTGGCTCCAATTGATCATAAAGATCCATGATTGTTTGACAATTCAGCCGATATGTCTGGATACATTGTTGCTCCTCCATGGTGTGTAGGTATTCTAGTGGACGGTACACTGGTGGTTGTCGTCCTCTACTCATATCATGAAAACTATGTGAAAATATTTCAAATTAGTATGTGACATGCAGCATGCAGACATCTTGTAAAGTCAGATGCACAAGTCACACATTTCTGCTGTTGAGCTCGGTTAGAAACTCCTTGGTGCACATTCCTCCAATTAACTATTGAACTACACATACAGATTCATCTGTTATTGTACATGGTTGTAAGTCCAAAGTGTTGCACATTATCAACTTTTTTAAAGCACATGGGAACAACTGAGTAGGTATACATTGCTATCACCACATGTCTTCCAGTAGCACAGCACTCACTGCACTGATGCACAATTTGATAACTAAACATGAAGGCAGAATTCACAGTTGTACTGCACCATATGGGATGTAGTTAATAATGCAGATGATAAAACCCTTCCATACAGTTATTTGCTTAAAATGGCCTACTGTACTGGACACTTGAAAGTGACCTAAGTCCGCCGGCAGAAGTCCTCATGGTGGTAGGCGGTCACAACTGCCATGGAACGTGCCATTGGAAGATATTGCTGCCTTTGGCAGACTTGGGCAAATTACAGTGTCCGCCGGCAGTGACGGTCATATATGTGGCGGACGTGACTGTCATCTCCTGTGGTATTGCTCACTTGACTCCTGAGACTGCTGCCAGAAAGATCTCCACTACCTGAGCTGCTGTGTATTGCCTCTGGGAGCTATCAGGCCACATCCTGCAGGTGGTAGGGCCAAGCCTTCACCCCTGAGGAGCTGGAAAAGCTAGTGGAGGATGGCCTACCCCTGTATGAACACCTATATGGTGTACCAGACAAGCAGTTTAGTCCAATGCAATACCAGTTTGAGATAGGTGTGGTGAATGATGGTGTATCTGAAATGGGAAGTAGTGCAGGTGTTGATGCATGTAGATGATAATTTGTAAATGTGTGTGTGTTGAGAGTATAGGAATGATTGCCTAGTCTCTACCACATAAGTGTGCTGTCCACTACTATTGGCATGGTGCATGTGGACATGACTTCTTCATTTTGTCTGTGTCATCCATACAGGTCAACGCCTATCAGAAGAAAGGAATTTGGTGTGCCATCGCCATGCAAGTGGGGACCCTGGGGGTCCACAGCCGGTGTATCACCCATCTGTAAGAAGAGTTGAGAGGACCTGAGACACTGGGTTCGGAAGACCGCAGAGGCCCAGCTGGGGATATCCTTCAAATTAGGGAGGGGTGCCCATCATACCTTGATACCCCAATGGCCTGCATTTTGACGGTGGCCTACCCTCAGGTAGATGGTCACTTGAAGGCAGCACAGCAGCCACAAGGGGGGGAAGTACTGACAGAACCCATGAACTTGCCACTGTCAGTTTAGTGTATGATGTATAAGAATTACAGCTATGACGATGTGGTAAGTGCTACAATTATGGTGACTACTAGGAGGACATGATACTACAGTAGCCAACATACATACACAGATGTGGCCATTGCATTGTGCATAGGAACATGTTGTTCCCTTTTGTCTACCAAATATTATTACAGCATGTGGAGATGCTATATCATACTTCCTACTTAGTATTTCGAAGTCCATGTACCCAAATTATTAGTTGTATAGCTCTTCGCTCTCTGAAAACTCCTAATCAATTGAGTCTGCTCCATGTACAACATTGGGTCTGACAGATGTGTAACAAGACCAAGTAATCATGCGTCCTGTAAAAGTTGGACGCTTCATGTGAGGTCCTCTTCCCAATCAGGCTTTTGGTATGACCAAGTAACTACACTCCCTATGAGGTTTGAGGAAGTGTCCCCATTCTCATGTCAGATTCATAAATTGGAAAATATGAAGTTTGATAAGGGTGGAGATCCTACAATGTGAATATCATTTTGACAATAAGACATTGACATTTCATGGTATTATATTGACATGTGTACACATACCTTTCATCCTAATGTATTTGGTGTAGAGCAGGTAAATGTATAGGCTACTGATCCTTTTGCCAATGTATATTGTCCATGCTACATAGGGCAATACATACCTATATGAGTGCAACATGTGCTATTTTGCTCCCTACATCATGCATCAAATCATACTTTGTGCCTGATTTAATTTTGAAGCGTCCATTTTCCCAGACTAACCTTAGCAATTCTGAGGCTGTTTGGACAGCATTGGGTATGGATCTATACATTTCTGCTTGACTAAATGTTGTAGCAAGTGTCACATACACCTATTGGTGTTGTGGCATATGTTGTCATTCACTTTGCTTGACTCTAGGTGTATGTGTCATTCAAGTGTACATTAGGAATCAGTTGTGTAAGTATTAGTTCTGGACTACAGTAGTAGGAATCACATGTCTGGACAGTTGTTAGTGATATAGGTGTTCAGATTTTGTCATGTAGAGGTTTTTCATCAGCATGTATGATGGGATGTTATTAGCCCTTCACGCACATTGTTTGGTGTCCATTGTAATGTTGGTGTTACCATGCTCCATATGGTTGTCTGTGGATGCATCCTGTGTGCTAGGTAGGCTTCAACTGCAGCTCATATAATTATTGTCTATGTGACAGTGTATCAGATTAGTGGGTGCAGAAACTCTTAACGTATCTTTTCCTAGTATTTAGATAGATGTTTCAATGATATGCTATGCCATATTATGATGCACACTGTAAGGGAAGGCCACATGTAGTGTCTTCATCTGAGATGTTTGCCATTGTATACATTGTGTACAGAATGATCAGTTAGGCACTTGATTGGAAATCAACATGCTGTGTCGTATTTGAAATGAGATGAGATTACTTTAATGGTACATGACTACTGGTGATGGACTGGGCAAGTGGGAGTAGGGATAGGAATTATATTGCGTCATCAGTCAACTGCATTTGCTTAGAATGATTTGATGATGGACAATGAAGATCCATATCGGGATGGATTTGAGAAGTAGCCAATCCATCTTGTGAATGATACATTTGAGTTACAGCTGGATTGATGGGATGGTAATGTAATGGTCTGAAGTACTGGGTTTTTCAGAACCCAGCGGTGCCAGGGAACACACCCTAAGACTTCGAGTCCTTCCTGTTTCAGACTACAGAAACACAGAGGCCCTCATTACGACCCTGGCGGTTTGTAACCGCCAGGGCCGCTGGACGGGGAGGCACCGCCGACAGGCCGGCGGTGCCCCGCGGGGCATTCTGACCGCGGCGGCTTAGCCGCGGTCAGAGAAGGGAAACCGGCGGTCTCCCGCCTGTTTCCCGCTGCCCCCAAGGAATCCTCCAAGCCGGCGCAGCTTGCTGCGCCGGCTTGGGGATTCCGACTCCCCCTCCCGCCATCCAGTTCCTGGCGGTTCTCCCGCCGGGAAGGGGAGTCGCGGGGCCCCCGTAAGAGGGCCCCAAAATGTATTTCACTGTCTGCCTTGCAGACAGTGAAATACGCGACGGGTGCAACAGCACCTGTCGCACCATCCCACTCCGCCGGCTCGATTACGAGCCGGCATCCTCGTGGGAAGGGAGTTTTTCCCTGGGCTGGCGGGCGGTCTTTTGGAGACCGCCCGCCAGCCCAGGGAAAAACTCATAATACCCTCCGCAGTCTTTTGACCGCGGAGCGGTATTATGGAGGGCTGAATTCTGGCGGGCGGCCTCCGCCGCCCGCCAGAATCAGAATGAGGGCCAGAGTCTTCTTCGTGAAGTCAAAGATCTTGTTTATTGGCTGCAGCCAGCAACAGGTATCCTAGAAGTACAACACGGTGTATATTCTCAGGAGACTGCTCCCTTTGCAAAGCTAACCTCCTCTTTTATACAAAATATTATGCTTTAGGCAAACATTCCTTATTTTACAGTTGACCATTCACATGTTTTCAGTACAAAGAAATAGCAAGTTTATGATGACAAGCCCATATTTCAGTTTGTCCAGCCCTCAATCAATTACCCGGCAAGGCTTAGTACTTTCATCAGATATCGACGGACCCCCAATATAAACGGGCACCTCCTCCTTGTAAAGCAAGTCATAAAGAAAGAAACAGAGACAGGTGTGTGTAAGATTAGGCATGGTTTGTGTGTGATGAAAGGTTTATGATGTGTTGTGCCTTGATACTAATCTCATTCGGCCACTGGGAAAGAAACTGGCCGAACAGGTTTGGCTTCAGGCAGTGGAGTCAGCTTGCCCAGGTCACAGAGGAGTCAGCAAAGGTGTACGTGTCCTTCAGACTCGTTTTCAGCATTAGACATTGGCCTATGTGAGGGCAATCACAAAATGGCTGTCGTTTTAAATGGAACACGAGGGTTCAGGACGGAAACTCTGATATTCGGGTGATTTCGTTACCAGAATATGAATAAAATGCTTGTGCATACTATTCTAATCATTCTCGGTCTGCTAATACCAAAATCGTTGTGATACGACGATGTTTATAACACGGGTCCAGAATTTTCAGTACCACAGACCCTCCTTTTGCCCTTACATAGGCAATAACCTATACTCACGCTAATCTGAGTCCAGGTCTATATTCATAAAGTCGTTGAGATGTTGCTGTAGCATCATCCTATTACTTAGCTTGTCCCTTGATACAGGTTTCCTTACACACGATGTAGCACAGAGGCCACATATTGCAGGAGCACTCTGTACACACAGACAGGACAGGAAAAGAATGGTTAAGATCATCCCAATGACTACCAGAGTCTTCCATCCCCAGGCGGATATCAGCTCCCAGAACCACCCCATCAATGACCAATCTCCTTTATCCACGTGAATAGACTCGGAGATCTTATACAGTTTGGAAATGGCCTGGTAGACTGTCGGAGCGTTATCTGGGATGAAAACACAGCAACTTGATTGGATCACTTTACATACCCCACCTCGGTCTGCAAGTATGACATCTAATGCGACCCTGTTCTGAAGAGTCATAAGGCGATCCGACTGGAGCTCAGCAGTCAAATTACCAAGGGCACCGGCGGTTTCAACTACCGTGGATTCAACCACCTTTGTCAATTGCCTTATGTTCCTGCTGTTAACCATAGGGCCCCAAAACGGCAGAAAACCCATTGCGAAATCTCAAAATTCTTGTCCTGTAGTGTCTTCTTTACTTATGACACCTCGAACTATCCTTGTCTTATGGTAATCTGCTGCGGCCGTGTAGGTGGGAGGTAACAGGAACGAAACAAAACATGTGCCTGAGAAGTCAGGAGGCAACCATGTATAGGCTCTATTATGGCAGATGAAATAGGTACCCTTAGCTGCTAAGAACGAAGGAGAAGTCTGAGATGCAAAAACATATGTTTCAGTGCAGATACTTTTCCCTAACTGAGCTCTGGGATTCTTGCCATTACCTTGCAGACATAGGTGACCCTGATGGGGTATCCAAATCGGGGAGGATCTCTTTGCTCGCTGGTTCCCACTCAGAGTAACTCCATATCCTGTTACGTTCCATCCAATATATGCTAGTGTCTCATCTCTCGGGATAGTCTCATAGGAAATATTTTCCCTAATCATATCTACTATACCCTTAGCTAGAGCACTATTCTTAGGATTATCTTTCACAGAACGTAGGGGGTTGGCTTCATACGCGTATATGAACACCGTTCTATATGCCCATACAGAACCATTATGGCTGAAAGGCAGGACCAGATAAGGGATACCTTTATCAGTAGTATGGGGCATAAGACCACACACCCAACAGTTAGTTGTGTTCACTACTAATTGGTGTTGGTGTAGAAGCTGAATGAATGAATTGTTGACAAATTCTAATCTTCTGGCAGACTCGTGTTCAGGCAGGGGGTGAAAAGAATGCGAGGAAACAGTAGAAGGAGGTATGGGCTGTGTAATGGGTGCAAATGTCACTTGAAAAGAGAATAAAACATATCCTATTAAAAACGTCATTACACTAAGCAACATGAAAACACATAATATAAAAAATTGTTTCTTTGTCATTATTATACCCATTCTGGCTTTAAAGTCCATCTGTCTGGCAGGTCTCTCATTCTTGAAAAACTCCATCCTCTCTAATTGCTGCTCGTGGTGGTAGGGTGTTCTATGCTAGGGAATGCTTCTGTCAGTCCAGGGCAACTCCCTTAGACTGACCAGAACTGTCGACCTAACGTCTTCAGCTGCACTCCAAAGACTTGGGCAACCACGACCCTACAGCTGAACCCGGATGGCGGTTCGAAAAGAAAAAAACAAAAATTAGAAAGTTTCTCAGATGAGAGAGCTGCACTTTAAAAAAAATTAGCAAAGGAACGGGAAAAAAATTATTTGTCCTTAGTTCTTGGTCTCAAATTATAACAGCTTTTTCCAGGAACTGTCTGGTTCTGGAACAAGAGTTCAGGCTCTGTAGTGTTCAATCGAATTGACGGTGGCACAGTTTCTTGCAAATTATTGTCACTTTCTTGTTCAGAAATTGTTCCTTTTACACGTGCATCGCTAAATGGCAAAAAACGAGGCACAGTCTCAGTCTCAGAGTCAGCGATCCCCTCCTGGACCCACCGGTCATACGGTAGAGGAAAAGGGACCTTCTTGCAGTGTACGCCGTGGATCCAGTTCTTTTTCCCTTCCACTCGAACAGCTGATCTTGTTGAGAGAAGGACGAGGTAGGGGCCGGTCCAACGGGGATGGTCATTCTTTGTCCGCTGGAAGTTCTTGACCAGCACCCATGATCCAGGATCGATAAGATGTCCTGGAGCTTCAGAGACCTGAGGCAGAGTATTGTGAACCTGTTGGTGTAGAACACGCAATTTAGCTGTCAATTCATACAAATAATCAAGCAGTACAGGGTGTTCGATCTCACTGAATTTTGTTGGTCTTGGCACTCCCCATATGTTGGCCGGGCGGCCGAACACAATTTCATATAGACTAAGTCCCACTCGCGAATGCACAGTCATTCTTGTTGATAGGAGTGCTAGAGGCAGAGCGTTAGGCCATTTAAGACCAGAGCTCGCTTGTATCTTTGCCAACTTCAGTTTTAGCGTGCCATTATAGCACTCTACTAGTCCAGCTGATTGGGGGTGATTTGCAGCGTGGAATTTTTGCTGGATACCTAGCCCTTCACATACTTTTTTCATCACTCGACCCACAAATTCACTCCCATTATCACTCCAGACCATTCTCGGCATTCCAAACCTAGGGAAGAATTCTTTGACAAGGGCTTTAGCTGTGGATAAGGCAGTGTTGTCTTTTAAGGGATATGCTTCTACCCATCTTGAAAAAGCACAAACAACAACGAGTACGTATTTCAGATTGTTGCACCTTTCCATGTGGATGAAATCTAGCTGCAAAACCTCGAACGGATACGTTGGAGGTGCAAAATGACCAGCTGGAGTTGGGGTTCCCCTACCAGGATTGTATTTCAGACACACCATGCAATTCTTGACCACATTCTCTGCACATTTAGGAATTCCAGCATTTTGCCATACTGGAGCCAACAACTTACAAATCCCTTTCACACTGATATGGGCCATTCCATGAGCCATTGTCCCCACTGCAAGCACCTACGCATCGGGTAACAACCATCGCTGATGTTCTGACAAGTCAACCCAACAACCATTTTCATCCAATTTACCCGTACTTTCTTTCCACACACTCAACTCTTTCTCTGAAGCTTCAGCTTGAATAGACTTCACACCCTCTATCGTATCTTCACATATTCCAACGTCACCAACCCATCTTGCGGGGCCTGCAACATACATTCGTTTCATCACATCTATTGCTGTTTCTTTTGCGATTTCGTCAGCAAATGCATTGCCACGACCGACATTATCAGTAACCTTCTTGTGTGCACTGCATTTCACAATCACAACTTGTAATGGCAAGGTCAGTGACTCAAGAAGCTCATTCACCAACTGACCATGCTGAATTTTAGTTCCATGCGAAGTCAGGAACCCACGTTCTTTCCACAATCGTCCAAAACTATGGGCCACACCAAACGCATACTGGCTGTCGGTATATATGGTCACTTTCATTCCTTTCGATAACACACACGCTCTCGTAAGTGCAATCAGCTCTGCTGCTTGAGCTGAATTATGTGGTATACGTGCAGGTTCAACAATCGTATGCAAAGTTGTGACAGCATATGCTGCAGTCGTATCACCATTCGGAAGCTTGAAGCATGAACCATCCACCCATAAGGTACCATCACACTTTACAAGAGGAGTATCTTTAAGATCTACTCTCCCTTTCGTTTCTTCTTCTGTCCTAAGAAAACAATCATGTTGTTCAACATCATCTGTCTCTACTGAAATCGGCAATAACGTGGCTGGATTCAACGTATTGCACCTCTTTATGTGCACATGACTCGCTAACAGTGTCAACTCGTAACCTGACAATCGAGCACTAGTTAAATGCTGTGTCTTGGTCCTGTTTAACAACGTGTCCACTGCATGTGGAACCATCACAATCAACATATTATTCATCACTAACCCAGCAGACTGTCGAATAGAAACAGCTGCTGCCGCTGTGGCTCTCAAGCAACTTGGCAATGCTTTAGCTACCGGATCCAAAGTCGACGAAAAATATGCACATGGGCGCTGCTTGTCTCCAAAAGACTGTGTCAGCACTGACAATGCACAACCCTCTTTCTCATGGACATACAGTGTAAAGGGCTTACTGTAGTCGGGGGTTCCCAAAACAGGAGCCGAACACAATGCATTACGCAATTCGGAAAAACTTTTCTGACAATCTTCAGACCACGGAACGGGGTTTGGTGTATCTTTATAGGTCAACGCTATCAAAGGTTTGGCCAGCTAAGAAAAATTTGGCATCCATTGTCTGCAGTATGATGTAATGCCCAAGAAAGCACGTACTTCTCTCTGTGTCCTTGGCACACTCAATTTTGCAATTGCCTGAATTCTTTCTGAGGTCAGTTTCCTTCCCTCCTTCGATAAGAGATGACCTAAGTAGGTCACTTCTTGTCGACAATATTGCAGTTTTGAAAGGGACACTTTGTGATGTAAATCAGACAAATGACGCAACAACAACAAGGTGGCTTCTTTACAAATCTCTTCAGTATCTGTAGCGACTAGTAAATCATCAATGTACTGAATAAGGGTAGCGCCGTCAGGTAAAACAATTGCATCAAGCTGTGTTTTTAAAGCCTGACTATATATTGATGGACTTTCACAGTAGCCTTGTGGAGCGCGTTTAAAGCGGAAACTTCGGCCTCCTAAACTGAATCCAAAAATATCCCTGCTCTCCTCTGCAATCGGGATGCTGAAGAAAGCATTCTTTAAGTCAATCACCGAGAACCAGGTGGCGGAAGCTGGAATCATAGTCAATATGGCAGTGATATCAGGAACAACTGGAAACTGTGGCACAACTATTTTATTTACCTCTCTAAGATCAATCACAAGCCTATAAACAGGTGGCTTAGAGGGGTCAGTACGTTTCAAAACAGGCAGAACAGGACTATTACAAACGTTGCCTCTTGTCTCTTCAATTACATCTTTTTCAATTAAATCATAAATGATCGCTAGCAACGCCTTTTCACCTTCACTAGAGATCTTGTATTGTTGAATGCATGGTAATTTAACATTGGCTTTCAATGTCACAACATAAGGCGGTATTTCCAACAGACCCACGTCATTAGGACCAGTAGCCCAAATGGTATCAGGAAGAAACGAGAATTCGGTCGGAAGTTTATCCTTTGACAAATACATTGGAGAGACCATTTTCCTACCCAGTGTAAGTTGTACTCCCGAAGGAGAACAATATAATGTCGCATACAATCTTTTCAACAAATCCAATCCTAACAAGTTTTCACCACAACCTGTCGTCAGAATAAGGGGTGCTTCCAATTCACAAGGTCCAACAGAAAGGGACATAGGACTAGTAATCGGGTTCCTAACCGGGGCGCCAGAAAAACCTACTGAAACATTAATCTCGCCAGACAAAGGTGCGCCAGGGAGTTTTGAGTGCATAATATAACTCTTTGTAGCACCAGTATCCAACAGAAAAGGCTCCGACACACCTGAGGTAATCACCTTAACATAAGGTCCATTCTGATCCACTGGAACTAAAAAAACTCCGGCCCGTATTTATACTTTTTGACGCTAAACTGCGCTAACGCAGTTTAGCGTAAAAAAAAATTTCGCCGGCTAACGCCATTCTGAAGCGCCATGCGGGCGCCGTATTTATTGAATGGCGTTAGCCGGCGCAAGCAGACCGGCGCTGCCTGGTGTGCGTGGAAAAAAAACACGTACACCAGGCAGCGCCGGCGTAGGGAAAAATGGCGTTAGGGCGTCTTAAAAATGGCGCAAGTCAGGTTGACGCTAAAAAATCGTCTTAACCCGATTTGCGCCATTTTAAACGACGCCCAGACGCCATTTACATGACTCCTGTCTTAGTAAAGACAGGAGTCATGCCCCCTTGCCCAATGGCCATGCCCAGGGGACTTCTGTTCCCTGGGCATGGTCATTGGGCATTGTGGCATGTAGGGGGGCACAAATCAGGCCCCCCATGCCAAAAAAAAGAATAAAAAAATAAAAAAATGTACTTACCTGAACTTACCTTAATGTCCCTGGGGTGGGTCCCTCCATCCTTGGGTGTCCTCCTGGGGTGGGCAAGGGTGGCAGGGGGGGTCCCTGGGGGCATGGGAGGGCAGCTGTGGGCTCATTTTGAGCCCACAGGTCCCTTAACGCCTGCCCTGACCCAGGCGTTAAAAAGTGGCGCAAATGCGGGGTTTTCTGCCCCGCCAACTCCCGGGCGTGATTTTTGCCCGGGAGTATAAATACGAAGCATTTGCGGCGCAGTCATTTTTTTGGACGGGAACGCCTACCTTGCATCTCATTAACGCAAGGAAGGCGTTCACGCAAAAAAATGACGCTCTTTACTCATACTTTGGCGCTAGACGCGTCTAGCGCCAAAGTATAAATATGGCGTTAGTTTTGCGCCGAATTTGCGTCGAAAAAAACGACGCTAATTCGGTGCAAACGGAGTATAAATATGCCCCTCCCTCTCTTCGTCTATGGCTGTCCTAGCAATTATTACCTTCCAGATTCTCATCTTCTGCATAGTAGTCGTCAGCATAGTACTGAACCGTCCTACCAGACGCGTTATGTTGCTGGTCAAAACTATTCATTGAGTTTTGAGACGGAAAGGAACGCGTGTTCTGGGGGAAACTTCCACGTCCTCTACCTCTAGGAGCTTGTTGAACACCTCGACCTCTTGCGCTAGGAGCACCATTCCTACGCTGTAACAAAATAGGACAACTATACTTGAAATGACCCTCTTCTTTACAATATGAACACTGATTGGGACCTACAGGAACACGTGGTTGAGAAAACTCGAACCTTTGCGAGTTTCTCTGGAACTGTTGAGGTTGCTGATAGTTACTCTGACCACCACGTGGCGGATACGCCTGTTGTAAAAGAACCTTCGTCTTAATTCTTTAGTTTTCTTGTCTGCTCTATCCTTCTCATCTTTATCCCTATTTTCGTAGTACTGTGCAGTAGCCAATATTTGTGCTGAAGAGGAAACGGCCCAAGAACTCTCTGAATCCTTCAATTTCTTACACAGCTCTGCAAGCAAATTGTGCACAAACTTGTCAACGAACAACCGTTGACCACCTTCTGTACTCATATCTTGACCACTGTGGTCGATAAACGTTTCCTCAAACCTGGTGAAGAAATCAGACACTGTTTCATCTTTCTTCTGCTTACATGCAGACAATTTATCCCAATTCACACGCATTGCAGGCATTAAAGTCTTCATGTAAGTAATGATCCTAGCAGGCAGTTCTGCTACCAAAGGCTCAGGCTTGGCACCACCAACTTGTCTATCATTTGCAGCACTAATATTAGCCCATGAGTCACCTAACTCTAGTGCATGATCTGGATGGCGAATCAATCCCCACAAAGGCTGTGGAACAACATTCCCAAATAACATGTCTATGTCGGCCAAATTCATAATGCATGAGTCTGCAGTCTGTGATAATTCCTTATAATACCCTGCAGGGTTTTTACGGGGATCAGGCAAAGTCTGCTTAAGGGCTAAAACTTCAGCTCGCTTCCACGGAACATGTACCCAAACACGCTGAAAATGAGCTGGGACAGCATCAATGTGATTAGCATCATCAGCCTCAACAGCGTCCTTCCATACCGGAGGGACTTCTCTCATTGGGTACTGTTGCACCTTTTTCTTAACAGAGGAGTCATGTTGGAACAATGACTGAGAAGGTTCCTTATTCCTAAAGGACAACAACGTTGCAACTGCTGTCTCAACATCGGGACCCACAATCGTGCCCTTTGCAAACTCAAACCGTACACGGCACAAATCAGGCGGATTTGTTTCCAAATCATTATCTTCCAATTCCTCACAAAGGAAAGCACACATTTTCTCAAAAACTTATCTTTGTTTTGGTGCTCCCCATTGACGGAAGACATCCATAACAGACTCTACATCGTATCTTAAAGGGTAAACAACCCATTTACGCGCCATACGGTCCAACATTTCTTTCTCTTGAGAATGAGGCAGTTGACTACGTGACTGTTTACGCTCCGAATCTGGGGTCACACCAGACGACCCAAAGAGAGGAAATATAAGGCTGGCAACAGTATCTGTCATTCTCTGTCGGACAGAAGGAGAAGTTGATGAAAGAACAGGAGGAAAAACAGAGGGAGGCAAGGCAGACGCAGAAGCAGACGCAGAGGCAGTATCAGGAAGAACACCAGAAGAGGCAGTCGATGTAGTACATAAAGTCACAGAAGGTACAGATGGAGCAGGTAGCGAAGTCGGCGGCTCTTGAAGGGGCTGCGCCATAGTAGTAGGAGCCAACTGAAAAGGAGCTGGCGGCTGTGGAAGAACCTGAGGCACAATAACCGGAGGTTGCACAGCTAAAGGTTGCGGAGGTGCTGTAGCATTCTGCGCATAGGGGGGTGGCGACCTCAACAAGTGTGACATTAAAGGATCTTTCCCAAGTTCTTTTGCTGCATCTTGCTGAAGAAGCGGAAGAACTGGATAACATTTATCGGTCACCAATTTACGTTGCCTGTTCAACTGCTCATTCATCTGTTCTTCTTCATCATCTTTAAACTGCATGGCAGCTTGCATTATCGAGATACCCTCTTCCCTCTTATTTCTCTTTGCTAATTTAATTTCCTTCTGTTTGGCTTCCTTACGCCCAAGGCGGAAAGAGTCAAACGTCGCCGGCCGGGCTTTCTTCTTAAAAAGTTTAACCTCCAGATTATTCAGAATCTCTGTGTCAAAACTACCATATTGGGGCCATTTTAAAACACCATCTTTCCTGGTGTATCGGATCCATACTTCATTATATATGATGGGGCCTATGCCATGTTTCACATATAGTTCATAGGTTGGAGTTCCAATCGGAGGAACCGGACACGAGTCCTCCAATCGGGAATCCCTATTATAACCAAGACAAAACAAATTTCCATATCTGCTAAGACCAGGCATCTTTGCTCTCTAGTCTAGCTTCAAACTTCAAAGGATTATCGAATACGATAGTCTCGTGAATACACGAATCCCTCGGCTTTGGTACTTGCAAGTTCCAAATCAAAGATCCCAAGGGGATACCAAACTAAGAACCAAACTAAGGACTGGGAGACGCTCCAGTTATACTTAACTGAGGTATCGATGACGTCACCAGAAGACTCGTTTATCGTTTCGCTCTACCAAACCATCAAGGGTCCAAAACAGGGCGATAGTCAGGGCAGCAGTCCTTCGTAGCCGTCGGAAAGCAGGGAACCTCGCAGCAAAGACTTTCGGACCACGTCGACATACAGGGGTTGATGAAGTGGCGGCCTTCCTCCAGAATTTTCACACGAAGCTCCTCACGAACCTCTGGCTTGGACCGGTACCGCTGAAATCGCCCCACGTTGGGCGCCAACTGAAGTACTGGGTTTTTCAGAACCCAGCGGTGCCAGGGAACACACCCTAAGACTTCGAGTCCTTCCTGTTTCAGACTACAGAAACACAGAGTCTTCTTCGTGAAGTCAAAGATCTTGTTTATTGGCTGCAGCCAGCAACAGGTATCCTAGAAGTACAACACAGTGTATATTCTCAGGAGACTGCTCCCTTTGCAAAGCTAACCTCCTCTTTTATACAAAATATTATGCTTTAGGCAAACATTGACCATTCACATGTTTTCACTACAAAGAAATAGCAGGTTTATGATGACAAGCCCATATTTCAGTTTGTCCAGCCCTCAATCAATTACCCGGCAAGGCTTAGTACTTTCATCAGATATCGACGGACCCCCAATATAAACGGGCATCTCCTCCTTGTAAAGCAAGTCATAAAGAAAGAAACAGAGACAGGTGTGTGTAAGATTAGGCATGGTTTGTGTGTGATGAAAGGTTTATGATGTGTTGTGCCTTGATACTAATCTAATTCGGCCACTGGGAAAGAAACTGGCCGAACAGGTTTGGCTTCAGGCAGTGGAGTCAGCTTGCCCAGGTCACAGAGGAGTCAGCAAAGGTGTACGTGTCCTTCAGACTCGTTTTCAGCATTAGACATTGGCCTATGTGAGGGCAATCACAAAATGGCTGTCGTTTTAAATGGAACACGAGGGTTCAGGACGGAAACTCTGATATTCGGGTGATTTCGTTACCCGAATATGAATACAATGCTTGTGCATACTATTCTAATCATTCTCGGTCTGCTGATACCAAAATCGTTGTGATACGACGATGTTTATAACACGGGTCCAGAATTTTCAGTACCACAGGTCAGATGGTTGGCTTATGTGGTAGGTGAGAATGTGTTCACATGGGAAAGCTGGAAGTATCGTGTTGTGACATGATGTGGGCAGTGAATGGTTTCTGGGGCTTTATTTGACAAAGATGTATTGTTTCTGTTGTGAATGTTGTAATGTATGTGTGTGTGAAGAATGTGATGACCCTCTCTCTCTCTCTTTCTGTGCATCAGCAGGCAAAGGAGATGGGACACAGCCGAGTGGGGAAGCTGGCTGCCATAGGACCGGGAGTGCTAAGACCACTGAAACCGAGGGACCCAGTGGCATGGAGGTTGAAGGGAGTGCCATGGGGGAGACAGAATCCACATCTTCATCATCGGAATCCTCCTCCAGTAGACACTCCCTGGCGGTGGTGGACCCATCTGGGACCACCCCAACATGATCTCTGTCCGCCACACCCCTTACTACCACTTGCCTCCCTGTAGCACATCACCCAGCTGGCTGTGGCCGCTCCCCCTCAACCAAGAGGGTGGGTGTCTCCTTACTACCACTGCCCTCCCTGTAGCACCTCACCCAGCTGGCTGTGGCCGCTCCCGCTCAACCAAGAGGGTGGGTGTCTCCTTACTACCACTGCCCTCCCTGTAGCTCCGCTCCCAGTTGGCTGTGCTCACTCAACCAAGAGGGTCAGCATCTCCTTTGCCCAGGCACCTCTGCCACTGCGCCTGTCAGCCCTGCTGCCCTCAGTGAAGAGGCTATTTACCTCCTGTGGTCGATCATTGTGGGTCATTTGACCATTGTGAATGCCATCCAGAGACTGGCAACCGAGGTCCAACAGAGTAATGCGTTCCTGGAGGGCATTCACAGTACATTGGCTGGCCTACAGAGATCCTTTCAGGCTTTGGCCTCCACACTGACTGCAGCCAGTCACCCTTTGTCTTCGGTCCCCCTCCACCTTCCTTGTACCAATCCCAAACCCCTCTTCCCTGACCCAGCCATAGCACACAGACAGACAAGCATGCATCCACCTCAACATCCAGGGGAAGCTCAGACAAACACAAGCACCACAAGACACACCACTGGCATTCACACAAGTAACATACACCTGGACACACATCAACAGTCATAACCTGCCCTGACATCCCCATCACCCCCACATCACACACAGCATCCTGCAGCACACATAGAATGCCACCTTGCGTAATAGCTTCTTCATGTGCAGGAAGGGACATCTCCCTGCATATAAACAATCTATCCCCTGAACGCAGGCACTACAGTGCAAGGATGCCCGTGTTGGTGAAGTGAGAACAAATCTGCGTAGGCGCTGAGGGAAATGCAGAGGTGTGCCGTATTCCAGTAAATATGTTTCAAAAGTGTTGCAGCGCCGTGCAACTTAGATTGCTGCTGCACTGAGCTATGCCACTTGAGAAAAAAACAGGGACAAAGTGCCCAACCTGTGAATGGCAAACCACACAGGTTGGACCAAAAACTCCACACACCCCCATGCGCCATTTGGGAATGGCCACAAAAGTGAACTCATACAGCACATGTGGCATGTTTGTGACCATCATTTGTACTGCCGTACAAGTAGCTTCAGTCTCACCATGTAACAAGGTTGTCTGTGTTGTGTGAATGGTTGGTGTTCTGCATAATGGAACATCTACATGCATAAGAACTGGCACAAGTGACATCAAAGTTGTGCAACAGGCACAATGTCACTAGCCCGTAATGCAACTGTACCATCATACAAATAGTTGCTCATGTGAATCCAAGATGCACATTCCCCTTGTGCCACATCAAAAAAGTCTCTAAATGCATGCATTGATCCACATTTTACATCCTTACACCAACACATGCATGTGGTAGATATACTGTATGCAAGTAAATGTCCCAAATGTAGGGAGGGACAAGCTAATGGTGCAGACAATCCTTAATGGTTGGACTGTCCCATCCATGCCAACAGCCACCACAGTCAAAGACTGATGTATCACTATCTCATTGCAGAGGATGATGCCTTTCCTCCTGCCAACCTGCCTGTCCTAGATTTTTACAGATGACATAGATGACCAGTTGCCAACCATCACTGAAAAGACTATCGAGGATGTCCTACCATCCCTCCAGACACCACCTCCAGTCACAGGGAGGACACACAGCGTTGTGGGATCTCTACATAAACCACCCAGCTACCAACACATAGAACCGGCCAGTCCTGACAAAGCCCTGGACTCCAAGGTCCCAGGCATCATCTTTCAGAAAACAGTGGTAGGAGTTCAGCAGGAGCTGGCCAAGCAGGTGCTGGTGGGGATGGAGACCATGGCAGGCAGCCTGGAGGAAGTGCATAGGAGCCTCAATCCAAGTGAGGACAACTCAGCTGCCATCAGAGGCACCCACTTCCCGCTACTTGGAATACAGCAGTCTCTGGCCGACATAGCTGCTATCATGAGGCAGAGGCTTCAACAACTGCCCTCCAAAAGTGGCAGCAGCATGATAGACAACAGGCTGGGAGCTATACAGAATACCCTTAAGTCCATACAGAGGGACCGGCCGCCCTCAGGGAAAACATGGCTGCCTACCACTGTGATCTTGCTGCAGTGTTGAGAAATCAGCAGTTCCTCCTTGCTGCAGTGATGCCTTATGTGTTCCCACAAATGACAGCTGCTGAGGCCTTTGACAACACATTTCTATTCCCTGATGTGTGTGTGGCCCTCTCAACCTCAACAACAGCACCACCCATGGCACAGGAGGCACCCACACATCAGAGGATGAAGATGTGGAAGGAACAACATTCACACAGAAAACCACCCGGTAGCACCAGTCTGTACCACATGGACAGTATCTCCTTAGTTCTGTTTTGAAGATCATGCCAGTGTTGTGAGAGCTGGCAATGTGCCCTCTTTACTCAACCACTGTTGACTTGTCTGCCATGTACTGTCATTGTCTCAGTTCATACCTTGCCAATTTGGACACCTCCTCAACAATGCACACATCTCCTAACCATGTCCCATGACATGTCCCTCACCCTTGGGCTCTGAATGTACAACAAATGGTTCAGGATCTCTCATGGGTTCTGTGAGCTGGACATTGTGTTGCATTGGAAAATACACTTGCACCTGTAAATAAATCTCCTTGTTCACAATTAACTGCTTCGCATTGCAATCAGGCATCAGGAATTCCCACTATACACCAGGGATTTTAGAATGTGTGTGTTTCTGTGTGGGGGGCATATACTTTATGGCCATTTCTGGGGGCAGATTGGCCTAATTTTTTTAGGCTGATCTGCCCTTAAGGGTGGCAGAAACCACAGGAACGCATGGGATTTTTTTCTTTGTTTATTTCTGTGGGGGGTCACAGAACTGTTGCCCATTTCTGCCCACCTTGGGGGCAGATCGACCTATTTTATTTTATCTGCCTCCGTGGTGGGGGGGGGGGGGCGCGGCCATTTAGACACCAGGGATAGAGTATGTGTGTGTGTGTGTTTATTGTATGGGGGCACCACCTTAGTCAAGGGTCACCCCCCTTAGGGGGGCATATTATTTGTGGCCATTTCTGCCCCCCTTGGGGCTTATCAGCCTATTATTTTTAGGCTGATCTGCCCCTAAGGGGAGCAGAAACCACAGGAATGCCAGGTATTTTTTTATTTCTTTTTTTTCTGTGGAGGAGTGGCCCCTTGGGCAAGGGTTGCTCCCCATGGGAGCACACTACTAAAGGTCTTTTCTGCTCCTCTTGGGGGCAGATTGGCCTATCTTTTGTGGGCCCATCTGCCCCTAAGGGGGGCAGAATCCACTGAGGCACCAGGGAAAATTTCGAAATCATTGATGGTGGGGTGTTTTGTCAACTGGTGAAGTATTGGCCTTTGTGATTCTAACAGTTTATTTCTCTTTTTTTTGTTCTAGTTCAAAGCTTTTGGTTCCTTCGTTGTGGCTCCTTGCAGTTTTGGCAGTGGATGTCCTGCGGTTTGCATAGTTGCATGTTTTAGGTAAGTAAAAACAATTTACTCCAAAGGAGTATTGTTTAAATGCATGAATGACATGTTTGTAGGTGCAGGATTGTGTGTGAAATTGTCCTTAGATTGTGCACACTGATACTTGTGTTGTCTTATGTTTAATTTGCTTTTCTTTTTTTCTTTTTAGTGAGATATCATTGGTAATTGCTGTGTCTGTGCATAGTAGTTGATGATGGGTAGGTTTTTCAGGTAAGTGAATGGTAGAGTTTTTCAGTACATAACTCTTTGGCCCTCATTACGACCCTGGCGGTCAGTGGTAATTTGGGGAAAGGTACTGCCAACAGGCTGGTGGTGGCTTTTCCCAAATTATGACACTGGCGGTTTGGCTCAAGCCAAACCGCCAATGTACCACTCCGTCCGCCAGGGTAGTAACAGCCGCTGGGCTGGAGACTTCATTCTCCAGTCTGGCGGCCGTCACAATCCCGCCCTCAGGATTATGACCCCGCCTACCGCCATGGTTTTCGTGGCAAGCGTACCACCACGAAAACCATGGCGGTAGGCAGTATCAGTGCCAGGGAAGGGATTCCCTGGCACTGATAGGTGTCTCCCCCACCCCACTCCCCAGAGTTCTCCTCCACCCTCCCCCATCATCTCCTGGACCCACACATTTCCACACCCACACACACATACACACGCATACCCACATCCACCCACGCATGCACACATACATACCCACACACCGCAACACACACCAACATACTTTTCCGCACACATGCATTCACCACACACAGCATACACGTACACTCACATGCAGGCGTTCATGCACTCATTCAAGGCAACTCACACCCGCATGCATGCAGTCATAAAAAGACACCTCACACACGCACACAACACCCTCCACCCCCTCTCCTGTCAGAGAACCTGACTCACCTGCTTGCAGGGAGTCCTCCGGCTGGAGATGGGACGCAGCGCTGCTGTCAGCAGCAGCGTCCCCCAGCAAAACACCGCCAGGCCGTATCATTGCTCATGCTGCCAGGCCGTATCATTGCTTATGATACGGTCGGCGGTGTTTTGCTGGTGTGACCGCCATGACCGTCGGATGGCGGAATTCCGTCAAGGGTCATAATGCAGGTGGGCAGCTGGTACCACCAATGTTGTAATGAGGGCCTTTATTTATTACTTATCTTACAGAGTGCTGGTTGTTGGTGGTGCATTTGCCCAGTTACTTTTCGTAGGAAGGATCATGGCTAGCATCAGGATAACCGCTCAGCAGGTTGTTGATATGCTTTTTGAGTCATTGGCTGATCATGAATTTGAGACTGACTCTGTATCTGAGGCAGAGGAGGAAGTGTGAGATTCTGGCAGTGAATTTTCTGTCCGAGAGAAATCTTCTGATGAAGAAGCCACTCAGTGCAGATGAAGTGCCTGCTTTAGAGGAGGACATTGATGTGCCAATAGTGCAGCAGCCTGGGGCTGAAAGGTTTCCCATTGGAATACCTGAACTCTGGGTTGCCCCAAATATGGAGCAGCCAGAGTTGCCTGCCTTCCGTTGTCTCCCCATGGTGTAGAGTCAATACAGAAACATTTTTGCCTGTCAATTTCTTTTAGTTGTTTATGGACAATGTATTTTTTGGAAGAGATTGTTGATCAGACTAATTTGTATGCAAAACAGGTTTTGACGTACAACTCTTCCAGACTTAGGCCACATTCTAGAGCCACCCAGTGGATTCCCACAAATTTGGAAGAGATGAAAAGGTTTTTGGGTTTGACTTTTTGATGGGGTTGATAAGGAAGCCGTCACTGGCTTCTTTTTGGTCAACTAGTCCCTTGCTGGCAATGGCTATATTTCCTGCAACCATGAGTCATAATCGGTATTTGCTTCTACTTCGGATGCTGCATTTTGTTGACAATGCTTCAGCCTTTCCATCAGATTACCCTGATTCTGACTGTCTTTTTAAGATTAGACCTTTCCTTGATCATTTTGTAGATCGGTTTTCAGAGTACTATGTTCTACGCAAAGAAATAGTTGTGGACGAGTCTTTGGTCCTGTTCAAGGGTCCTTTGGTTTTTAGGCAGTAAATTCATAGCAAGAGGGCACAGTATGCAATTAAATTGTATATGCTGTCTGAAAGTGGTACAGGATATGTGTTTAATTTCTGGATCTACACTGGTAGGGATTCCAGTGTTGACCCCCCCTGGTTGTCCGCCCACTTTTGGAGTTAGTGAGAAAATTGTGTGGGAACTTGGTAGATGACTGTTTAACAAAGGTCACCGTTTGTACATAGATAACTTCTACACTGGAGTGCAGTTGTTCAAGGAATTGTTTAGAGTGGACACTGTTGCTTGTGGCACAATCTATTGTAGCCGGAAAGGCTGACCAAGGGAGCTTGTCTGTAAAAAACGTGAGAGGGGACAGTTCAGGGCTTTACGGAATGATGAGCTGCTAGCTCTGAAATGTACCGACAGGAAGGATGTCTACATGCTAAGTACCATCCATCATGAGAGTACTTCCCCTGTGACTGTTTGGGGCCAGGTTGCTGAAGTGTGCCAACTTGTGTGCATTTTAGATTATAATAAGCACATGGGAGGGGTAGAGAGTTGATTAGAGGTTGGAACCTTATACTGCTGTTCGGAAATCTTACATTTGATATAAGAAGTTAGCGATTCACCTGTTCCACTTGGCAACTGTCAATGCTTTTATTATGTTCAAGGATAGTTCTCTAGAGTCAAAGATGACATTTGTGAAATTTCAGGAGTCAGTGATAGAGAACCTTATTGTGGTGGAACGTGCAAGAGTTCCTAGAGAAGAAGTGGTGGAGGATGTGGCTAGATTGAAAGATCACCACTTTGCTGAGCACATTCCTCCCACGGCCCACAAAAACTTTCCCTCTAAGAAATGTAGAGTCTATGCTCGAAGAGGGATCCAGAGGGAGACTTGTATGTACTGCCCAGATTATCCTTCAAAACCTGGGCTGTGTGTGGGAGGCTGTTTCGGGAGTTACCACACTCCAAAAAATTATTGGAAAATATTGTGAGCTTAAACTGCCTGTTTTATGTTTTCAAATGTTCTGTTTCACAGTTTTGATTACTGTCATGTATTTAGTTAGAGCTTTTGTGTTTGTAATTTTGTACTTATTTCTAATTAGCTAGTGTTTTTTTTATTTTTTAAGTGATGGTGTCCATGGAGTGACGCTTGGCTGACAGTGTAAATAGTGACTTGCTGTTGGCCATTGCAACACACTGCCAGCCAAACGCCACTCCACACTCAGTATCAGGCATGTGGGCGTATGAAAGTGTTGGACTCTTGAATGGCACTATCTGTTGTTGCAAGTGTTGTAATATGCTGGGCCCGCAGCTGGCGGCGTGAATAGTCTTGTGCATGTCATCTATGAAAGATGTGTGAAAGGACTGTAAAGCGGTTGGTGTCTTGTTGCGGCTTTCCAGCTCACAAGCTGTGAGTAATTGGTTCAGTTTTCTGGCCTTTCAGTTACTAACAGTGAATTTCATTGTTGTGAAATCTCTTGTTAATAAAATTTGATCTGCTGAACCATCACTCACCCTTGTGCCAAATCCAACCAGTAGGTTTGGTAAAAATGACTGAGTGGTAAAAATGACAAAACCTGCGCCACTGTAATCAGGCGTAGGAGCACACCTGTGACATGCTAGGTGTCTCGGGTAGGACCCCGATGATGCAGCATGCTACCAACTGTGTTCATGGGTGAGTGGTCTTCTTAACATAACCTAAGTGTGTTTCTTTTCATAATTTTAGTGTTTGGAACATCACAGAAGAATATGGACACATCAAAATGACCTATTACAACACTACCTGTTTTTCTGGCGGGTCACTTGCGTTTTTGGTCCCGGGTGCGGCCGTTATCTAGGGAAACCTACCAAACCCAGACATTTCTTAAAACTAGACACCCAGAGGTGTCCAGGGAGGTGTGGATTGCGTGGATCGCCCAACATTTTCTTACCCAGACTCCTCTGCAAACCTCAGAATTTGCTAAAAAAAGCATATTTTCCTCACTTTTCTTTGTAGGATCACCTCGGTTGCACTAATTTCCTACCACCCAGCGTTCCCCTCAGTCTCGCAAGTAAAATGATACCTCACTTGTGTGAGTCTCCAAAGCAGAGTCAACCTAAAGATGTATAAAAGAAAAGATTTTGTTCATCAACTCACAGTGCTATCCCCTCAATCTCTGTTGCTCCCCTCAGATTCCAGAACTGAAGTGTTTTTTTGACAAAGTTTGAGGTTTGTAAAGGATCCTGGGTAACAGAACCTGGTAAGAGCCCCACATGTTACCCCATTATGAATTTCCCTAGCTGCTTAGTTTTCAGAAATGTCCAGGTTTCTAGGTTTTCCTAGGTGTCGGCCGAGCTAGAGGCCAAAATCCACAGCTAGGCACTTTGCAAAAAACAGGTCGATTTTCTTCAGGAAAATGTGATGTGTCCATGTTGTGTTTTGGGGCACTTCCTGTCACGGGCAGTAGGCCTACCCACACAAGTGAGGTACAGTTTTTATCGGGAGACTTGGGAGAACGCTGGGTAGATGGAGGTTTTTGGCTCCCCTTAGGTTCCAGAACTTTCCAGCACCAAAATGTGAGGGAGAATTGTTTCTTTTTGCCAAATTTTGATGTTTGCAAAGTATTCTGGGTAACAGAACCTGGTTAGAGCCCCATACATCACCCCATCCTAAATTCCTCTAGATGTCTAGTTTTCAAAAATGCACAGGTTTGGTGGGTTTCCCTAGGTGCTGGCCAAGCTACAGGCCAAAATCCACAGCCAGACACTTTCCAAAAAAAACGTCAGATTTCAATGTAAAGATGTGATGTGGGCATTAGTCCTATGCACACAAGTGAGATACCATTTTTATCATGAGACTTGGGGGGACACAGAATAGCAGAACAAGTGTTATTGCCCCTTGTCTTTCTCTACATCTTTTCCTTTCAAATGTAAGACAGTGTATAAAAAAGACGTCTGTTTGAGAAATGTCCTGTAATTCACATGCTACTATGGGGAATTCAGAGATGTGCAAATAGCCACTGCTTCTCAACACCTTATCTTGTGCCTATTTAGGAAATACAGAGGTTTCCTTGATACTTATTTTTCATTTTTTATATTTCACCAAATTAATTTCTGTATACCCTGTATACAATGAACATCCATTGCAAGGTGCTCCTCATTTATTGGCTCTGGGTACCTAGGATTCTTGATGAACCTACAATCCCTATATGTCCCCGTAACCAAAAGAGTCTTGCAGACATAATGGTATATCGCTTTTGAAAATCTGACACTGCAGGAAAAAGTTACAGCGTAAAACGTGAAGAGAAATGGCTGTTTTTTTCACCTCACTTTTAACATTGTTTTATTTCAGCTGTTATTTTCTGTTTAAAAACCCTGTAGCATCTACAGAAGTGACCCCTTTCTGAATTCAGAATTTTGTCTACTATTCAGAAATGTTTAGCTGCCTGGGTACCATCATTAATTTCACACCCATTTTTGTCACTAACTGTTCAGCGGTGCTTGACTTTGCTGTCTCTGACCTGTTCAGCGGTGCTTGCCATGGCGGTCTTTGCCCTGTTCAGTGGTGCTTGCCTTGTTCAGTGGTGCTTGCCATGGCGGTCTTTGCACTGTTCAGCTGTGCTTGACTTTGCTGTCTCTGACCTGTTCAGCGGTGCTTTCCATGGCAGTCTTTGCCCTGTCCAGCTGTGCTTGCCCTGTTCAGCGGTGCTTGACTTTGCTGTCTCTGACCTGTGCAGCAGTGTTTGCCATGGTGGTCCCACATTGCCCAGCGGGGCTGTGGCTGCCGGGGCCCTCCTGGGCACTGACTCTGGTGGTGGCCTCCTGGCCAGTGACGATGGGACTGCCCTCCTGGCCACTGACTCTGGCGGTGGCCTCCTGGCCAGTGACAATGGGGCTGGCGGTGGCCTCCTGGGCAGCGGGGATGATGGCGGGCTTCTCCGCCGTGCTGCTCTTCCCAGACTTTGGCGCTTTCTTCTGCCCCTTCCCCACCTTGGGAGGAGTCACACCTGAGTGGCCATCCCCCCGGGACCCTTGTGAGCGGCTTTGCCGGCTGGAGTCATCCCCCTATCCCGTTGGGCACTGTCCAACTTCTGGTGCTTCACGGGGGGGACTGGCTGTGCCTTGACTCCGTGTCACACTGGCTCCCCTGGTGCCCAGTGCACTCCACTTACCTCTAACAGGCACCACTGGTACCGGAGATTTTTTGGCTGAGGTGCTAGTAAGGGACCTATGAATTGGAGGGGGGGGTGGGAAAGAGGTCAAGGTTGCTCAGGAAAAGTTTCTGACAAACACTGGGATGGGTAGCTGGAGGGGGTCTGGGAGTGGAGGAAGAGGAGGTGGTTGTAGGAGGTGTAACTTTTGTTGACTTGGGTGCAGGTGCATGCGCTGGAGGCTGTCGTGAGGTGGATGGATGTTGAGTGGGTGTGTGCCCGCGTTTGTGTACTTTGGGAGGGGGTGTCACAGACACACTGGGAGAGGACACAGGGGATGTTAAATGGTAGTGGGGGTGGTGAGTGCAGGTGAGCGGGGTGTGCTGGTGGGTGTGCTGGTGCGGGACCTAGTGGCTGTAGTGGTAGTGCATGCAGGTGAGAGTGTAGATGACACTGGGATGGAGGAGGGAGACGACGAGGAGGGGGACACAGTGGAGGCAGTGGATGTTGCTGTGTCTGTATGTGTGTGATGCTTGCGTGAGTGCCTGTGGGATGTGTGGTGCTTATGTGTGCCTGAGCTTCCCTTGTGTGTTGACGTGTGTGCAGGCTGGTCTGATGGTGTGCTTGGGATAGGCTGGGGTACAGGGGATTGGGTTTGGGTGGAGGAATTTGGAGGGGGGAGGCTAGACACAGGGACAATAGCTGCCATCAGTGCTGAGGCAGAGATTGCAGGGTTCGATGAAGGGCAACCTGACCAGAATGAATGCCCTCCAGGAATGCATTACTGTGTTGCAACTCCCTTTCTACACCCTGGATGGCATTCACAATGGTAGACTGCCCAACAGTGAGTGACCTGAGGAGGTCAATGGCCTCCTCACTGAGGGCAGCAGGGGTGACAGGGGCAGGGGCTGAGGTGCCTGGGGCGAAGAGGATGCCCATCCTCCTGGGTGAGCCGGCACGGGGCGAAGGGGCTGCTGGGAGGGCGGTGCTGGTAGGGGGGGTGGCGGCTGTACCTTTAGAAGTGGGGGGCACAGATTTTGCCGCCACCACAAGGGAAGTCCCATCGGAGGACGAGTCCGTGTCGCTGGTTGCTGATCCTGTCCCCGCCGTGAAGCTCCCGTCGCCCTCCGTCCCACTGGTGTATTCAGAGTTCGTGGTGTGGCCCTCCATGGCCATGTGGGATGCAGCTCCCTCGTGCTCTGGTGCCACTGTACCTCCACCTGATGATGCTGATGCACAAAAGAACAGGGAGAGCACAAAAAGGATGGGGGACGACAGAAGAAAGACAGGTTGAGTGCATGGCTTACCGCTACCGTTGGCGGACAATACAGACACAGCAGCCCCCGCCACTACGCCGCGCTGTTGGGCTCTACTGATGCAGTTCCTGGGATATGGCCTACATGACTATGGTGGACATCAGCACACATAGATGACACAGGGGCATGTATACCTGTACTTTGCACTCTACAGAGGTGGGGTGGAGTGCCACATTGCCTGTATTACAGAGGGGCCTAGCCTACGGAACTCGCCCTGGCCTAGGGAAACCCACAGCCCTCCTCCCCCACCCAGACACATTCACTGTGCGCAAAGTCTGCTGAATGATGTTGTACTCACCCCCTTGTGTCTGCTGTGATGCCCTCAAGCGCCCATCCAACTCAGGGTAGGCCACCGCCAGGATCCGGAACATCAGGGGGATCATCAGGGGGGTGCGACGGGCACCCCTCCCACGTTGGAAGGCCATCCCCAGCTGAGCCTCCGCCGTCCAGTGGGGAATGTCCTCCCATCTTTTACGGCAGTGGGTGCTCCGTCTCTGGTGGACCCCAGGGTCCGGACGTCCTTGGCGATGGCACGCCAAATATCCTTCTTCTGGTGGGCGCTGACCTACATGACATGTACAGGGGAAGAAGAGAAGTCATTACCAACTGCACCATCGAAGTGAGTGGCCCACATCCCTACCCTTGCTATGTGGCACATGCATTCACAGTCCTTCATGCTCGCAGAACTCTGCCCCCTTCCTTCTTAGAACCAGCCCTCTCCACCCAGGCATAGCCCAGACAACTTGCTCCCTGTGTACTCACCTGTTGGTCTGGAGGACCGTAGAGTAGCGTGTACTGGGGGAGGTCCCCGTCCACGAGCTTCTCCAAATCCTGTGCAGTGAAGGCAGGGGCCCTTCCCCCGACGCACAAGCCATTGTCTCTTCCAGACCGAGGTCACAGCAGCACTTGCAGTATAGGTCCTCTCCTGTCGAAGATCAGGTATCGAGTGATTCAACAGATAGAAAATGGCAGTGACGTCTGCGGCGGTGACGTCCGCGGTGGTGCGTATCATCACCGCCGGCGCACTTCGTCATTGGCTCCTGGGACCCATAGGGTCCGATGTTAACCAATGCAGTATTGCGCAGCGGTCTTCGACCGCCTACTGCAACGGTGTACAACGCCAGCGCAGTTACCTCACATCCCATTGTCCCAGTTTAGAGGTCAGGCAGCCGCCATTTCAGGGGCCCTCATGGCTTCATTTTCAACTGCGTCACACATACCTAGGCCTGGACTCAACACACATACAGACAACTTTTTGGATTATGTTTCATGTTCTGTGTAGCTGTGGGTATATACCTCTGAGTTGCTTGACTCTGTGGTCGCTGTTGTCCTTCCTAGGCACTGTCAGCTGGGACATGTGAGGAGATGGCGGAATCCTCTGGTGTACCGACCGCTGGTGGACCTGTTGACAATCGAGGAGCGACATTTAATCATCACCTACAGGTTTGACCGTGCCACAATCCAGGAACTGTGTACCCAGTTGGAGCCTGACCTGATGTCAGCTATCCGCCATCCCACGGGGATCCCCCCTCAAGTGCAGGTGCTATCAGTGCTCCATTTCCTTGCAAGTGGGTCTTTTCAAACAACAGTGGCCATGGCATCAGGGATTTCCCAGCCTATGTTTTCCAACGTGTTGTCCATAGTGTTGTCTGCCCTGCTGAAACACATGAGGAGCTACATCGTTTTCCCTAAGGTGGAGGATTTGGCTACTGTTAAAGGTGACTTCTATGCCCTTGGACATATCCCTAACATCATAGGTGCCATTGATGGGACCCATGTGGCTTTGGTCCCCCCCCCCACAGGAGTGAACAGGTGTACAGGAACCGTAAGAGTTATAATTCCATGAATGTACAGATGGTATGTATGGCAGACCAGTACATCTCCCAGGTAAATGCTATGTTCCCTGGCTCAGTGCATGACGCCTACATCCTGCGGAATAGCAGCATCCCTTATGTGATGGGTCAACTCCAGAGGCACCGGGTGTGGCTATTAGGGGATTCTAGTTACCCAACCTGTCAAGGCTACTGACCCCAGTGAGGAATCCCAAGACCAGGGCAGAGGAACGCTACAATGAGGCACATCGGCGGACTAGGAGGGTGATCGAACGCACCTTCGGCCTCCTGAAGGCCAGGTTCAGGTGCCTCCATATGACAAGTGGTTCCCTATTCTACTCACCAAGGAAGGTGTGCCAGATCATCATCGCCTGCTGTATGCTTCACAATCTTGCTTTGCGACGTGTTGTGGCAGCTGTGGAGCCTGTGGACAGTGATGAGGAGGAAGCAGAGGAAGAAGACATTGACAATAGGGACTCGGTCATCCAGCAATATTTCCAGTGACACACAGGTGAGAACACTTTCTTGCCTACTACAAGTACTTTCACACTTCTACCTCTATCCTGTCTGTCAATTTCAAGCAGTATTTGGTAACTGAGTTGTACATTTCCATTACGGTTTCACAGGTGTGGTTACCAACGTGTGTCATCTGCTTGCATTCTTCATGGACTTGTGATGTGTGACATAGGTATGTTGACATTACATTTGAGAACGGAATTTGGCACTGTCATGGCTAATACACATTTTAAAAAACACAGACTGACTCCAGATTGTTTTGTGCTTCAAAGGTGTTTATTGAAGTGCTAAATATTGGAGGGGGTGGTAAAATGGTGAGGGGGGATGCTGGAGGAATGTCCATGGTAGAGTCCAGTCTATTAGTCTCACAGGTGCACTGCACATATGGGCATAGGAAGTGGAGCTGGGGCAGTTCCAATATGGACAGGGTTACAAAGTGGGACAGTCGGATGACAATCAGGGTGGTCTCATTTCTTGGCGGGGGTCTTACCATCATGCTCTGTCCTGTTCCTGGATCTCAGGGACCGCTTGCGGGGTGGTTCTCCGTCTGCAGGGGGTGGGGTGCTGGTGTGGTGGTCCTGTCCACTAGCGCAGGCGGAGGTGGTGGTCAGTTCATCATCCATGCTAGTGTCAGGGGCCCCTTGGAGTGCCACGGTGTCCCTCATGGTGTTCAGTATGTCCTTCAGCACCCCTACGATGGTGCCCAGGGTGGAGCTGATGGTTCTGAGTTCTTCCCTGAACCCCAAATACTGTTCCTCCTGCATGCGCTGGGTCTCCTGAAACTTGGCCAGGACCGTAGCCATCGTCTCCTGGGAGTGGTGGTATTCTCCCATGATGGAGGAGAGGGCCTCGTGGAGAGTGGGTTCCCTTGGCCTGTCCGCCCCCTGTCACACGGCAGCCCTCCCAGTTCCCCTGTGTTCCTGGGCCTCCGTCCCCTGGACTGTGTGCCCATTACCACTGCCCCTAGGTCCCTGTTGTTGTTGGGGTGGTGGGTTATCCTGGGTTCCCTGTAGTGGTGAACACACAGCTGATTGTCGTGTCCTGGGTACGGAGGTATGGGCCCGCTTGGTGGGTGCTGTGCTGGTGTTTCCAGAGGGTGGAAGGTCTGTGTTGGGCTGTGCCTGTGCGAGGGGAACCGACTGTCCCGAGGCCCACGATGGTCTGGGCTGGTCATCTGGATCCAGTTGGCCAGAGCTGCTGTCATCACTGTGGGCCTCTTCTGTGGGTGGGGTAGAGATGTCTGGACCCTCCTGTCTGGTGACGTTGGGTAGTGGTCCTGATTATTGCATCTGTGTGTGTCATGGTGTGCAATGGGTGGGTGAGCATGTACCCCAGTGCTAGCATTCCTGTGTGGGGGCTTGTGTGATGATGGTTGGGGGGGGTGTTATGGGTATGTGCAGTGGGCATGCTTTAGTGAGGGCTGTCCATGCTTTGTTGTGTCATGCAGGGCTTGGTGTTGGGATGTGTGGTTTATGTTATTAGTACATTAGTGAGGAGTTGGAGTGATAGGGGAGGGGGTGAGTTGGGGGTCTGTGATAGCATGCAGGTAGGGTGGGGGATATGTTAAGATTTGACTTACCAGAGTCCATACCTCCACCGACTCCTCCGAGGCCCTCAGGATGCATAATGGTCAAGACCTGCTCCTCCCATGTTGTTAGTTGTGGGGGAGGAGGTGGGGGTCCGCCGCCAGTCCGCTGTACCGCGATGTTGTGTCTTGAGACCACGGAACGCACCTTCCCCCGTAGGTCGTTCCACCTCTTCCTGATGTCCTCCCGATTTCTTGGGTGCTGTCCCACTGCGTTGACCCTGTCGACTACTCTTCGCCATAGCTCCATCTTCCTAGCTATGGAGGTGGGCTGCACCTGTGATCCAAATAGCTGTGGCTCTACCCATAGGATTTCCTCCACCATGACCCTGAGCTCCTCCTCGGAGAACCTGGGGTGTCTTTGCCATGCCATGGGGTGGTGTAAGTTATGTGTGGGATGGTGTATATGGTGATGAGTGTAGTGATGTGTAGTGGTGTGTGGTGTTTTGTGCGTGGGTGTTGTGTGGGTGATGGTGTTGTGTGCCTCTGTGTGGTGGGGTTGTCTATGCTGTGCAGTCTCTCTGGCCTTCATCAATAATTTTTGGTCATAGGGGTTTGTGGGTGATGTGGGTATGTGTTTTATATTGTGTTGGGTGTGTGGGAGTGGTGTTTGTATGTGTATCAGGTGTGTGTATTTGGAATTGTCCAATGTGGCGGTGTTTTGGAGATGTGTGTGTATTTTGAACGCGGCGGTGTGTACCGCCAATGGAATACCGCAGCTGAAAGACCGCCGCGTGGATTCGTGGATCGTGATAGCATGGGCGTGTTTCTGTTGGCGTGACGGTGGAGGTTTTGTTTTTGCCAGTTTATCACTGACCTTTGGTGTGGCGGACTTGTGTGGGTGTCTGAATTTCGGCGGATTCGGGGATGTGGGTCATAATAGCTGTGGCGGATTTCCGTGGCCGCGGCGGTGTATTGGCAGTATTCTGCACGGCGGTAAGCGGCTTTTACCGCCAATGTTGTAATGACCCCATTAGTCTCTTTTTCGAAGATTTTCTTCAGCGGGACGAACCTGCCAGTCCAGTCCGACCTCCTCGAGCCCTTCTCTGGATACGCGATGCGGGAATCATCGGTGGAGATTTTTACCATCGGACTTAGTCGTTTTTTCGAGGTGAAAATCCTTCGACCGGGGTAAACCTGGATCTTGATCTGACGTCCCTGGAGCCCTTCTCAGATACGCTGGCTGGGAGGTCCCGGTCAACTTTTTACCTTCGGACTTAGGGGGTCATTCCAACCCTGGCTGTCAATGACCGCCGGGTTGGAGGACCGCGGGAGCACCGCCGACAGGCCGGCGGTGCTCCCAAGGGCATTCCGACCGCGGCGGTAAAGCCGCGGTCGGACCGGCAACACTGGCGGTCTCCCGCCAGTGTACCGCCGCCCTTTGGAATCCTCCAAGGCGGCCAGCTAGCTGCGCCGCCGAGGGGATTCCGACCCCCCCACCGCCATCCAGTTCCCGGCGGTCCGCCCGCCGGGAACTGGATGTCGGTAGGGGGGGTCGCGGGGCCCCTGGGGGCCCCTGCAGTGCCCATGCCACTGGTATGGGCACTGCAGGGGCCCCCGTAAGAGGGCCCCTACAAGTATTTCACTGTCTGCTTGGCAGACAGTGAAATACGCGACGGGTGCAACAGCACCCGTCGCACCTTCCCACTCCGCCGGCTCGATTACGAGCCGGCATCCTCGTGGGAAGGGAGTTTTTCCCTGGGCTGGCGGAGGGGGGAAGTCTGGCGGGCGGCCTCCGCCGCCCGCCAGACTTGGAATGACCCCCTTAGTCTCTTTTTTGGGGATTTTCTTTACCGGGACGAACCAGAAAATCAGGCCAGTTCGCGGTTGAGGCACGCCGGCTAGAGTTGCTGCGGCGGGTCGGACCCTCTATGGAGCTTTTTTTTCAAAAGTTGTCCAAACTTCTGGGGATTCTCCCAGATGTCCTTTTAAGGTTCATTTGAGGTCCACAGCTCACCCCAAGGGCCCAGTCGTTCTGACATGGTCTTTGGGGGGTGCAGACTACAACTCCCAGAATGCACCTGGCACAAACTCCTTTTTGGCCACTGGACAGTGGTCAGCTGGTTGCTTTCTTCAAGAGTTTGTGCAGGGGACTCTGGTTAGCAATTTTTCACCTGTAGCAAACAGTGAGTCCCTCCTTGAACCAGTTGAAGCCAGGCAAAGTCCTTCTTGTGGTGAAGTCCAAGTGTGCAGCTGGTGCAGTCCTTCTGAGTGCAGGTTCCAGGTGCAGGCCAGGGGTCCAGCAGGGCAGTCCTTCTTCTCCTTTGGTTCTTCCTTGTTGGAATCTGATGGGGATCTGAGGTGTGGGTGCAGGTCTGCCAGTTGTATCCTTGCTCCTGGGTGAAAAGCAGGGGGGTCCTGGTTCCCCAATCAGGTGCAGGGTCCTTCCCCCTGTGATGACCACTTCCTGGGAAGTGTGGCAAAAATCAATCCCAGGAGGCAACATTCTCCAAAAATCCATCATGGCTGAATCTGATTTTTGGAGGTTACATCTGGCTGAGCCCACCCACTGGTGTGGCTAAAAATCATAAACACACCCCTCTCCTGCCCTCTCCTAATCTAATCTAAGGGGCACCTAGTTGTCTGGGGTTGCAGGATGTGGGAGTGTTGCTGGTTGCCCCAAATGTCCTTCTCTGCCTTTGAAGACCAGTTTGGCAGCCCTCCCCCTTCCTGCCTCACCATCTGCTGAGGGGAGATTCCCTCCCACAGGCACATTCCTTTGTGTGAAGCCAGGCCACTTCACACCTCATCAAGTCAGCCTGGAGAGGCTGCTAGAGGCTGGCCAATCAGAGCACAGCAGCAAAAACAATGCAGGGCTGAAATTGGCAACTTTTCAGGTAAAGTTTAAAACTCTTTACCTGAACAAGTTATATTAAATCCCACAATTGGAAGTTGTGGGATTTATTACAACAATTAATTTGATACCAAACTTTTGGTATCCATCATTTAATGGGACTTTAAGAATTAAAATAAAGTCTCCCCATTCTAGCCTATGAAGGCCATTTACTACAATGACGGAAAAACAAATTTGGCTGTTTTTACCTCACCAGGGCTTATAAAACTATTTTTATAAGGTCCCTGCTTATAGTTACATGGCACACAGCCCAAGGGGCACATAGGCACACCTTAGGGGTGACTTATATGTAAAAATAAGGTAGATTAAGACTTTGGAACTACTTTTAATTCCAAAGTCGAATTTGCATATAACTTTAACTTAAAAGCAGCCAGCAAGGCAGGCCTGCCTTTTAAAATGACACTGTGCACCTCAGCAGTGCACCCATGGGTGCACTACCTATGCTGTGGTCCCTAAACCTACATGCCCTACCATATACTAGGGACTTATAGGTAGGTTGACTTAGCCAATTATAATTAGCCTAATTTGCATTTTGATTTTACACAGAGCACAGGCCCTGGGACTGGTTAGCAGTACCCAGGGCACCATCAGAGTCAGGAAAACACCAGCAAAAAGTGAAAAATGGGGGCAAAAAGTTAGGGGGCCTCTGCAATCAGCCCTGTTTTCTCACACAAGCCCCCCCAGCCCACACGCCCAGGAGACTCAGACAACCCTGGTAGAGTCTTCCTGGCTTGTTAGGCGAGGAAGACAGTGAAGAAAACTGGCTGTCCATTTGCAGGGCCTACTCTGCCTTACATCCTCCTGCCATGGTCACTCCCTCTGGGTATTGAAGCCACCCCAACAGTATAAAGACCCATCTCAAACTGAAACTTCCCTTTAGAGGGGGGGTCTTCCTCCTCTCTCTCTCTGCCAACTTGGGTAGTGAGGTGCCGACCTCCCCTACTCCTAACTTTGCTAGGGCAACACCTAGCTTACCCAAAGAGGTCACCCAACACTTGAGCAACGCCACCATGACCTACTTTGCATTTGGCCCTGGGGTCTGCCTCCCAGGCCAAGTGCAGTGCGACCAAGAAGGCTAGCACCCAGCAGAGGCTACTGACAGCTGTCAGTACCCAGAACCACACCCTAAGCTCTCCACTGACAGGTGGCTGAGCTTCTTTAGGAGCAACTGTCGGGTCCTGGCACCCCTCTTGCTGTCTAGAGTGGGGGGCTACCACCTCCTGTGGCAGACTCCCTCCTTCCACTCTCCCTTCTGTCAGTGCAGGGGTAACACCCTGCAGCTGGACAGCTGCCTGACTACTCAGGACTTCCTTGGGGTCAGGTGAGGCCTCACCAGTGCCAACTCTGGGCTCCCCCCGACTGGGGCAGAAGGCCTTTGGCTCCCTGGAACTCTCTTTAAGAGTGGCCCACCCTTCCTTTTCTTCTTTCCTTTTCTGGGGGACCCCTGTCTCCTAACTGGGGGGACTGACTCCCCAGGACTTTGGTTTGGGGGGGGCGCCCTGGGCGACCGCCCCATCTGGGACCAGACTCACCTCTGGGAGGTCATTGCCCAGGATACAATCTAGGGGGAGGTCAGTACTGACTACCACCCTAAACCAGTCAAGGATACCCTCCCTCTCTAGGGGCACTATGGCTACAGGTTTGGAGGTGACCTCCCCTGTGGCTATCCTGACTTTCCTTGTCTCTCCAGGGACATACATGTCTAGGGTCACTAACCTGTCACTCACTATAGTGTGACTTGCACAGGTGTCTCTCAGGCCAGTGGTAGGGATCCCATTCACCTGAATGGGGTGGAAGTGCCTACTCCCACCCTCAGGGATCACCAGCTTACCATCTGGTCCTGTCTCCCAGCTCAATGCTAGGAGGACTTCATCATATGAGGAGTCCTCCTCCATGGCTACACTGGACAGCCCAGTGCTAACCACCTTCTTTGGACAGGCTGCATCTCCTCTGAAGTGACCTGTCGGCTGACAGTCAAAGCAAGCCTTACTGTCCAAAAGCTTTTTTAACCCTGGGTCTCCCTGTCGCTGCTTGTCAGAGTGGGATTTACTCTCCTCCTTCTTAGAGTTCTGGGGTACAGAGGGAGTCTCTGTGGTGGGCTTACCACCTCCCTCTTTAGGTTTTTGGGGACCTGACCCCCCTTTTTGGAGTCTCCCCCCTGGGACTTGACAACCACCCTGGTTCTCAACCACTCATCAGCTGCCTCCCCTAGCTCTCTAGGGTTGGTCTGCTTAGAGTCCACTATAAGCTGGTGTAACCTTTCTTGGGTACAGATGGTCAAGATGTGCTCTCTCATGATCAGATTGTATAACCCCTCATAAGTATTTAGTTTGTTACCAGTAATCCAGCCCTCTAGTGCCTTAAGTGAGGTGTCTACAAAGTCAACCCAAGACTGGCTGCTGACCTTCTGGGTGTCCCTGAACTTCATTCTATACTGCTTTGGGGTTAGACCAAACTTCTTGGTTAAGCACCTCTTCATACTAGGGTATGAATCTGCCTCCTCCCCCCTTAAGGACCGGCCTTCCTCATCCTCACTTAGGCTCAGATGCCCTCCCTCCCCTGAGTGGTTGGAGCTAGCATCCTCCCCTACTTCTCCCTCCTCTGGAGCTTCTTCTGAGTCTACCTCTTGGGCCTCAGCCCATGCTGTCAGGGATTTGATAAGGACATGCTTCCTGAGGTCAGTGGTTGCAGGCAACCCTCTTTCAGTACACAACCCCCTAAGCTGGACTACTGTCAGTGTAGGTAGGCTAGCCAGATCAAGCTCCATGGTTCCCTAGTTTTGTGTCAACAAAAGCTTTTTGCAAAAATTGGAAACAAGAATTTAGAAAAATCACAAAAAATTCAATAATTGAAATGAATCCAAATTAAAAATTAAAAATTTTTTTGCACTAGGACAATTTAAAGGATTTTTAATTTGTTTTACTTAAAACTGTAACGTAATACAGAACACAAGTACAGGATCGCACCACTGCTCACCAAAAATGTTGGAAAATGGGTTATTGGTAAGGGAAGGTAGGTACCTACACTTAGCAATAGGCCACTAACCTCCACTTAGGTCCCGTTAGGTCTCAGTAAATTAAACCCCGCTCAACCCTTGGTAGCTTGGCAACGAGCGTCAAGGCTTAACTTAGGAGACAGAGTGTAAAGCATTCAAATATCAAAAAAACAATAATTAAATAAAACACAGGAAACAGTTTAAAACTCCAAAACCAATTTATAAAAATGATTATATTTGTATCTCTAAAATGACACAAAAATGAATAAAATCGGATAAGGGGAACCGGAGATATGAATTTTTAAAGAATTATTGTTTTTTAGCGCCTAGAAACAAAAAGCGGCAATCGGGTCATCTGGTTGCACCTCAACCGGGGCAAAGTCAAAATTTAAGGCCGACCGCGATGGAGCCCTACTCAGCTACAGGCCGCGGAAGGCCTCAGTTAAAAGTTTACCTTCACACTTAGGGGGTCTTCGAAAAAGAGACTAATGGGGTCATTACAACATTGGCGGTAAAAGCCGCTTACCGCCGTGCAGAAGACTGCCAATACACCGCTGCGGCCGCGGAATTCCGCCACAGCTATTATGACCCACATCTCGGAATCCGCCGAAATTCAGACACCCACACAAGTCTGCCACACCAAAGGTCAGTGATAAACTGGCGAAAACAAAACCTCCACCGTCAGGCCAACAGAAACACGCCCATGCTATTACGACCCACGAATCGACGCGGCGGTCTTTCAACCGCGTTATTCCATTGGCGGTACACACCGCCGCGCTCAAAATACACACACATCTCTAAAACACAGCCACATTGGACAATTCAAAATACACACACCTGATACACATACAAACACCACTCCCACACACCCAACATAATATAAAACACACACCCACATCACCCACAAACCCCTACGACCGGAAATTAGAGACGAAGGCCAGAGAGAGACTACAACAATAGACATCCCCACCACACAGAGGCACACAACACCATCACCCATACAACATCCACGCTCAAAACACCCCACACCACCACACATCACCACACTCATCAACACATACACCACCCCATACATCACCTACACCACCCCATGTCACGCCGAAGACACCCCAGGTTTTCCGAGCAGGAGCTCAGGGTCATGGTGGAGGAAATCCTATGGGTAGAGCCACAGCTATTTGGAGCACAGGTGCAGCACACCTCCATAGCCAGGAAGATGGAGCTATGGCGAAGAATCGTCGACAGGGTCAACGCTGTGGGACAGCATCCATGAAATCGGGAGGACATCCGGAAGACGTGGAAAGACCTACGGGGGAAGGTGCGTTCAGTGGTCTCCAGGCACAATATCGCGATTCAGCGGACTGGCGCCGGACCCCCACCTCCTCCTCCACAACTAACAACATGGGAGAAGCAGGTCTTGACCATCATGCATCCAGAGGGCCTCGGAGGAGTCGGTGGAGGAATGGACACTGGTAAGTCAAATCTTAACTATCATATCCCCTACCCTACCTGCATGCTATCACACACCCCCACCCTCACCCCCTCCCCTATTACTCCAACTCCTCACAAATGTACTAATAACACAAACCACACATCCCAACACCAAGCCCTGCATGACACAACTAAGCATGGACACCCAGCACTAAAGCATGCTCACTGCACTTACCCATAACAACCCCACAACCATCATCATACAAGCCCCCACACAGAAATGCTTGCACTGGGGTACACGCACACCCACCCATTGCACACCATGACACACACACATGCAATAATCATGCTCTTATACCCCTGCAGGGCCACTACGTAACGTCACCACACAGGAGGGTCCAGGCATCTCCACTCCACCCACAGAAGAGGCCCACAGTGATGACAGCAGCTCTGGCCAACTGGATCAAGATGACCAGCCCGGACCATCGTGGGCCTCTGGACAGTCGGTTCCCCTTGCACAGGCACAGCCCAACACTGACCTTCCACCCTCTGGTAACACCAGCACAGCACCCACCAAGCGGGCCCATACCTCCGTCCCCAGGACACGTCAATCAGCGGTGTGTCCACCACTACAGGGAACCCAGGGTAACCCAACAACAACAGGGACCTGGGGGCAGTGGCAGTGAGCACATGGTCCAGGGGACAGAGGCACAGGAACACAGGGGAACTGGGAGGGCTGCTGTGCGACAGTGGCCGGACAGGCCAAGGGAACCCACCCTCCACGAGGCCCTCTCCTCCATCATGGGAGAATACCACCACTCCCAGGAGACGATGGCTACGGTCCTGGCCAAGTTTCAGGAGACCCAGTGCCTGCAGGACGAACAGTATTTGGGGTTCAGGGAGGAGCTCAGAACCATCAGCTCCGCCCTGGGCACCATCGTAGGGGTGCTGAAGGACATACAAAAGACCATGAGGGACACCGTGGCACTCCAAGGGGCCCCTGACACTAGCATGGACGATGAACTGCCCACCACTTCCGCCAGCGCTAGTGGACAGGACGCCCCGCCACAGGACCACCACACCAGCACCCCACCCCCTGCAGACGGAGAACCACCTCGCAAGTGGTCCCTGTGATCAAGGAACAGGACAGAGCAAGATGGCAAGACCCTCGCCAGGAAATGAGACCACCCTGATTGTCCTCCCACTGTCTCACTTAGTTACCCTGTCCAGATTGGAACTGCCCCAGCTCCACTTCCTATGCCCATATGTGCAGTGCACTTGTGAGACTAATAGACTGGACTCTGCCATGTACATTCCTCCACCATCACCCATCACCATTTTGCCACCCCCTCCAATAATTAGCACTTCAATAAACACCCTTGAACCACAAAACAATCTGGAGTCAGTCTGTGATTTTGAAAATGTGTATTAGCAATGACAGTGACAAAATGCGTTTTCAAATGTTGTGCCAACATACCTATGTCACACATCACAAGTCCATGAAGGATGCAAGCAGATGACACACGTTGGTAACCACAATGAAACCGTAATGGAAATGTACAACTCAGTTAACAAATACAGCTACTAATTGACAGACAGGATAGAGGTAGAAGTGTGAAAGTGAATGTAATAGTAAAAGAATTGTTCTCACCTGTGTGTCACTGGAAATATTGCTGTATGACTGACTCCCTGTTGTCTATGTCTTCTTCCTCAGGTTCCTCCTTATCACTGTCCACAGGCTCCACAGCTGCCACAACACTGTCACCTGGACCATCCTCCTGCAGAAAAGGCACCTGGCGTCGCAAAGCAAGACTGTGTAGCATCGAGCAGACGATGATGATCTGGCACACCTTCCTTGGTGAGTAGAATAGGGAACCACCTGTCATATGGAGGCACCTGAACCTGGCCTTCAGGAGGCCAAAGGTGCGTTCGATCACTCTCCTAGTCCTCCCATGGGCCTCATTATAGCGTTCCTCTGCCCTCGTCCTGGGATTCCTCATTGGGGTCAATAGCCATGACAGGTTGGGGTAACCAGAGTCCCCTAATAGCCACACACGGTGCCTCTGGAGTTGACCCATCACATACGGGATGCTGCTATTCCGCAGGATGTAGGCGTCATGCACTGAGCCAGAGAACATAGCATTTACCTGGGAGATGTACTGGTCTGCCAAACATACCATCTGTACATTCATCGAATGATAACTCTTCCGGTTCCTGTACACCTGTTCACTCCTGTGGGGGGGACCAGAGCTACATGGGTGCCATCAATAGCACCTATGGTGTTGGGGATATGTCCCAGGGCAAAGAAGTCACCTTCAACAGTAGCCAAATCCTCCACCTGAGGGAAAACGATGTAGCTCCTTACATGTTTCAGCAGGGCAGACAACACTCTGGAAAACACGTTGGAAAACAAAGGCTGGGACATTCCTGATGCCATGGCCACTGTTGTTTGAAATGATCCACTTGCAAGGAAATGGAGCACTGATAGCACCTGCACTTCAGGGGGTATTCCTGTGGGATGGCGGATTGGTGAGATCAGGTCTGGCTCCAACTGGGTACACAGTTCCTGGATTGTGGCACGGTCAAACCTGTAGGTGATGATCAAATGTCGCCCCTCCATTGTTAACAGGTCCACCAGCGGTCTGTACACCGGAGGATTCCGCCATCTCCTCAAATGTCCCAGCTGACGGTGCCTAAGAAGGACAACAGCGACCACAGAGTCAACAAATTCCCAGGTATGTACCCACAGCTAGACAGAACACAACACCAAATACAAAACTCTTCCTGTATGTGTGTGGAGCGTAGGCCTAGGTGTGTGTGACGCAGTAGTAAATGAAGCCATGTGGGCCCCTGAAATGGCGGCTGCCTGACCTCTAAAGTGGGACAATGGGATGTGAGGTATCTGCGCTGGCGTTGTACACCGTCGCGGTAGGCGGTCGTAGACCGCGGTGCAATGCTGCATGGGTTAACATTGGACCCTATGGGTCCCAGGAGCCAATGCTGAAGTGGGCCGGCGGTGATGATACCCACCGCCACGGACGTCACCGCCGCGGACGTGACCGCCATTTTCTATCTGTTCAGTCACTCGATACCTGATCTTCGACAGGAGAGGACCTACACTACAAGTGCTGCTGTGACCTCGGTCTGGAACAGACAATGTCTGCTGCGTCTGGAGAAAGGGCCCCTGCCTTCACTGCTCAGGAGTTGGAGAAGCTAGTCGACGGGGTCCTCCCCCAGTACACGCTACTCTACGGTACTCCAGACCAACAGGTAAGTACACAGGGAGCACGTTGTATGGGCTATGCTGGGCGGAGAGGGCTGGATGTCAGTAGGAAGGGGGCAGAGTTCAGCGACCATGAAGGACTGTGAATGCATGTGCCACATGGCAAGGGTAGGGATGGGGGCCACTCACATCGACGGTGCAGTTGGTAATGACTTCTCTTCTTCCCCTGTACATGTCATGTAGGTCAGCGCCCACCAGAAGAAGGACATTTGGCATGCCATCGCCAAGGACGTCCGGACCCTGGGGGTCCACCAGAGACGGGGCACCCACTGCCGTAAAAGATGGGAGGACATTCGCCGCTGGAGCAAGAAGACGGCAGAGGCTCAGCTGGGGATGGCCTCCCAACGTGGGAGGGGTGCCCGTCGCACCATGACCCCCCTGATGTTCCGGATCCTGGCAGTGGCCTACCCTGAGAAGGATGGGCACTTGAGGGCATCACAGCAGACACAAGGCGGTGAGTACAACATCAGTCAGCGGACTTTACGCGCAGTGGAGGGGTCTGGGTGGGGGAGGAGGGCTGTGGTTTCCCTAGGCCAGGGCGAGTTCCGTAGGCTAGGCCCCTCCGTAATGCAGGCCATGTGGCACTCCACCCCACCTCTATAGAGTGCCAAGTACAGGTATACATGCCCTTGTGTCATCTATGTGTGCCGATGTCCATCATAGCCATGTAGACCAGATCCCAGGAATTGCATCTGCAGAGGCCAAGAGCATGGCGTAGTGCAGGGGGCTGCTGTGTCAGTATTGTCCGCCAACGGTAGCGGTAAGCCATGCACTCAACCTGTCTTTCTTCTGTCATTCCCCCCCTTTTTGTGCTCTCCCTGTTCATTTGTGCATCAGCATCATCAGGCGGAGGCACCTCAGCCCCTGCCCCAGTCTCCCCTGCTGCCCTCAGTGAGGAGGCCATTGACCTCCTCAGGTCACTCACTGTTGGGCAGTCTACCATTGTGAATGCCATCCAGGGTGTAGAAAGTGAGTTGCAACACGGTAATGCATTCCTGGAGGCCATTTATTCTGGTCAGGCTGCCCTTCATCGAACTTTGCAATCTCTGGCCTCAGTACAGATGGCAGCCATTGTCCCTGTGTCTAGCCTCCCCCCTCCAACTCCCTCCACCCAGACCCAGTCCCCTGTACCCCAGCCTATCCCAAGCACACCATCAGACAAGCATGCACACACCTCAACACCCAAAAGTAGCTCAGGCAAACATAAGCACCACACAACCCACAGACACTCACACAAGCATCACCCACATACAGACACAGCAACATCCACTGCCTCCACTGTGTCCCCCTCGTCGTCGTCTCCCTCCTCCCTCCCAGTGTCATCTACACTCTCACCTGCATGCGCTACATCTACAGGCACTAGGACTCGCACCAGAACACCCAGCACCACACCCCGCTCACCTGCACTCACCACCCCCACTACCATTTACATGTCCCCTGTGTCCACTTCCAGTGTGTCTGTGACGCCCCCTCCCAAAGTACACAAACGGGGGCACCCACACACCCAACATCCATCCACCTCACGACAGCCTCCACTACCTGCACCTGTACCCAAATCACCTAAAGTTACACCTCCTACAACCAGCTCTTCTTCCTCCACTCCCAGACCCCCTCCAGCTACCCATCCCAGTGTTCGTCAGAAACTCTTCCTCAGCAACGTTGACCTCTTTACCACCACCCCCACCCCTCCAATTCATAGGTCCCGTAGTAGCACCTTAGCCAAAAAATGTCCGGTACTAGTGGTGCGTGTTAAAGGTGTGTGGAGTGCTCCGGCAACCAGGGCAGCCAGTGTGACACGGAGCCAAAGCACTGCCAGTCCACCCCCTATAAAGCACCTTAAGTTGGAAAGTGGCCGATGGGAGAGGGTGAACACTCCTGCCGGCAAAGCAGCTCACAAGGGTCCCGGGGGGAGTGCCGAGTCAGCTGTGACTCCTATCAAGGTGGTGAAGGGGCAGAAGAAGTCTCCAAAGTCTGGGAAGAGCAGCACGGTGGAGAAGGCCGCCATCCTCCCCGTCGGCCGGGACGCCACCGCCAGCACTGTCGTCACTGGTCCGGAGACCACCACCAGAGTCAGTGCCCTGGAGGGCACCAGTATCGTCACTGGTCCGGAGACCACCGCCAGAGTCAGTGCCCTGGAGGGCACCAGTATCGTCACTGGTCCGGAGACCACCGCCAGAGTCAGTGCCCTGGAGGGCACCAGTATCGTCACTGGTCCGGAGACCACCGCCAGAGTCAGTGCCCTGGAGGGCACCAGTAATGTCACTGGTCCGAAGACCACCGCCAGAGTCAGTGCCCTGGAGGTCACCAGTATCGTCACTGGTCAGGAGACCACCGCCAGCGTCAGTGACCTGGAGGGCCCCGGCAGCCACAGCCCCGCTGGGCACTGAGGGACCGTAATGCCACACACCGCTGCACAGGTCAGAGACAGCAAAGGCAAGCACCGCTGAACAGGGCAAAGACCGCCATGGTGAAGACCACTGAACAGGGCAAAGCACTGCTGAACAGACCAAAGACCGCCATGGCAAAGAACCGCTGCACAGGTCAGAGACAGCAAAGGCAAGCACCACTGAACAGGGCAAAGACCGCCATGGTGAAGACCGCTGAACAGGGCAAAGCACAGCTGAACAGGCCAAAGACCGCCATGGCAAAGCACCGCTGAACAGGCCTGAGACAGCAAAGGCAAGCACCGCTGAACAGGGAAAAGACCACCATGGTGAAGACCGCTGAACAGGGCAAAGCACCGCTGAACAGGCCAAAGACCGCCATGGCAAAGCACCGCTGAACAGGTCAGAGACAGCAAAGGCAAGCACCGCTGAACAGGGCAAAGACCGCCAAATCAAGCATCGTTAGCCCATGTGCAGCTGGGACAGTGATGGAACTGGGACCGTCACGGGGAGCGTGATGCACTCTGGGCACCAGTCCCCCTCCAGAACCAGTGGAGACCTTCATCCACTCTGTCTGTCCTTCACAGGATGAAGCACTCTGGGCACCAGTCCCCCTCCAGAACCAGTGGAGACCTGCATCCACTCTGTCTGTCCTTCACAGGATGAAGCACTCTGGGCACCAGTCCCCCTACAGAACCAGTGGTGACCTGCATCCACTTGAGAGACTGTGGCTTTGCACTCCCCAGGATGGTACAGTGGGCAACCCACCCACTGTAGAGACTTGAGAGACTGTGGCTTTGCACTCCCCAGGATGGAACAGTGGGCAACCCACCCACTGTATAGACTTGAGAGACTGTGGCTTTGCACTCCCCAGGATGGAACAGTGGGCAACCCACTCACTGTAGAGACTTGAGAGACTGTGGCTTTGCACTCCCCAGGATGGAACAGTGGGCAACCCACCCACTGTAGAGACTTGAGAGACTGTGGCTTTGCACTCCCCAGGATGGAACAGTGGGCAACCCACCCACAGTAGAGACTTGAGAGACTGTGGCTTTGCACTCCCCAGGACTGAACGGTGGGCAACCCACCCACTCTAGAGACTTGAGAGACTGTGGCTTTGCACTCCCCAGGATGGTACAGTGGGCAACCCACCCACTGTAGAGACTTGAGAAACTGTGGCTTTGCACTCCCCAGGATACATCAATGGGCATGGAGCCCCGTCGTGGATCTGGCGTGGTGCTGTAATCCGGCTGAGGTGCCCCCCCCTTCTTTTCCCCCTGAGGTGCCTGTTGTATTTCTATCTGATGCCCCTGCAGTGTTCTCTCCGTTTGTGGACAGGTATCTAGTGTGGGCCTCGCCCATGCATTTTGGGCCCAGTGGTCCACGGACATTGATATGTGCATACCAGCAGTACTACTCGTGATGTATGATTTTCGATTGTTTAAATATATCTGTATATATTTGGTTACTCTATTTTGATACATTACAATGTTTGGACTGATTTCCTTTTGTCTTAGCATTCTTCCGGGGGGGTTGTGGGTTGTTACTGTGCTGTTTGGAAATGCATTGGTGTGTGTGTTGTAGTGGGTGGTGGTCGGGTTGGGGGTGGGGGTGTTGCATGTGTGTGTCCCTGACTTTTGCCTCCCCCCTCCCCTATGTCGTAGGTACAGTACTCACCGTTGTCTTCGGCGCCTACGTTGCTGGTGATCGTAGAGGAGCAGGAAGACAAGTGCAGGGAGTATTTGTAGTTCGGGCTCCATGGTGGCCTCCTTCCTTGTGGAGTGTGTTAACGTGAGCGTTTTCCCATTGCAAAAGCTGTTTCCGCCGTGTTTTTATCCACGGTGAATCCGCCCCGGAAAAGGTGGCGGATTGGCGGGTTGTGATACTGTGGGCGGTACATTGTCTCCCACCTGTCTGTTGGCGGTGACCGCCGCGCTGCTTATCTGTACCGCCGTGGCGGGCGGAGTGTTAAAGTGGCTGTCTATGTTGGCGGTTTCCGCCACGGTCATAATTCCCTTTTTTTTGTCTGCCGGCTTGTTTGCGGTATTATGGCAGCTTTAACACCGTCCGCCAGGGTTGTAATGACCCCCTTAGTCTCTTTTTTGAAGATTTTCTTCAGTGGGACGAACCTGCCAGTTTAATCCGACCTCCTGGAGCCCTTCTCCGGATACGCGATGCGGGAATCCTCGGTGGAGATTTTTACCTTCGGACTTAGTCGTTTTTTCGAGGTGAAAATCCTTCGACTGGGGTAAACATGGATCTTGATCCGACGTCCCTGGAGCCCTTCTCGGATATGCTGGCTGGAAGGTCCCGGTCAACTTTTTACCTTTGGACTTATGGGGTCATTCCGACCTTGGCGGGCGGCTACCGCCACCCGCCAGGCGGAAACCGCCATGCGGCCGCCAATGCAGCCACACTCACGCGGCCCCCATTCTGACATTCCCGCTGGGCCCAGCAGGAATGAGGCCGTAACACAGGAGCCGGCTCCGAATGGAGCCGGCGGTGTTGCCGCCATGTGACGGGTGCAGTTGCCAGTGGCATGGGCAGTGCAGGGGCCCCCAGGGGCCCCAAGACACCCCTTACCGCCAGCCTCTTCCTGGCGGTGAAAACCGCCAGAAACAGGCTGGCGGTAAGGGGGTCATAATCCCCAGGGCAGCGCTGCAAGCAGCGCTGCCCTGGTGGATTATAGCTGCCGGGGCAGAAATGGTGGAAAACCGCCGGCCCCGGCGGTCCGACCGCGGCTTTACCGCCGCGGTCAGAATGGGGAAAAAAGCACCGCCAGCCTGTTGGCGGTGCTTGCGGTCATAATGGCCCTGGCGGTCTCGAACCGCCAGGGTCAGAATTACCCCCTTAGTCTCTTTTTTGGAGATTTTCTTTACCGGGACGAACCAGCAATTCAGGCCGGCTCGCAGTTGAGGCAAGCCGGCTAGAGTTGCCGCGGTGGGTCGGTCCCTCTATGGAGCTTTTATTTTCAAAAGTTGTCCAAACTTCTCCAAACTTCTGGGGCTTCTCCCAGATGTCCTTTCAAGGTTCTTTTGAGGTCCACAGCTCACCCCAAGGGCCCAGAAGTTCTGAGATGGTCCTTGGGGGTGCAGACTACAACTCCCAGAATGCACTTCACGCAAACTCCTTTTTGGCCACTGGACAGTGGTCAGCTGGTTGCTTTCTTCAGGAGTTGGTACAGGGGACTCTGGTTAGCAATTTTTCACCTGTAGCAAACAGGGAGTCCCTCCTTGAACCAGTTGAAGCCAGGCAAAGTCCTTCTTGTGGTGAAGCCCAAGTGTGCAGCTGGTGCAGTCCTTCTGAGTGCAGGTTCCAGGTGCAGGCCAGGGGTCCAGCAGGGCAGTCCTTCTTCTCCTTTGGTTCTTCCTTGTTGGAATCTGATGGGGATCTGAGGTGTGGGTGCAGGTCTGCCAGTTTTATCCTTGCTCCTGGGTGAAAAGCAGGGGGGTCCTGGTTCTCCAATCAGGTGCAGGGTCCTTCTCCCTGTGATGACCACTTCCTGGGAAGTGTGGCAGCAATCAATCCCAGGAGGCAACATTCTCTAAAAATCCATCATGGCTGAATCTGATTTTTGGAGGTTACATCTGGCTGAGGCCACCCACTGGTGTGGCTAAAAATCATAAACACACCCCTCTCCTGCCCTCTCCTAATCTAATTTAGGGGGCACCTAGTTGCCTGGCGTTGCAGGATGTGGGGGTGTTGCTGGTTGCTCCAAATGTCCTTCTCTGCCTTTGAAGACCAGTTTGGCAGCCCTCCCCCTTCCTGCCTCACCATCTGCTGAGGGTAGATTCCCTCCCACAGGCACATTCCTTTGTGTGAAGCCAGGCCACTTCACACCTCATCAAGACAGCCTGGCCAGGCTGCTAGAGGCTGGCCAATCAGAGCACAGCAGCAAAAACAATGCAGGGCTGAAATTGGCAACTTTTCAGGTAAAGTTTAAAACTCTTTACCTGAACAAGTTATATTAAATCCCACAACTGGAAGTTGTGGGATTTATTACAACAATTAATTTGATACCAAACTCTTGGTATCCATCATTTAAGGGGACTTTAAAAATTGAAATAAAGTCTCTCCATTCTAGCCTATGAAGGCCATTTACTACAATGAGGGAAAAACGAATAAGGCTGTTTTTACCTCACCAGGGCTTATAAAACTATTTTTATAAGGTCCCTGCTTATAGTTACATGGCACCCAGCCCTAGGGGCACATAGGGCACACCTTAGGGGTGACTTATATGTAAAAATAAGGTAGATTAAGACTTTGGAACTAATTTTAATTCCAAAGTCGAATTTGCATATAACTTTAACTTAAAAGCAGCCAGCAAGGCAGGCCTGCCTTTACAATTACACTGGGCACCTCAGCAGTGCACCCATGGGTGCACTACCTATGCTGTGGTCCCTAAACCTACATGCCCTACCATATACTAGGGACTTATAGGTAGGTTGACTTAGCTAATTATAATTAGCCTAATTTGCATATTGATTTTACACAGAGCACAGGCCCTGGGACTGGTTAGCAGTAGCCAGGGCACCATCAGAGTCAGGAAAACACCAGCAAAAAGTGAAAAATGGGGACAAATAGTTAGGGGGCCTCTGCAATCAGCCCTGTTTTCTCACACTTTGTATCACGTGGTAAAACCTTATCACATAACCATACCTTTGCTCCCTAATGCACATACTCCATGGTACAGATATCAGTGCTAATGTCCCCAGTCCAGGGATCTTTCACTTACATTGGTCACATACCTGTAGGGTTGCCACTCACCTATGTCAGTCCACAGAGACATGCACATTGTTCTGCAAAGTAGGAACACACTGACAGCTAGGTCCAGAGTAGGTTACATTAAACAAGATGGTAGAGGCTATGGTTCCACATTTTTACATGTGCCAGACACATATGGACACACCAATTGCACCGTTTGACCACCCCCAGTACCCTACAGGTAAACTTGAGGGGTAGGCACAATTCCAGCCTGGTGTCCTGACAGTCTGGCCATGTAACTCACACTCCACAGACTCATTGCATCCAGTACCTGGTTTCAGACATGTCCACTTCTCATGTGTGCCTGCAATGCCCGTCTGCCTTTGACACTGACTGTGACTTGCCAGCAATGGTGAGCCAAACTAGAAGTTGCCAAATCTGTGATTGACATAGATGACAGAAAACTTTCCTCAATGCAGACAAGTCATGTTCATAAGAGTGTAATTGCAAGTGCAATAACAATACATGATAGTATATGCCAGTCTGTTCTTTTCACAATACCACATTACATTCTGCATGCACAACTCACTCATAGGCATTTCAGCTACCTAAATCCCCCTAGTAAAGAGGAGGTGACATGCTACACATCAACACTAGCTTAATATCTTTAACCACTGCATCACAAATACATCACATACCTTGAGTCAGTTGAAGTACTGATTGATGAGATCTACCATGGAGTCTCCTGCTTCAGCCTCATCTGGCTCATCATCACATGTCAAATCTGAATATTTCTACCTACAGGTTACAGTACATCCTTCAAAACCAGACTGAACATGGGCTGAGACATCCCTGCAAGTAAGGCCACTGTATTCCGAAATGACAGAGTGAGCAGGAAGTGTAGCACTGACATGACTTGAACAATGGGAGGTATGCTATTGGGATTGCGTTTGGCAGGCATCAGATCTGGCTCCAACTGAACACAAAGATCCATGATAGTATGCTGATTCAGACAACATGTCTGGATAGTATGTCTTTCCCCCATGGTGTACAGGTCTACAAGTAGACGGTACACTGGTGCTTTTCTTCCTCTTCTCCTGGCAGGAAAACTATGTGGAAACATGTAAAATAATATGTGGCATGAAGCATGCACACATCAAGCAAATGTCCATATACAAGTCACACATATCTGCAGTCAAGGTTGGTTACAACCTCTGACATCTACAGTACAGCACATAGCTATGGATCCAATGACACTCTCCTTGGTGCACAGTCCCTCAATTACCTAATGAACTGCACATGCATAATCATCTGTGACTGTGTTTGTTTGTTTGTTGGTCCAACCGACTTGCCATGTCGTACACATATTGTTGCACAGTATCTACATAAGCTACGCACATAGGTTCCTGAGAATAGGTGTACATTGCTATCACCACATGTCCTTTAGTTATACAGCTTTGACTGCTCACATGCACAAATAGACAACTAAACATGAAGTCCGCACTTACGGATATACTGTACAATATAGGGCTGTTTATGACGCAGATTACATAACTCTTCTATACATGAAATGTGCTCAAAATGGCAGCTGCCTGAACTACTGTCCTGGACATGTGGAAGTGACCAAAGTCCGCCGACGGAAGTCGTCATGGCTGTAGGCGGTCACAACCACAGGGCAAATTGACTTTGGTACACATTGCTGCCTTTGGAGGACTTGGGATAATGGCAATGTCCACTGGCAGTGACAGTCCTGTATGTGGTGGACGTGACTGACATCTTCTGCAGTATTGCTCACTTGACTCCTGAGACTTCTGCCAGCAAGACCTCCCCTACCTGAGCAGCTGTGTGCTGTCTCTGGGAGCTATCATGCCATGTCCTGCAGGTAATAGGGCTCAGCCGTAACCCCTGAAGAGCTGGAAAAGCTAGTGGAGGTGGTCGGTGGTCCTACCCCTTTATGAACAGCTATATGATGTACCAGAGGAGCAGCTGAGTCCAATGTTTTATTAATGTGTGAAAGGTGTGGTGTATGATGGTGTACCTGAAATGTAAAGTAGTGAAGTTGTTGATGCATGTAGATGCTAATTTGTACATGAGTGTCAACTGAGAGGATGGGAATGTGTGCCTACTTACTGTTATTGAAGTGTTCGGTCCATTACTATTGGTGTGGTGCATATGGGCATGAATTTTTCCTTTTATCTGTGTCATCCATGTAGTTCAATTCCCATCCAAAAAAAGGAATCTGGTGTGCCATTGCCAAGCAAGTGGGGACCCCGGAGCTCCACAGGAGGTGAAGCACCCACTGTAGGAAGCGGCAGGAGGACCTGAGATGCTGGGCTCAGAAGACAAGAGGCCCAGCTGGGGATATGCTCCCTAGGCGGGAGGGGTGCCTGTCGGACCTTGACCTCCCTAATGACCCACTTTTAGGCAGTGGCCTATCCTTAGGTGGATGGGCATTTGAGGGAAGCACAGAAGCCATAAGGGGGTAAGTACTGACAGAACCCATGTACATGCTTCTGCCAGTGAGGTTTATGGTATCTAAGTATTGCAGCTGTGACAATGTGGTAAGTGCTACAATTAAAGTGTCTCCTAGGAATAGATTGTACTACAGTTGCCAACATTGAAACACAGATGTGGCCATTGTATTGTGTATAGGGACATGTTAATCACCTATGTCAACCAAATTGTATGACTGCATGTAGAGATGCACATGTGACTGTGTCATATGTAACTCTACTCAGCCATACATATGTGTAACCTGCAGTGTCATTCTTCCCACTTAGTGTTCCCAAGTCCATTTATGTATTGCTCTTTGGTCCTTTTCCACTGAATCTTATTCTATGTGCAACATTCGCTCTGACAGATGAATAACAGGACTAAGCAATCCTGTGACATAAAACAGATGATGCTCCCACACTAGTCAATCAGAAAATCCCAATTCTCCTTTTTGCGGATGACTCTCTATTGATTTCAAAAACCCCTATGGGGTTGCAAATTCTTGTGGACGGATTTAAATCATTCTGCTGGAATTTTGGTTTAGAGCTGAACTTGAAGAAAACGAAATTGATGGTGCTTCGCTCTGGCTCTCGTAAGAAATTTACTATTAGGTTAGATGGAGCTATTTTGGACCAGGTTAGCTCCATTGACTACTTGGGTGTGAGACTTACAGATTCACTCCTTTGGGAGGAACAAGTTGGCAAGAGTGCTGGGCTTTTGCAACATCGGGCAGCATCCATATTGCGCCTCTATAGGAATACGATCGCTAAAGTTGTGTCTCCAGCAGTAAAGATTTATGTGGCTAAGGCACAGGGTGCTGCTGTTTACGGTGCAGAGATTTGGGGCATGGCAGATAGTAGGAGGATAACCAAAACTGAGAATAGCTTTGCACCGGCTTTGTGTGCTTGCCCTATTAGTACCCCATTAACCCCCCTATTTTTAGACCTAGGGTTTAAACGAATAGCTGATTTAATTATCTTACGGCCTCTAGTATATTGGGTGAGGCTTTGGGTAGTTCCCGAACTGGCCAAATATAAGTTTTCTCTATTAGAATTGTTAAAAAGCCCTAATTCTACGTCAATCCCATGGATGAAATATGTATCCGGCTGGTTTTGCACGCTGGGATTGAGGAGCTTTTGGGAGAATCCCCAGCAACTCGTGAAGTCCCATGTAAAAGTACTGAAAGGAGCTTACTGGTCCCACATACGCAATAATTACATTTCTCAAAAATCAAATGGCCATTTAACTAATTTGTTTATTGACTTTAAATGGTACCCAGAGTTCGAAATATATTTAGACATAATACCTGACTTACTAGGCAAAAGCTTGTATGCCAGATTTCGATTCGGAACATCACCTCAGAAGTCCTTGACGAGCAGATGGGGACCTAAGTTAAGCTCTGATAATTGTCCTGTATGTGGCACTTCTTCCAAAACAGTAGAACATTTTATGTTTTTCTGTCCCGCTTACACAACCCCAAGGTTTAAATGGATTCACAAAATCTGTCGGGAATTGAACTTAAGGAAATGCTTTTTAGCTTTGAGGATTTTAAAAAGCCATAATTCAAATGTGACAATTTATGCAGTAAGTAAGTTTTTAGTAATGGCATGGCGCATACGTATTTTTTATTTACAATGATTTGAAATTGTTACTAGTCGGGCAAACATGGATTTTACTTCTTTTAAATTTTTCTATGATATTATGATGTTTACTTATATTTATATCGTACTGTATTGTATTGCTTTGATGGTATGTTGGCCGAATAAAGCTTATGTGTGAACACACAGATGGTAGCTTCATGTGTTTTGAGGAAGTGTCCCAGTTGTTATGTCAGATTCATATATTGGGAAATGTGAAGTTTGATCAGAGTGGACATTGTACATAGTGAAAATCATGGTGTTTACAATACATTGACATTTAAGACATAACATTGACGTGTTCAAATACCTTTTATTCTAATGTATTTGGTGTTGAGCAGGCAAATGGCTAAGCTGCTGATCCCTTAGCCCATGTATATTGTCCATGCTACATAGGGCAGTACCATACCTATATGGGTGCAACATAAATTATTTGTTGTCTATATCATGTGTCAATTGATACTTAGTGCATATTGTTTTGTGGAAACCTCATCTTTTCCAGGCTAACTTTTATTAATCTGAGGCTGTTTGGATAGTTCTAGAAATAGATCTGCTAATTTCTCCCCCTACTTAATAGTGTAGCAGGGCTTTCATTTCACATACACATGTTGGTCTTTTGGTATATGTTGTTATTCAATTTGTTTAACTCTAGGTGTATGTGTTGTTCATGGTTACATTAGTAATTTGTTATGTAAGTATTAGTTCTGGGTTTAAGTAATGAGATTCACATGTCAGAACAGTTGTTAGTGATATAGGTGTTTTTATATGTTGTTATGTAGAGGTTTCTCATCAGAATGTATAGTGTAATGGTATGTGACCTTAATGCACATTGCTTGGTGTCCATTGTTGTTGAGGTGTTGGTATGCTCCCTTTGGTTGTCTGTGGTTGCATCCTGTGTGCTAAGTAGGCCCCTATTTTAGGGCATTGCAATGTTGTCTATGTGTCAATGAGTCCAATGAGTGGGTCCAGATACCCTTTAGAAATCTTTTTTATAGTATTTAGATAGATGTTTCAATGGCATACTATGTCATTTTGTGAGACACACTATATGGGTATGCCACATGTAGTGTCTTCGTCTGAGGTATTTGACATTGTGAAAGATATGGACAGATTGACAAGTTAGGTATGTGATTGCAAAGCAACATGCTGTTATGAAGTTTAAGTGAGATTAGTTTACTACTGGTGCTAGATTAGGCACTCCTAGAAGTCCTCCTAGACTACTTCATGTGAACCACCTAAAACCCAACTATGATAGGGCTGACTTAACCCTACTCGTGGCCACTGATGAGGGACAGGAAGATGAGAGTCACCCTCTCCAGGATCTCTTCTCCAATAATGTAGCTGATGGCTGAGTGGAAGGAGTTATCCTGGCAGAACTGCATTTCTGAAAAGCAGAAGGAGGACTGCAGGAACCTCTTGGGTCAGGTTTCTGAACTATTTTCTCTGACACATGGTCAGACTACTTGGTGTGAGTACACCATAGATATTGAAGACAGTTTACCTGTGAAAAGTAAGATTTATAAACAGCCTGACCATGTCAGAGACTGCATTAAATCTGAAGTTCAGAAAATGCTTGACTTTGGAGTGATTGAACACTCTGATAGCTCCTGAGCCAGCCCAGTGGTGTTTGTACTCAAACCTCATACTCAAAATGGAAAAAGGGAGATGAGGTTCTGTGTAGATTACAGAGGGCTCAAAACAGTCACAAAGACTGATGCTCACCCTATACCCAGGGCCGATGAGCTAACTGATACACTGGCATCTACTAAGTATTTCAGGACTTTTGATTTGACTGCAGGATCTTGGCAGATCAAACTAACAGAAGATGCCAAACCCAAAGCAGCTTTCTCTACCTTTGGAGGGCATTATCAGTTTACTGTTATGCCCTTTGGTTTGAGGAATGCACCTGCCACTTTTCAGAGGTTGGTGAACATAGTCCCCCAAGGTCTGGAAGCTTTTAGTATAGCATATCTTGATGATATTGCTGTCTGCAGCTCCACCTGGGATGACCACCTGCTCCACCTTTGGAAAGTTTTAGAGGCCCTGCAAAAGGCAGGGCTCACTATCAAGAGCTAAAGCAGGCTATGTGCACTGCACCTGTCCTAATAAGCCTAAACTGCTCCAAGAAGCTTATAGTCCAGACTGATGCAGAGGTAGGGGTTGGGGCTGTTTTATCACAACTGAATTCCAAGGGCCAGGATCAGCCTGTAGCTTTTATCAGCAGATGGTTGACCCCTAGAGAAAAGCGTTGGTCAGCCATAGAGAGGGAGGCCTTTACTGTTGTCTAGACCTTGAAGAAGTTGAGACCATACCTCTTTGGGACTCACTTCACTGTTCAAACAGACCACAAACCTCTCTTATGGCTCAAACAGTTGAAGGAGAAAACACTAAATTGTTGAGGTGGTCCATTTCCCTACAGGGGAAGGACTTTACAGTGGAACATAGACCTGGGAGTAACCACTCCAATGCAGATGGACTCTCCAGACATTTCTACTCAGACAATGAAGACTCATCTTGGCAGGGTTAGCCTTATTGTCCCTCGCTTGGTGGGGTTGTGTAGGAAAGTACCCTCTTTTTGCCATGGTTACCCCCATTTTCTACCTGATGTCAGTGTGTTTGACTGTGTTCACTGGGATCCTGCTAACCAGGACCCCAGTGATTATGCTCTCTCTCCTCTAAATGTTGTCACTGCATACTGCCCCTAGTATATGGTACTGAGGTACCCAGGGCATTGGGGTACCAGGGGATCCCTATGGGCTGCAGCATATCTTTTGCCACCCATAGGGAACACATGCAAAGGGTTCTGCACGACTGCCATTGCAGCCTGCATGAAAAGGTGCATGCACCCTTTCACTGCCATTTACACTGCACCAGGTCACTTATAAGTCACCCCTACAGTAGGCGCTACAGCCCTGAGGGCAGGGTGCAGAGTACCTGTGTGTGACAGCATCCCTGCACTGGCAGATGTGCCCCCACAACCTCCAGGACCATTTTCCCCGGACTTTGTGAATGCGGGACGCCATTTTACGCGTGTACTGGACATAGGTCACTACCTATGTCCAACTACAAAATGTTAACTCCAAACATAGGCATGTTTGGTATCAAACATGTTGGAATCATACCACAAGGCTTTTGCAAGCATTGGTTGTATGATTCCTGTACTCTGGAGGCTCCTTAGAGGATCCCCAGTACTGTCATTACAGCCTTCTGTGGTTTTCCAGGCAGCCCCAGCTGCTGCACCCTCTCAGACAGGTTTCTGCCCTCCTGTTGCTCAAGCGGCTTGAGCCCAGGAAGGCAGAACAAAGCATTTCCTTTGGGAGAGGGGTATTACACCCTCTCCTTTTGGAAATAGGTGTTACAGGCTTGGGAGGGGTAGCCTCCCTAGCCCACTGGAAATGCTTTGAAGGGTACATTTGGTGCCCTCCTTGCATAATTTAGTCTACATTGGTTCAGGCACCCCCAGTCCCTGCTCTGGCGCGAAACTGGAGAAAGGAAAGGAGAGATATCACTTAAACTACAACACAGCATGTTGCTTTGCAATCACATACCTAACTTGTCAATCTGTCCATATCTTTCACAATGTCAAATACCTCTGACGAAGACAGCACATATGGCATACCCATATAGTGTGCCACTCCCATGTCCATCACCACCCCAGGGGTGGTGCTCAGAGCTCCTCCAGAGGGTCCCTGGGTTTTACCATCTTGGATTCCAAGTTCGCAGGGAACTCTCAGAGCATCTGAGTGGCCAGTGCCAGCAGGTGACATCAGAGCCCTCCCCTGATAGGTGCTTACCTGTTTAGCTGACCAATCTCCCTTTCAGGGCTATTTGGGGTCTCTCTCTTGGGTGGTTCTCTAGATTCCTCTGCATCCTTAACTTCACCTTCTTACCGAAGAAACTGCATCTGGACCCTCCAGGAACTCTAAAAACTGCAATAAAGAATCAAAGACGACTTCTGCAACATCTTCAGCTCCTGCCAGCAACTGCAACTGTTTACAGGTTGTGCATCCTCAGAGGACAGCCTGTCTTCAGCCTGTACCAGAAGAACCAAGGAATCTCCCTTGAAGTGAAGGAGTCACTCCTCTGCTTCAGCAGGCACCCCTCTGCAGCGATGACTGTTGGCTTGGGTCCCCTGTCCTGATGAAGTGCGTGGATCCAGCATCACGGATGGTGGACTGAAATGGTCCTGACAGTCCTGACATCCTATTGTCCAACTTTGGTGGAGGTGAGAGCTCCGCCTCCTCACGCAAGACAGTAACCCAGTGCACGGCGTGTTTTGCAGTTGCCAACTCTTGTTGGCATCCTTCCACGAAGATCTTTGTGCACTGTGCATTTCCGGCCCCCAGCACTCCTTCCTACGACGCACAGCTTTCTGCATGGTTCTCCAGCGGCGTGGGACTCTTTGTTGTAGTGCTGCATGGGATTCCTTTTGCACCTTCCTTGTCCCTGTGCTGTGAGACTCCGGAGCATGCTGCCTGGTCTTCTGAGGACTCTCTGAGTTGCTGAGAGCCCCCTCTGATTCCCCTTCTGGGGTAGAGTCCACTAGGTCCCACCTGGTCCCAGGCAGCGCCATTTTCCGCTAACTGTGAGGTTTGTGTAGGAAAAGGCTTGTTGGCGGAATATAGCAACACAAACCAGACTGCAATCATTCATCCTGCATGGGACATCAGCTGCACCAACCAGGAACTCACAACCATCTTCTTGGGTGCAGTACTGACTGTTGTTCTTCACCAGTGGTTCTTCTTTTGCACCTTCATCAGGATTAGCAGGGGCTCCGGTTCTCCCTGGAATCTTCGGTGCTTCTTTGACTTGGTCTCCTTCTTCCACAGGTCTTCAGATCCAGGAATCCATTGTTGGTGTCTTGCAGTCTCTTCTGGTTCTTGCATAATCTTCTTTCTCGTGTTCTTGTGTGGTCTAGGAAAGTTACTGTGATTTACTCCTGCTTTTCTGGGCTCTGGAGTGGGTTCTATTACTTACCTTTGGGGTTTTCTAATACTCCCAGCGCCCCTCTACACACTACACTTGCCTAAGTGGGAAAGCGACTATCACATTTCACTTTCTTAGTAAATGGTTTGTGTTCCCCCAGGCCTATTTCTAACTATTGTGATTTTCAATATTTGCACTGTTTGCTAACTTTTTTACAGCTATTTCTGCATACTAATGTATTTAACTTGTGTATTACTTACCTCCTAAGGGACTATAGCCTCTATGATATTTTTGGCATTGTTGTCACCAAAATAAAGTACCTTTATTTTTGTAACGCTGAGTATCTTCTTTCGTGTGTGAGTACTGTGTGACAAAAGTGGTATTGCATGAGCTTTGCATATCTCCTAGTTAGGCCTTGGCTGCTCATCCCTACTATCCCCAGAGAGCCTGGATTCTATCACTGGTTACATTTCACTAATAAGTTTACATTTCACTAATAAGGGATATCTGGACCTGATATAAGGTGTAAGTACCTTAGGTACCCACTACAAACCAGGCCAGCGTCCTGCAGTGTGCTGTTAGGTGTTCCAGAATGTATGCTGTGTGTGTGTACAAAAAATGACAATGTACAACAATAACAGGTTAGTGTGTATGCTTACGGTTGCTGTTGTCACTACAGCTTCTGAAGTATTTGTGCGAGTGGGAGCAGAAAGAAGATGTGTAGTTCTGTTTCCATGGCAGCTCTGGACGAGTATGCCACTTCGACTTGGCAAGTGTGCCCACTTGGTAATCCTAAGCCTTCCCTTTTTATACATGTAAGGCACCCCTAAGGTAGGCCCTAGGTAGCTCCAAGGACAGGGTGCAGTTTATGTTAAAGGTGGGACATGGACTTATGTGTTTTACATGTCCTGACAGTGAAATACTGACAAATTTGGTTTTCACTGTTGCAAGGGCTATCTCTCTCATAGGTTAACATGGGGGCTACGTTTAAAAATCCTTAAAGTGCAGATTCTCTTTGGGAGCAGATGGAAATATGGAGTTTGGGGTCTCTGAACTCACACTTTAAAAATACATCTTTTAGTGAAGTTGATTTTTTGATTGTGTGTTTGAAAATGCCACTTTTAGAAAGTAGGCATTTTCTTGCTTAAACCATTCTGTGACTCTGCCTTTTTGTGGATTTTCTGTCTGTGTCAGATTGACAGTTGGGTTGTTTGCACCTCTCCTCTAGACAGTGACACAAACGGAGCTGGGATGTAGCCTGGATGGATCATCTGGGCTGAGGGGAGGGGAAAAGTGGTCACTTACACCTGACCGGGCTGTGTCTGCCCTTACTCAATGCAGTCTCCAACCCCCTGGTGTGTGTCTGTTGCCTGGCCTGGCAAAGGCAGGATCTTGAAAACAACAGAGACTTCTCTTTGTAGTAGGCCTACTGCAAAGGCAGAAAGGGGTATAAGAAGAGTACCCAAATCCCCTGAAAATCAGATTACTTTTGGAACCAAGAGGAACCTTTGCCCAGAAGAAGAGCTGGAGAAGCTGGAGGAGGAACACTGCCCCTTTGCCTGTGACTGTGCTATGCTGTGTTGGCCTGTAGTAGCTGCTTCTACCTGAGAGAGGACAAAGACTGACTTTTGTGTGACTTCCCACTGGTGAAGAATCTCCAAGTGCTTGAACTGAGCTTGCCTCCTGTTTTTGAAGTCTCAGGGACAACAAAGACTTCTGTCTGCCAGCACTTGGGCTTTCTGCTGAGAGTGCACTTGTGGAAAAGGACAGAAATCCACGCAAAGACTGCTGTGTGGGGAACCTTTTGACGCACCACCCGCCTCATGGCTGCTAAATGAAGTGTCGCCGGCATCGCAGCTAACATCGACGCTCCGCCTGCATCACGGCTGGGAGATCAATGCAACGCGGCTGGAGAAACAACATGCAACACCCACAGCGACTGATGTTAACAACACAAGCCCCACACAGCAAAGTTTCTTGACACCGTGCGACCGGATTTCAATGCAACATCGATGGGCACAGAAAATCAACGCAAAGCCTGCCTGGACCTGAGGTGCTTTCCGGGATCGACGCATCGCTCTTTTGTGAAAGAGAAGAAACAACACACACTGACCCCACCGGTGAAGGAACGATGCACGGTCTCGCTTGTGAGTGAGAAATCGACGAATCGCTGGCCTTTTTCGACGCACAGTCACCCGTGTGGCTTTATTTTGATGTTACGCAGGTACTTTTGTGCAATAACAGCGTTCTCACTGTTTTCTAAGGCTCAAGACTCCTGTTCTTTTTAAAATTCATATCTGGACTTGATAATGTTTTTGGATGTATTTGTCATTTCGGACTTGTTTTGTTTACATAAATATTACCTATTTTTCTAAACCTGTGTTGTCATTTTGTAGTGGGTTCACGGGGATACTGTGATGCTAGTACAAATACTTTACACATTGCTTCTGAAGTTAAGCCTGCCTGCTCATGCCATTCTACCAAGGGGGTGAGCGGGGGTTAACTGAGGAGAGATTCTCCTTTGCCCTAACTAGAGTGAGGGCCCTTGCTTGGACACCTGACTGTGAACCAAAGACCCCTTTTCTAACAATCATTTTATGCAGTTGGTTTCTGCGCGGGTTTCTGTGGTGGCACGTCCGTGGCAGAAACCTTGGTGGTATGCAACCTCGTGATCTGTCGGGCAGAAACATGGTCCCCACCTGCCTGCAGATGGCTACCATTATCTTTTGCGGCAGAATGCAGTAGCGGTGCTGGCTGTGCTTTGGCTGTTTTCTGTTGTGAATACCGCCATGGTCATAATATGGCGGTCTTCTCCACCAACCACTTGGCAGTATGACTGCCACCACCAAGATATAATTACCCCATAGTCTTGGTGGAAGATTCAGACTGAGAATTTCTGTAGCACGCATGGCCTGGCTGGATTTGTTGGCATGCTCCTTCCATGCCAACTTACTATTCTGCATGCTTGACCATATCAGACCCCTTAATGAGCAAAGGGGAGCCACCTTAAGATCGATATAAGAGTTTACAAATCTAGTTTCCCCCATAATTACTTGCTTACCTAGATTTAATTCTAAGCGAATTTGTGAGGAAGGGGATGCATCTGGGAGCTTGAATAATCTTCTATAATAATGGCACTGGACTTTGTCTAACCAGGGACCAAGACTGCCTTTGAAGATCAACGAGCCACATGTCAATGTTGGAATATAATTAGAGTCAATTACTTGGCAATTTGCCATAAAATCTGGTCCTGACAATTGTTTCAACAATTCTGGAAACTGATAGTCACTGCTACCACCATTCCCTAATGGCTTCAAGATGCACGTGGTGTCTACCACACTGGTTAAAATGAACACCCAGATATTTGAGGCTGGATACCTGCTCAATATTGACCTCATCCAATACAAATTTACGTTTTCTAACTTTCTTTCGCTCAAAGACCATAATTGTTTTCTTTGAGGCATTACTGAAGAGCTTGTTTTCATTGCAATAGTGAGACAGGGCGTACAACAGCCTTTAAATGCCAACTGTGGTATGGTCAAAAAGAATAGTATCATTTGCATTTTGCAGACATTGCAAATGGTTGGGAAGGCATTCACTCCCAGAAAAGCATTATTAAAGTCAGCCAAATATAGATTAAATAATAAGGGAACCAATATGCACCCCTGTTTCCGCCCTTGATTAGTTGAGATTTTTTGCGTCACTCTATTCTTCGAGACATTAACTCTCACCCAAGTTTTAATAGAGAAGCTCATCATGGCTTGCACCAATGAAGACGGGATGCACCAATTATAAAGCTTTTGCCAAAGCCTTCCTCTATCCACCTTATAGAAAGTGGTAGTATAATTGATAAAGGTGCTTGCATTTTTTTTGTTGCCTCAATCAAAGGAGAGAGGATCACCAAGTTGTCCTCTGTACTACAACCATGTTTGAACCCAGACTGTGTGATCATGATTAATGCATTAGCTGTGGCCCAATCTTCAGGCTCTGAGTTGAGGGCTTTTGCATAACGTTTCCCATTTATATCAAGAAGGGCTATTAATCTAATATTAGCTGGCTGGTCACGGGAGCCCTTTTTATGTATTGGGGATAATATTGATCCCCTCCAACTGTCTGGGACCTCATTTGTAATAGAACTTTGCCTAAATATTGGCAATAAATTATGTATCCAAGCTTCTTGTACCACTTTAAATAGCCTAGCGGGCAACCTGTTAGGACCAAGGGCTTTTGCAGGTCGTAGGGAGACTAGGATTGATTGCAAGTTGTTCTTATTATTCCATTTACTCTCCTCTTTGCCCCACAGGTCTAATGCAGCCCCATCCCCAGAGACCAGGGCCCATATTTATACTTTTTGATGCAAAACTGCGCTAACGCAGTTTTGCGTCAAAAAAAATTAGCGCCGGCTAACGCCATTCTGAAGCACCATGCGGGCGCCGTATTTATTGAATGACGTTAGCCGGCGATAGCCGCCGGCGCCGTCTGGTGTGCGTTAAAAAAAACGACGTACACCAGGCAGCGCCGGCGTAGGGGAAAATGGAGCTTGGGCGTCAAGAAATGGGGCAAGTCAGGTTGAGGCAATTTTTTCGCCTCAACCCGATTTGCGCCATTTTTTTTCACTCCCAACCCCCATTGAAATGACTCCTGTCTTAGCAAAGACAGGAGTCATGCCCCCTTGCCCAATGGCCATGCCCAGGGGACTTCTGTCCCCTGGGCATGGTCATTGGGCATAGTGGCATGTAGGGGGGCACAAATCAGGCCCCCCTATGCCACAAAAAAAAAAAAAAAAACACTTACCTGAACTTACCTTAATGTCCCTGGGGTGGGTCCCTCCAGCCTTGTGTGTCCTCCTGGGGTGGGCAAGGGTGACAGGGGGTGTCCCTGGGGGCATGGGAGGGCACCTCTGGGCTCCTTCAGAGCCCACAGGTCCCTTAACGCCTGCCTTTTGCAGGCGCTAAAAAACGGCGCAAAAGCGGCCGTACGTCATTTTTTTTGACCCGCCCACTCCCGGGCGTTAATTTTGCCCGGGAGTATAAATCCCACGCACATGCCTCGGAGTCGATTTTTTAGATGTGAACGCCTACCTTGCATCTCATTAACGCAAAGTAGGTGTCCACGCTAAAAAATGACGCAAACTCCATGGACTTTGGCGCTAGACACGTCTAACGCCAAAGTATAAATATGGAGTTAGTTTTGCGTCAAAATTGCGTTAAAAAAAACAACGCAATTCCGGCGCAAACGGAGTATAAATATGCCCCCAAGTCTCATCAAACTGACTAAGTGTAAATGAACCATAAAGGCTTGAAACATACTGAACCCAAGTAATAGCTGATTTAGATGGCTGCACTTTTGAGCAGGCCCCACTTGACCTCTGCTGAACTAGTTCCCCAAATTACTCGAATTTCTTTGCATTGATGCCTCATGCAACTCTGTCTATCGTTTATCTTCTTTCTGCTTTGTCAGCATCCAAGCCTTTGCTTTATATGTCTTTCTTATGTATTGTATCTCCTCGATAGAGCGCTTGAGTTGTTGATAGTTCAACTCCTTCTCAGTTGAGTATTCAACTTCTGCTTAAGCGCTTTAGCAGTTTTTGTTCTATACGTGAGTGCCTATGCGAGAATACCTTGGGTAGGCCTAATGTTTTATAGTGTGAAGAAAATTGATTTAGCAATGCTGTAGTCAAAGTATGCCACTGCGAAGGAGATGCCACTCAGCCCGTCAAGTTAGCCATGAGAAATGTCTTCAATGTCTCAACATTTTCAGCTTGTATATCGGAGCTCCACCTAATTCTACACAATGAACTGATGTCATCTTGGGTGCCAGTTACCTAAACCAAAGGCCATCTGGGCATACTCATCAAGAGAGAACAAATTAATATGGCATGATCGCTAATCAAGTCCGGGATCACCTTAAAACCACTTGCTTAATTGAAGTGATGGACTAACAACCAAAGTCTATTTATGATGAGTTATTCTGCGAAATAAATGTACAGCCGGAAGGGGTATCCAGAGCACTTCTACTATTTAATGCCTTCAGACCTAATTGATTAAGAAGAGTGGTAAATTTCTCCCCTGCTGGTTTAATTTCTGGAATAGTCCAGGCAACATCATCCTCTTGAACCCAATTCGATAGCATGGCAGTGTCAAGAAGAAACACATTAAAGTCACCGGTAAGTAGCCACATGGCCTCCAAATATGTCTCTCTTACAGTTCTTATGATATTTGCCAAAAGACAAACCTCTGGGGGTATACCAAGAATCTGGGGGTATACCAAACAAAAGATAGTAATTTCCAACAATAAACTCTCCATGGCACTGTGCAAAGTGTCTTAAAACAAAACATTATTGAAGGCCCTCTACAACATATTCGGCCTTTATTAGAAATAGAAATTCTAATGCAGTCTCAAATCAATTTAGTATTCTTATCAAAAGATGGAAAGAATCTGCCCTAAGTACTCAACATTCTGTTAATGTTTATGATTAGGCCTGGATATCAAATTAAAGACTTCATACTAGCTATAAAAGCTATGGACGTTCATGGTAGGGTGAGAATGGTAGCCGGTGATAGTTTTCAATTGGCAAGACACAGAAAAAGTGTGGCTCGGGTATTTATGGGCAGGATTGGAAATTAACACCTTCTCTAAATCGTAATACCCCTCCCACACTTCTAGCTCCTTTAAAACCATTGGCTTCATGCTCTACTGCAGATCAGCCATCAGGTATATGGAATCCAGGAGAAGCCTGACCATGCTGGAGCATTAAGGAGGTGCAAGAAACTCAGCTGTGCATTGGGCAGAGATGCTTCTGCATGCAGTTGTCAGACTGCAGCATAGTGGAAGTGCTGGACCTCTAGTACAGCAGCGCAGTTTGGCTCCTGAGGTTGTTGGATCTCGCTTTGATATTTGTACTAAGAAGATGAGGCATGCAGAGGCTCAGAATTGTGACCTTGGTGAGCAAGAGATGGAAGGACAGTGTTGACGTGCAGAAGAGCTGAAGGCACTGCCCCTCATGCTGTGTCGCAGTCCACTTTAAAGTTATGTCTGAAAGTCTCCTTTTTCATTGTTGTAACCTGTTTTCCTGGAGCTAGTTCTCAGCAGGTTTGGAGCTGTGCACATGTTGATTAACGAGAACCATTACATCACCTGTGGCATCATCTGGCCTTTTGAAACTTCTCCAGGAGGGACAACTATGGAGTCCTCTCGGCAACTCTATGCACCTAGCAATGGGGTGTGAACCTTGAATCCTACAGAATCATCCTTCCATGGGTCCAGTCTGCCAGCAGAGCTCCTCTTCTGACACCGATATGTTAACTGCTATGGCTTCCATTGACCAATTTACTTTTAGAGTAAGTGTCAGCTCTTCTGGCTTGTTACATCTCCTCAAAAAGCAAAAAAACAAAAAAACAATGTTCAAATAAACCTACAAAAAACTCCATTGCAAGATGGCCACTATACATGAACATGCATGTAAGGTGTGCACTCTACAATGGCTGGCTGGGCTTTGTCAACGTTTGTGATAAAATTGAACAAGTATTGGCTAAGCCAAAACCATGAGTGGTGCAGGATCAAGATACAAGGAGGTGGTAGGTGCTAGCAGCTGTCAGGAAGGTGATAGGTCCTCAACTGGGGTTGCGCAGGGAGGTTAGAGTGCACGGAGGGAGTGATGGAGGTAGTAAGAGGTTACACAGAAGACTTTATAGAAACATGTAACCTTTGATTAAATGCCATGATTTTAAAGACTATCCACACAGCCAATGGCAGCTCATGAAAAGTTTACTTTCTGTGCCTACGTTTGTATGTAAGTTGCACTGTACTGGTAACGCGAGGTCTCCAATAACAGCTACAGCTGTCTGTAGGCGAGAACTAAAACACAGGATGCTGTTTACTGAAGGAAATTAATGTATTCATTGATTTCCTCTTAAGGGAACTAAGTGTCACTAACCTTCAATAGTAGAAAGACATTTCAGTAGTAAAAATAAGCCCGTCGTTACCGCTATGGCAACAAAGGCTAATTGAGGTTCACCTTGACAGTGATGCTTTGACCATCCCAGTTAAAATCACAGATGGCTGTGCTAGATAAATAGCTGCATTCACTGCTTAAGTTCAAGGCCTTTTCCAACAGGTGTATCTGAAGTAAATCCATTCAGCATCACGTTTGCATTCAGAGAGTACATATTATGGTCCTTTTTCATTAAATGCATTTGCACTTTCATTTAAAGTACATGTAGTTGTATGTTTGGTCATTTTGCAATAGATAATATCCTGTCCTGCCATCGTTTTATATCACAGCAGCCACGCGCATACTGTACATTTATTCCTTGAGTGAATTGGATGGTGTTAATAAGTGTTTTAAGAAATTTGCACTTCCTATTGAAAATAAGAAGTTGAAGCTGCTTCGAATTGTTAAACTCAAACATTTACCCTATTGTATCAATTGACTTTATAGTCTCCTCAATTTTTTAAAGCCACGTCACTCTTCATCGTCAGTGTTCAGGTGATCGCTTAGAAGGCAAAATTCGATCAAAATATTTTGCTGGTGTCAAGAGGACTTAATTGACTACCCATCAAAGCAGGAATACACTTCAAGTCTCTCAAGTCCCTTCAGTTAGACACCCCTTCCTACATGGCAATACTTCTCTACCGACAGAGAGGCCTACAGAGGAAGAACTCACTCCTACTCCACACATCTGCCTTGAACATTTCACTTGCTTGAAAAGTCCCCTCACTGGCACCAGACTCTAGAGCTCCATTCCACCATCACTCAGGACTCAACTGGACCTACTCCCCTTTAGGAAGCTCCCTAAAAATGACCTAACTGTACCTTAACTGAATGTGCTTTCATCCTATTTTTTGATAATATCTATCTTTGTTGACGCCTTCCTATTACTGTGTTCTTCCTTTCATGAAATGCTCGAATTCCTGCATTGCATATGATTGGTTATTTCTAAAGCACACATACGCCACTTTAGTTATAGCAGCACTATAGGAAATCAGAGATAAAAAAACAGGTGTCATAAACATACCTACATTTCGACATCGCTTTTAATCACAGCTATTAATACTGCATGTTTTTGGTGCAATATGATTGGTTCATCTTGCCTAAAGATATCAGTTCAGTTGGTTCTTTACAGGTGTGTAGTTACCATTGGTGAAGCAGGTGCAGGTGCAGGTGCAGGCACTGGGCCAGAGTCCTAAGGGGCAATTTGAACTCAGATTATTGTTGTATTTAGTACCTCAATATCCGTTAAAGAGGCCATTTTCCTTACTTACCCCTGTGCCCATGGCATCCTTGCTACACTATTGGTTGTTTATGCATTAGTTGGTGTCTATGTTAATTGTTAAAAGTATATTGAATGACACCTCCGAAAAACGTCTTTATTTGACACTACTCATTTATGTGATTATATTATATGTTTATGCTATGTGCCCTTGGATTGCTCCAACTTACTTGCTACAGCTCCTGAACCCCAAGAGGTACCTTTCCAGTCCTGGGCCCTTGGAACTGTTTTTTTGCTCCTGAAATTAAGCTTTTGTGCTCTCTGTGACTGCAAACGGGCCCGCCAACACTGGAACCATGGTGCTTGCCATAAGAATCAGCACAAGCCACTGCAATTCGTCTCTTCACACAGCAAGCATTGCTGCTCAAGGCTCCAGTCTGTCCATCCACTGCACCCGGCTAACTCTTCGCGCCTGCAGACCACTACCTGCAATGCTTTCCTTACTCCTGCCAAGTGTTTTCTCCTCGAATGGGACTCTTGGCTCAATTCTTGAAAAGGTAAAACTTCAGCTGGACTTGCCTGGGACTGTAATGGACCCATGCCCCATCACAGTTTGCCCAAACTCTTGAATTTAACCCAGTCTAATGTGACTAGATAGCACCTGAATTTGCTCGATGCTTTTAGGCACCACATTTCCATTTACTCTTTAAAAATTAAAATCTCGACTTCTACTTATTGGATGTTTTGGTCTTGTTTTGCTCATTAAATTAAGCTATATTTTCTATCAAGATATGGTGCCTTTTTGTGTGGTGCTTTCAATGTTTTACTGCTTGAAGTGTTGCACAAAAACTTTACAAATTGCCTGCTAAGTTAAGCCTGCCTGCTCTGTGTGGAGCTACCAGAGGGTGAGCAGAGGTTAATTTATGGTATATTTCTAACGTACCCTGACTTGGATTGTGGTTCCTGCTTGTACAGGGTGCATAGATCTGCCAATCAGAGCCTCAATTTCTAACACTGGTGGCAGCAGTGGGATAAGACTTGTGTTTGTATAGTGCACACTGACATTCCACATCTAAGACCAATTCGAATTTTACATTCTCCCTGATTTTTCTTTTTTTTTAGGTTGAGCTGTCCAGTGTGGAATCTTACACCCTGGCCCAGCTCAGGGAGTTTTGAAAAAACAGGGGACTTCCAGCAAAGGCCTCCACCAGGAAGGTGGTGTTACAAAAGGCACTGAGAGCCTTGCCAGAAGTCTACCAGTCATTGGTTACAGAAACAAAGGATGCAATGGACAGTGAAGGTGAGAATTCGGATACCAACTCTGTGGTCCTTCTTGCAGTTGAGGGTGTTGATTGGCCCTTGAACTTGTAATAATTCCTGTGCAGGGAGCAGTGTGTCTTCCAGGGTACTGAGCCTAGAGGAACTTGGTAACAGGAGGGAGGAAATGAGGCTCAAGTAGAGCTTGCCAGGCTGGAGCTGGAGAAGGAGGCAAAGAAAGTGGCCATTGAGGACAAAAAGTAATGTTGGCTCAGGAACTGAGCCTGAAGGAGCTAGACATTAAGGTTAGACAGGCAGTGATGGTGGCAGCGTTATCCCAGTGCCCTCTGGAGACAAGAGGGTCCACATACCCTAGGGTCTGGTGCCTGACTGTGTGGTGGGAGATCACATAGATGGTTTGGGGCTTATGAGATTGTTCTGCAGATGCCCAAGATCCGTGAGGGGTATTGGGTGGCTAGTCTGTGGAGGCACATCCCTGCTGAGGGAAAGGACACCATACTGGCCCTAGAAGACAGGATGAGGTATCCCCCATTAAAGAAGCCCTAATCAGGAAATTTGGTTTGACCTCAGGGAAGTTCAGATGGAAGTTCAGGGACAGTCAGAAGCTATCCCAACAGACCTGGGTGTATTGTGTTGATTCTTTTTTCAAGACACTGGATGGTTGGATAAAGAGCAGTGAAGTCAAATGTTATCAAGGGCAGTATAACTTCATTGCACAGGAGCACATGTTCAGTCTTTCGTTTCCAGATCTGTGCCAACATCTTGTTGACAGTAATCTTATTGGCCCCAGGGAGCTTGTTAAGAAGGCAGACCAAGGGTCAGCACCAGGGTCCACAAGTCGTTATCTGGGGTGTCACCACAAGGGTAGTCAGGGTCCTCACCAGAAGAAGGAGGGCATTAATAAAACTAAAATAAGGAGTTCTCTAAAGGGCCCCAAAATAGTTCTTCAGGTCTGAACTCCCATCCCCCTACTGACAAGAAAAAGAAAAGGTTCCCTGACAGTAAATCTGCAGGGAAGGCACCTTCCAAGTGCTATGAGTGCCAGCAGGAAGGGCACTTCAAAGGAGATGCCAAGTGTCCCAAGTGGGCACAGCCCCCCACCTGATGGCAGTCACGGAGATTGGCTAGTGTACCGCTCGGGGAGTAGTTTGTCCCAGAGAGTGTGGGAACAGCAAAGAGGTTACCCCCTGTCCCTGGGTGATGATGAATTGGCACAGAGAACCCACATGCCTAGTAATACTAGGACGTACAGGAGGTGGGTCATCACAGAGGGTGTAGGCTCTGAGAGACATGGGAGCCAACATTAGAACCTTTAGGTGTCATCTGTCATCCTCAGAGCAGGTTTTATCTAATATGTTTCACTAAGTTGTTGCTGCTGACAACCGTGAGAGCCACTACCAAGTGGCTTAGGGTTCCCTTTGAGTGGGGGTGGGTCTCAGGTTCCTTGAAGGTAGCTGTGAGACTATCCATGTCTGTTTATTGTCTGCTCGGCAGTGACCTGGAGCATGCCACTTGAAAGGAGGTACACCTCAGTTCCCACATGGAGATGTTAGGATTGACTGAGTGGGTGTGCCTGGCCACATGGTCCATGGCAGCCCAAGAGGGTGGTCAGAAGGATTTGGAGCCTGGAAGAATGGCCCATTGTCTTACCACAAAGAGGAAGGGCAAGGGATACAGGAAACCCACTCCTGAAACTCCCATGGTCCATGAGTAGGCTGATCTTGGGGGTGACGCCCCAGCACCTATAGCGGAGGATATATTTGAGCTGGGGAATCTGTTTGAACTTTCCAACTGGAACCAGGGGGTGTCCCACCAGGGAGGAGTTCTGAAAGGTACAGAGGGAATGCTATACTCTTGTGGGTTTACAGCAGCAAGCTGAGACCCAGAAAGATAGTGGCAATTCTGGAAAACACTTGATTTACTGGAAGAATGGTCTCCTGTACAGTTAGCCTAAGGCTCCTGGACCTGGTGCAGCTCATGTGTTGTTGGTCCCCCAGTGCTATTAGGTCATCCTACTGGGTCTGGCTTATGATGTACTCCTGTCAGGTCACTTAGGTGAGGACAAGTTTACTGGCCTTAAATGAGGAAGGCCTCAGTTGCATACTGTAGGTCCTGTCCTACCACCCAGGTGAGTGGCAAGATAGGAGGGAACTGTAAGGCCTCCCTGCAACCTTTTCCTATTGTTGGCAACCCCTTTGAAAGGGTAGCATCAACATCATTGGTCTTCTGGACCCTAAAACAGCCACAGGCAACAGATTAATTCTTGACCAGATTCATGGTCTTGGTAGACCATGCTCCCGGTACCTGGAGGCTATCCCACTAAGAATGGTGACTGTGCCCGCAGTGGTCAGGACACTGATGGGGATCTTTACCCACTTGGATTTCCTCATGGAGGTGGTATCTGACTGGTGTACTAACTTAATGTCAGGGTACATGAAAGCCACATGGAAGGAGAGTAGGGCCACCTACAAGGTCTCCACTTTTTACCACCCAAAAACCAATGGGCTTGTTGAGCGATTCAACCGGATCTTCAAAAGCATGATTATGGATCTACCAGATCCCATGGGGTAGAAATGGAACATCCTCCTGCCTTGTCTTTTGTTCGCTTACAGGAAGGGGGTTGGCTTCAGCTCCTTTTAACTTCTGTAAGAGCACCCTGTGACTTGACCTCTCAGTTTGTTGAAGGAGGTCTGGAAGCAAGCTCCAAGGAGCGGCCCCCAGGATGTGATCAGCTATATGCAGGCCCTCTACAAACAGACAGCACGCTTCTGGAAACCCACCCAGGAGAATCTGGAGGCCAGCCAGGAGGACATGAAACACTGGTATAACCAAAATGCTACTCTGGGTGGGTTTCAGCCTGGCCAAATGGTGTGGGAGCCCAGGCCCCTGCAAGATCACTGGTCTGGGCCTTATAAAGTAAACAAGTACAACAGTGATGTCACCTACCTGGTGGACCTCAAGACTCCCAGGAACTCTTTGAAGGCTCTGAATGTCATTACCTCAAACACCACTTCAAAAGGTCTGAGCTTAATGATGGGGTGGAAGAGAAGAGTGAACCCATCCTAGACCTTCTATCTTCCAAGTAGTTGAATGGGTCAGTGGAGGATATCAGCCTCCCCCCTACATTGATCCTAAACCAGTAGAGAGACTGCAGCTAGTTGCTGGGGCAGTTTGCCTCACTATTTTCACCTACCACGGGTCTCACTACATGTTGTATCTATGATAATAACACTGGGGAAAGCATATCTGTGAAAAATAAAATGTACAGGTTGTCTGACAAACTGAGGGCCAGCATTAAGGAGAATATATCCAAGATGATGGAGTTAGGGGTCAGGGGTTATCGAGCCCTCTAAGTGCCCTTGGTCCAGCCCAGTGGTATTGGTTCTCAAGGCTGCCCCTCCAGGTGTCACACTGTATGGACTACCGTGGGCTCAATGAGGTTACCAAGACTGACACACAAGCCTCCCCATCCCCAGAGCTGGTGAGCTCATAGATTGGTTTGGAGCTCCCATGTTTCTCACACATTTGACCCAATATCTGGGCACTGACAGATTGCCTGGACAGAGGGGGCCAAAGAGAGCTGTGCATTCTCAATTTCTGAAGGGCACTTCCAGTTCTGGATAATGCCCTTTGAGTTGAAGAATGTCCCTGCCACCTTCCGGAGGTTAGTCAACCACATCCTAGCTGGATTGGAGAGCTTCAGTGATGCCTACCTAGACAACACTGAAGTCTTCAGTTTTAGCAAGGAGAGCTATGTGTGCCACCTCAAAGAAGTGCTTCAGGCTCTGCAAGAGGCAGACCTGACTATCAAGGCCAGTAAGTGTTAGATAGGGCAGGGTTCAGTGGTCTACTTGGGTCACCAAGTGGAAGTTGGCAAGCTGGAGCCCCACTTGGCCAAAATTGAACCATACTAGCTTGGGAATCCCCTAAGTACCAGACAAAGGTGAGAGCCTTTCTAGGCCTCACTTTTTACTGCAGGAGATTCAACAAGTGATATGGCACCATTGTCAACTATTGGAACGCCTTGACAGAGCTGACTTCCATGAAGCAGCCACATCAGATGATCTGAACAAACCCAGAAGGGTTTTGACACCCTGAAGGAAACCATGTGCACTGCACTGGTGTTCAAAGCCCCTGACTTCTCTGAAGAATTCTTTATGTAGAAAGGTGCCACAGAGCACGGCATAAAGGCCATGCTCTCACAGCTAAATGAAAAGGGCCTGGATCAGCCTGTAGCCTTCATCAGTAGGAGGTCACTACTCAGGGAACAGACGTGGAGCTCAGTAGAAAGGGAAGCGTTTGCTGTGGTCTGGGCTCTGAAGAAGCTAAGGCCATTGCTGTTTGGTATTTACTTTCAGGTTCAAACAGCTCACAGGCTCCTCAGATGGTTAATGCAGATGAGGGATGAGAATCTCAAACTGCTGAGGTGGTCAATCTCACTACAGGGAATGGACTTTACGTTGGAACACCGTCCTGAAACATACCACACCAATGCTGATAGTCTGTCCATGTTCTTCCACCTTGCTAACCAGTGCTAAAGTGCATGTGCTCTCTGCTTGAAACATGGTAACATTGGTTTGTCCACAATTGGTATATTTAGTTTACTTATTATAAAACCCTAGTAAAGTGCACTACCTGTGCCCAGGTCCTGTAAATTAAATGCTACTGGTGGGCCTGCAGCACTGATTGTGCCACCCATTTCAGTAGCCCTTTAACCATGATTTGCAGGACGTGTGTGTGAAGTTTCAAACTGCCATCTTAACCTAACAAGTTAATCATCTTGCCAGATCATACCTTCCTTTTTAATACATATACATAACTCCTAAAGATAGGCCCTAGACAGTCCAAGGACAGGGTGCAGTGTATTTAAAAAAGTAGGATATGTACTTTTAAGTTTTACATGTCCTAGTAGTGAAAAAATCCTGAATTCATTTTTTACACCTGCAAGCTCTATCCCTCCCAAAGGGTAACATTGGGATTGTCTTATTACCTTTTATATGGGTAGTTTCCAATTGGAAAAAGAAGGGACCCCAAAGTTTGGTGTCTCTGGAGTCACAATTTGAAATCAAAACTCATGGTGAAGTTGGATTTTAAAATGTAGTTCTGAAAATGCCACTTTAAGAAAGTTGGCATTTTCTTACTTTAAACATTTTGTTCCTTTTGCCTCTCCCTGAATACACATCTGGTTGGGTTTTTGTGCATTCCCTCAAGACAGCCACACACAAAGGGAGCTTAGGTATGGCTGATGGGCTATCCTTATGAGCAATCCTGGGCCGGATGGGAGGGAGGAGCTGACACCTATACCTGAATGGGCTATGTTTTGATCCCACACAAAGGGCTGCATAACCTTATATAGTGAGTCTGGAGCCAGAGCAGAAAGGGCAGCAACTCTATGCACTTGAAGGCCTCTCTTTGAAGTCTCCCCCACTTCAAAGTAACAACTGGGTATAAGAATTGGACCTCAGGCAGTAACAGCTCAGTACACTTCTGGGCCAGTGGATACTGTGCCAGGAAGAAGGACTGCTATGCAGCTGAAAGGTCTGAGTCTCTACTGGGCTCTGCTGGACTCCTGCTGTGCTGACCTGCTGCCTTATGTCTTCCTTGCCTAGTAGTGAGAAGGGCTGGACCTGAATCCCTCCAACCCAGAGCCGAAGTGACTCCAAGTGCATACTGGCTTGCCTCCTGTTTTTTGAAGCCTCAGGGACACAATAGACGTCAAACTCACCTGCTACAGCTCCTGGACCTGTATTAAATCAGCTCCTGACCACCAAGAGGAGCCTCTCCAGTCCAGGGTGCTTGCAATGTTTTTTTGCCTCCTGAATTCAAGCTTAGGGGCTCTTTGCGACTGCGCCAAGGACTGCTCAAACTGGTACCGCTCCGCTTGCTCAAAAAAATCAGTGCAAGTCACCACAAGGTTGTCTCGTCACACAGCAAGCATCATCACTCGCGACTGTGAATCTCCAGTCCACCCATCCGCTGTGCCTGGCCGACTCTTTGCACCCGCAGACCACTGTCAGCAATGCTTTACTTGCTCCAGGTGAACTTTTCCCCCGGAAATAGTACTCTTGGCTCAATTCTTAAGAAGGTAAAACTTCAGCTGGAGTTGTCTAAGACTCTGACCTGCGATCCGTCACGGCCGGCTTGCACTTTTGGATTTAACATGGTGTAGCACGACCCGATAGACCCAGTTGGCAATTTATGCTTTGAAGCACTACATTTCAGTTTATTCATTAAAAATGTATTTCTTGGCTTCTACTTATTAGATTTTTGTCATTGTTGTCTTGTTTTGCTCATAAAATTAAGCTATATTTTTTCTAACCAGGTGTTGTGTTTTTGTGTGGTGTTTGCTTCATACATTGCCTCTTAAGTTAAGCCTGCCTTCTCTGTGCCAACCTACCAGAGGGTGAGCAAAGGTTAATTTATGGTGTGCATCTGACTTACCCTGACTCAGTTTGTGGTTCCTGCTTAGACAGGCTGCATATCTCTGCCAACCAGAAACCCAATTTCTAACAATTCGAAAGGCCATTTGTATATGTCATCGTCGTGACTGCCATGTGCACTTTGTTAGGTACTTCTGGTGCAATAGTTTTCAGTATCATTCTACATTTTCCAGCGCCTTGTAGACTGTATGCAGAGTTCTACTAATATTATTATGAAAGTCATATACCTATTCTTGTCTTAGTTTATTAAATGGATACAGAGTCTTGAATGTTTCCTTCCACCTTTTTAGCAAATTTGGAAGTGGTCTCTGCATATATTTTGGCATAGACCCTTACCTGTAATTAACTGAGATAGTGAAAGTATTGCTAAAATCATCAATACTACATTACGTCATGTAGCTACAAAATTACCTTGGTCAGCAGCTCTCCAGCATTTCGTTTGTAAGATTAATAAAGCTGCCTGTGACACAGTCAGGAGACTGGGATGTGTTCCTCAACACAGGACCAACAGGCTCAGCCCTTACAGAATTGGGTGTTAGGGTGTGTTTCTGAGAGCATCCATAAAAGTTTCCCCAACAACATGCCATAAACTCTGTCCACCTTGATGACTGTGGTCTTTGAAATCCTGCACTGCACTCTGGACGTATTCTACTAAACTATTTATTCCTATCCACTATTGAAGAAAGTGCTCAATGACTTCACTTTTTACTGTGCCTTCCCTTAGTCTTCTGAGTAAATGACCCCTTATTGGTCATCCCCAAATGTTTTGCCTTTGTCCTCCACTGTTTACTGAATTCGTTTTTGTCGGCTTTAGAACTCTAACCAGTGCTTGTGCTCTCTCCTTAAAACATGATGGGATTGGCTTATACTGAATTGGCATATTTAATTTAGTTGTAAATCCGTAGTAAAATGGCACTATATGTGACTAGCACATGTAAATTAAATGCTAGTAGTGGGTCTGCAGCACTGGTTGTGTCGGCCAGGTAAGTAGCCATTTAAACATGTCTCAGGCCTGAACAGTTTAAACTGACATTTTGATCTGGACAGCCCAGGGAGAGGGTGCAATCTATTAAAAAAAGTAGGACACATACTTTTACATTTGTTCTGGTAATGAAAAACTCTTACATTTGTTTTTCTTTACTGGAAGACCTATCTCACCCATAGGAGTTGCCTTATTACATTTTATAACTGTTATTTTCAAATGGAAAGAGATAATCCATTCATGTCTGGTGCCTTTGGAATCCCATTTTAAAATTGTAACTTATTGTGAAGTAAAAATGTGTATTGAAATTCTGAAAATGCCACTTTTAGAAAGATGGCATGTTCTTACCTTACCCATTTGGTGCCTGCAGCCTGTCTCTAGGTCACATGAGCCAGTGTAGCTTACAGTTGGGCTTTGTGTATTCCTCCTTGACAGCCACACACAATAGGAACTTAGGTGTGACTGGATAGGGCATCACTGCGAGGTAGCTGAGACCAGCCCCACTTATACTTCAATAGGCAGTGTCCTGCCTCTACACAAAGGGATACATATCCCCTGCAGTTCATCTGGAGACAGGGCCCAGAAAGCAGGGCATCTGTGCATTTCAAATGCATGCCTCTAGAAGCTTCTCCCCACTTCAAAGGCCCAACTGAGTATTAAATAAAGACCTCAGACACCAACTCTTCAGTAGACTTCTGAACCTGTAGATACTCTGCTAGGAAGAAGGACTGCTGTACTGTTACAAGGGCAGCCACTCTGCTGGACTGCTGCTCTAATGGAACTGCTTCCCTGCTGTGCTATCCTGCCGCCTGCTGCCTGCTGCCCTCTGACCTATAGAAGAAGAACTAGACCTCCAACTTCATCTTGAGCCCTGGACCCCTGAGTGACTCAATGGGCTAGTCTGCTGAGCTCCTGTTCTGAGCCTCGGTGACATGAAAGGCTCCCCAACAGCTTCTGAATCCATTTCCATTGAGTTCCTAAACCCCAAATGGTGCCTCTCAGATCCTGGGCCTATTAGTGTGGCTCACAAGCTCTTTAAATCAAACTTTTGGGCTTTGCGACTGAGAAGGGGCTTTTTCATTTGGGAACCACTCCTCTCGTAGTGAAATCCAGCGTGAGCCACCACCAGCCAGTCTCATCACATAGCAGCATCAAGAGCCCGCAGGGAACCACCAATGTAAAGCTTCAGGCCACCTGTTTGCAACACCTGGCCTGCTCTTCACACCACAGTGACTACACCCTGTGATGCCCCCTTGTTCCTTGTGACCATTTCCAAATCGACCGGGACTCTTGGTATATAATTTGAGAAGGTAAACCTAAACCTTCTGCAGTACTATTTTGCGAGTGTATCCGATTCTGACCTCCACTGTGGTTGGCCTGAACTTTTGACTTTGACCTGGTCCAGCACCACCAGGTATCCACAGTTGGTGGCTTTCTGCTTTTAGACACTTTTTTTACAGTTTATTCTTTACTAAATTCATAACAGTTGTTCTACTGATTGAATTTTTGTCCTTTGAAGTCTTACACACAGTCTCTACATTAAGCCTGGATGGTCTGTATTTATTTGGGGTTTGATTGTGCCTTGCTCTGACTTTGATTGCAGTTGCTACTTGGTCAGGGCTCACACCCTAGTCAACCAGGAACCCAATTTCTAAAACCACTTCATGGGAATGCTTGAAATATGCTTATGAAACACTGAAGTGATCCCACTCAGACCTCCTAATGGGGTTTCATATTCCCAGGAGGACATGCAGTGTTTGTTCTCCTTGATGGAAGCATTTTCAAGTTTTGAAAAAACCTGACTGTTAGACCACTAGGATATCCACAGCCCACCAGTGGCTCACGGGTCAATATGTACTTTACCTATTATCAGCACTTCTGCTGGGAACTAACATGTTTGAAAAAAAGTGAATTCCTAGAGGTTACCCATACTATGCAATCAAGTAATATCAAGCTGGACCAGCAGCCAAAACTGACTGTACTTCAGCAGAGAGATTACAATCAAGTTTGTATTACAAAGCACAATGTATAAATGATTTGCTCACATGAATGAGTTACTCACTGTCTCTCTGATACCCAGGGAGGTGGCTTCAGGGGGTGTTTAGGGTGTCACACCCCCTAATAAAAGAATTTTGCGTGGTGAGGTGTCTGTTGGATTTCACCTAAGATTATTATATGCACACTGTTGGAAGGGGGTTTATTAGTAGGGAATGGTAGGTACCCACAACCAGAAATAAGGTCACAATCACAATATAAGGTCCAGCCAAGGTATCAGTAAATGAATCCTTTGCTCAACCCTTGGTAGCTGGTAATGAGCAGGTAGGCTAATCAAAATCCAAAACAAATTTATAAAAATAGGAATTCCTTTTTATGATTGAAATGACACCAAAACAACACACATACAATGTAAAGATTGAAAATAAAACTAGACCTTAGAAGCAAATAATGCTCAAAGGGTTAAAAAAGGTTGCAGTGGACCAGGTCAAAGTCAAGAGTTCTGGCCGCCCATGATGTTGCACTTTTACACTTACTTGCAGCACAGCTTCTTGATGCAAGAGAGTAGTCCACAGCACCAGTTCAAGGTTCCAGAATCTCTGAGTTGCTTCTTGGGACATTAGGACTACAATACCCACAATGCACCTGGCCAAATCCTTAAAGGTTCTCTGAACGCTGTCTAGCTGGGATCTTCTGGCAAGAGTTGATGCAGGTGACTCTTGTACCTGTCACTTACAGGGAGTCCACTCTTGAATCTTTTAAAAGCCAGACAAAGGGGGTCATTCTGACCCCGGCGGTCTTAGACCGCCGGGGCCAGGGTCGGCGGGAGCACCGCCGACAGGCCGGCGGTGCCCCACAGGGCATTCTGACCGCGGCGGTAAAGCCACGGTCAGACCGGCAACACTGGCGGTCTCCCGCCAGTGTACCGCCGCCCTTTTGAATCCTCCAAGGCGGCGCAGCTAGCTGCGCCGCCGAGGGGATTCCGACCCCCCCTACCGCCATCCAGTTCCCGGCGGTCCGCCCGCCGGGAACCGGATGGCGGTAGGGGGGGTCGCGGGGCCCCTGCAGTGCCCATGCCACTGGCATGGGCACTGCAGGGGCCCCCGTAAGAGGGCCCCTACGAGTATTTCACTGTCTGCTTGGCAGACAGTGAAATACACGACGGGTGCAACAGCACCCGTCGCACCTTCCCACTCCGCCGGCTCGATTACGAGCCGGCATCCTCGTGGGAAGGGAGTTTTTCCCTGGGCTGGCGGGCGGTCTTTTGGCGACCGCCCGCCAGCCCAGGGAAAAACTTAGAATACCCTCCGCGGTCTTTCGACCGCGGAGCGGTATTTCGGAGGGGGGAACTCTGGCGGGCGGCCTCCGCCGCCCATCAGGGTCAGAATGACCCCCCAAAGTCCTCTTTTGTGAAAACCCAGACTGTGCTGCAGGTGCAGTCCTTGTGAGTGCAGCCCTTCTTAGTGCAGACTAGGGGTTCAATAGGCAGTCCTTCTTCTTGTTTCCAGGCAGGGATCACTGGGCATCCTCAACACCAATCCTAGGGTTTTGAAGCTCTGAGATGTCCCCAGAATGCACCTGGCCAATTTCTTCAAAGGCCACTGGAGGCTCTTGATAGAGATGGTGCAGGTGAAGCTCTCTTAACCTGTTGCTATCAGCGAGTCAACTCCTTCACTTCTTGAAGCCAGGCAAAGTCCTTACATCTGTAGCTCTTCGGTGTGCAGCAGGTGCAGTCTTGCAGAGTGCAGTCCTTTGGGGTACAGGCTCGGGTTCCAGCAGAGCAGCCCTTCTTCTCCTTGCAGTTTCAGGCAGTGGTGTGAGTTGTTGAGCAATTCTCCCATGTTTACTCAGTGTTCCTGGGTGGGCAAACAAGGGGACACCCCTGACCAGTGGAGTGCTGCCACCCTCTTGGATACCACTTCCTGGGAAGTATGGAAAAAAATCAATCCCAGAAAACAGTATTCTTCCAAAATCCAAGATGGAGAATCTTTCTCCTGGAGGTTAAGATTTGGCTAAGCCGTACGACTGTTGTGGCTACTGGCCATAATTTTGTCATTGGCGGTAAAAACCACATACCGCCGCGGTGATGGCCGCCAAAATACCACCACAGCGGCTACCATCCATCCTCCATATTATGATCCCTGTCGGACTTCCGCCACAAGAAGAGCGGAAATCCGGCAGTGATCATACTGGCAGACGGTGGTAACCTGGTGCTGCTACCACCAGCACCGCCACGCCAGTTAAACGCCGCCAGACGTATCATGACCTGTGATACTGCCTGGCGGGGTTCTGCTGGCAGGCGCTGCTGGTGGTAGCAGCACCCCTTCCTGTTCCCTGCCAGAAGATCTCCTAGAACAAGGTAAGTTGGGCTTCTGACGGGGGGGGCTGTTGTGTGTGTGTGTGTCTGGTTGTGTGCATGATTGTGTGAGCGTGTGCGTGATTGCGTCTGTGTGTGTTGTTTACGTGGGTATATGCATGTGAGTGAATGCATGTAAGAATGGTTAAGTGAGTGCGTATCAGCATGCAAGAGTGATTGTGTATAAGACTATGTGCAAGCAGGTGTGGAAGTATGCGTGTATGAATGCGTGTATGCAAGTGTGAGTGATTGGCTGTATGCGTGGTGCTTGTCTGCGGGTATGTGCCTTTACGGGGGTTGGAGGAGTGCGAGGATTGGAGGGGGTCGGGTGGAGTGAGAGGATCGAAGGGGGCCAGGGGGAGTTTGGATGGAGGGGGTTGGGGGGTGTCAGGTGTGTGTTGAGTGGGTGGGGTAGCTGCCTACCAGTGACACGGAAGGAATTCCCTTTCACGGGTAGGGCCTACCACCATGGTTTTCGTGGCATTGCTAACGCCATGAAAACCATGGTGGTAGGCAAGCTCGAAATGCCGCAGTGGTATTATGCCGGCCGCCGGGCTGGAGATTGACATTACCTTTTTAGCTCATTCGTAGCAATAGTTCTAATTTAATAAAGTTTTCTTATGTTAGCCTATGCAGCTAATGCGCTGCAATAGGGAAAAACAAAAATTGGCTTCAACTGGGCAAATAAAACATATTTTTATAAAACCCTGCTTATAGTTACAAGGCACCCTACCCCTGGGGCACCTGGGGACTTTATTGGTGGCATATGTAAAAATAAAGTAGTTGAAGACTTTGGAAATAACTTTAATTCCAAAGCTAAATTTGCATATACATTTAATTTAAAATCAGCCTGAAAGGCAGGGCTGGCTTTTAAATTGACAGCAGTTACACAGCAGTGCACATATAAGTGCATTAAATCTGCTGGACCTCTAAACCTACCTTAGACTAGGGGCTTACAGGTAGGTTTTCATGCCAATTACAGTTATGCCTAATTTGCATGTATCTTTTAATCCGTACACAAGTCCTTGGTCTGGTTAGCAGAGCCCAGGGCTTCCTCAGAGTCACAAATACCAGCATCTAGTGGTAAAAAGTGGGGGCAAAAAGCGGGGGACACTGCAAAAAGTCCTGGTTTCTCTCACACACATAGACTAGAACTTTCTCTTCCTTTCTCTCTCTCTTCCTCTCTCTCTCTCACACACACACACACACACACACACACGTATACTTATTACCATCCTTGTGGGGACTATGGGGGTTATTCTAACTTTGGAGGAGGTGTTAATCCGTCCCAAAAGTGACGGAAAAGTGACGGATTTACCACCAGCCGTATTACGAGTCCATTATATCCTATGGAACTCGTAATACGGCTGGTGGTATATCCGTCACTTTACCGTCACTTTTGGGATGGATTAACACTCCTCCAAAGTTAGAATAACCCCCTATGTGTGGACAGTTGCCTTGTGGGGGCTAAACTTTCACTATCTTTTAAAAATATACCAATTACAGAAAAATAATAATAAAGGATTCTGCCTCACATTTACAAATAAGTTGTCATTTGATCGCTTGCACAGAACCATCCTTGAGGGCACTAACTCTGTAATTATCATTGATGTTTGAAAAAAGTAACGGATATATGGCTAAATGTTTATTTTATCAGTAATATATAGCAATTCCATAATAATCGATTCATAATTGAATGTCTACACGTCTTCAATAGGTACAGATGGATTAAATTACTAATGAACCTGTAACTATCACATATCTGTATGACAGAAGGGAAAATAAAACAGTATGTAACCACTTGCTAGTGCTCAAAGTCTCAAGAGAACACATGTAGAAGTTAATCAATGAATCAAACAATTGGGTCAAGTGGAATGCAGTGACTACTTACTATAATTTATATCAAAGTAGCTATTAAACCACATCTTCCTAAGAATGGCATACAATGTTAATGTCTATTTAAGGATGATGTATGATGATACCCACAGAAGTGGTATTTGATCATAGTAGTATTATAGTGTATTTGGATGTGGGCTATAACCATTATGGTCTCACACCTTCAATTCACTAAATTGCACCCCAACCATCAGCGACTTCATAAAATCACTAGGCATCACACTAAACTCAAATCTAAACATGCAAGATCACATACAAGCTGCATCCAGAAGCGCCAACCTACATCTGCACATTCTAAGAAAACTAAAGCCCTTCATACTGCTAGGAGACCTCAAAATGGTGGTTCAATCCCTAGTGCTCTCAAGGCTGGACTATGGGTATGCTACATTCATAGGTCTACCATAATTCAGCCTAGCCCCAATGGAAGTGACAATAAGTGCAGCAGCAAGACTTTTAAAAGGCACTTATCACTATGATTGCATATCCCCATCACTCAGAGCCCTCAACTGGCTCCCAGTTGAAGCTAGGATTTAATTTAAGGTTGCATGCATAACACACAAAGCCTGACACCATACTGGTCCAAAATACATGGCACAAAGAATCAAGCTATCAGGAGGTGGAAGAGGTTCTGGAAGTGCTAAATCCCTCATACTAGAACCAGCCAGACTAAAAAAAGGAAAACTCAAGGAACTCCCTTCCACCTTCAACAAGAGAAATTACCTCATTCAGACTGTTCAAGAAGGAAGTTCAAGCCTTACTCGACTCTACTGATCACATTCCCTACTGCCTGGCTCCACATTTGAGATGGCGGCAGTACTATTTTCTCAGTGGCTCCAACATTGGCCCCTGTTAGACAGCTGGAGATCTCTATATCCAAATGAGATAGACTACTCGAACTACTCAGTGGTACATTATTTATATGTCAGGCTGGACAGAATTATGTGTGACCCGACGAGGCAACTCTGTGTGGTAGGGGCGGAATATCTGGGAAAGACATTCTCTGATAACAACCCATTGCAGATACAGCTAGAGTGGGATGCTGCTAGACTGCCAGTTCCCCCTTGGCAACTTCAACTGGCCTTAATTGAGGATCAGGCACAACAAGCTGAGACAGACGAAATGCTGATGCACTACTTTGCTGAAAATTGGGGCACTTCTACATCCAAGCTCATGGATTGGGAGGCGATGAAGGTAGTTCTAAGGGGTCATTTCATCTGCACAGTAGTGGGAGCAAAGGCGACCATATACAGGGACTTGACGCAAGTGGAGGCTTCTCTGAACCCCCTGGAGGCCTCTGCTAAGGACAACCACACCAAGCAGGCATATCTGAACACGGCATTAGCTATGCACATATGCCTGGTGGAGCAGTTGCGATGCATTGACTTTAGGTCATATCAGGCCAAGATATACGCTGAGACTGGACTTCTGTTGGCTTGGCTACTATGTAGCACTGTCTTCTCTGCCCCTATTGTGAGTAGTCATACATTGGCAACAGAGTTCGCTTTGCAGCAGTCTCATACAATGATGCATTTACATCACACTACCCCATACTGTAAAATCCCTTGCACTTGCCCCTTCATGAAAACATGCAAGAGTTCTTAGCTAAGGTGATACTCCTGGCATTATTACCCACAGAAAAAGAAGATCTCAATACCCCCTTCACATCAGAAGAGGTTAAGGGAGCAATCAGGTAAGCTGCCACTCACAAAACGCCAGGCTTGGATGGACTTCCTATAAAACTTTATAAGGCATACGAGAATCACCTGGCCCTTAAATTACTTAAATTGTACCAAATAGAGATGGAAGAGGGCTGTTTACCACATAGCATGCAGGAGTCACTCCTGGTCTCTCGCTCTCGAAACTGGGTAAAGATCCAGAGGAACTGGCCCCCTGCCGCCCACTGTAAATGTTGGGATGGGATCACAAGATCCTAAGCAAGGTCTTAGCAGGCCACCTGGATGCACACATGAGATGGCTGGTGCACCCAGATCACAACAGGTTCTACCATGCTAAACATTTGCATGTTGCACAGGTTGATGGAACTGGCACAATCCCAATGGTCATTTGCAGCATGCCTGGTATTAGATCTAGAAAAGGCCTTTGGTATGTTGGAATGGGACAACCTCTTTTCAACATCAATGAAGTTTCTGCTAGAAGGGAGGCTTCAAGCATTGATCTGTTTACTCAATGTGGATCTGCTGGTGAGGGTTAAGTTTGGCAGATGTGTCTTTCAACCAATCCCAGGTCCACCTTTCATTCTCTACATTCTACTCTGGGGTCCTTCATTTTGAACAAAGGCAGCTGAAGGGTAGTGCTTTGGATGTTACTACTTCCCACTGTGAAAGGGGGACTGTGCGCCCCCAATTTTGAATAATATTATCTACCTGCACAATTGCAGTTGCCCGCATACTGGCTGGCGGGTCGCCACATTGAGGAGTTGCCTTCCCTGGACCTGGGGAAGGCACGGGCGGACCTGAGAAGTTCACTCCAGTCTCATGCATGCCCTGTGCCTAGGGCAAATGGTCTACTGAAGATAGCAATTAATAGCTGTCACCGTACTCTGAAGTTGGTACCACGTATGCCACTTTATGCACTGGCTATCCTGTTGGGGTCGATATCTAGTTTCACTAGAGTGTTGGGGGAGAAAGGAATGCATGCATGGATAGAGGTGGGAGTAGACACACTTGGGACGCTATTTTGAGAGGGTTTGTTACTGACTTACAAGCAGCTCTGATAAACGTATCACCTACCTGTAGGGCATTTCCTAGCACACGTTCATCTCTTGGGAGAGGTGGTCTGTCTCTGGGCCATCATAGACACAGAATTGGACAACCACCATTATTATTGTACACCATGGGTTAGGGGTGTAAATTGATAAAATGGTTTGCCCAGGTATTTGCACAAGCTGTGCAGGATCCACTTACTATGCCTCATAGGGAGTGGGAGGGTCAATTGGGTGGGGAGATTGCTATGAAGGACTACGCAAAGATCACTGAGTACCCAGACAGGTGTCTCAGATTGCAATGTTCCAGTATATTCAACATAATATAGTGAATAGGGATTATCTTACACCTGTCTCTCTCTCTCTCCTAAATGTTCGGTTCCCTGTCCACATGTCTGTGATGTCAGCAATCGGAAGCAGATATCACACATATGTTTTGGGGCTGTCCGATTGTGACAGAGTACTGGACCAAGATAATAGCTGAAATAGAATGAGTAATGGACTGCACAGCCCTGCACATGATGAAGGGTGCACTGTTGACCCTTTTCCACTGACCAATTGCTGCTAAAGCCAGCAATAGGTTCATAGATATGGCACTGCTTTTGGCCCATAGGATTATTACAATGCACTGGAAATCACAGACATTACCCAGCACAGCACACTATCAGGCAGCAACACGTAAATGGGGTCAGGTGAAGGCGGTGACCCTAAGGCGCAAAGAGATAAGGGGATTATGAAAGTATCCCATATCCACGGCCTGGGAAGCATTGCGCAATGGCTTACACTCCTATCCAGAGACACCCATTAATTCACAGGAGGATACATGAGACCTGCTTTACATCTCCCCTGCCCCTCCCATCTCAGTCTCCTTTCCTCCCTCTTTTCACATCCCACAGTTCACGTCACAGCCAGATTACACATTCTTCAACTAGAACGTTAAACCGGATGGAACCTTTCATATTAGCCATAAATTGACCCTAGAGATCAGGCTCATCCAGACTGAATACATCTATGTAGGGAAGACAAAGTTGGTGTCTCACAAGTTGGTTTTATGCAGCCACATTATATTTTTATGGTAAAGCATGAATGGTTATTCCTACAATGTAACTGGTAACTGGTGTTTCATATGACATGTTAGAGAATAATGAGCGAACACTCTTGTAGATTCTGTCACCAGTGTGCTCTATTGTATGAAATTGTACCTTTGTACTTCAATAAAAATGGTTAAAAAAGGGTAATGATGTCCAAGTCATCACAGAAATAAGGTCTGATTACAGATTTGCTCAATTCCTCAAAGAGATTGTGTGTGAAGGTAATTATTGATCAAGCCCCCAGAAAGATAGTGTGTGACTATAATGAACAAGTATCCACATAGACACACAGATAGCGTGTGACGATAATTACTCTCAAGTCCCCACAGAGATAGTGCATGAATATAGGAATAATCATAATCCACAAAGAGATTGTGTCTGAAAGAAATCATGTTCAAATCATCCAAGTATAGTGCATGAAGATAATGTTCAAGTTTGCACACTAATACCATATGAAGATAATGACCTTCAAGTCCTAGCAGAGATGAATTCAGCAATGTTCAAGACCTCACATAGGTTGTATGTGAAGGTAATCATGTTCAAGCCCCCATAAAAATAGTGTCTGAAGATAATGATTTCAAGTCCCCACAGAGATCACATATGTGAATATGAGAATCTTCAAGCCCTCATAGAGATTGTGTGTGAAGGTCATTGTTATTCAAGTCCCTACAAAAATAGTATATGAAAATAATGTTTTCATCTCGACACAGATAGAATGTGAAGACAATGATGTTCAAGTCCCCACATGGATTGTGCATGTTTATAGGAATGTTAAAGACCTTACATAGGTTGTATGTGAACTTAATTATGTTCAAGTCACCCAAGAACAGTGTGTGAATATAATGTTTTCATACTTATAGTATGTGAAGATATTGGGATTCAAGCCCCACAGAGATAGTGTGTGAATACAGGAATTTTCAAGAGCTCACATAAATTATCCGTGAAGGTATTCATGTTCACAACCCCACAGAGATAATATGTGATTATAGGAATGTTCAAGGCCTCAAAGAGATTGTGTATGAGGGTAATTATTGCTCAAGTCTCCACAAAGATAGTATTTGAATATATTGTTATTCAGGTCACCATTGGGATAGTGCATGGTTAATGGAATGTTCAAGACCTCACATAGATTGTAATGGAAGCAATCATGTTCAAATCCCACATTGATAATATTCAAGCTTCTAGCAGATAGTGTGTCAAAACATTGATGTTGAAGTCCCCACAGAGATAGTGGGTGATTATTCGAATTTTCAAGACGTGACAGAGGTTATGTGTGAAGGTAATTACTGTTCAAGTCCCCACAAAGATAGTGTGAAAATAATGTTCAAGTCCCCACACAAAGCATGATGCTCATTATGTTCAAGACTCTGCAAGGATAGTGCATGAATATAGGAATGATCAAGACTTGACAGAGATTGTGTGTGAAGTAATTATGTTCAAGTCACTGTAAGATAGCCTGTGAAGATAATGTTCAAGTTTACATACTAATTCAATGTAAAGATAATGACTTTGAAGACCACCCAAAAGTGTGAGAAAGTGTGTGAATACAGGAATGTTCAAGACCTCACACAGGTTGTCTGTGATGGGAATCATGTTCACACTTCCATAGAGATAGTGCCTGAAGATAGTGATGACAAGTCCCCACAGAGCTAGTATGTGATGGTATGAATATTCAAGACCTTACGTAGATTGTGCATGAAGGTAACTATGTTCAGGTCCCCACAAATAAAGTGTGTGATTATAATGTGTAAGTCTCCACACAGATAGTACGTGAAGTTAATGATATAAAAGTCCCACTGGGATAGTTTATGGTTATTAGAATGTTCAAGACCTCACATAGATTGTATGCACATGTAATCATGTTAAAGTCCACACAAGATTAGTGTGTGAAGATACTGCCCATGTCACCAGGCAGATACCTTGTGAAGACAATGATGTTCAAGTCCCCAGAGAGATAGTTGGTGATTATATGAATGTTCAAGAACTTGCATGGTGTGTGTGTGAAGGTAAATGTGTTCAGGTCCCCACAAAGCTAGTGTGTGAAGATAATGTTCAGATTTCTAGGAGGCCATATACCCTTTTGGTAAAGGATCATGTTGTAATCATAGACAGGAGTCCAAGCTTCAAGTTAAGTACTTTATTCACCAAACTCTTCATACAGCCATCTGATCAGCTCCTCACTCAACATTCTAACCTGGGCTCCCGGCTAGACCATCAGTCATCACATTCTAAGGTGAGTTAGGACTGTACCATTTCCAGTATCTACATTCTAACAACTATATAAGTTTAATATATAAACATACTTAAAGGCCTAATAATTATACTATGTTACAATATTCTTAACAGGTATCTCAATGTTTAACTGTAATATTATTTTCGCCTTTTAACAAGGAATAAGACTTGTTGATATAAAATGTACTTCATGTGCCTTACTTACAACATATCTCCCCTCCTTAGCGAGAAAAGATAAAGTCCTTACACCATGCGGGGCTTCTTCTGATCCGAGTGCTACATTATTGGTCCGCCAGACCAAAGGACTCATTTGCTGTGGTCAACCTTTCTCTCTCATCATTCTTCGACTCCTGATGGCACACTATTCTGTCCATGCTCCAGCATTTGCCATCCTCTAATCTGACAACATTTTTTAAAATTTCTCTGATTCTAAGTGGATCTGAGAATTTGCTACTTCCATGTTGCAACTTATCAGGGAGTCTGACTTTCACTCTTTGTCCTACTTGCCAAAACCCTTCTTTAGTGCCAAATTTATCATTGTACCAATTCCTATATTTTTCTTGCTTACGCTTAACACATTCAGCACTAACTTCCTTCTGCTCATGTACTTGTTCACCACCTCTCAGCCAGTTAGGATTCAGTTTAGTACCAGGGTGTCTACCCTTCAAGGATTGAAATGGTGACACACTTGTGACTGCATTAGGTGTGGTGTGATACGCCCATAACATTTGTCTTAGCGCATCCTCACATGGCTTCCTTGACACCTTCGCTCCCTGAATGCTTTCCTTGAACATTCTATTCATCCTCTCCACCAACCCATTTGCCTAAGGGTTATATAAAGCAGTCCTAAATTGACGGATGCCCCAATTATTCAAGAAAACTTTCATAGCATCTGATGTAAATTGCACACCATTATCTGTCACTACTGTGGTGGGAACTCCTTCACTCATGAATGATTCAGTTAAGAATAAGATCACATCCCTCGTTGTGATTTGATTTACAATTTTGAATAATGTCCAATGAGAATGATAATCAATTAAGACACAAACATATTTTCCCTTGCAACTTAGGTGATCAATTGGTCCTATAATGTCCAACCCGAGTTTGTCCCACGGTTTAAGCGGCACACTCATTGGTGACATTGGAGCTTTGCGTGTTATGTTAGTTCTATCACTAAGTGCACATGTTGTGCACTCTCTCACAGAGTTTTCTACTAACCCATCCATTTTTGGGAACCAGTATGTAGCTCTTAATTTATTTTTCGTCATGCTCCTCCCTAAATGACCTTCATGTGCTAACTCTATTAGTTTGTTCCACAATTTCTCCGGAGGTATGACTCTCTCCCCTCTCATGATTAGATTATCAGAAATATGAAGTTCTGATCTGATATCCCAGTATCCCTTAAGGTCATCCTCCACATCTTTTAGTCTATTTGGCCACCCGTTGACAATTTTCTCTCTCAATAGGTTCAATACATTGTCTTCCCTGGTTTCTTTTACCCATTCCTCCTTAGTTAAACTTGCCAGTTCCACCCACAGTATGGGTTCGGGATTTATTATTTCCTTCCTATACTCCTGTTCAACAGTATTTTCCGATTTTTGCTTTGTGGACCTGGACAGGTAGTCAGCTATTGTGTTTTTGCTACCAGGCACATATATCACTTCGAAATTGTAGCTTCCGAGACCTAATATCCACTTCGCTATACGAGGAGTGGCACGTTCTCTACCTTGAGTGGTAAATACATTGACTAATGGCTTATGGTCAGTTCTTATTGTGAATGGTAAACCCCAAAGGAAGAATTTGAAATGATTTACAGCCCAAAAACAGGCCAATGTCTCTCTTTCAATAGTCGAGTAGTTCCCTTCTGCACCACACAATGCTCTAGATGCAAAAGCAACAATCTTTTCTTGCCCATCAACGCATTGGGATAGGGTTGCACCCAATCCCTGACCACTGGCATCCGTGGTCACCCAAGTTTTATGCCTGGAATCAAAAATTCCCAAATGTGGAGAATTGTATATTGCTTCCTTTATCATGTTAAATGCCTGTTGACATTCTACATCCCATACGAATTGCACATCTTTTTTTAACAACTTCCTCATAGGTGCTGTAACCATAGCGAAATTATGTACAAATTTAGCCATATATTCAGCCAGACCTAGGAAAGATCTGAGTTCCTGTTTGTTTGTAGGAGCCACAGCTTCTCTTACTGCTTCGACTAAATCATATTTAGGATGGACCCCTTCCTTTGAAATTCTATGACCTAGATATTCTACAGACTCTACTCCAAAACAGCATTCCTTTTTAATAGTCATTCCGGCCTGACATAAATACTTCTCTTAGAGTATCATCATGTTCTTGTTTGCTATTGCCGTAAATCAACATGTCGTCCTGGAAACATAGAACATGGTTGATGTCTTTCAGGATATTTTGCATGATGCGCTGGAACATAGCCGCAGCGGACGCTAGCCCAAACGACATTCTACAATACCTGAAAGCACCAAACGGTGTGATAAAAGAGGTGAGCGAACGCGAAGAGGGGTGCAATTCACTTGGTGATATGCTGAGGAAAGGTCGATGACACAAAAAACTTTTGCCGGGCCCATTGTACTCAACATCTCATTAATCTTAGGTAAGAGGAATCTATCCACCCAAATGTTAGCATTTAAGTCTCTGAGATCTACACATACACGTATACCTTTTCCGTTAGGTTTTCGGACCACAACAATTGGAGCTAGCCATAATGAACTTTCAATTGGTTCAATCACACCTTGTTGTTCCAATCTACTCAACTCCTGTTTTAAAGGTTCACGCATGAGGAGTGGGATGGATCTCACCTTGTGAGCTATAGGGATTGCTCCATCTTTCACAATAATCTTGTGTTGGTAGTTAATCAAAAGGCCAAGTCTGTCATCAAATACGTTAGGGAACTCTTTACATATTTTGTGGTCCTTTTTAAGATTTTCCACCACTAGTACTGGTTCTTCTAGATTAGGGTCAAGTTGTATGCCTAATTCTTTTTGATGTTTCCAACCAAGAAGACTAGATCCCTTCCTGGTAAAGTAAACTTTACCTTTAATCTGTCTATCCTTGAATGTTATTTGCATATTCATCATGCCTTTCAATGGTATTGGATCATTGTTGTACCCACTTGGGGATATATCTGCCGGTTGTAAAATATATCCTTTCGTCTTGAATTTGTTTTCATACATCTCATAATTTATAATTGTGAACGGAGAGCACGAATCTGCAAACACTCTCACTCTCTCACCTTCTAAAATAATGTCACACGAAGGGTAAATTTCATTCATACTTTTTGTTCCGCTACTATTCTTCGTTTGTAACACAAATTTACTATGGTAGTCTTTACCCTCTTCTACCTTGTGCACAGTTCTCTTACCTCCTTGTTCATGTTTTTCACCTTTACACATTCTAGCATAATGCCCTCTGGCTCCACATCTCCTGCATATGCAGCTCCTAGCAGGACAATCTGGGCTATTTGCTAAATGTTTGTTATTTCCACACCTATAACACCTATTTTTTGTGTTATCTATAGAACTTTTCCTATGTAATACTTCCTGGACCTTACATTCTTCCTCTTGTTTCGATTCTCTATAATCCTGTTTAGAACTAATCTTAACTTCCCTCACTTCATCTACCGTCATGGTATTTTTAATCAAACTCATGCATTCTGCTGTATGCTCGATGCTCTTAGCAATTTCAATTGCTTCCTTTAACGAGGGGTTTAAAATTAATAATTTTTCTTGCACTTTGTTATTATTGGTGCATCTAACTAATTGATCTCTTATTAACGAGTCCTCAAGGCTCCCAAAATCACAAGTGATTGCCAAACCCTTCAAACAAGCTATATAGCTTGACACTCTTTCATCTTTACCTTGTGCTCTAGAAAAAAACTTATGTCTTTCCAGTACAACATTAATTCTTAGTCCAAAGTGATCCTCTAATTTTTTAAGAGTCTTTTCATATTCATCCAGATCTTCTCCTTCTTCTCCTTCATCCTCAGGATCTGATAGGTTATCGTAAACCTTCCTACCATGTATTCCTAGATTATGTAAAAGAATATGCTGCTTTCGTAACGATGAATATTTTTCACCTCCAATGGCAATTATATATGATTCAAACAATTTTATCCAATCCTTCCAAAGTACATTTGGCTCTCCTACATCATTTAGGAAGGGTGGGGGTTGGTTCATGCTTGCAGCAGCCATGTTATGTTAATGCTTATGTGATTAAATACTCTGAATGCTTAACTTAGGTAATATTTTCTAGAATTTGTTAACTTTCAGCCTGTAAATTAATGAAATAACAACATTAAACTTATTACAGTTGCTATTATAATTGCTTATAATTTCACCTTGTCCACACACACACTTGTGTAACACTTAATGCATATGGAAAAGAAAAGAAAAACACTTGAAGTATCAGTCCTTCCTATTTAGCAGTGCCATTAAAATATGCTTCCAATTGTTTTTATTGGGACTTCCTATGTCTTGGCTCCGCCCAACTCTGTCAGTTGCACCACGCTTCGGTGACTGCCTCCGTTGTTTTTCTGCCTTCAATCCTTATTTTGCCACGGTTCAACACCGCGTACTGACGCTGTTGGAAAAAAACTTGCCAAAGCTCTGACAGCACTGCCACCTTTTCAATACAGCGTACTGACACTGTTGGAAGAACGCCGCAAGCACTGACAGCGCTTCCTCGAAGACAAGCACGTCCGGAATGTCAACAACGTGGGCGTGCCTCTCCCTCCGCTCAGGCGTTGTTGACAAGGTGTCACAAACCTTGACAGCCTTCCTCACACTTAACGCGCACGAATGTCACAGACACGAACGCTTTTGCCTCCGGCTACGCACACGGCTATAATCACTTAGCCGCTCAGCTGGACTCCTCTAGCCTTCTCTCTTCCGGAATGTCACTGACACGAACGCTTTCGCATCCGGCTACGCACACGGCTATAATCACTTAGCCGCTCAGCTGGACTCCTCTTGCCTCCTCTCTTCTCCGGTACTTCGCGCCGCTCCGGGTACAATGCCGCAACGCCAAACACTTCTCCTATTCAGCTTCACGCACGGCTGGAGATCATTTTGCCACGAAGCTGACGATCTCAATGCTCTCACTTGAAAAACTTCACACAACTGCTACACTCAGTATATAAAACGGTCACAACACCAGGCAGAATTGACGTCCAATTAGCTCTTCGAGCTCACAGTTTAACACTGCACATTTAGTTCATTCTTCCACTATATATATGATTGTTCTGTCACCACGAATAATAAGGATGTCCTGGCTGTCTAAGTGACCCAGCAGTTCAGGGTGATTTTACTCACAGGATGGCTCCAAATCAGCAATTCTCCTTACACCAGCATCAGGGGTGAAGAGTTCAACTGCCCCCTGCGCAGTATCCCATCCTCGTCGCCAATTTAATGTTGTAATCATAGACAGGAGTCCAAGCTTCAAGTTAAGTACTTTATTCACCAAACTCTTCATACAGCCATCTGATCAGCTCCTCACTCAACATTCTAACCTGGGCTCCCGGCTAGACCATCAGTCATCACATTCTAAGGTGAGTTAGGACTGTACCATTTCCAGTATCTACATTCTAACAACTATATCAGTTTAATATATAAACATACTTAAAGGCCTAATAATTATACTATGTTACAATATTCTTAACAGGTATCTCAATGTTTAACTGTAATATTATTTTCGCCTATTAACAAGGAATAAGACTTGTTGATATAAAATGTACTTCATGTGCCTTACTTACAACAGATCACTACACAGGATTTGTTGCTGCAGAGAAGAACATAGCGGGAGCTGCCACAAAGTCAGGCTGACTGACAATGCAACTTGAGTAGATAGACAAGCAGGTTGTTCTCAGTCTTTTCTTAGTTCCCAGAACAGTTTTAGCTACACTCAGTCATGTAACCTCGGACAGGCTGAATGCACCAAATGGCAAAGGGCAGGAGAATGCCATCTTTCCAAAAGTGGCATTTTCAAAATTGTTGTTTAAAATCCGACTTTACCATTAAACAGTATTTTTATTTACAATTTAATAGATACCAAACATGAAATGCTTATCTGCTCCCAATCTAAAGCTAGCACTTATTAATTGTAATAAGGCAGTGGTTCCCAACCTGTTGTCGGGGACCCTTGAGGGTCCATGAAGCCTCCTCAGGGGGTCGGCGACTGCTTAGAAAATTAAATAATATTAAAAGATTAGGTTCCCAGCTTTCAGTAATGGCTCAGTGGGAAGGGTTCACTGTTTCCAAACAAGATTCAGTGGGGGTTCCCCAGTTCCAGTAATGATAAAGTGGGGGTCCACTGAAGTCAAAAGGTTGGGAATCACTGTAATAAGGTAACTCAATGTAATCCTATAGACAGGTAGGTCCCACAGTTATGAAAAACAAATTTAGGAGTTTTTCATCACCAGAACATGTAAAACGTAAAAGTACATGTCCAACCTTTTATTTAGAAAGCACCCTGTCCTATGGAACACCTAGAGCCTACTTTAGTGGTGGCTTATGTGTAATAAAATGAAAGTTTAAGGCTTGTGAAGACGGTTATATTGCAAAGTCTAATTGGCAGTTTAAAACTGTCTTCAGACTGCAATGGAAGACCTGGGACATGTTTTTAGGGGCTAATTAAGTGGGTGACACAGTAGGTGCTGCAGGCTCACTGGTTGCATTTTATTTACAGACCCTGGGTATATGGTATACCACTCTACAAGTGACTTATAAGTAAATTACATGTTCCATTTAGGTGTAAAACAATTTTACCATGTTCACAGGAGTGCACACAAGCACTTTAGCACTAGTTAGCAATGATAAAGTTTACAGATTCCTAAGGTCAACAAAAGCACATTGCAGCAAAAAGAGGCAAAATGTTTAGGGGAAGACCAACCGTAAGCTGATAAATCTAACAAGTCTCCACAAGGATAGTGTGTGAAGATCACGTTCAAGTCTTCACACACATAGTGTGTCAAGATAATGATGTTGAAGTCCCTACAGAGATAGAGCATGATTAAATGAATGATCAAGACCTCACAGAGACTGTGAGTGAAGGGAATCATGAACAAGTCCACACAAAGATAGTGTGTGAAGATAACATTCAGGTCTCCACACACATTGGGCCTGATTATGAGTGTGACGATCTATAGACCGCCACATTCGCATTGGCAGTCTGGAATGCCACCAATGTGGCGGTCCAACCTGCTTGTCTGAGTTTTTTAACCAACCAAGCACTACATTTTGGGTAGAGGGATACTTGTTTTTGTGCAGGCATAATGCTTAAGTTTCCAGACAGATATAATGTGAGAATACTGATATTCAAGCCCCACAGTGAGAGTGTGAGATTAATTGAATTTTCAAGACCTTACAGAGTTTGCAAGTGAAGTTAATCGTGCTCAAGTCCGTACAATGATGGTGTGTGAAGATAATGTTCAAGTCTCCACACAGATAGTGTGTGAAGATAATCATGCTCAAGTCCGTACAATGATGGTGTGTGAAGATAATGTTCAAGTCTCCACACAGATAGTGTGTGAAGATAATCATGTTCAAGTCCAAACAAAGATTATCTTGCGAGAAGATAAAATTGTTCAAGACCGAACGAATATCATGAGTGACTAGTTCAAGTTCCACCAGAAAAAAATTACAATTACACAGATGCTCTAGTCAAACTAAGACAGTGCATGAAGATAATCATGTTGAAGTCTAGAGGTAATGTATGATTATAATGATGCCCAAGATTTTGCAAAAATAGTCTCTAATTTTAATGATGGCACATAAGCCTGTAGAGTGACATTGTATTGTGGTATTCACGTTCCAGGGCCCACAGATATAGCGTGTGGAAGACAGACAAACTGTACTTTGTAGTACATGAAGTAGTACTACAATATTACTACTTATTCACTACTAAATAGGTTTCACAAACCTACATGGTGAAATCTTAATTTCATCCATTTTTTTCTATACAGAGATCTCTGTACATTTACTACTTAGTAGTACATGTTGGAAGAAGGGCTGCTATGGAAAAATGGGGAATATCTACTACTAATTGGGAGGGGTTTATAAAGAGATAAAAAAGGCTATAGGAATGGACAAGAGGGTTTTGTAAGGTACAAACACCCACCTATAAAATAGTAACAGCATTGCTGTTAAACAGCACTTTAGAAGTCACAAAACAGTAACACGTGTACTCAGGCCTGGCATTGGAGTAAGTCTAACACCACACTTTGCCACTCACATGCACTGTAACACACTCCCATAGGGAAAATGAGGCAGGGTCATAGTATGCCACCTAATAGGAGATAATGCTAAAATAATTATCTTTTATTGTAACCGATCTTCATTACATTAGACGTGTTATTGTCTAGAGTACATCGATTTGATAATGTGCCCATCCTTCTAATTAGAAATTTGGTTAAATCTAATACAGCAGGGATCTTCAAACATGTTGTGCCAATGCCCCCCTATCAAAATGTTTTCAAGCCACGCGACTGTCCCCAGGACTTCCTGGTTGAGAATGTGAGTGAAAGTGAAGGTAGGAATGGGGCCTAATAAATCATTTGAGCTATGCCATTTAATTAGCCCATAACCCATATTGGGGGGACATGTTTACTAATTTTTCATGTAGCACAGGGTAGAAAGCAAAGTTGGTGTGCTGCGTTGATTGAAAGGAAGACAGCAGAAATGCACCAGATCCACTAAGATATGATGCATTTCTGCTGTTTGCCAACACTGGTGCACTGTGAGGTGCCTAAAGCCAACACAGGAACCCTTGCACAATGGAACAAGGATGCCAGAGTTACAGACAGAATTGCTTTTCTGCAGAAAGGGACACCTCCCCACACAAAAACAACCCTTCCAAGAAATGTCCTCTTTCAATGCATGCTGCAGAATGTGAAAAGAGGAAAAGACAGCAATAAATATATTTCTGCTCATTATGCCTGCTTCAAGGTTGTGTAGCTGTTTGATGAAATCCCAGGTTTACTCACTTCAGTAAATCTGGAATTGCATCAAAGTTCATGGGTCGATGCATGGGAACTTTCCAACGCAAGGTGACACATGGCAACACTATGTGCTGCCTTGCTTTACTTTGTTTTTACTAAACCATTCAAAGTAGCTTTGCATGACTTGGTAAATACCAAAAATTAAGTTGCATCCGGCTGTGCCAGAAAAAGTGATGTAACCCAGACAAAAGCATTTAGTAAATCTGCCCCTGTGTGGTTTTGTTTAAATATGACTTTCTTCATTTTTTTCAAGAGAACAGAGAAGGTTAGTATAAAAGTGCATTTAGGCCATAGGTAAATGTACCATTCTAGAGATATTGTATGGAATTAAAGTGGAAGATTGAAACAGTGGAAGAACTAACACAGCCCTAATGAAATTTCTAAAGGTATCAATGTCTCCATCCTCCTCTCTTCAACACCTGGGTGTCCATCCTCCACCTCCCCCGTGGGCCCGGTGCAGGACGAGGTGGGAACTGTGTGCTGGGGCGAGACCACCTCGTCCAAGGCACCGTAGGGGTTAAATCATAAGGATGCTTTGTCTATTTCCACTTCCTTCTGAAAATATATTTTTTCCACTTCCTTCTGAAAATATATGAGGTTTATATTGGAATAATAGTGAGGTCTGCATTTGCTGCTCTTGTAAATGTTACGTTATTTGCAAGTTTTTGCTGTGAGCACAAAAATAAACACAAAACACTCTTGGCACATCTTCAACCTCAAATACAAATTCAATGTAATTGACTTAAATGACCTTTAATAATTTCACATTTTTCTGCATCCCCTAGCGCATGGAAAACCCAGAGCGAGATCAAGGGTTTCAGAAGATTTTCCTAAAATGTTTTGGATTTGTTTCAGGAGATTATGAAGCGAGGAGGAGACACATAGGGGTGGCCCCTCAGCTATGGCGGAGGACCGTCATCCCACTGATGAAAACAGAAGAATGAATGGATAATAAAAGTATTTTATTATCCCTTTATTTTTCGGCTTTTGTAGTACAGGGCAGGGCCAGCATCCTTGACATCAACAAGTGGAAAAGGACTGGTGGTGCGCTTCTAAGTGCGCATGTCAGTTTGACAGGCCATCCACCATGTCCAATTAGAACTCTCCACCCGGCCGGTGGAGATCAAGTGCAGTGTCCCGCTTTCTCCCTGAGTGGCATTTCTGGCCACTCAGTCCAATCCAGGCGCTTCTTTCATGCTGTGTAACAGCATGAAAGAAATGTCTGGATTGGATGGGGAGGGAGGAAGAAAATGAGAGGCGGCTGGACCAGCAGAACACAGAGGCACAGGTAAGTTCATTTTTTTTATTGTCCCACCCTGCAACCCTTGGTCCTCAGGCTGCCCCCCTGTGCCACCTGCTTTGTGCGCTGCTCCCCCCACCCTTTCCCGGCAGCAGCCAAGGATTATATTCCATTACAAACCTATGTGGGGCGTCAAAGCACTAGTGCCAACTGGGCAAACAAACTCGATAACAATCGAGAGAAAAAAGGAACACCAAAGTTATTAATAATTTCATTAATTATGCTTTCCTTTGTGCAACAAGTGCTTAGCTGTTGGCTGAAGAGATCGGATGGTGAGATCTGAGCTTTGTTAATGAACAGCATTTTAGACTTGATTCCACAGTGCTCATGTTGTTCCACATCCGGTAAGACTAACTTATTTTCTGATTTTCTGTTTTGTATACTCCTGCATGTACCCTTGCACTTATTATGAGGACATGTAAACTAAAAGTACCAAAATGCACAGTTAAACTCCTGTGAGAATAATATTTTAACAGTTTATATGGGGTAGAGTAAGATCTGATAGCTTAATTCTAGAGCCACGTTGCCTGTAAACGTATGCACCCCTCACTCAAAGTCAACCTCCTCTATCTATTCCCAGTGGTGGCTGCCACAAATATCAAGGGGAGGGGTGGAACAACAGGGATGGGGGAAAGAATAAAAAAAATAATGACTTACTGTTTGTCATTGCCACCTCCGTCCTCTCCTGCCGCCTCACTCATCCTTCTTTCCTTTTCCGGTGTCCCAGCATTTGCTGGCACAGCAGAACAGGCTCCTCAGCAATCTTGGCACTGCTTTCATGCTCAAGCTAGCTTGAGAGCAGCATTAGGATTGGTCTGAGTGGCAAAGCTGCTCGGACACAAACCTAGGGCCTGTGCAGTTTCTCCAGTCCAGCTGTGCACGTCTTAAGCCGTCTAAATACACATGCGTACTTAGTGCACTCTCTCCTCAGCCCCTCTCCCACATCCCGGGACCCCACCCACCCCTCCCTCCATATGCTGACTGAGCCAGCAGCAGAAAAATAAAACAATATTCAAGTATAATTTTATTTTTTCTGCTGCTGCTTCTCAGCCAGTGGGGTAGCGCTCCACTGCCATTGCAGAGGAGCCACCCCTGTCTATTCTCTGCACTGAATCTGACAGGCTTGAAGATGGACTCTTTCACACCTCTCCTGACTCATTGGACATGCTAGCTGCGTGCCTGGAAGCAATACCCAGAATCTTCTGCTCTGTCCATTCACTCTGGTTCATCCGATTATGGGTCATATTCATCCAGTGAGTCTGACTACTTGACCTTCTCAAGCACTACATCCCCGCATTTGTAAACACAGACACACAGAAGACATTTTGGTTTCAGTCTGTTCATTAAACTGGGCTAAACCGAAATAATTTCATGCCAGATACGACAAGTAACATTACCTATCATCTAGAAACAAAATTATGCGTGTATACTTTCGTGAAGCAGACACAAATAGTAATACCACCTTTCACGTTTCATGTGTGCAATATATGTATCTTTTGTTTGTAGTCTGACCTACTAACATAAGCACTTTCTTAGTCCCTAGGCAGCTTGCACAAAATATTATTTTTTCAAGTCTTTAAAAGCGTTTCTCCTTAAAAAAGGCAGTCTTTTGCCCATGGAAGCACAAACCCCTCATCCTATGATTGTCTGGTGTTCCAAACCCCTGCGTTTGTTGTTAAACGTCTCCCTTCACGTGGCTAATTATCACAGCATCACTATTGCACAAGTAATTTCTCCAGGCACCCTCCCTTCCACCTCATCTGTGCCTATTGTACTGTTAACAATCCACATCCAATGTGCCACATAAAGGAGGGCCCCCAACATAACCATCTCCCACAAACAATTTTGCCATGTGAGCTCAAGCTCACCTTGTGTCCATCCCCTCTCACTTTTAATTTGCCCTCAAGTAGAGCTTTTAACCCCGAAGACAGCATGCACCTTATGCATGGAAACAAGCTAGCAAGGGTGCAACTTGGAGCAGTTAACTGTATACACTGTATAAACATTTACTCTGATGCCTGTTTGATCCCACCCTGCTGGGATGCATGTTCGCAGTCACACAAAGTGCAGTAGAGCAATAGTTGCAGTTTGTGTCCTTTGTGGCAACATTTGTATGAAGTGTCCCCCTGTGCAAATCCACTAATGTGGTTGTGGTAAGCTTGCTCACCTACATTGCTTGCACACCTACATTGTCACAATGACCTGCATCTTATCTTGGTGAAGAATGATGGCTATTTCCAGGGAAAAAAAATTCTGAATGCATTCACAATTAAACTGCCAGGTTATATTCAAACACAGTGATCAATTTGTAAAATAATGAGTGCCTGTGTCCAAAGCTTTGCTCAGAAGCTTGCATACAGCTCTATTAAATGTCAGGCAGCAAATACAAAAGCTTCACACTCTTGAATCCACCTCAAACCTCTTTAAGGTACTACCACACACCCCCTGCCCCTTTATCTCACTCATGCAAGATTCTGCTTTGTCCCTTTGTGACTTTTGTTCATCTTTCCCTTGCTGCTTTATTTTCTGTTTGTGTATTTTCCCTCTCTTGCTCTCAGGAAATGTCTGATGAAGATAAATAAGTGCCAGTCCCCAAAAATTAGTTCTGTGGCCCCCATCAGCAACCACCGGCTGTAATAAAGCTCTGTTTCAACCTTCACCTTGGCCATATGAGTGACAGTAGATACTTGGGCTCAGATCTATTTTGCACGTGTGGGGGGCTTTGCAGTGCAAATGGCAGCACTGTTCAAATTTTGAGTACTAACGTTGATTTTTACCACAGAAAGTTGACTTGTGCATTTCCCCAAGCTGTATGCACCATGAAGGACCACATCTCTATGTGTTGCGGCCGAGATCCCTGCCGGCCCAGCGGGGATCGCCAAATAGGCCCAGCGGGAGTGCAGCTGCATTGGCAGCTGCCCGGCGGTTTCAACTTGTTGGGCGGTGGTTGCCGGCAGCCAAGGTTGAAATGAGGGCCTAAATGACAGCCTAACCCCAAGTGAAAGCATTTGCAACCAAGGCAATGGGTTTTTTCATATACAATACTCATGTTACATGTGCACTTTAGGCAACAGCACATATCTAACATTAGGCCTGACGTAGAGGTCAGTGCAGGGGTTACTCCATCACAGACATGGCAGATATCCTATCCACCATATTACAAGTGCCATTGAATCTAATTCACTTGTAATACGACAGATGGGTGTCGGTCATGTTTGTGAAGGAGTAACCCATCAGTCGAACTCTAATACCAGGCCCATTGTTTGCCCTGCATCTGCTGATTCAGCCTAGAAAATTGTGGGGAGGAGGGTGTTGCTTTAGTACAAATCCATTTTATTTGTTTGGCCTTATTGCCATGATGCAATGCTGTGTCATGTCAAGTTCAAAGACCATTGATTACATCATTGCAGATGACTCTCAAGAAATAGAGCCCTGCACAGTGTTCTATCAGTGGCACAACACAGCACTGCTATCTTTTGCCTGAAGGATAGTACAATTGGGCTTTGTATGGAAGCAGTGCCCCTCTCAAACTGAAAATGACGTTTAAGTTGCTAAAAGTTTGAGGTGGTTATGCTGATAAGTTTTCTAAAAAAAAAAAAACAGGGTTTGATAGGCCTATATGCCAGTGCAGGTTAGCAGTATAAAACTAAAGGCTGCAACAGTACACAGTGGCTCACTACTGTAAATTACACAGCCTGACAAATAGACAGATTATGTAAATTCAAAGAGTTATGAACTAAGCATGTAAGCTTAACAAAGTAGCATGTATTAACCAATTGTGATCAATATTAAATTTCTATTAAATGTATGAAATACATGATGTGGTACAACAAGTAAAGGTAGGAGTGTTAGCAATACCATGCTCAGTGCATATTGAATTATGTGAATTATGTGCTTATTTAAATTAATCTATCAAAATCAGCAAAATCCAAAATAGGCTCAATGTTTGACAGTTCAATATGGAAAAAAGTAACATTGAGCCCTAAAGCATAACACTGGTTATACACTACATCTGCAGTTAATAATTACAATCTATGAAAATGGGTTGTTGGTTGACTGGGGTGTGAGCCCTGGTCAAACAGCAACTACAGTTTCTGTTGGGGTAAGGCACAAGCAACCCACAAATTAACCTGAGTTCACCTTCCTTGGTAGCTTGGCCAGAGAAGTTAAGCTTAATTCAGAGGTCCAGTATTTATACTCAGTTGTGACTTCGAAGTGCCCAGGTGAAGGCATTTGCCGATACGGGTTGGCTTCCTGCAATGTATGGTGCTGCAAATTTAAAAAATATAATCTTTTAATACTATATATCCTCATGATTAATTGATTATAAAGTGACATGCACCTTGTGCAGCTGACCTCTTGAAGAAAAACAATTGTTCACAGAGGCTTCAACATGTTTAATGCATGAGCCTGCATGGATAACAGCATGCACGCAGACATAAGTAGCTCTCTCTGACCTGTAATAGGATTGCTTGTCTGAGATGAAATGGGAATATCTCTCCACTGACGACATCCAGGAGAAGTGGGAACAGGTCAGACCTTGGGGACTCTATCCCCCACAATGCCTTGTGCCAGGAGGCGCCAAAATCCATTTGCCCTCCTCCCACCTAGCGCTTATTAATGCAACAAGCTTCTGCAGTGCCGGATAACTTCCTTTGTTCATCATCGCAGGAATCTGGCATACCTTGGGGACTCCATCCCTCAACAGGCCTTGCTCCAGGAAGTGCTGACGTTCATTTGCCCACCTGCGCCTAGCACTTATTAGCACAACATGCTCCTGCAGTGCAGGATAACTTCAATCTTTCATAGTTTCAGGAACCAGGCAAACTTGGGCAACTCCATCCTACACCACGCCTTGTGCCAGGAGGTGCTGACATCCTTTTTCCCACCTCCTACCTAGTGTTTATTTGCACGCAAACTCCTGCAGCACGGGTAGTGCACGGGACACACCATTTCATGCCTAGGGAAATCCAAGTCCATGGGCAGGCCTATCCACAGTTGTTGGAGCCTGGAGGAGGCTGGGCCACCTCTCTAACATCTCGTCCAAAAGGTACTGTTAGTTACATTTGATTCTAATGGCCCTATCTGCTATGTTTCAACAGCTATGTTGCTGACTGTTCTCCCCTCTTTTGACTGCACCTATAACTTGCAAGCTAAATGGGAAAGAGGAAGGCTGCATTTTTGTCCCCCTACCCCCACTGAAAAGGAAGGTACTAAAACAGCAGGAAGGAACTGTGTCCTGGAAAGAATTGATGGCCTTCTGGTGGAAGTAAGGGAGATTAAATTATCCCAATGACCTTGATTTAACGGCCCCCAAAACCTATATTCCAAGCCTGTTAGGAAGACCATGACAAACCTCCCCGCACTTACAACCATCAAAGGGAAGGGTTAGTGTCCAATGGATTCCTGCTATGTAAGCCACTACTCCTGAACCAGGACCAGCTTTTCCTGTCCCAGGTTCCCAAAGTCATCCAAGTGTGTAGGGAAGATTAGTGTCCCCTAACTACCAAAGTTATTTATTAATTCCAGAGCATCAATAAATTCTATTCAATTAGTAGAAGTGGTATTATGAGAGTTGATTGGGTTGAGATCCCAGACACTTCCTGTGAGAGTGGTTTTGAAAGACAAGGATTTGGTTGATGGTCTCCTGTCTATGGATGCCCATAGAATATGCAGCGCAAATACACTAATCGTGATCAAATGTAAGGGTGACCCACTAGCCTAGCATGGTGCAATACTAGCAGCCCAGTGCTCAAGCAGCCTCAGCAGGTTGGGTGATGTTGATTAACTGAACACATACGCTAGTTGGGAAAAGCCTGCAGATTCCCAACCCTATGGGTTTGGAGCTGCAAGAATAGTGACTAAGAGCGAAATCCCGGTTGGTTGTAGAAAGGCATAACACAACTACGTCAAGTGTAATTAGCAGGCTGGCGGATAGTGAAATGTTTAGTCCCTTGTCGTCCTGATAGGACAATCAGTCCCTGTTCCCTGGAGGGGGCACCTGTTCCTAGAAATCAGGCAACCACCCCGCCCCAGGACTGCACCAAAAAGTTAATTGAAATTATTTGGTATTACCCGAACTGTGGGACATGGACAAGGAACAGCTCATAGATTAGTATGACATCTGTTGCCTACAGGAGACCTGGGGAATCTCTCCTGTTATTAGAAATGGGTACACCTCTTTTTGCACCCAGGTAGCCCAGTCAGGCAAGGGAAGACCTTCGGGGGGCCTGCGATATGGGGAAATACAGAACTGCAATGCTCAATAAGAGTCCTTCCAGTGTTATCCCTGGCAGTCAGGGTGCATTTTTATAGTGGCAATTCTCTGGTGCTATTTAATGTGTATAAGTGGGTTGACAGTCGAAATGAGGAAACTAAAACTATAAGCATCTCAAAGCAGTGGTTCCCAACCTTTTGACTTCTCTGGACCCCTACTTTATCATTACTGGAGCCCGGGGCCCCCCACTGAATCTTTATTGGAATCCAGGCACCCCCCACTAAGTCATTACTAAAAGCTGGGGATCTAAACTGTGAATATTATTTAATTTTCTAAGCAGTCACGGACCCCCTGAGGAGACTTCGTGGACCCCTAGGGGTCACCGGACCACAGGTTGGGAACTACTTCCTTAAAGGATATCCTCATGGAATATAAGGGAAGAGGAGAGGTTATAGTTACTAGTGATCTAAACTCCCCATTTGAACCTCTGGGATCTTTTGATCAAAATCTAACAGCTGAGCAGGTCACGAAATGGAGAATCCCCCCCCCCCCAGACCTTCTGATGCTAAATGGCCACCAAGGGTGACACAGCTGCTTGCATCAACTTTAAAATTCAACTTCAGAGCAGCTAATGGGAGTACTACGTCAGACATAGAGGACAGAGGTACATTTAACAGACCAGGTCATACTTGTCATATTGACTATTTTTTAATTACCTTGAAGGGTTGGAAATTTGTGCATGATATGGTGGTCATTAAATGGGCTGACAGCAATCAGAATGCCCTGAGCTTGTTACTGAAGGGCACTCTAGGTAATGCCCCCTGAACTAAAAGCTGTGCACAAGTCGGGGATGTCACCCTTTTAATTAATGGGAAAGTTATAAGGGTGGATTGGGTGGAAAAGCATCTAGAGTTCCTGGAGCTAGTGATTAATATGTTTATGGAGCAGGTAGAGATGCTTGGTACCCTGATCTCGGAGGAAAGAGGCTTTTTTATCAAAAAGATCCATGAAGCAATTTTTACTAATGTAAAAGCTGTGTTGATGCACTTTCAAGCCTGTAGGGTAGCGAAAGCGGAACTCCTTTTAGCAGTTAAAATGAAAAATGGGCTCAGGCTTGTGCTGTGTAGGGCAAACTTTAACAAAGAACTGGCAAATGCCTAGAGGAACTGGAAAAATGCATTCTGGAATGGGTTGCCCTTCACCATGAGTACTAAGTATAACACAAGGTTTTGGACCCCACTGGTATTAAGAGATAACAGTGGAAAGAAAGCAGTAGAACCTTTTATTCAGCCCTAGTAATGGGTAACTAATTTCATTAATTTGCACTCCTGCAATGAGGACACAGCATGGGTGAGTATGGATCCCTTGTTGGCAGCTAGGCTAAAAAAACAGAATAACATGGAATTTGAGTATAGGGTGTCGGTAGAGGCAATTAGGTCCATTCCTTTAACAAAAGCACCAGCATCTGAATGAATCCCAAACAAAATGTTTAACTCACATCTCCCAAAGACAATTTTAAAAGTTATTAAACTTCCTGGCTTACTGCAGAGATTATCCCACTCTATAAGAATTGCCAGCATAGTGTTCCAAGCAACTATCACCCAATTATTTTAATTGATGCTCGTCACAGAGTGGGATGGGGTCAGTGAGACTGCTGACCCCACCCCACTCTGTGACAAAGTGTCACTGATTGACACTCGCCCTGGGCGCCACAGGGCTTAAACCTGAAGTGCCCAGGGAGAGTGTCAATTGGTGACGCTTTCCTCGTCACCCAGGGGAGGGCCTCGGAGCACCTTTGCTGGGCCGAGGAGGTCACGCCCATAGGAGCTGTGGTCTCCTCAGCCCAGCAAAGTTCAGCTCAGGCAGCCAGGAGTCTGCGCAAATCGCGCATGTCTGCTCCTGGCTGCCTGACCTGAACATGAAGAGTGTCTGTCAGACTGACCTTTGTTCAGCCTGACAGACACTCTTCATGGGGTGGGGGGTCGTGGCCCCTCCACCCTAAAGGACGGGCCGCCACTGCCTGTTAGATGGGATCATGGAGAGTAATGCAATCTATGATTTCCAGGCAGGTTTCAGAAATGGTATCAGCACGATTGACCAGATTTTCTGATTCAGTTGTATTTTCTGGAAAACTATTGAGGTTAACAGGGGTCGGCTATTTGTCACCTTTGTTGACTTGCATGCAGCTTTCGATCTAGTCCAAAGGGCAATGCTCTGGTGTGTCTTAGATAAGATGGGCATCCCATCCCGCCTATTGGCAACTCTTGTCTGGCTTCATGAAGATAACTATGCAAGGGTCAGGTGGGGGGGAGCAGGGGCAATTCACTAATCCCATAAGAATGTTGCTGGAGTCAGGCAGGGTTGCGTCTTGGCCCACACATTGTTTTCCCTATATATAAACGATGCAGTGAAATGTCTGGATAAAGATGAATGGTAAACCACCGAATGTATCAGGCAAGAGAGTCCTCCGCCTTATTATTTTCAGATGACTTTCTGCTGAACTCCAAATCAACAGAGCAGCCCATGAACAGTGATAATTTATTTTGCAAGGTGCATAGGTTAGAGCTTGATAGCTCTAAAATGAAATTTATGGTATTCAATCCTGCAAAAAGTAAAACTTACAAATGTGAGTTGTATGCTAACAATGATCGAATACAACAGGTTTTTAACTTTGATTATCTGGGGATAAGACCGGCTAACCTGGATTAGTCTATGCAGATACAAAAGTCACACTGTTCTTTCCTACATTATACTGCAAGATTGTTAAAGATTTTTAATAAAACCATTTCTAAAACAGCTGCTCCAACCATTGAAATCTACAATGTGAAGGCCTTGGGAGCTGTCTGTATGGCTCAGAGATTTGGGGCCACGCTAATTGTAATATTCTAACATCAGCAGAATTTTTTTTTATTAAGTCCCTCTTTACACAAAGAGTTCGCCTCAGACTCCATAACATCTTGATTTGCCATTTAGAAAAAACTCATGGAGAACTGAGTATAGGTCCTTGCTGTACTGGCATAGGCTTTAGTCTTTGTGCGCTTTAGAAGCACATAGGGAACCTTTAAGGGATCTTCTAGCCATACCTAATGCCCAAAAAATTCCATGGACTACGCATGGTAGAGCTTCACTGAGGAAGTTGGGTCAGAGGATCTCCGGGTAAGCCCAGGGGAATTGATCTCTATTTCTTCAATGTATATTAAATCGGCCTATTGTGAGTATGTATCTGTAGAAACTGTTCATAGTAGTAGAGGCACCTTAACTAGAGAATGTTTCTAACTTTAAAATACTCACTGTATACGAAAAAATAATTCATTAAATTATGCCCCCTCTGGATTGGAAACTGTTTTTACAGTTCAGGTACCATAGTCTTCCTACCAGAGCCTTTTGTATCTAGTGGGCCAATGCACAACATGGACAATGAGTGTACAGTGTGTATAGGGTCATCAGAAACTAAACTCCATATTTTATTTTTTTGCCCTACTTATGACCTTCAGAGACAAAAATTTAAGGAATTTGGGCACCTGAAGGTATTCAGAGACACTTAGGATCTTAAGGACGGATAACTCCTGGCTGATGGTTTTCACTGAAGTAAGAGGCCTCTAGTCTCGCTTGAACTGGTGTACAAAGTGCATTTTGGCAAATGATCAGGAACAGTCATAATAATCATTGGGGTGGACTTGGTTGAGTCTATTGCTCTTTTTTTTTTTTACCAAACATTGCCCCGCCTTTTTAAACAACCCAAAACACATTTTAAACTCTTTACTATTCATGTTTTACCAATTGTATTTTCACCACTGATTCTTACCCTTTTAACTTTTCAGGCATGCCCCTACCTTGATCTGTTGGTATTTTAATATATATTGACAGAGATTGAACGGAAAATTGAACTTTAATGCTTGGTTGTCCATTTCTATTTTTGCAGATTCTTAGATCTGCAGACTTAATAATCTGGGTGTATATGTGGGTGTTAGAACAAGTTGCACTTTATATTACCAATCTCATGGTTTTCTGAATTAGGGACTAGTAGGATATTTTGTATATATTAGATTTTGTTCCCTTAGTATGCTCCTTCTTTAGCTAGATGGCTTGTTAAGTCCCTAGACATACTGAAATGTTGGTTTTACATGATTTGAGTGTAGCCATTGTAAACCTTATATAGACTTTGGGCCTCATAACAGATTTGGCGGTCTCAGGACAGGCATGTTGGCGGTCACACTGCCAACAGGCTGGTGGAGAAGACCGCCAAATAATGACTTTGGCAGTATTCTGAACAGAATAGAGCCAAAGCACCACTGGCACTATCACTGCAGTCTGGCTGCCACAGATGACGGAAGCCACCTGCAGGCCGACGGAGACCATGTTTCTGCTGAACAGATTACGAGGTTGCACATTGCCAAGGTTTCCACCACGGTCACACCAGAGGTCGAAAAGAACTGCTTTAAAGGAGACACTCACTTTCAGGAAGCCATACTCGTCCGAAGCTGCCATGGAACCAGAACTACACAACATCCCGCTGCTCCTACTTGCCCACAGAATCTGGAATCAATGCCAAAGACGACAACAGCAACCGTAATTACATATGCTTAGCTGTCACTGTTGTATATTGCCAAAGTTCGTATGCACCCACGTATCCTGACGCTGATACGCACAGTCACAGACAGCCACATACACACTCGCACATATTTAGCACATACACTACGGCCATCACACACTTCAAAAACACACACCAACTTCCGGGAACACAGCACTGGCCCAGTCACACACAATAACATACAACATGTCACAACAACACCACAACCGCAACACCAACAATAAATTGGAAACACCCACAACAGACACTACCCAGTGACAAATTACACATACAACACAATGTACCACCAACAGGGAACAAACACACACAATAACACAAACATACAACGCAGCAATTGACATACACAGCAAACACACAGCACATCATGTCTGACATACCATGCATCAAACATGCACACAGAACCACACAACACATTTCAACACAAGCACCACTCAACATCATGACAACAACATGTCCCCAAGATACACATGCCCATCACACAACACATGCTGAGGGACAAAAAGCACTGCACACAACCGCACATGCTGTCCAGACAAAACAGGTAGCACAAGCACTAGTACACACAAATACTCAAACACAATGTCAGGCATCAACAAATCTGCCCTAAGAAAAGAAAAGCAGGACCAATATGTAAAGTCGAAACCAACAACTGGATCGTCCAAAGATGTATTAAAAATTATAAATATCATTAAAATGTCCAAGGCCGTAGGCCAGTACAATGAGAAAATGTGCAACATGCGCACAATGCACATCTGTGTGCCCCGAACGTGACTCCTGACTGCCATGTACCCTCCACAGGTAGAGGCATTAAGGGGGCAGACAGTCACCTCAGGAATTATCAGGGGTTAGTTTGGGTCTAGGCTTTGGAAGGGGTCCTTTGGTATTGGGCTTGGGAGGGTTTAGGTCCACACTTAGGGGAGTTTATTTTTTTTGAGAGGGGTAATCTTCTTGGTGGGGGAGGGGCATGGGTACTAGCAGGTGGAGTAGCGGAGGCCTTGGACCTGGGAGGGACGAGCCTGGGGAGGGAAACTGAGTATTTAGGGGTCACACACGGGGAAAAGGAGTAGAGAAAAGGTCAAAACATGAAAGGAACTCTTTTTTAGACACACAGGGATGGCCATCAGAAGGGGATTTGGGTGCGGAGGGTGAAGGACTGGTTGTCTGATGTGTTGTCATGGGTACATGTTTGTGGAAGGTATTGCTTGTGGGTGGTGGGTATCTGTTGGGTAGGCGAGCGAGGGAGTTTATGTGTTCAGACTAAGGGGGTAGAGGTGCCGAGAGATGCCATGGTGGGTGGGTAACTGTCTATTAGGTGACTGCAGGTATGATGGATGTGCTGGATGTAGGAGTGTCAGTGGTTGTGGAGTCTGTGGGTCTGATGACTGGGGTGGATGTCTGAGGGTCTGTTATTGTGCTAAACTGTGGGAAGGATATGTGTAGTGACTGGATCTGTGAATGTTGGTGTGGTCTCTGCAGGTGTGTCAGGTGTAGAGTCAGTGATGCTGGGGGTGGTGGGAGTGTCAGGGCGGGTTGTGACTGTTGCTGTGACTGCATCTGTATGTTGTTTGGGTGCATGCCGGTGGTGTGTCTTATGGTGCTATGTTTGCCTGAGCTACCCTTGGATATTGAGTTGCATGCATGCCTGTCTGTCTGTGTGCTTTTGGGTTTGGGAAGAGGAAGGTGGAGGAGGTACGGTAGACAGTGGGTGACTGGCTGCCATTAGCGTGGAAGCCAGGGCCTGAAAGGATTGCTGTAGGCCAGACAGTTCACTATGAATGCCCTCCAGGAGCACATTGCTCTGTTGGGCTTGAGTTGTCAGTCCCTGGATGGCATTGCTGATGGTCGATTGACCCACAGAGATCGACCTCAGGATGTGAATAGCCATCTCACTGAAGGTAGCAGGGCTGAAAGGGGCAGGGACAGAGGTGCCTGTGGCAAAGGAGACACCCACCCTCTTGGGTGAGCGGGCACGGCCAACTGGGTGGGGAGCTACAGAGAGGGCAGTGGTAGTGAGGGGGGTGGCAAACTTAGATGGTGCTGGGGTGGTCCTAGATGGGTCTGCCACCACCAGGGACTGGCCACTGGAGGAGGATTTCAAAGATGAAGAACTGGAACCTGTCTCCCCTGTGGCCTTCCACTCAACCTCTGGGCCACTGGGTCCCTCGGTGTTGATGGAATCCTTACTTCAGGGCCGGTGGCCAGCAGCTTCCCCACCCATCTGTGTCCGTCTCCTTTGACTGTTGATGCTGAGAAACAGAGAGAGAGGTAGGGTGATCGCATTCTTTTCATACACATACCTAACACCACACATAACAGTAATATCACATCTATGTTTAAAACACCCCCAGGTAGGAACCATTTCGAGCCAACATCATGTGACAACAACGTGCTTTCCACAACCCTATTCAACAACAATGTCACACACAACATAAGCCAACTATCTGACTACTACATCACCATCATATCAGTACAGCATTAACACAAACTATACCTGCACAAGATGATTTAACAACATAACAAGTGTGACCCTAAGCAGAGCATCACTGAGAAACAACAAACCATCAATGGGAATTAGTGTTGACTTTAATATGACATTCATGCATATTTCAAATCTACACTTGCTCAGTCCATTGCCAGATGTTCTCTCCTATGAAAGTTGCCTCATCACATTTCAATTACAGCACAGCATGTTGCTTAGAAATCAAATTCATAACTTGCAAATGTGTCAATAACATTCACATAGTCAAAACCCAGAGATGCACCTAATCCTTTTGGCATAATCATAGATTAAGTTAATGGAATTCTAATCCATTTCAATAACAGAAGTATCAATAATGTATTTGCATAGGTTAATATATACTTTGTAGACCTACTCGTCTCAATTATTCTCACATAGTAAACAGAGCCCTTTACAGCAATAGGGGCCTTCTCATCACACAGGATTCACCCACAGACAATCCCAGGGACCATACCAACACCTTCAATACAATGGACACCTGTCATGTGCATGAAGGCCACATACATTTCTTCTAATCCTGATGATTCTCAACCGCAAATCGAAAATGCCAACATCACTATCAGCACTTCTGACATGGGCAACCTTACATCTTTGGAGTTAATTTACACTGACATAAACAACTTAAGTGACCATGATTGAGACATAAATCTGGAGTCCAGCAAGTTGACTGATTACATATACCATTCCACCAACATGTGAATGTCAACTAGAAAACCAGCAACACAATGAAGTCAGTGTGAAATGAGCTTATCCATATTAACATCATTCTAAACAGATTCAGAACTGTTTAAGTAAGTATGCCAAACGTGGATCTCAAAGTTTGAAAATGTCAGGAATTACCAATGTACACATGACGGTGGAAAAAAACAGTGCATATTGTACCATATGTCCTGCCGTGCGTAGCATGCGCACAATACATTGGCTAAGGGAATAGCAGGCTATCCACTTACCTTCACATTACCTTGTACATAGTACAAATAGTCTGAACTCAAATTTCAATGATACGTCTTGCACTAGGAATGTAGAAATACCACCATGCTTTTCATCATGTAAGATGTCCACCCTGATTGTACATCACAGTTTGCAATGTACAGTCCACACTTAACAATGGGGACACTTCCACACATATCTGAGTAAGAGTAGCAAGTGTGCCATGCGAAATTTCAGATTGAGATCACACCCTTAAATGCACTTTACATCAAGTACACAACTCATTATTAATTGGCCTGTTTCTCACCTGTCGGACCCTAGGTTGCACATAGAGCTAGATCAACTGGAATAGGAATGCACAGAGACCAAAGACCTGGACAACATACCAACAGGACTTCTAGAGTATGCATCAGTAGGTAGGAAGGATGACCAAGCAGATTGCATATAGAGCATTATAGTGGTACACATATGAAACAGTCACATATGCATCACCACATGCTTCAATACAATATGGTTAGCATTGGTGAGTTTTATGTGTCTGTATACAATAGAATCTCCACACCTATACATCAATGTCATAACCTGTATACTTAGGTGTGCCTAGGGGACCCTTTGCCTTTAGCACTTACCACATTGTCACAGCTTACATACTTAAACATTATACACTGAACTGGCAGAGGGATGTACATGTGTGCAGTCAATACTTAGCCCCTTGTGGCTGCTGTCCTGCCCACAAATGCCCATCCAACTCAGGGTAGGCCACCACCAAAATGCGGGCCACTGGGGGGTCAAGATTCGACGGCCACCCCTCCCTTGCTGGGAGGACATGCCCAGCTGGCCCTCTTTGGTCTTCCGGGCCCAGCGTCTCAGGTCCTCCCACTACTTCCTACAGTGGGTGCTCTGCCAGCTGCTGACCCCCAGGGTCTGCACTTACTTGGCAATAGCATACCAGATTCCTTTATTTTGATAGGTATTGGCCGGCATGGATGACACAGACAAATGGGGAAAGTTATGTCCACATGTACCATCCTAACACAAGTGGACAGAGCACAGGAAGTAGGCAAACATTTCCTTCATCTCAGTCCAAACTCATTCACAATTGAATATTTGCAGCTAGCTCATGTGTGAAGTGGGGTCTTCCATACGACATGCATGATCAGTACCTGGTATTGACAAGACAAATATAACCAGTCCACATGAACATCCATAACATGGTATGTCTCTATATGCATTTCTCACACCACTATTGTTGTACATGCTGCAATCTATATTGTGTATAAAGCAAGTTAGATTACACACTATGTACTATGAATCACTACTGCCCATGCACAAGTACACATTTCCATACACCCAGACATGATTGCCCAATCCCTCACTACTTCACATTTCATGTACACTTTCATACACTCCACCTATCACACATTGGTATACCATTACACTCACCTGCTCCTCTCGCGCACCATATAGCTGTCTATACAAGGGTAGGATCTGAGCCACTAGCTTGTCCAGCTCTTCTGGGGTGCAGAAGACCTGCAGGACCTGCAGGGCATGGCATGATAGCTCACAGAGGCAGTACACAGCAGCTCAGGTAGTGGAGGTCTTGATGGCAGCAGTTTTAAGTGAGCAGTAATGCAGCAGATGGCGGTCACATCCGCCACATACATAACCGTTATTGGCACGGACATCGCCATTGGCCCAGGTCTGCCAAAGACAGCAATGTGCTACAAAGGCAATGTGTACCGCGGTTGTGACCACCTACCACCATGACGACATCCGCCGGCCGAGTTAGGTCAGTTTCTCATGTCTAGTACAGTAGGTCACGCAGCTGCCATTTTGAGGCACTTATATGTATGGGATAGTAATGGAAGGTGCGTCATTTATGATAACTTGTGTAGTGCGGAAATTATTTTAAGTGCTACCTTCATGTTTAGTAGTCTCATTGTACATCTGAATAGTAAGAGCTTTGTAACAAAGGTATGGCTGGAAATGGAAATGATAATCTATTCCCAACAGCCTATGTGTGATGCCAATGGAGTATAGGTGTAACAGATATTTTTCTCATGTGAATCATGTTGGACTATCAAACACTGGCAGTCACAGCTATGTATATACGCATGTAAAGTACATCAGAGGGCTTAGGGAATCCGAAACAAGGGGACTGATATAGGTTCATAGCAATATGGTGCACATCAAATGACATATGTTGCATCTGACATCGTATGGAGATTTGTGTGACTTGTACATGAACAGATTCATAATGTGTACATTGTACATTCAAGTACATTCTATTTTGGTCCCACATAGTTACCTTGGTATCAGTAGAGAAAGACAACCTCCAGTGTACCGCCCACTGGTAGACCTGTACACCATGGAGGAGAGACACATTATACAGATATATCTCCTGAATAGGCAGACTATCATGGATCTCTGTGATTAGTTGGAGCCAGATCTGATGCCTGCCATTCTCAATCCCTAATGCATACCTCCCATCATTCAAGTCATGTCAATGCTACACTTCCTGGCCACTGGGGCCTTTCAAAATACAGTGGCCCTGACTGCAGGGATGTTTCAGCCCATGTTCAGTCTGGTTTTGAAGGCTGTACTGTCTGCACTGTTGAAACACCTAGACAGCTACATCAGATTTCCCCAACGTGCAGATTTGGCCTTTGTGAAGGTAGAGTATTATGGTTTGGGACACATTCCACATGTGACTGGAGCCATAGATGGCACCCATGTAGCCTTGGTTCCACCCAGTGCCAATGAATAGGTATATAGGAAAAGGAACAAATTACCACTCCATCAACATGCAAACGGTCTGTTTGGCAGACCAGTACATTTCACAAGTATTTGCCAAGTATCCTGGATCAGTCCATGATTCCTTCATCATGTGGGACAGCAATATCCCACTGCTGGTGACATGACTCTACACAGAGAGAGCCTTGCTGGTTGATAAGTCACATATGACAGGTGCATCTGCAAAGTTTTTCTCCTACTATCACAAATGTGCATTTACAAGACATATGTTTGTGTTCTTATCTCTATCCTTTTAGGTGACTCTGGCTATCCAAACCGTCCTTGGCTATTGACACCAGTGAGGTACTTAACCATGCCAGGGGAAGTCCTCTTCAATAAGACCCATGGAAGGACAAGGTGTGTCGTGAGGCATACTTTTGGGCTCCTGAAGGCAAGATTTTGCAGTCTGGTCAAATCTGGTGGGCCCTCCTCTATTCAACTAACAAGGTCAAAGTATTGTTGCTTGCTTCATGCTCCACAACCTTGCCCTGAGACATCGGATCACCATTCATACCAGATGAGGGGGAGCCAGCAGTACCTGTGGGTAGAAATGCAGATTTGGCAAGTGCGGATAAGCCAGATGAAGATGAAGCTGGAGACATCAGGGTAGATCTCATCAATCAGTACTTCAACTGATTAAAGGTAAGTGATGTGTTGTCAATAGTGAGATTCCATTGTGTAATTCACAAATGATGGCTGGCATTTCACCTCCTGTTTGTCATCATCTGTGAGGTCTTAGGTAGATCCAGTGCCAATGAGTGAGATATGCATGAAGATTGTTAGTTGGTATTGTGTACTGAACAGTGTGGTATACAGTGTAATGAGTTGCTGCACAAGCAAAGTCACACTTGTAAAAATGACTTGTCAGAAATGATGCATTTTGACAAATATAGCCTATCCCTTATCTTTGACAATCTCAGATTTGATGAGTTTAAGTTTGCCTCTTTGTCATTGGCAAGTCACAGACAGTGTCAGATGGAATTTGTAGGTAGACATGATAATTTGACATGGATGAAAACAGGTAATGATTGGCATGAGTATGTGGAGTGTCACTTATATGGCCAGACTGTCATGACACAGGGATGGAAGTGTGTTTTCCTACCAAGAATACCCGTTTGGTACTAGAGGCGGTCAACTGGTACCATGTGTGAGTCCATATGTTATGTTATGTTTTGTTATGTTATGAAAATTTATAGAGCACATAGCTACACAAAGGCCTCCCAGCGCTACACATTAATCTTCCACAACAATACTTTAGGGACAGAAATCAAAACAGCCATGTTTTCAGTAGCCGACGGAAAGATAATTCCTGGTCAGTTTGACGTAGGGATCGAGGTAGGGAATTCCACAATTTAGCGCCAAGATAGGACATGGATCTTCTGCCCCATTTTACCTTTTTTATTGACATATTTACCGTCAAAGCTGCCAAAGATGACCTAAGATGTCTGGTAGGCTTGTCAAAGGTGGCAAAGGTTCGCAAAAATGGAGAACCTTTGATATACAGAGCTCTATGGATACAACGTAGTGCTTTAAACTTTTTCTGTTGCTCCAATGGGAGCCAATACAGAGCTCAGAGGGCTGACTTGACTGATTCATGCTTAAGGAGAAGGCAGGCTGCAGTGTTCTGTACCACCTGCAATTTCTTTTTCACATGATTTGGAAACCCAAGAAATAATGCATTCCCATAGTACAGGCGCAAGATGATTAATGCCTGTATAATAAGTCTCTTCGCATTAAATGGGAGTATTTTGAACATCTTTCTAAGAAGTCTAAATATGCCAAAACATATGGCAGATATTTTCTTCGCCTGATGGTCCATTGACAGCCATTGGGGGTGATGACCCAGGAACATAACCTCTGTTTTATCTCCATTCAACTTAAGTTTACAATAAGACATCCAATTGGATACTGCCCGTAGACAGGGGGCAAGTGATGTTTCAAATGAGTTCTGTGCAGTGGAGAGGGATACCACCAACTGGGTATCATCTGCGTATGATACTAGGAAAAGGCCATAAGGCTCCACTACCTTAGCCAGTGGCAACATATAAATATTGAACAATGTGGGGCTAAGAGAAAAGCCCTGTGGCACTCCCCAGCTGCATTTGAAACAACTTGAGTAAAACGATCGATCAAGTACCTGTCAAAGGCGGCACTGAGATGAAGAAGCACAATTGCTGAAAACAGCCCTTGATCCAGGTGCTTCCTGAGCTCCTCCGTAACTCCAATCAGTGCAGATTCCGAACTATGTAAGGGTCTGAAGCCTATCTGGGAGGGATGAAGAATGGTATTGTCTTCCGGGAAGGTAGAAAGATGAATGTTTACATGTTTTTCAAGTATCTTGGCAAAAGCTGGCAAAATGGAAATTGGCCTGTAGTTATTAAGTATAGATGGGTCTAAGTTAGGCTTCTTCAACAGGGGTTTCACAATGGTGTGTTTCCACTGTGGGGGAATAGAACTATTATCCAGTGACAAATTCAACATGTCGGTCAAAATGAGGACTATTATTGAGGATCCTTGTGCTAAAGTCGATGGAGGTGCAGGATCTAAAGGAGATCCTGATTTAAGGGTGTCCAATAATGTTAGAACCCTTTCAGGGGAGAGAGGCGGAATCCGTGCTAACCTTACTGAGCCCTTGAAACATTGCTCACCCATGTCTTGAGGGCTGTTGGAGCCTATCGGGAAGGCCGAATAAATGTCTGAAATTTGTTTCTGAAAAAAGGAGCCTAAATCATTGCTATGTTTATGAGAGGCTTCTATGTCTTCTATTTGAGGATGTGGGAAGGCGATTTCTCTTAATAACTGAAAAATTACTTTAGGAGAGTTGGCACTCTGTTCTATTTTTGCCGTATAGTAGGCCCTTTGAGCTGCTTTAATTTTTGCATGAGACCCTCTAATACCCTTCCTATAATCTTCTTTCAAAAGAATGTCATAAGATTTTCTCCATTTCCTTTCCAACCGTCTACAATCCCTCTTAAGTAGTTGCAGTTGGGTGGAAAACTAGGGGGTGCTTTTTTTCTGATGGCCATATGTGTCTAACATATGTGAAAATCTTGAACCAGAGTCTCTAACATCATAATGGTTTCTGTTGTATGTGCACATAGCTGTCAGTGTGTTACTACTTTGCTGACTAATGTGCATGTCTCTGAGGACTGACATAGGTGAGTGGCAAGCCTACAGTCACCTGTCATGGTAAGTGAAAGGTTCCAGGACTACGGACATCATACTGATCTCTGTCTGTATCATGGAGTGTGAGTATTAGGTAACTAAGATATGGGTATGTGAGAAGGCTTTACCTGGTGATAAAAAGGACCAATCTGTATGCCTCCTGGCTTGAGGAAAGACTGACATGTCCCTAACTTCAGTATCCTGTGGGTTAGTAGTGTATGACACCTAAGCTGACATTCAGAAGTCACTAGCAGTACTACTCTATCTGTTGGTAGAAAATCTACAAATACATTTGTGGAGATGTACAGTACAGCTGTTTTGGCTGCTGTCTATGTTACAATCCCAATGTAATGGTTCTCCTGGTAATACTGTACATGTGTGATGTCCATACCAAAGGTTGTACAATACAGAGAGACATATTGGTACAAGAGTTACAATACATGACAGTTGCACGTGGTTGATACATTACACTTACTGGGGAGTGCAATATAATATTTGTGAATTTGTGAATTTGTGAATTGAAATTGAACTAACAGAAAGTAAACAGAGAATGGTTCAGTCATTGTGGATGAAATCATCAGAATAGCTGCTACACCATTTGGGAACACAAGTCCAGTGTCCTTGCACCATAGGAGAATGGAGTTATGTTTCAGAACAATCAACAGCACACAAGGGGCAACAAGTAGGAGAGGTTCACTTCCTGGCAGTGGGTTTCATTTGGCATCTGCTCCTCCTGGATGTCTTGGTGGACGTCCATATTTGTGGAGTTTTCCTCTGCTACAGAGGGTGGGGTGTCTGAGGCATATCCTTCCAGTGGCAGGGCTTCCATTCTACTAGTAGCCACAGATGTTGAAGGTCCTGAAGACTCATTACCAGTGGAAGAGGCCTGAAGTTGTGTGGCAGACCTTCTCAGGGTAGTGTTAATGTCCCTCAGCACCCAGTAATGGAAGCCAGGATGGTATTTTGGGCCTGCCACTGCTGCATGGCCTCCTGGTGGTTGTCCCTCTGCAGCTGTTGGATTTCCCCGATCATGGAGAGTACTTCGCCCATCATACCTTGGGAATTTTGGTAAGCTCCCAAGACTTGGGAGATGGTTTCCTGGTCAGTATAATCCCTTTGAGCCCCCATCCTCTGGCCCACAACATCCCTCCTACTCACCCTAGCCCCATGTGCCTGTGTCCCTGGCACAGTGTGCCCACTCCCATTAGTGTCAGGTCCATGATTGTCAGGGTGGACAAGAGGTGACTCAGGTACCTGCACTGGCGGGCACACAATGGATGAAACAGTCCTTAGGACACAGGTTTGGGGGTGAATGGTTGCCTTTGATGACGATGCCACTGGGCTGGGAGGAGTCAATGTGGGCAGGGTGAGGCTGACAGTTGTTGACTGACCAGGTGTCCTTGATGGGCCAGCTTCATCTTCTGTGTCCAAACATCAACCGTCGTAGTCCTTACTGGGCCCTTCGTCCAGAAGGGTTGTGGTAGTCTCAGGTATCCTCTCCATGGTGACAATGGCAATGGAACACACAGTTGCTGAAAGTCATACAACATGTTATGTTTAAGTTTTAGAATTAGTTATGTTGTGTGTGATCCACACACTGCCTTAACATAATCTCCAGAAATGACAATGACAGCTGCTAACAATTCTTACTTAATACAACATGAAACTCTGATATTTCAATACCATACACCATGCTCAAAGATGTGAAGCTATGTTGGTAGTTATTTGACTGCTTATACGTTCTTATGTTGTCTAACTATTGACATTGATGATAACCTTTTGTGCCTAGTGAACAGTATGGCATGTTACATGGCACAACAAGCTGCACAATGCATAATAGTTTCAGAGTAGGGACACAGGATGGGAGTAGACAATTGACATTGACCTCTATCTGGATGTACTGCATGTGCACTCACTTCGGCATCTAGAGTTCCCCCAGGTGAGTAAAGATCCTTTTTTGGAATCTTTTTTTTCTAAGGGTAGTTTCATTGGGAACTCAGCTGTAGCTGTGTTTTGCTCTAATGGTAGAGGGAGCGGGCTATTGCATTGCTGTCATGTTATAAACTGTTTCACAGTGGAACATTCATGATGGGTTGCATTGGTTGATATTTTCACATGCATGACATCTCACATTTGGTGCACTGTTCTGGTTTTCTTTATGGTGGTATATTGCCTCCTGGGAATTGTAGTGTTATCAATTCCCAGGACCTGAGATCCCATTCCAAAGGGCTGTGGATCCAGGTGAGTTTAGTGGACATGTGCCATACCATAAAAGGGTATCTGTATAATTGGCACAGATGGGTGGTGGGTGATTTAGTCATTAAGGTGGGGTAAGGTGGTGAAGGAGCATGCAAGACAATATATTTTTCTGACATGTATGTTGTGGGGACTTACCAGGCTCCACTCCTCAGATATTCGAGTCAGGCTCTCAGGATGCAGTATGTCCAAGACCTTCTCTTCCCAAGATGTGAAAGAAGGGAGAGGAGGTGGGGACCCAGCACCAGTACCTCCAGCTGGTGTCTCTATGCTATGGAACCTACCTTCCACTGAGGTCATTCCACCTCCTTCCGATGTCCTCCCTGGTACGTGGATAGCTGTCTACAGAATTCACCCTGTCGACTATTCTTTGCTACAACTCCATTTTCCTGGCTATTGATGTTTGCTGGACCTGTGCTCCAAACACGTGTGGTTCTACCCTGACTATTTGGTAGTGGTATAGACGGTGAGGTACTGTTAAACAAAATATTGAAATAAATGTTAGTGATGAGGTGTAGATGCTATGATGTGAGTGAGTGACAGTTGTTGTGGATTGTGTATGATTGTTAATTGTGTGTTGTTTATGTTGTGCAGGTGTGGAATGTATGCATGGTGAAATGTCTATGGGTGCCAAAAGTATTTATCAATAAATCTGTTATAGTTATTTCTCCTATGTGGCTGTGAGTGGCGTACTGGTTTCAAAGGTTTGCGGGTTGTGTAGGGGTGTGTTATTTAGTGGAGTCTGTTGGTGTTTTGAGAGTGTGGCTATGTGTCAGGTGTGGGATATTCAAACATACCAATGTGGTGTGGTGTTCAGTGTCATGTGAGTTCAGACCGCTGCGGTCCACACCACCAATGGTTTTCTGCGACAGAAGAACCGCTGCAGTGATTTGTGGATCATGATCTGATAGTAGGATGTTTATCGGGCTGGTGGTGCTGGTGGTCGAACTGCCTTTTTTCAGTTCATCAGTATCCTGGCGGTTTCAGAAATGTGGCTGTTTTTTGGCAGTCTGAGCTGTGTATCTCCTAATACAGAAGTCAGATGACCGGAAACATGACCGTCATTCGGCAGCTGCCACTGCCAAAGACGTAATGAGACCCTTTGTATCTTGTGCTATGGGGAATATGGGAAGCCACATGATACCATGTCTGAAATATCATGGACGCAAGTGCACAATGTTTATGTTTTGAGGTTTTTGATCTTTATGGTACTTATTGACATTAATGGGATGCTTTTACTATGTTCTTTTTGCATTTGTACCTTTCTGAACCTTGGTTGATTGAAATAAAGTTTTATGATGGTGATGATGACTTTGAAATAGGAGAAGCTTCTACAGGCTTGCCTAAGAAGTGCACAGGTGCCTTATCTTCCTTGCCATGGCACCGGGCTACTTAAAGGAGGTGTGCAGCTCTTTGTGTGGAGGTAGGACACAGCCTATTCAGATGTATAGGAGACTGTGCCCAGTGCCTCCCTTCCATCCTGCCAGTGATGATCATCCAAGCCCACCTAAGCTCCCTTTTGCGTGTGGCTCTCTAGGAGGAAAACACAAATCCCAAGTGTTAACCTCACCCAATCATGTGACTCAGAGACAGGCTGCAGGCACCAAATGGTTAAGACAGGAAAATGTTAACCTTCTAAAAGTGGCATTTTCAAAATTGTAATTTAAAATCCAACTGCACCATATGTAAAGATTTTTCAGTGGAATTCTAAAGACACCAAACATGAAGTGGTCACCTGTTCCCATTTCAAAGTTACAGCTTATTAAATGTAATAAGATAGCTCCAATGTAATCCTAAGGGAGAGATATCCCTTACCGTAGTGAAAAGTGATTTTAAGAGTTTTTTACTGCAAGAGCATGTAAAGCTCAAATGTCCAAATTTTTAAATACATTGTACCCTGTCTTCTGGGTTATGCAGGGCCTACCCTAGGGATGACCTATATGTATAAAAGGAAGGTTTAGGCCTGGCAAAAGGTTTAGTTTTCCGAGTTGAAATAGCAGCTTAACACTGCACACACACAGGCATCAATGGCAGGCCTTAGGCATGTTTTAAAGTGATATGTAAGTGGGTTTCATAATCAGCCACCTGTAGCATTCAATTTACAGGATCTGGGCACAGGTAGTGTCACCTTACTGGGGACTTACAAGTAAATTAAATATGCCAAATGAGTATAAGCTAATTTTACCATATTTTAAGGAGAGAGCACAAGCACTTTACCACTGGTTTGCAGTGGTAAAATGTGCAAAGTCCCAAAGCCAGACAAAATGAAGTCTGCAAATTGGAGGTCTGATGGCAGAAAGTAAGGAGAAAAATCACAACAAGGATGCAATGTTTAACAGCATGTAACCCACACTATGAATAATTTACACGCTTTCAGTTCAGTAAAATACAATTAACTCTGTTTAATGATTTCAGATTCTCAGAACAGTTAGGAATGAGGCAATAGAGATACACCCATAGCACTTACTAATTTGAAGCTTCTTTAATTATGTAGAAAAGGGAACAAAAATCTACAAGAGGCAATATTGCCCCTTCTACACTGTCGACTCTTTTTAAGAATATATAAATCATTCCCCAGAGAAAACCAATGTATGGCTGTAAGGAAAATATTGACAAATTGCCAGGTGATTTTATTGGCTAGGTAATGCTGTAGCTAAAACAGCAGACAAAGTGGCTGCATAAAGTGGCTTGTGACATCAAGGATATCCAGGCAAAGCTCTAGGTCTTCACAAATACCCTATAAAGTCTTAGGAATGAGCCCTATATCTTTCCAATGAATGTCATGTGTTCCTAAACTGGCCCTCTCACCCTCCCTGACTTTGTGTTTAGCACCTCACTGAATTATGATTCTAGCATTGGTCCTGAATTATCAATTACACCCTATGTATTGGTCAGCAGAGCTCTGCATTCTTCTCATGAACGCAAGGTGTGATTGTAGATTAAGATACTGTGCCTCCTTAATGGTACACTGTAACCTAGCCCCCTTCCTATTGACTAACCTGGTCAGTTCTGTACACGCACTGGCACTGTTTAGTCTCTAGCACATATCTATAGAGCTTGTCAGTAACTTGTCATAGGTGACCTCCCTCTGAGCTTGAATTTTCCTCCTCTTTGGTGTATGTGACATCACAAATCTGGCTACACCATTATGTTGTTCTACCCAAGGTGACTCAACCAATCTCTAAGGTTTTATCTTCCCCAAAGGACTTCAATAATAGCACTTATTCTCTCAAAAGGATGTCAGTATATTCATACACCATACCTTATGGGACCATCTGCATAGGAACTTCAGTTTAATGTCAAATTATGTTGGCAAGATCGCTCCTTGACTGAAATACTCATTGACATCATCTTTAGGTCAGAGGTTCAAATCCTGGCAAGGATTACTCAACCTTGTATCCTACTCAGATTACTAGATTAAGTACCAATAAATAAAGAGTAAAACCCACTCCTTACCCATACATTGGCATGTTTTGCCTGAACCTTGTGTTACTGATAACTAGGTAACAGTTAAGTCTGGGATGAGGAAATTCTAGCCCATCACAAGATAGACCCAGAGGGCCCACTGCAAAATAACCAACTACGGGGGTAATTAATAAATGCAGTAATTTCAAATTTTTCCTGTAATTTCACACAGAGATTTCAGCAGTTGAATTCTCTGTGTGAAAGAAAAGTGATTTTTGGTGTTCGAATGGATCTCATAATGTTGATGGAGCTAGTAACGGATGTAATCAGCCTCTTATGTATTAAGAGGCCACTTGTAATGAGGGGCTTAGAAGCAGCAAAAGTCTGCTAAGTAGCATTATCCTAAAAGCAAGTTATTATCTTTCAAGTAGGCACCACAATATTGAAATGAACCCTCTTTGTATATTTTGTAATCTGACTGTGGTCAGTTGACCTGTGCAACTATAAAGAATACTTGCTTCTAATAGTGATTACATAGTAAGGTGGTTATTTAAGAACCAAAGAATAATAACAAAAGGTGTGCAACCCCCTACAAAAATGGTATTGCTCCTATTAAACGTACATGCAGACATAGGAGAGCGGACAATTTGAATACATTTATCAGTAGGAGCTTCTGCTAAAGCAGGGGCAATACGTTTTCTACTACTTAACCATTAGCATTTGTGTCTCAATGACCCTGCAATGTATTCCTAAATACACAGTCAGTAAAACCAGCACATAGCACATTTATAATGTTAGCACAGAAACTGTAGGTTATCTATAGTGAGCGCCACAACCTCTGAATGTTGGAGCGAGGATGGTAGCGTCAAAAAATGTAATGTTTTCTACTAAAACATCCTTCCGACATAAGCCAACTGTCAATACCACATGTGAATATTACAATCCACTTCTTCCTTACCCTCTTGTGTTTCATGTATGATTGGTGTGTAACACATCAAAGAATGACAACAAACTAAGGCCCTCATTACAACCCTGGCGGTCGGTGATAAAGCGGCAGTAATACCGCCAACAGGCCGGCAGCAAAAAAAATGGAATTACGACCATGGCAGAAACTGCCAACACAGACAGCCGCTTAAACATTCCGACCGCCATGGCAGTAGCAACTAACACCACGCCGGTAACCGCCAACAGACAGGTGAAAGACAATGTACCGCCCACACTATTACAAGGCACCAATCCACCAGCTTTTCCGGGGCAGTACCAACAAGTAACCAGAACGCGATGGAGCCCAAGTTACAGGTGTTACCAATGTTGGTTTTCGTCCTCATCTACAAGGAACATCAAAGACGGCGGCGACGACTATGGTGAGTACTGCACATAGTACACAGAGGAGGGGGGTGGAAAAAGTGAGTGACACACACATGCAACACGCAACACCCCCACCCCCCACCCACAACAACATACACACAAACACATGCATCAATATTACATTTACACCCCATCACCCTCTGGAAGAAAGCAAGGACAAAAGGAAATGATTGTAACAAATGTAATCATCGAAAATTCAGATAGGCCAAGATAACAAAATCATCAGTATATACAAATATTTACAGCAAGTACACAAGTCCGTATACTGTCCCATTAAAGGTCTGTGGACCAGTGGTCCCAAAAAGCATGGGCGAGGCCCACACATGACACCTTCCTCAAAACGGAGAGAACACTGCAGGGGCATCAGGTCGAAAAAAACACAGGCACCTCAGGGGGAAGGGGAGGGGGGGCACCTCAGCCGGATGATGGGACAACGCCACAGCCCCTCGAGGGGGCTCCATGCCCACTGCTTGCTCTTGGGGACTGCAAAGCCACAGTCTCTCAAGTGGGTGATTTCCCACTGTTTGGTCCTGGGGACTACAAAGCCACAGTCTTTCTAGTGGGTGGTTTGCCCACTGCTTGGTCCTGGGGAGTACAAAACCACAGTCTCTCAAGTGGGTTGTTTGCCCACTGCTTGGTCCTGGGGAATACAAAGCCACAGTCTCTCTAGTGGGTGGTTTGCCCACTGCTTGGTCCTGGAGAGTACAAAGCCACAGTCTCTCTAGTGGGTGGTTCTGGAGGGGGCATGGTACCCAGAGTGCTTCATCCTGCCAAGGATTTGGGTTATTGATGCTGTTCTCCACTGGTTCTCGAGTGGGTCTGGTGCCCAGAGTGCTTCATCCTGCCAAGGACTGGGGTAATGGATGCTGTTCTCCACTGGTTCTGGAGGGGGCCTGGTGCCCAGAGTGCTTCATCCTACCAAGGACTGGGGTAGTGGATGTGTCTCTCCACTGGTTCTGGAGGGGGCTTGGTGGCCAGTGATGCTGCACCATGGAGGCAGAGGCACACTCCAACCAGCGGCGACTTAGCCTGCCAACTGCTGGTAGTGCCAGTGCTGTTTGTGGTGCCTCATGTAGTGTGTGCAGGATCCAGGACGTCTCCTGCAGCCTTGGATGGCTGCCCACTGGGGATGATGCTGATGTCTTCTGTAGTGGTACTGGCTGGGCATGTCGCGGGGCCGGTGGCTGTGGCTGCAGAGGTGACTGCACTTGTGGAGGGAGACACCAGGCTGTCTCCTGCAGTCTCGGAAGGGTGCCCACTGGGGATGGTGCTGGTGACAGTAGTAGAGGCAGAAGTGGCTGTGCATCTGGTGGTCGTTGCGGCGGTGGCCACCGCCGTACAGCTTGCTGGTCTGTCTTGCAGAAGGGGTGTCACCAGTCCCTCACCCGGAGGCTCCGTGCCCTGAGCTGACTTCCCTATGCCCTTGTGTCCCTTCCCCACCTTGGAAGTCACAGCTGGGACCTTGGCACTGTCCTCTTTGGTTCTGGAAAAGGCCTTGCTGGGAGGTTGGTGCTGCTTTTCTCTTTGGCATGTGGGCCCCTTCTTTACCTTGGCAGGTGGCAGAATCGGCTGGTCCTTGGCCTCACTAGGTGGCACACTGGCAGCCCTGATGGGTGCAGCCTTCGATGTTCCCGGACTTGCAGGGACCACACTGGAAGATGATTTAGTGGCTGAGGTGCTGGGCTGGGATCTAGACATCCTGGCCCTAGGGGAAGGACGGGGGGTGTAGGGAAGAAGTCAATGGAAGCTAGGAAAGGTTTTTTAGACACACTGGGATGGGAAGATGGAGGGGGTTTGGGAGTGGAGGAAGTGGTAGTGGTTGTAGGAGGTGTACGTCTGCTGAGTTTGGGTGAAGGTGCATGGGCTGGAGGCTGTTGTGAGGTGGATGGCTGTTGAGTGGGTGTGTGCCTGCGTTTGTGTACTTTGGGAGGAGGGCTTACAGACACACTAGGAGAGGACACAGGGGACGTGTGCATGGTAGTGGGGGTGGTGATTGCACATGAGAGGTGTGTGGTGATGGGCATGCTGGTAATGGAGGTAGTGGCTGTGGATGTAGTGCATGCAGGTGTGAGTGGAGACGAGACAGGGAGGGAGGTGGAGGACGTGGAGGAGGGGGACACAGTGGAGGCAGTAGATGTTGGTGTGTCTGCATAGGTATGGTGCTTGTGTGAGTGCCTGTGGGATGTGTGGTGCTTATGTTTGCCTGAGCCACTATTGTATGTTGATGAGTGTGCATGCTGGTCTCATGGTGTGCTTGAGATAGGCTGAGGTAGAGGGGATTGGGTCGGGGTAGTGGAGGTTGGATGGGTAGGCTGGACACAGGGATAATGGCTGCCATCAGTGCTGAGGCCAGAGTCTGAAATGCTCTCTGTTGGGTCGCCACGCCAGAATTAATGCCCTCCAGGTATGCATTTGTTTGTTGCAAATGCTTCTCGACACCCTGGATGGCATTCAGAATGGTTGGCTGCCCAACAGTGAGGGATCTCAGGAGGTCAATAGCCTCCTCTCTGAGGGCAGCAGGGCTGACTGGGGCAGGGCCTGAGGTGCCTGGGGCAAAGGAGATGCCCACCCACCTGGGTGAGCTAGCATGGGAAACACGCTGAGGGGCTGCTGGGAGGGCGGTGATGGTAGGGGGGGTGGTGGCTGTACCTGTTGTTGCGTTGGGCACAGAGGTGCCCACCACCGCAAGGGAGCTTCCATCAGAGGAGGAGTCACGGTCGCTGGTGTTCCCTCCTGTCCCCATTGTGGAGCTCCCCTCGCCCTCCGTCCCACTGGTGCCTTCAGACTCCGTACATTAACCCTCCTGGGCCATGTGGGTTGCAGCTCCCTCCTGCTCCGGTGCCACTGCTCCTCCACCAGATGATGCTATTGCACAAAAGGACAGGGTGACAAAACAAAAAGGGGGGGAGAGACAGAGGAGACACATGGTCAATGCCAGCAACAACACCACTGTTGGCGGACACAACACACAGGGAGCAGCCCTATGCACTAGGCCATGCACTAACAGTTCTTAGGAAAATCACCTGCCCATGGGGGACTATGCCTAGCCCCATTTCCTGCACACCTGGAACCCACAGGAGCCTGACTAGGTGTAGATGGCCACTATCACCATTGGGTTTGGAATGCCACAGAGCCTGCCTAACAAGGGACCTACCCTAGCAAGTTCGCCCTGGCCTAGGGGAACCCACAGCCCACATCCCCCACCCAGACACATCATAAAGCGCGCAGAGTCAGCTGAATGAGACTGTACTCACCCCCTTGTGGCTGCTGTGATGCCCTCAAGCGCCCATCCAAATCCGGACATGCCACCGCCAGGATCCGGAACATCAGGGGGGTCATGGTGCGATGGGCACCCCGTCCACATTGGGAGGCCATCCCCAGCTGGGCCTCCGCCGTCTTCTTGCTCCAGCGGCACAGGTCCTCCCATCTCTTGCGGCAGTGGGTGCTCCGTCTATGATAGACCCCTAGGGTCCGCACTTCCTTGGCGATGGCACGCCAAATACCCTTCTTCTGGTGGGCGCTGACCTACAGGAAAGGTAAAGTAAGAATGGTTTTACTCCCCCGTCCATTTCTTCATACTCATTGGCCACATCTTCCCAAACATGCACTGAAACACATACACTGACCCTCCTCACATGCAGGCCACAGCCTCCCCATGTATCTTCCACCCAGGCTACTCCATACATTAATGTCCCATCCACCATGCACACAGTGTACTCACCTGTTTGTCTGGTGGACCGTAGAGTAACGTGTACTGGGGGAGGACCCCATCCACCAGGTTGTCCAACTCCTCTGACGTGAAGGTAGGGGCCCTTTCCCCAGACACTGTAGCCATTGTTGCTTCCAGACTCAGGTCACAGCAGCACTTGCAGTGTAGGTCCTCTCCTGTTGAAGGTCAGGTATCAAGTGAGTGAAGAGATAGAAAATGGCGGTCATGTCTGCCGACGTACATCGTCATTGGCTCCTGAAACCCATAGCGCCCAATGTTAACCAATGCTGAATTGCACAGTGGTCTTTGTCCGCCTACCGTGACGCTGCACAACGCCAGTGCAGTTACCTCATTTCCCCTTGTCACTCCTTACAGGTCAGACAGCCGCCATTTCAGGGGGGCACATGGCAGGGCACCTAACTGTGTCACAGCACTTTTGGGCAGGAATACAGACAGACAGCGCGACACACCAATTAAATCACTATAGTGCAAAATACCCTTGTGCAACCTTTTTGGTATATGACCCTCTGCTCACCTTTCTCCTCCCTAGGGCACATCCGCTGGGGCAGATGATGAGATGTCGTCATCCTCCGGTGTACAGACCCCTGGTGGATCTGTCGACAATGGAAGACAGACACATCATTATCACCTACAGACTTGATCGAGCCACAATCCATGAACTGTGTGCCCAACTGGAACCAGACCTGATGTCATCTATCCGCCATCCCACAAAAATCCCCCCTCTAGTGCAGGTCCTGTCAGTGCTCCATTTCCTGGCCAGTGGTTCCTTCCAAACAACAGTGGCCATGGCATCAGGGATGTCTCAGCCAATGTTTTGTAATGTGTTGTCCAGAGTGTTATCTGCCCTGCTGAAACACATGCGCAGCTACATCGTTTTCCCTCAGGTGGTGATTTGCCCACAATGAAAGGTGACTTCTATTCCCTGGGACATATCCCCAAAATCATTCGTGCCATTGATGGTACACATGTGGCATTTGTCCCACCACGCAGGGATGAACATCTCCCATGTGAATTCCAAGTATCCTGGCTCAGTGTATGACGCTTAAATTTTGAGGAATAGCAGCATCCCTTATGTGATGGGACAACCCGACCGTGTGTGGCTAATAGGTGAGCCCAAGGTCCCCACACAGTATGAATAGGTGTTTGGGTATGGGAGAGTCCCTAAGGGTTTGTGTATTTCTAACTGATGCCCCTCGATATTTGCAGGTGACTCTGGTTACCCCAACCTGTCATGGCTACTGACCCCAGTGAGGAATCCCAGGACAAGGGCAGAGGAATGCTACGAGGCACATGGGCGTACCAGGAGGATTATAGAGCGTACGTTTGGTCTCCTGATGGCCAGGCTCCGGTGCCTCCATCTGACAGGTGGCTCCCTATACCGAAGAAGGTGTGCCAGATCATTGTGGCATGCTGTATGTTGCACAACCTAGCTTTGCGACACCAGGTGCCTTTTCTGCAGGAGGATGGGCCTGATGTTGGTCTTGTAGCAGCTGTGGAGCCTGTGGACAGTGAAGAAGAGGAGGCAGAAGAAGAAGATATTGACAACCAAAACAACATCATCATGCAATAATTCCAGTGAGACACAGGTAAGAGACTGGCACTTCTCCTGTCATATCAGACTACTGAGGGACATTGCATGATTGTGCATTTTTAACTCTGTGTATGTGTATGTACCCTGACAGTTCACTTTGGCTTTCCTTTCCACAGATCTGGGTACCACATTATGCCTTCTGCTTCTGCTAAACTCCAGAAACGTCTGTAGCGAATACAAAACGCCTCCGCCCGCCTCGTCCTAGACATACCCCGCAACAGCCACATCTGCGCCCACCTGAGACACCTGCACTGGCTTCCCGTCAACAAAAGGATCACCTTCCGGCTCCTCACCCACGCACACAAAGCCCTCCACAACAAGGGACCCGAATACCTCAACCGTCGCCTCAGTTTCTACACGCCCACCTGTCAACTTCGCTCTGCCAACCTCGCACTCGCGCCGTCCCTCGCATCCGCCGCACCACGGCAGGTGGGAAATCCTTCTCCTACCGGGCAGCCAAGACATGAAACTCCCTCCCTGCCAACTTCAGGACCACCCAGGACCACCCTGCATTCCGGAGGCAGCTCAAAACCTGGCTCTTCGAGCAGCAGTAACCGCCTCCCCCTAGCGCCTTGAGACCCTCACGGGTGAGTAGCACGCTTTATAAATGTTTTGATTTGATTCGATTTAAAATTCCATGAAAGAAATTAATTGTCATTTAATAATAAAATATGTAATATGACCATGAAATTAATGAATATAAACCATGTATTAATATGAAGAAATTGAACGGAAAGAAAACATTTGGTGTACAGAAAACATAAATAGAACTATAAATAGAACTATGAACATGAGAAAAAAAGAAAGAAGAAAAGAAAAGGAGGAAAAAAGTAAAACCAGCAGAGATGAAGTTAAAGAAAACAAACAGAACAAAATAGAGAAGAAAACACTCCTACGTCTAACATTTTCTGGACCTCTTGTTTAATGCAGTCTGTGACATGGTCAGGCTGCCTATAAATCTTACTTTTGACAGGTAAACTGTCTCCAGTATTGATTGTATGCTCATACCAAGTAGTGGTACCTGGTATCTGTGAGAAGAGTTTAAAAAACGGACTTAAAAGATTTACACAGTTGTCTTTCTGCTCAGCAAGACAATCTGCAAGTACAACTCCCTCCACTAAGCCATTAGCTTCAGTGGTGGAGAAGAGATTAGGGAGAGGGTTACTCTCTTCTTCCTGTCTCTCCTCAGTTGCCATGAGCAGGGTGAGATCAGCCCTGTCATAGTAGGGTTTTAGGCGGTTGACATGGAGCATCCTAAGGGTTCTCCTGGCAGTGCCCAGGTCTACCAAGTAGATAACCTCACCCTTTTTCTCAACAATTAGATGGGGTCCACTCCATTTGTCCTGGAGTGCTCTTGGGACCACAGGCTCCAATACCCACACCTTCTGTCCTAGGTGGTACTGGGTCAGGGCAACCTTCTGGTCATGCCATTGTTTTTTCAGCTCCTGGCTGGCCTGAAGGTTTTTACTGGCCTTTTTTCATGTACTCAGCCATTCTTGATCTTAGGCCAAGTTCATAGTCCACAATGTCCTGTTTAGGAGTTTTTGAAGGCTGTTCCCAACCCTCCTGAACAAGTGCAAGGCAACCTCTTACAGGGTGTCCAAAGAGGAGTTCAAAGGGGCCGAAGCCCACTCCTTTTTGAGGTGCCTCTCTGTAAGCAAAAAGGAGGCAAGGTAACAGAACATCCCATCTCCTTCTGATTATTTCATGGAGTCCCATTATCATACCTTTGAGAGTTTTATTAAACCTCTCAACCAGACCATTTGTTTGTGGATGATAACGAGTAGTGAACTTGCATGTTACACCACACTCCTTCCACATTGCTTTGAGGTATGCAGACATGAAGTTACTACCTCTGTCTGACACAACTTCCTTAGGGAAACCCACCCTGTAAAAGATTCCTAGGAGGGCTTTTGCCACTGCAGGAGCTGTAGTGGTCCTTAAGGGGATTGCTTCAGGGTACCTAGTGGCATGGTCCACTACCACCAGGATAAACCTATTGCCTGAAGCTGTTGGAGGGTCAAGGGGGCCAACTATGTCAACCCCTACCCTTTAAAAGGGCACCCCGACCACAGGAAGTGGAATTAAGGGGGCCTTTGGAGTGCCACCAGTCTTGCCACTGGCTTGGCAGGTCACACAAGAGCTACAAAACTCTTTAGTGTCCTCTGACATATGAAGCCAGTGAAACAGGGTAACAAGCCTGTCCCTAGTTTTACTCTGGCCCAAATGCCCACCCAAAGGAATGTCATGTGCCAAGGTAAGAAGCAACTCCCTGTACTGCAAAGGGATGACCAATCTCCTGGCAGCTCCAGGTTTAGGGTCCCTTGACTCAGTATACAGGAGGTTGTCTTCCCAATACACCTCATGGCTATCACTGACATCCCCATTCTGCTGTTTGACAGCTTGCTGTCTCAAACCCTCTAATGTGGGACACGTCTGCTGTGCCACACTTAGCTCTTCCCTAGCAGGCCCCCCTGCAACCAAAAGCTCAGCAGTATCTGCTGCCAGTTCCTCTGGTGTAGGTTCTGCACAAGGAGAGGATTCCTCTTCCTCAAAAGGGGAATCTTCTAGTGAGGGAGGGATAGTGGGCAAGGAATTACCCTTCCCACCCTAGGCTTTTGGGAGTACTTGGTCCATTGTTCCAGGATCCAAGCTTCCCTGTCCTTTTTGCTTTTTAGCCTGAGCCCTTGTCAAAGCAAAAATATGCCCAGGAATGCCCACCATTGCTGCATGAGCCTCCAACTCCACTTCAGCCCAAGCTGATGTCTCCAAATCATTGCCTAGTAAGCAATCCACAGGTAATTCAGTAGCTACCACAACTTTCTTAGTTGAGATTCACAACAGCCATGGGGTGGCTAAGTGTGTTATTGTGAGCGTCAGTTACTTGGTACTGCTGACGAAGTAGGTGTTGATCAGGGTGAACCAGTTTCTCTATAACCATAGTTACACTGGCTCCTGTGTCCCTGTAGGCTTCAACCTCAACACCATTAATTAGGGGAAGTTTCTTGTACTTACCCATTTTAAGGGGACAAGCAACCAAGGTGGCAAAGTCAATGCCACCATCAGAGACTAAAACAGCCTCTGTGGTCTCCCTAACAAGATCAACCCCAACTACACTGCCAATAGTGAGCCCAGCTACACCCTTGGATTAGCTATTTGTAGTAGACTTTCCACCACCACTGCTATTACTAGGGGCACTAGAGGTTGCAGTTGGGGTTGTGGTAGTGGGGCCTTGGTGTTTTTCTTTGGACAAGTGACATCACTTGCCCAATGGCCTTTTACTTTATACAAATAACACCATGGCTTTTTCTGATTGTGGGAAGAGGATTTGGACCCACCACCCCAAGAAGATTTTTGTGGGCCTGATGACGACTCAGAATGATATTAATCTTTGTCCCCACCCTTGTCAGAAGACTCACCATCCTTCTTCTTGCCATCCTTGTCACCCGCTGTATGAACTTTCCTGTTCACTCTTGTTCTGACCCATTTGTCTGCCTTCTTTCCTATTTCTTGGGGAGTGGTCAGATCTGAGTCTACCAAGTACTGGTGCAACAAATCAGACACACAATTGTTCAAAATATGCTCGCTCAGGATTAGATTACACAGGCTTTCATAGTCAGTCACCTTACTGCCATGTAACCAACCCTCCAAGGCCTGCACTGAACAGTCTACAAGGTCTGTCCAGTCTGAGAGGACTCTTTTCTGGTGTCTCTGTACTTAATCCTGTATTGTTCAATGGTTTGCCCAAATCCATCCAAGAGTGCATCCTTTTAAACTTTGTAATTGTTAGCATCACTTTCTCTGACAGTAGGGAGCCTATCCCTACCCTCACCATTGAAAGATAGCCACAAGATAGCAGCCCACTCCCTTTGAGGGACCAACTGTACCATACAAGCCCTCTCAAGTGCAGCAAATCACTTGTTAATGTCATCCCCCTCCTTGTAAGGGGGGACTATCTTATGCAGGTTTCTGGAATCTTGCTCTCTAACAGGATTGCTATCAAAAACACTGCGGTTGCCACCAAGGGACACTAACCCCAACCTATGCCTTTCCCTTTCCACATCCAGAGATTCCCAATCTAAGGCAAGCGGCTGCTGTTTAAGCTTCAGCCTGGCCTCTTCCAACCTCAGCTTTCTGAGTTCCCTTTCCATTAACTTATCCTCAGGGTGGGACGCTTGGGAATTGTGAGACACAGAAGAAATGTAGGAATTGGCAGAGTTGAACCTGTCCCTAACTGGCTGGACCCCAGTACCCTGGCCTTTAGGAGTAAAAGGTACTCTACTAGTGTGTGACCCCCTCCCACTACCAGTGTCAGTAGATGGCCTGTTAGCTGACAGGTCCTTGGAAGAACCCTCCCCAGCATCCTCAGGGGACTCCTCTGGGTCTTGCTGGGTACCCCCTCCTCTACGGCCTGATCCTGGGATGGGCCAGACTGGTTCTGGTCACTTTCTAGGAGAAGGCTAAGGAGAAGACCTTTTATAGGATTCTTACCAATAGCTAAACCTCTTTCAATGCAGAGACCCCTCAAACGTTTAAAGTTTAGATTCCCATATGTTACCTGGACAACTGTGGGAGTAAGCTCTACTGCAGACATGACAGAAAAGGTTTTTGAAAGTTTTCAGAAACTTTTTAGAAAGATTTGGAGAAGGAAAGTTAAACTGTTTAGGTTACTGTGTATATTCTGAAGTATTTGGTATATGTTTTTCTTATGAAAAGCACCAATGACAAAGTGGTAAAGTAGTTAAAAGTACTTATCCCACCGCTGCCACCAATGTAGGAAGCTGGCCTGGCTTATAGTGGGTACCTTGTGGTACTTACACCTTGTGCCAGGTCTAGTTATTCCTTATTAGTAGATTAGAAGTGTTCTAGCAGCTTAGGCTGATAGAGGTAGCTATAGCAGAGCAGCTTAGGCTGAACTAGGAGACATGCAAAGCTCCTACTATACCACTATATCATAAGAAACACAATACTAAAGGTACTTTATTTCAGTGACAATATGCAAAAAGTATCTCAGAGGATATACTCCCTTAGGAAGTAAGTAAAATACACAAAATATGCACAGAGACCAAAATCAGGTAAGTAAAACACTTAGAAAAGTAGTTCAAACATTGTAGAACACAATAGAATGCAATAGGAGAAAATAGGCCTGGGGCAACACAAACCATATACTCCAAAAGTGGAATGGGAACCACAAATGGACCCCAGCCTAGTGTAGTGTGTAGAAGGTTGCTGGGAGTGTAAGAAAACACTAAGGGTGTATAAGATACCCCACCCCAAGACCCTGAAAAGTAGGAGTAAAGTTACCCTTCTACCCCAGAAAGACAGTAAAGTTGAGATAGGGGATTCTGCAAACACAACAACTGACTGCAAAGCACTGAAGACGGATTCCTGGACCTGAGGACCTGCAAAGGAAAGGGACCAAGTCTAAGAGTCATACAAGTGTCTGGGGGGACAGGAGCCTACTACACCCCAGATGAAGGTGCAAAAGGGCTGCCTCCGGGTGGAAGAAGCTGAAGATTCTGCAACAACGGAAGATGCCAGGAACTTCTTTGGTCAGAAGATGTCTCACGGCGTGCTGGAGGATGCAGAGTTGTTTCCATGCAGAAGGACCACAAACAAGCCTTGCTAGCTGCAAGAGTCACGGTTGAAGGTTTTGGTTGCTGCCAGGGCCCAGGAAGGACCAGGAGGTCGCCCCTTGGAGGAGGAGACAGAGGGGGCGCTCAGCAACAGAGAGAGCTCAAGCAGAAGCAGGCAGCCCCCGCCGAATTACCTGAACAGGCATTCAAGAAATCAGAGCACAGCGGTCATCTCAGCACAACAAAAGAGGGTCCCACAAGGTCAGAGGTCAACTCAGCGAGTTGGGCAATGCAGGACGGTGTGCTGGGGACCTGGGCTGTGCTGTGCATGAAGGAAGTCTTGCAAAAGTGCAAAGAAGCACTAGCAGCTGCAGTTCACGCAGTACACAGGATTACTGCCTAGCGTGGGGAGGCAAGGACTTACCTCCACCAAATTTCGACAGAAGGACCACTGGACTGTCTGGGTCACTTAGATCCAGCTCTTGTGTTCCAGGGACCACGCTCTTCAAGATGAGAGGGGACCCAGAGGACCAGTGATGCAGATCTTTGCTGCCTGCGTTAGCAGGGGGAAGATTCCATCGACCCACAGGAGATTTCTTCGTGGTTTCCAGTGCAGGGTGAAGGCAGAGAGCCCCCAAAGCATGCACCACCAGGAAACAGTGGAGAAAGCCGGCAGGATTAGGCGCTACAATGTTGCTGGTTGTCTTCTTGCTACTCTGTTGCGGTTTTGCAGGCGTCCTGGAGCAGTCAGCGGTCGATCCTTGGCAGAAGTTGAAGAGAGAAGTGCAGGGGAACTCTGGTGAGCTCTTGCATTTGTTATTTGAAGGGGAACCCACAGGAGAGACCATAAATAGCCCTCAGAGGAGGATTGGCTACCTAACCAGGTAAGAGCCTATCAGGAGGGGTCTCTAACGTCACCTGCTGGCACTGGCCACTCAGAGGTCCCCATTGTGCCCTCACACCTCTGCATTCAAGATGGCAGAGGTCTGGGACACACTGGAGGAGCTCTGGGCAACACCCCTGGGGTGGTGATGGACAGGGGAGTAGTCACTCTCCTTTCCTTTGTCCAGTTTCATGCTAGAGCAGGGACCTGGGGCTCCCTGAACCGGTGTAGACTGGTTTATGCAAGGAGGGCACCATCTGCGCCCTTCAAACCATTCCCAGAGGCCAGGAGAGGCTACTCCTCTCAGGCCCTTAACACCTATTTCCAAAGGGAGAGGGTGTAACACCCTCTCTCAGAGCAAATCCTTTGTTCTGCCTTCCTGGAACTGGGCTGCCCAGGCCCCAGCGGGGCAGAAACCTGTCTGAGGGTTGGCAGCAGCTGTAGCTGCAGAGAAAACCCCAGAGATTTAGTTTGGCAGTACCCGGGGTCCACGCTGGAGCCCCGGGGATGCATGGGATTGGCACCCCAATACCAGATTTGGCTTGGGGGGACAATTCCACGATCTTAGACATGTTACATGGCCATGATCGGAGTTACCATTGTGAAGCTACACATAGGTTTTGACTTATGTGTTTTTCACGCGTGTAATGGTGTCCCCGTACTCACAAAGTCCAGGGAATTTGCCCTGAACAATGTAGGGGCACCTTGGCTAGTGCCAGGGTGCCCACACACTTAGTAACTTTGCACCTAACCTTCACTAAGTGAGGGTTAGACATATAGGTGACTTATAAGTTACTTAAGTGCATTGTAAAATGGCTGTGAAATAACATGGACGTTATTCCACGCAGGCTGCAGTGGCAGTCTTGTGTAAGAATTGTCTGAGTTCCCTATGGGTGGCAAAAGAAATGCTGCATCCCAAAGGGATCTCCTGGAACCCCAATACCCTGGGTACCTAGGTACCATGTACTAGGGAATTATAAGGGTGTTCCAGTATGCCAATCAGAATTGGTAAAAATAGTCACTAGCATGCAGTGACAATTTTAAAAGCAGAGAGAGCATAAGCACTGAGATTCTGGATAGCGGAGCCTCAGTGATACAGTTAGGCACCACACAGGGAACATATACAGGGCACATACTATGAGCAATGGGGTCCTGCCTAGCAGGATCCCGGTGACACAGGCAAAAACAAACATACACACAAGTAAAAATGGGGGTAAGATACCAGGCAAGATGGTACTTTCCTACAAAATGCTTGAAAGAAAGATAAAGAATACGAACCTTCAATTCCTTCAGTTAGACCGTAGATACGTAGATTATTCCTATGATTCCGATTTTCAATATCCTCTGCATGCTTTTTCAACATAGTAACTTCAAATTGCAGAGATTGAAGAGCTGCCACTGAATCCTCAAGCACCTCCACTCTTTGTTCCACACAAGAGACTCTGTTTTCCACAAGAGAACATTTGTCGTCCAATATTTTTAATTGTTTATTTATATCCTCCATATAGGGTTTAAGCTCTCTTATTTCCTCAAGGAGTAACTCTATAGATATGGTATCAACGACTTTACGAAGAGATGGAGGATCCTTTCTAGCTCTCTTATCCGTGGACGTTGAAACCGTTACTGGACGCTTGAACGATACTTTATTAATAACAGTAGGAGGAGAAACAAGTGCTGAGAGTGTAGCATCAAGAGTAGTAGCCGCGGCATTCTCCATATTTGACAAAGGAGCAAATGAGTTTGGCAAAGGAATATTTTCAGAACTTTTGTTGTTCTGTACTTTGTTGCTAGTCAATTGAAGGTTCCTAGATTTGCCCATAAGCAAAGATTTATAATTCTGCCCAATATATAGTAAAGCATATATTTTATGAAGTGAGGTTCATCTCAGAAAAGAGAGTAGTCCAAAATTGTCATTAAGGTCGACCAAATCTTCCAAAAAGGATAATGCGATGAATAAAGAGCATAAATGCACACCTTTAAATCAAAAAAGTGCAAAAAGAAACTTTCATACTGTGATGAATAGAGCAAAAAACTAAATTATGAGGTGAAAAAATCAAAATCAAAATGGCGGTCGCGATAAATTCCTCAGATGATGTAAGTCATTTAAAGAAGGCTTAAAAAATACCTTTCACTTTATTTTAAGGGGAATAATGCTGCCCAGGCATATTCCCCTAACTTTTCCTCTCTTCAGGAGTATTAAAATATTTATGAGAACACGAGCTGGCTCTTTATACTGCGGTTGCAGAGCTCCGGTGAAGGCGGCCATCTTCTTACGGCACCAAGCCACACCCCCATTGCACTAGGTTTGAGACTTCCATAATTAAACAGTGATCGACACAAGGCTGCGAAGTGCAAAACATTCAGTATGGGCTTCATTGATCGCTGAGAAACATGAATGAATAAATACATGAATGATTTAGTGAATGGATGGATGGATGAATTTAAAGCAACCATAATTAAGGGTTCACAGTGATATTGAAGAGCCAGATTTTCAGGGTCTTTTTGCCCTGAAGATGGCAGTTTGAGGTGAAGCAAAAGGGAGTTCCAGAGCTTAGATGCCGAAAAGTAGAAGGTATGACTGCCAGTGTTTTTTTTAGAAAATTAGGTATTAGGAACAGAAACTCTGAACAAGAGCAGGGTGAATGTATGGGGCACCAAAAGTGAAACGTATGCCTGATAGGGCCTGCATTCTGGATATCACAATGTACAAAGCAGAAGGTTTTGAAAAAGATGCCTTTTTGAATAGTGAGCCAATGGAGTTTCTTAGATTGGGAGGACTGTGTTAGTATCAACTGGGCATCACAATTCTGACTGACCTGTAGCCTATAAGGGTAAGTAAGGTTCTGTAGATATCCAAATAAAAGGAGTTACTATAATATAGGCGTGATGTTACCAATGCTTGCACTACTGCTTCCAGGACGTATTAGGGATAAAAGGAAGAGCTTTTTGAGTATTTTCATTATGGAAAAGCAGATGTCTTCCCAGGGATGAAAAGTTACGTTCACAATCCACCAATATTCCAAGGTTCCTGGCTGATGAAGAGGGAGGTAATAAAGTAGATGGAAATAACTTTGGTGTCATTCCTATGTTATGTTGCACCCCATAGGCTTATTCACAAACTGCATTTTGTAGTATCTTTAATAGTTCTATAATGGTACTACTAAAGTACTACACAATGCAATTCACAAACCTGCAAGTGCAAATCTCCACCCCCATCTTTCTTATCTTGTCTATAGGGAGATCCTCATACATGTTTACTACTTAGTAATACATGTTAGAGGAACTAGGGGGAGTGGCAGGAAAAGGAAGTATACTTACTATTGACTCGAGGGGTTTAGGGAGGAGCAAGGAGAAGATAAGGGAGGATAGATGAGGAGTTTAGACAGCGACTGGCATCCAGACACAAAAGAGTAAGCCAATTGCTATTCCCAAACTGTATTTTGGAAAATGGATTATAGTAAGGGCAGGTAGGTACCTACACTTAGTAACAGGCCACAATCCCACACTAGCCCAGTCAAGATCTCAATAAATTAATCATTGCTCAACCCTTGGTAGATTGGCTCATGAGCAGTGAGGCTTAACTTAGGACACAGGTGTTTAAAGCATTTAATATCAGCAAAACAGTAAATAGGTGGCACACAACACACAATAAAAATCAGACACCAATTTATAACAATAGGAAATATTTTTATCTTTAATATGACAACAAAAAAACAAAAAGGCAATGTAGGGAAGCGGAGACATACATTTTTAAGAATTAAATGTAAAAAATAGCTTTCTAGTGCCTAAAAACAAAAAACACCAATCAGGGACATCTGGTCATGGTTGACCAGGGCAAAGTCAAAAGTTGAGGCACACCGTGATGGAACCCAAGTCAGATACACTGAGCGATAGGCCGTGGTCAAAGTTTTACCTTCTGACTTAGTCTCATTTTTGGAGCTTGTTCTCTTGTTGTGATCGAGGATCCTCTTCAGGCTGGCTTGCGAAGCAATGCCATTGGCTTGGCACAGCGCGTAGTCCTAATCAACTCCTGGAAGACTCATTGATGATGAAAAGCTCCAGAGCTTCGGCGGGATGAACCCGAAATTAACGCTGGGTCGCTGTCCAACGTTGCTAGCTACACTCTCATCTATAGGTCGGTCATCTTATAGAGCTTTTCCGCAAAGTTGCTCCAAACTTCTGGATCTTCTTCCAGAAGTCCTTTTTGGGTCCTGGAAATGTCCACAAACTTCATCCAAGGTTCCAAAAGCTCTGAGTTGCTCCTTGAAAGTTGAGACTACAGTGTGTGACTTGCCCACTGCTTATGGAGGGGGCAACATGCCCATTATTCTTTGTCCTGGGGAGTGCAAGGCCACAGTTCCTCAAGTGGGTGACTTGCCCACTGGTTCTGGAAGGGGCAACATGCCCATTGCTTTGTCCTGGGGAGTGCAAGGCCACGGTCTCTCAAGTGGGTGACTTGCCCTCTGCTTTTGGAGGGGGCAGGCTGCACAGCAGCCCCTGGAGGATGGCCTACATGATGTCTGCTGGCAGTGACGGCTGCACTGTGGTGGTGATTGGCGAGCCTCCTGGGCAGCCTCTGCACTGTCCGATAGCTGCATTTTGGTGGTGGTTGGAGGAGCCTCCTGGGCAGCCCCTGCACTCTCCGATAGTTGCATTGTGTTGGTGGTTGGAGGAGCCTCCTGGGCAGCCCCTGCACTCTCCGATAGTTGCATTGTGGTGGAGGTTGGAGGACCCTTCTGGGCAGACCCTGCACTCCCTGATGGCTGTATTGTGGTGGTGGTTGGAGGAGCCTCCTGGGCAGATCCTGCACTCACTGATGGCTGCACTTCCACAGCTGGTGATGGTGGCGGTGTTAGCCTGACAGCATCCGCAGGTGTAGAGTTCCTAGTCTCCTCCTGTCCATGGGTCGTGGATCCCTTACCCTTCCCGGCAGGGGTGGATGGGCTCTTCCCCTCTCTGCCTGGTGGTGCAGACTTCTTCCCCTTCTTCACAGCTGGTGCAGACCCCTTCACCCTCTTCACAGCTGGTTCAGGCCCCTTCACACTCTTCCCTGGTGAGGCAGTACTCTTCACACTCTTCCCTGGTGGGGCAGGACTCTTCATGCTTTTCCCTGGTGGTGCAAGACTCTTCACAATCTTCCCTGGTGGTGCAGGCCCCTTACCCTTTTTCCCTGGTGGTGATGGCTCCTTCCCCTTCTGTGTTGTAGGTCTTGTATCCTTACCACCATGAGTGGGTGGTGCTACCACTGTCCCCGTGGACTGTTTGGCTGAGGTGCTGGCCTGTGTCGTTGGTACCCTGCCCATACGTGCAGGACGGGGGGGAGGGGTAGGAAAGAGGTCAAGTTGGGAAAGGAAAAGTTTTTTAGGGACATTGGGGTGGGAGGAGGGAAGAGTAATGGGAGTGGAGGATGAGGGAGTGGTTGTTGGAGGTGTATGTCTGTTGGATTTGGGTGCCGATACATGGACTATATGCTGATGTGAAGTGGATGGCTGTTGGGTGTCTTGGTGCTTGCATTTGTGTCCCTTAGGAGGGGGGCAGACACAGTGGGAGAGGACACAGGGGATGTGTGCATGCTTGTTGTGGAGGTGTCTGCCAGTGAGGTGTGTGTTATGCTAGGTGTGGCGGTGATGCTGGTAGTTCATGAGGATGTAGTGCATGCAGGTGTGAGTGTAGACGCAACTGGGAGGGAGGCGGAGGAGGAGGAGGAGGAGGGGGACACAGTTGAAATTGTGGCTGTTGGTATGTCTGCATCTGGATGGTGTTTGTATAAGTGCCTGTGGGATGATGTGTGGTGCTTACGTTTGCCTGTGCCACTCTTGTGTGTTTTGTGCATGCTCGTCTGCCTCTGTGCTTTAGGATAGATTGGGGTTGAGGGGAATGGGATTAGGAAGTTTGGAGGGGGAGAGAGGAGGCCAGAGCCTGGATAGATCTCTTTTGGGCTGCCAAGCCAGTGTGAATGCCCTCCAGAAATGCATTAGTATGTTGCATTTGGGCTACCAGCCCCTGGTGGCATTCACAATGGTTGACTGCCCTACAGAGATGGATCTCAGGAGGTCAATAGCCTCCTCACTCAGCGCAGCAGTGCTAACTGGGGCAGGGCCTGAGGTGCCTGGGGCGAAGGAGATGCCCACCCTCCTGGGTGAGCAGGCACAGGCAACTCGCTGTGGGGCTGCTGGGAGGGCGGTGCTGCTATGGTGATGGTGGCTGCACCTGTAGCTGGGGTGGTCACAGAAGTGTCCGCCACCACCAGGAAGCTTCCATCTGAGGAGGTATCAAAGTCTGAACTGTCCCCTCCAGTCTCCGCCGTGGAGCTCCCTTCATCCTCCGTCCCACTGGTGCCCTCAGCATTGGTGGAGTCTGCCTCCTGAGTCCTGTGGGATGCAGCTCCCTCCGTCGCTGGTGCCACTGCTCCTCCGCCAGATGATGCTAATGCAAATAAGGACAGGGTGACAAAACAAAAAGGGGGGGAGAGACAAAGGATACACATGCTCATTGGCTGCACCAATACCACTGTTGGTATACACACCACTCCCACACACAGGGAACAGCCCTACGCACTATGCATTGCACTACCAGTTATATTGCTAGCCACCAAGGCATGGTGAGAGGCACACACCGCCAAATGCAGCACACTTGGGACTCACGCAGCCCTGACCAGTAGTGGATGCCTACTAGCTAGGTAGCACATTGATCACTTCAGAACCCTGGCCACCATGGGACCTACTCAACAATGTCAGGCCTGGCTTAAGGGCATCCACTGACACACATCCCCCACCCAGGTACCCCACTAGCATGCAGAACTGTACTTGTCCCCTTGTGGCTGCTGTGATGCCCTCAAGTGCCTATCCTGCTCTGGATAGGCCACCGCCAGTATGCGGGCCATCAGGGGGGTCAGGGTTCGACGGGCACCCCTTCCACATTGGAGGCCATACCCAGCTGGGCCTCTGCTGTCTTCCGTGTCCAGCGTCTCAGGTCCTCACACCGTTTCCGACAGTGGGTGCTCTGCCTGACATAGAGCCCTAGGGCCCGCACGTCCTTGGCAATGGTATGCCATGTACCCTTCTTTTGATGGGCGTTGACCTGCAGAAAAATACACACAGGAAATGGTATCAGTCAGACCGTCCTGCCTGTTACACTTATGGCCCACCATACCACTTCACATCATTATTTACACACAGATGGCCCAGCACACAAACTGTACGCCACCCAGGGGACATCCAACCACCCCCCTACATGTGGCCTTCACACACACCACTCCATGCATTCATGCCACATGCATCATGCCTACATTGTACTCACCTGTTGGTCTGGAGGCTCATACAGCAGTCCGTACTGGGGCACGACCCCATCCACAAGTCACTCCCACTCTGCCGACGTGAAGGCAGGGGCCTTTTTCCCAGTCACACGCGCCATGGTAAGTTCCAGACACAGGTAACTGCAGCACATGCAGTGTAGGTCCTCTCCTGCTGAAGGTCAGGTAGCAGGTGAGTGATCAGATAGAAAATGGCGGTTACGACCACCGGCGTACATCACCATTGGCCACTGTACCCCATAGGGCCCAATGTTAACCAATGAGGAGTTGCACTGCAGTTCCCGACAGCCTACCGCAACAGTGCAGAACATCAGCAGAATTACCTCACTTCTACTTGTCCCTCCACACAGGACAGGCGGATGCCATTTCGGGGAGGGAGAGAATAATACCTGGATAATAACTGCCTCACAGTTAAAAATAGGACATACAGGACAAATCACACTTAACCATTCTATATTAACATCATGCGTTGTACTGTTGTGGCTCCAATGTTCAGTTTGTGACTGGCTCCTCACTCTTTTGTCACTTAGACTGCAATCGCTGTTGATGAATAGGAGATGGAGACATACCCCCGTGTACAGACCACTGGTGGACTTGGCAACAGTGGAGGACAGGCACATTATCCTCACCTATAGACTTGACAGGGCCACAAGCACAGAGCTGTGTGCCCAACTGGAGCCTGACCTGATATCTGCTATCCGTCACCCCCACTGGGATCCCCCCTCTTGTGCAAGTCCTATCTGTGCTCCATTTCTTGGCAACTGGTTCTTTCCAAGTGACTGTGGCAGCAGGAATGTCACAGCCAATGTTCTCAGATGTGCAGACAAGAGTTTTGTCTGCCCTGATTAAACACATGTGCAGCTACATTGTTTGCCCCCAGGTGGAGTATTTGGCCACAGTGAAGGCTGACTTCTATGCAATGGGACATATCCCCAACATAATTGGGGCGATAGATGGAACTCATATTGCATTTGTCCCCCCCAGCAAAATTAACTGGTGTACAGAAATCATAAGAGTTTCCACTCCATGAATGTACAGATGGTGTGCTTGGCGGGCCAGTACATCTCCCATGTCAATGCTAAGTTTTCCAGGGTCGGTGCATGATGCCTTTGTCTTGATGAATAGCATAATCCCAAATGTGATGGCCCAACTACAGAGGCACCGGGTGTGGCTAATAGGTGAGCCCTGGTCTCCACCCAGTATATGTTGGTGTATGGGAATGGTGTGGGCCATGTAGGATAATGTGTGCCTAAATGTTGTCCCTCAATATTTGCGGGTGACTCTGGTTACCCCAACCTATCACGGCTACTGACCCCTGTGAGGAATGCCAGGACAAGGTCAGAAAAACGTTACAATGTGGCACATGGGCGAACAAGAAGGATAATCACCACCACTTCTATGCCCACTCACTGTATCCTTTGGCAATTCATTTTGCAGATGTTGGTGCCCCACTATCGCTCCTGTTGTGATCACTGCAGCCAACTACAGGTTTTTCATCTATGAACATTACTGTACATTTGAATTGCAATGATTGAACCTGGTTAAATGAATACATACTTAAAAAATGTGACATACTCCATACTTGTATTTTTCAAAGGGTGTTAATTGAAGTGCTAAAGAGAAGAGGGGCAAGTGCATTGGGATGGGGTGATGATGGAGGAAAGTTCAGGGTATTGTTCCAGTCTATTTGGTGCATAGGTGCATAGTCCAAGGAGACATAGGAAGGGGAGCAATGGCAGTTCAAGGTGGACAGAGTGGGACACAAGGGTGACAATCAGGAGAGTCTAATTTCCTGGCGGGGGTCTTGGCAGTAGTCTCTGGCTTCTGCCTGGATTGCAGGGAACATATGCGGGGTGGTTCTCCTTTTGCAGGTGGAACGGTGCTGGTGGCCTGTTGGTACTGTGGCAGGGCCTCCTGTCCACTAGTGGCAGCAGAGGTAGAAGGCAGTTCAGATTTCTGGCTAGTGGCAGGGGCCCTCTGTTGTGAGACTGCCTCCCTCATAATGTTGGGCATGTCTGCGAGTACCCCTGCTATGGAAAGCAGGGTGGTGTTGATGGCCTGCAAGTCCTCCCTGATCCCCTGATACTGTCCCTCCTGCAGCTGCCTGTTCTCCTGCACTTTGGCCAGGATCTAGCCCAGCGTATCCTGGGAATGTTGGTAGTCTCCTAGGATCTCTGCAAGTGCCACCTGGAGAGTCGGTTCTCTGGGCCTGTCCTCCCTCTGGCGCACAGCAGTCCTCCCAGTTTCCCTCTTGTTCTGTACCTCTCTCCCCTGAACCGTGTGCCCACTGCCACTGACCCCAGGTGATTGTCTTGGGGGTGAGGTGTGCTCTGTGGTCTCTGTAATGATGGACACACTGCTGATTGACGTGTCTTGGGGAGAGAGGTATGGGTATGCTGAGTCGGTGCTGTGGTGGTGTTTCCAGGTGGGGGAGGCTCTGTGGTGATGTGTGACTGTGTCTGGGTAACCGACTGTCCAGAGGTCCCTGATGGGCCAGGTTGGTCATCCAGATCCAGTCGACCAGAGTTGCTGTCATCACTGTGGGCCTCTTCATTTGGGGGACTGGATAGTTCTGGCACCTCATCTCCACTGACATTGGCTGGGACAACTGTGGGGATGTAAATGCTGTTTTATTGTTTCTGTGTGTGACATATTGTGCATTGGTTGGTGGCCCTCTTTGTTTGTATTTGCCCTGCCATCTTTTTCTTGTGTACGTTGGTGTATGGTGGGATGATTCGTTCTCTATAGTGTGCATGCTTTAGTGATAGGTATCCATGCAGATCCGTAAGTGGTGTCCATGCATTGGTATGGCCTGCAGGGTTTGGCATTGGAATAAGTGAGATGTGATGGTGGGGGATGTGGGAGGTGGTGGAGTAATGTGAGTGAGGGGGAGGGTGGGGGTATGTGATGGCATGCAGGTAGGGGGTTGATAGTAGTATAGAGTTGACTTACCAGAGTCCAGTCCTCCTGCTACTCCGGCCATGCCCTCAGGATGCATAATTGCCAAGACTTGCTCCTCCCATGTTGTTAGTTGTGGGGGAGGAGGTGGTGGTCCACCAGCAGTCCTCTGTACAGCTATGGAACGCTCCTTCCCCCATAGGTCATTCCACCTCTTCCTGATGTCATCCCTTGTTCTGGGGTGCTGTCTCACGGCGTTGACCCTGTTCACGATTCTCCGCCATAGCTCCATCTTCCTAGTAATGGATATCTGCTGCACCTGTGCTCTAAATAGCTGAGGCTCTACCCTGATGATTTTCTCCACCATGACCCTTAGCTCCTCCTCTGAGAATCTGGGGTGTCTTTCTGGTGCCATGGGTGTTGTGTGAGTTGTGTAGGTGAGAGTGTGTAGGGTGATGTGTTGGGATGTGTGATGTGGGGTGCGTGGGAGGTTTATAGGTGTAGGTGGTGTGTGGCACTGCTTTTGTCTGTAGTTGTGGTGTCTGTCTCGTGCCAATGGTTTGTATCAGTAAGGGGTTGTGGGTAATGTGGGTGTGTGTTTTATGATGGTGTTGGTGTGGTGTGGTGTGTATGGGTGTCAGGTGTGTGTTGTTTGAATTGACCAATGTAATGTTGTTTTGTATGTTTGTGTGTATTTTGAGCGGGCGGTATGTACCGCCAATGGTTTACTGCCATTGAATGTCCGCCGCGGTGATACGTGGGTTATAATGTGATGGGCATAGTTCTGTTGGCGTAACGGTGTGGGTTTTGATACAGCCAGTTTATCATTGACCTTTGGTGTGGCAGACTTGTGTGTGTGGCTGAATAGTGACAGATTGGTGTGTGTGTGTCATAATATGGTGAACGGATATCCGCCGCAGTGGCGTTATGTTGGCAGCAGTCAGCATGGCAGTAAGTGGGATTTACCACCAATGTCATAATGAGGGCCATAGAGACTCTCTCTCTCCTTCTCTCTCTCTCCATATATAGATCTATATCTATCTATATATTTATCTATATATGTATCTTTTTTGGGGGGGGTTTGAGCCTGCAAGTATATGCGCTAGCGCATACGTCTCTCTTGCAACACTCTGTTGTGCTTAGTAAATGGGTCAAAGCCTGCCATCATTTCTGGTCCTCTGTGTGGAGCAGGGATCAAGCACTGATAAAATCATCCTTATTAGTGCCCATCCACTGCTTCCAATGTGATTGAAGTACTATTTGTTCTTTTTAACTTCTAGTGCATTGTAAACAGAAAGCTTGTGACTGGCAAAAATGTGCACAGCAGGCCAAACAAAATCACAAAGTTTTATTTTTTAAAGCTAACTTTCTTTTATTTTTGTCTTTTCTCAGTTTCCACTCATTTTTCCTTTTGTTTTTGCTCATGGTTGTTTTATATATGTGTGGTTTCCCTTTGGGCAGATCATTAACAACAGGAAAATCACACAATCATAAAAAAAACTAAGATCTCTCTCGCTCCCTCTCTCCCCATATGTATATAGTTATATGGAGAGAGTCAGTCTCTCTCTCACTCTTTTTTTTAATACATGTGCTTTCACTGGTGGCTTATTGCAGCCCCAGGGAAACCACACATATTAAGAAAAATATATTATGCCCCCCATACAGGTCGGCCCGTGTCAGGAGGGTCGACCTGTCATTTAATTTTGTTTAAAAAATAAAATAAAAAATGAAGCCTCTGGATTGCACAATCACCCCCCCTGGGAGAAACCCTCCCTTGTTCTTTTTTAATATAGCCCCAACAAGGGGAAGCCCAGTTACACAAGGGCTGACTCCCCCAAAGCAATCCCTGGGGTCTTGTGCCATTTCCTGGCTGTATTTCATTTTCTTCTGAAATAATACACCAATCCACTGCAGGCAGGGGCAAAGGGCATACAGAATAATTTACCAACCCACCACCTGCATAACTCATCTGTCTTTATTCTTCCCCTTCCCTCAAATATCCTACTACTTAAGTTAGACCCCTCTTTCACCGGTAAGCAGTGCTCTGGAGCCGTAATGAGCAAAGTTTGAGTGAACATTCATTTTTGATTTATGGAACATCTTAGACTTGGCATCATTGGCATGGTCTCCCCTAACATTTTACCTTTGTTTCCCAGGTTGTTGATGCATGCTGGACTCTGTTTCTGCTGTTTTTGTTACTCTGGGCACTTTACCACTGCTATCCAGTGCTAAAGTGCAAGTGTTCCTATGTGAAATGTATGTGTAATTGGATTTCCATGACTGGCATATTTGATTTACTGGTAAGTCCCTAGTACAGTGCACTAGAGGTGCACAGGGCTTGTCAATCAAATGCTACTAGTAGGCCTGCAGCACTGGTTGTGCCACCCACATTAGTAGCCCTGTAAACATGGCTCAGACCTGCCACTGCAGTGTCTGTGTGTGCAGTTTTAAACTTCCAATTCGACTTGACAAGTGTACCCACTTGCCAGGCTTAAACCTTCCCTTTTCTTACATGCAAGACACCCCTAAGGTAGGCCCTAGGTAGCCCCATGGGCAGGGTGCAGTGTATGTTTAAGGGAGGACATATACTTATGTGTTTTAAATGTCCTGACAGTGAAATACTGCCAAATTCAGTTTTCAATGTTGCAAGGCCTATCTCTCTCATAGGTTAACATGGGGGCTGCCTTTCAATATGATTGAAGCATAGATTCCCTTTGGAAGCAGATAGGAATGTGGAGTTTGGAGTCTCTGAACTCACAATTTAAAAATACATCTTTTAGTAAAGTTGGTTTTGAGACTGTGTGTTTGAAAATGCCACTTTTAGAAAATAGGCATTTTCTTGCTTAAACCATTCTGTGACTCTGCCTATGTGTGGATTCCCTGTCTGGGTTAGTTTGACAGTTGGGCTGTTTGCACTTCTCGCTAGACAGTGACACTAAGGAAGCTGGGGTGTAGCCTACATATCCTGATGAGCCATCTGTGCTAGGAGGGAGGGGAGGAGTGGTCACTCACACCTGAAAGGGCTGTGCCTGCCCTCACACAATGCAGTCTCCAACCCCCTTTTGTGTGTCTGGGGCCTGGCCTGGACAAGGCAGGATATCACAAACAAGAGAGGCTTTCCTTTAAAGTAGACCTACTTCAAAGGCAAAAAGGGGTATAAGAAGTGCACCCATATCCCTTAAAAGTATATCACTTGTGGAATCAAACGGAACCTCTGACAAGGAGAAGAGCTGAAGAGCTGAGGGGAAGTGCTGCCCTGCCCGTGACTGTGCTTTGTGGAGCTATCCTGCAGTTGCTGGTTCTGCCTGTGAAAGGGGACAAAGACTGGACTTTTTTTTGCATTCCTGCTTGTGAAGAATCTCCAAGGGCTTGAACTGAGCTTGCCTCCTGTTGCTGAAGTCTCAGGGCCATCAAAGACTTCCACTGCCAGCACCTGGACTCTCCGCTGAGACTCCTGCCCTGCCAAGTGGTGCCCTATCCAGTTCCTAGGCTCTTGACAGGTGAAGCTGGCAAAGACTGAAAATCCACGCACAGACTGTTGTGCGGGGACATTTTCAACGCACCTTCCGTGACGTGGCTGATAGCCGACATGCCCCTGGCTTCGCGGATGAAATCAACGCTCCACCTGCATCGTGGCTGGAAGATCGACTCAACGCGGCTGGATAAAAGGCACGCAACACCTGCTAATGGAGGCTGATAATGACGAGAACCCCACGCAGTGCAGTTTTGTGATACTGTGCGACCGGATTGTCAACACATCGCTGGGCGTAGAAAAATAAAACAAAACCTCCCCGGACCCAAGGTGCCTATCCAGAGTGACGCATCGCTCCCTTGCAGTAGAGGAGAAATGACTCACACCTACCTGACCAGAGGAGGAATGACGCGCTCTCTCGCTTGCAAGTGAGAAATTAACGCATTTCTGGCCTTTTCTGATGCACACTTGCCCATGCAGTGTTATTTTGATGCTACCCAGGTACTTTTGTAAGCTAACAACATTCTCACTGTTTTCTAAAGGATCTAAGGGCCAGATGTAGCAAACTTTTGCGAGTCGCAAATGGCCCGAATCGCAATTTGCGACCCCGCAAAATAGGAAATGGGATGCAAAAATCCCATTTCCGAATCGCAAAATGCGACGCGAGCCATTACCGACTCGCAAAAATTGCGACCCCATTTTGTGACCCGCAAATAGGAAGTCGCAATTTGCGAGTCGCATACCATATGAAATAGCCACTCGCAAATTGCGACTAGTCGCAAAAAGCCCATTTTGCACTTCCAATTTACCACTAACTCAGAGCAGGTGGTAACCATAACCAAGGTATAAAAGGAGACCCAGAAGGCACCTTGGTTACTTAAGATGGCTGAGATATATGTGATAGCAAGGAGGAGGAGAGGCCACGCCGCACAGCAGATGAGGAGGAGGAGCCAGAGACAGGAGAGGATATGCAGAACCAGGCAGACACTTTTCCAACAAACTGAGGAGGAGATATATGATAAATACAGACTTAGCAGTGCAGCAATCCTAGATTTAATAGATCTACTCAATCCGCAGCTTCAACGCCAGACTGTGCGCGGCAGCGCCATCCCCACACATGTGCAAGTGCTATGCTCACTACACCTCTTGGCCTCGGGTAGCTCTCAGGGGGTCATTGCTGTGGCAGGTGGGGTATCCGAAAGTGCACTCTCACGGTTCTTCAGAGCATTCCTAGATGCCATACTCACACACATGTCCAGATACATATACCTACCCAGGAATGAGGCAGAAATCAACAGCACCAAGTTGGAATTCTACAGGATTGCCAACTTCCCTAATGTGATAGGGTGTGTAGACGGGACACATATACAAATATGCCCTCCTGCAAATCTGGAATATCTGTTCCGCAACCGGAATTGTACCCACTCACTGAACATCCAGGTGGTATGTGACACCCATTATGTTATCACTGACATGGTTGCCAAATTTCCAGGGAGTACACATGACTCCTACATTTTCAGGCACAGTGGGATACACCAACGCCTAGAACGTGGGGAGTTTGGAGACGGATACCTCCTAGGTATAGCTGAACACACCTTGAAGACATACACACAGGTCAATGTGGAACCCATCTATGCCCAGCTAACATTTTACATTTTGTGCCAAACAGGTGACAGTGCATATGCACTACGACCATGGATACTTACCCCGTACTTAACACCCAGCAATCAGACAGAGAGGTGATACAACAGTGCACATAGGAGGACCCGAAATATTATAGAAAGGACCTTTGGACTGCTGAAGGCAAGATTCAGATGCCTCCACAGAAGTGGAGCTGCCCTCCAGTATGCCCCAATAACAGCTTTCAAGATCGTTGGTGCATGCGCTATACTGCACAACATTGCCACCAGATGTGGGCTACCTCTCACCCCAGAAGACCCAGATTCGGAGGATGACGAGCAGGAGCTACCACATCGCCATCATGGGGATAGAAGCATTGCAATCAAGGCAGACAGAGACGGGACCACATTGCAAACCAATACTTTGGAAGGTACGTGCTAACTGTCACCACACACACTAATGTCACACACAAAGAGTCCAGGTGTGAAGTGGAACAAATAAGGAATTTAATAATGTGCACCCAAAAATTATTTACACAAACTACAGTTCAGGGTCTGTAATAGTCCACCTGCCATGAGGACACATTAACGTCATGTGCCTCAAGTCAATGACAGTGCGTAGCTCACACCCTACGCTGTGCTCAACCACCATGGCTGGTTCCTGGTGCATCTGCAGTGCCCTGCCGTGCGCTACCACTGCGCAACACCCTGGTGTCTGTGGCAGAGACACTGCTAACGGTAGAGCCCTCCTCACTGTCCTGCGGAGTGTCTGCCGCGCCCCTAGCCACCTGTCGTGCGTCCATAAGATCAACTGCGTGGCTAATACGTCCCAGGCCACGTGCCACATCACTGGCAAAGTGGCCCATGTCCACCTGGAGGCTGACCGTGCGCCGCGACAGCCCAGTGGTGTTAACAGCCAGCCGGACGATGGAGGCAGACATGCGGTCCAGCGAGTGGATGAGCTGCCGGTCACGGCGCCTTGCACCCTCTCACTCAGTGACAAGTTCTGACACCAGTTGTCTCATGGAGAGCGCAAGTTCACCAACATGGGTGTTTAGCTGTTGCAGCTCACTGTGGACCAGTTGCAGCCCTGTGGTCTGGTTGCGTTCCATGCGCCGCATGGCCCCTGAAATAATCCTTATCTCTCTTGTCTGCAGGCGCTGACCATGTAGGAGTGCAGCCTCGGCGGCACACATGGAGGCATCCCCTGCTTCACCCTGTGGCACTGGAGGGACATTGAGACATCGCCTGCGACGCAGTGGAGGTTCTGTGTCCTCAACACTTGCACTGTGGATGGGACCGGGTGCTGGCTCACTCTCCAGTATGGCCACTGGTGCATCAGGAGGGGACTGTGTTTGGGTGGTGCAGGTCCCTGTGGTGGCTGGTCCTGGGTCCTGTGCTGGCTGGTGGCTGACCTGTGGCCCCTGGATGCTGTGGCTGGAGGTGGTGTCGTGTGGGAGACCTGTGGGACATAGGGAACACACTGTCAGTATCTACCTTCTATTATCAGCTTCCTAATAAACTGTTGCCTATCAACTGCCTACTTGACTACATTGCCCATAATGCACCATGCAGGTGGTTGCTACTCTGAAATGGAGATATTTTGGTTGTGCATGCTGCTGTGTACTAGGTGGGTGGGGGTATGGCAAATATGGGTTTAGATGCATGTCTCATGGTACTCACGGGTCGATGGTCCTGGCGCTGACGTGTCTGGATCTCCTAGCCTCTGGCTCCAAGGTCTCCTCCACTCTTTCCTCCAAGGGTGTGGGTGGTGGTATGGTGGATGGTCCCCCTTCAGTGCCCCTTATCTCCCGGAGCCGCTCTGCCACCCTCTCCTTGGTCCGGGAGCTCAGGTCATACCACCGTTTCCTCAGTTCCTCGATACTCCGGTGGCTCACACCCAGTGAGTTGACTTTGTCCTGTAGGTCACTCCAAATCCGTCTTTTTTCCACCTCTGGCACACTGAGGGCTGCCCTCCCACAAAGTTGTTTGTGGTGCTGGCAGCATTCCTCAGTCAGCACCTCCAGTTCTTTTTCAGCAAATTTCAATTTTCTCTTTCTAGGAGTTTCTGCCATTGTAGCCGCTGTCCTTCCTGTTGGCAGTTCAGCAGTTTAAAATGGATGTGGTCCTCCCTCCTCCCAGGTGTATAAGAAAACTTCCTGGCTGTGATGTCATCATCAAGAGCCAGGAAGTATTTTCCAGAGTGTTCTGCTGCACCTGCATTCAATTTGCGGCACAGTCGCAATTTGCGACACCCACTCGCAAATTGCGTTTTCGTTTTTAGCGCAGTCGCAAAAAGCGACCTCGCAAACAGCGGACTCGCAATCTGCGGTGCGGTTTCATTTGCGAGTCGCTAAATGAAGTCGCTTTTTCTTCTAGGATACCATTTAGCGAGTCGGAAATTGCGAGTCGGAAATTGCGAGTCGGAAATTGCGAGTCGCAACGACTCGCAATTTCCGACTCGCTAATTTTTTCCTACCTACATCTGGCCCTTTGCATCTTATTTTTTTTAAATTCATAACTTGACTTGCGTATCCTGGATGTTTGTCATTTTGGTCTTGTTTTGTTTAGATAAATATTATCTATTTTTCTTAACCTGTGTTGTGTCATTTTGTAGTGTTTTCACTGAGTTACTGTGTGTGTTGGTACAAATACTTTACACATTGCTTCTGAATTTAAGGCTGCCTGTTTGTGCCAAGCTACCAAGCAGGAGAGCGGGGTTAACTGAGGGTGATTCTCCTTTAACCTGACTAGAGTAGGGTCTTTGCTTGGGCAGGGGTTAACCTGACTACCAACCAAAGACCCCATTGGTGACTAACATTGGTGATCAGCGGTTGGGATTGGACTTGTATTTGTTCTTGACATACAGTGATTAAGTGTACACTACTGTTTTCAGTGCAGACCATTACGTGACCACATACAACTTGTTTTGCTTTTTCTCTTTTGGACTCTTTTTTTGTGTTCTACTTCCATATTTTTCTGATCCCATGGTTGACATTTTTAAAACTTCATTTGGGAACTCGTTTTTCGGCCTTTGGAACTTTGCACTTTCTGCTTTTCATCATGTCTCAGTCTGGAGATAGATCAGCTGGAGCTGCTTTTGATTTAGAAAAAGTGGAGAGCTATGCAGGTGCCCAGTTAAAGCAGTTCTGCAAAAACCTTGCATGTCCCATTAAAGGCTCCACCACGAAGGAGGAGCTGCAGAAGGCACTGAGGGTCTGGGTAACAGCCAAGGACACTGAGGGGCACACAGTGTTGAAGTAAGCCTCAGCAAGGCCTACTAGTGCAAGGGGTTCACCTTTCTCTGCACAAAGTCCTCAGACCATGTAGGAAGAAGTTGGCACAGAAACTGAAGTAAAAGACAAAGTTTATTAACCTCATGAGGTGGTACTACAGTTCAAACAGCACCCTTCGGTAATGTTTGAAGTAGCACACTAAACTGAGAGAGCATGGTCCTTTTATACCCACGCAGGGGCTAAAAGGAGGTGGTACAATTATAGAAGCAAGACTTGCATACATGTAAGGTCATGTGGAAATGCACAGTCTACAGGTAGGAGGGGCTAACAGTTTTCAAGGACTAACAGCTGCAGACCTTACCGAGCATGTGCGAAGTGGGAGATGCTAAATATAACTTGTCACTAGGCAGATTTTCAAGAGTAGTTAACAGAAAGGTAGGATAGAACACATGGTGAGCACATGGCAGCATGTGGCAAAGAAAAAGGCTGCCATGAATACAAAATGGATTCCGCGAAATGTTCACAATAGTTACTAAATACAAGATGTCTTCTGCTAATGCTTAATCTAATCGCTGCTAAACTACAACAACAGAGGAGGAGGCAGAATCCATTCACAATGGTATAGTGGGTGGGCCTGTTGTGTCCAGGGAGAGAGTCTCAAGGGCAGGTAGCAGTGTGTCCTCCAAGGGTCTGACTTCTGAAGAGTTACAGGACATACAGGCAGAGAGGGAATACCAATTGAAGCTGGAGAAGCTCAAGATGGAGAGGGAGGGGAAGAGAGAAAGATGGCCATTGAGGAAAAGAAGATACTGCTGGCTCATGAGCTTAGCTTGAGGGAGCTAGATCAGAGGGGCCGCTATAGTAGACATGGTGGCAGCAATATCATAGAGCAGTCTGAGAAGTGGGGGCACATTCCTAAAGATCTTGTGAAGGATTACAAAAGGGAGGATGACATATTCTTGTGGTTCAAGGGGTGTGAGTCTGCTCTCCATATGAATCTGGTCCCTGAAGCTCATTGTGGGGCAGGTCTGTGGAAGCACTTTGAGGTAAAGGGGAGGGATACTCTGACATCCTTAGGGGATCCTCTGGGTCTCACCTACTCTATCATGAAGGATGCCGTACTCACAAGGTATGGTCTCAACCCAGGGCAGCATTAGGAAAAGTTCAGGTCCTATAAGAGGAAGGAATCCCAAACATGGCTAAAATGTGTTGATTCTTTTTGCAGGTCACTCAATGGTTGGGTGAAGGGCAGTAAGGTGACAACATATGAGGGGCTTTACAATTTGAGTGCTTGGGAGTACAGTTTATATTTTCCAGAGCTGTGCCAGCACCTAATTGACAGCAAGCTGACTGACCCCAGGAAGCTTACGCAGGAAGTGGCACCAGGGTCCAGAAGAGGTATGGGGGAGACCACGCCAAGGGTGGGCAGGGTCCCTCTCAGAGGAAAGGAGGGGGTAAGGGTAAACAGGGGGAGTTCTCTAAAGAGCCCCAACCTATTTCCCAGGGTAAGGATTCCCAGCCACCCGGTGAAAAGAAGCCATGGTTCTCCAAAGGGAAACCTGTGGACGGGGGTCCCCAGTGTAAGTGTTATGCATGTGACCAGCTGGGTCATGTGAGGGGGGACCCCAATTGCCCTAAGAGTACACCAGCACCCACTGATGTGGAGTCCCGGGGTTTGGTTAGTGTAGCGCTTGGGGAGCAGTTAGTTTCAGGTGAGTTGGAGCCAGCTGAGATTACCCTTGTCTCACTAGGGGATAGTGAGATGGTCCAGAGAGACCTGGTGCCTGAGAACACTAAAAAGTGCAGGCAGTGGGTGACCATCAATGGACAGAGAGTGGAGGCTCTGTGAGACATAGGAGCCAGTGTGACTACAGTGAGGCGTCACCTGGTGTCTGAAGAGCAGATAGATGCCCGAGTACTTCATCAAGTAGTTTCAGTGGACAACTCAGAGCACCTGTGCAGAGTGGCGCAGGTTCCCTTTGAATGGGGGGTCTAAAGTTCCTTGAAGGTAGCTGTGAGTCCAACCATGCCTTTGGATCATTTGCTTGGCAATGACCTGGAGGATTCTCCTTGGAAGGAGGTGGAACACAGGTCACACTTGGAGATGTTGGGTCTGCCTAGGTGGGTATGCATATCCACCAGGTCAATGGCAGCCCGTCATGGTGGTCAGGAGCCCCTGGAGCCTGAAAGGGTGGCCCAGGCGACTGCCTAAAAAGAGGAAGGGCAGGGGTGCGGGAAACCAGCCCCAGAAGTTCCCACGGTCTGAGAGGAGGCAGAGCCTGAGGGTGACGATCCAGAACCTACAGGGGAACAGGTGGCTGAACTAGGGGTCCCTGAGCTTTCACAGTGGCAGCAGGAAGGTGGACCCACCAGGGAGGCATTCTGTGAGGCACAGAAGACTTGCCCTGCTCTAGTGTGTTTGTGGCAGCAGCCTGCAGACCAGGTGGCTGGCAAGGAGTTAGGATTTCACCTGATCTACAGGGAGGACGGCCTCTTGTATAATGAGCCTATGGTTCCTGAGCCTGGTTCAGCCTGTGTGCTGGTGGTACCCAAGTGATTCAGGGCCTTACTACTGGGGTTGGCCCATGATGTGCCTTTAGCAAGACATTTGGGGAAGAACAAGACCTTTGAACGGCTTGTCACCCTCCACTGGCACCTAATGCGCAGGCACTCAGATGCTCATTGTAGGTCTTGCCAAACTTGTCAGGCAAGTAGCAAGAGTGGGGGAAATGTAAGGCTCCCCCCAAGCTTTTCCTGTAGTGAGTACCCCCTTTGAAAGGGTTGGTATTGACATTGTGGGGCCTCTGGATACAAAGACAGCCATGGGCAACAGGTTCATCCTGGTATTGGTGGACCTTGCCATCCAGTACCCAGAAGCCGTTCCTCTGCGATCAATCACTTCCCCGTGGTGGGTCATGTATTGATGGGGGTTTTTACCAACATGGGGTTCCCCAAGGAAGTGGTATCTGATAGGGGTAGCAACTTCATATCTACTTATATGAAGTCTCTGTGGCAGGAGTGTGGGGTAACGTACAAGTTCACCACTCCTTACCACCCTCAAAGCAATGTTCTGGTTGAGAGATACAACTGCACCTTGAAAGGCATGATAATGGGCCTGTCAGAGCCCTTGAGGCGTAAGTGGAACGTCCTCTTGCCCTGCCTTCTGTTCTCTTACAGGAAGGTGCCTAAGAAAGGGGTTGGATTTAGTCCTTTCAAAATGTTATATGGCCACCCTGCAAGGGGACCTTTGAGTTTGGTCATGGGGGCTTTGGAGAAAGCCCCTAGTAAACTCCCCCAGGATGTATTCAGTTACATGCAGGCTCTGAGAAACCAGACTGCCCACTTTAGGGGTCTCGCACAGGAGAACCATGAAGCAAGCCAGGAAGACATGAAACACTGGTATGACCAAAATGCCACTCTGGTCAAGTTTCAGCCCGGACAAAAAGTGTGTGTAATGGCGCCAGTGGTGCACAAGTAAACTGGGCCATATGAGGTGGTGGAACGCAAGAGTGATGCCACCTACCTGGTGGACTTGTGGACTACTTGGAACCCTTTAAGGCTTCTGCATGTGAACCAGTTCAAGCCACCCTTTCAATGGACTGAATTGTCCATGCTCCTAGCAACAGATGATGGGGTGGAGGAAGAGAGTGAGTCTCTTCCTGACCTCCTGTCTGCTGGAGAAAAAGATGGGAATGATCCTCTCCCCCTCCCTGACTCCAGAGCAACAGAGGCACTGTTGCCACTTGTTGGGTCAGGTCGCCTCACTGTTCTCTCTGATCCCAGGGGTCACACACTTGTGTACACAGGATGTGAACACTGGGGACAGTCCTCCTGTTAAACACAAAGTTTACAGAGTGACTGACAGAGTAATGGCTAACATTAAAGACAAAGGCCCTCATTATGACATTTGCAGTAAATCCCACTAACCGCCACGGTGACTGCTGCCAATATACCGCCACTGCGTCAGATATCTGTTCACCATATTATGACACACACACACCAATACGTCACTATTCAGCCACGGACACAAATCCACCACACCAAATTTCAGTAATAAACTGTCGGTGTCAAAATCCACACCGTTACGCCAACAGAACTATGCCCATCACATTATGACCCACAAATCACCACGGTGGACATTCAATGGCGGTAAACCATTGGCGCTCAAAATATACACACACAAACAAAACAGCACCACATTGGACAATTCAAACAACACACACCTGAAAACCATACACACACCACACCCAGACACCCACACGACTATAAAACACAAACCCACATTACACACAACCCTTTACGAATACAAACCATTTGCACCAGACAGACACCACGACCACAGACAAGACCAGAGCCACACACCACCATCACCTATACACCACCTACGCACCTTACATCACACACCCCAACACATCACCCTACACACCCTCACCCACACTACTCACACAACACCCATGGCACCACAAAGACACCCCTGACTCTCAGGGGAGGAGCTAACGGTCATGGTGGAGGAAATCATCTGGTTAGAGCCACAGCTATTTGGAGCACAGGTGCAGCAGATATCCATTGCTAGGAAGATGGAGCTATGGCGGAGGCTCATGGACAGGGTCAATGCCGTGGGACAGCCCCCAAGAACAAGGGACGACATCAGGAAGAGGTGGAATGACCTGCGGGGGAAGGTACGTTCCATTGCAGGAAGGCACCAACTCTCTGTACAGAGGACTGGCGGTGGACCCCCACCTCCTCCCCCACAACTAACAACATGGGAGGAGCAAGTCTTGGCAATCATGCATCCTGAGGTCCTGGCAGGAGTAGGAGGAGGACTGGACTTTGGTAAGTCAACTCTATACTATTCTTACCCCTCCACCTCCATGCCATCACATACTCCCACCCCACCCTCACTCCCATCACTCCACCACCTCCCACACACTCCACCATCACATATCACCCATCCCGATGCCAAGCCCTGCATGCACCACCAATGCATGGACATCACTCACAGTCCTGCATGGACACCTATCACTAAAATATGCACACTAGAGATAATCAGCTAGCCCACTGTAAGAGGCTGGCCTGGCTTATAATGGGTACCTTGTGGTACTTACACACTGTGCCAGGTCCAGTTATCCCATATTAGTAGAATAGGGGTGATTCTAGCAGCTTGGGCTGATAGAAGATAGCTATGGCAAAGCAGCTTAGGCTGAACTAGGAGACATGCAAAGCTCCTAATATACCACTTATATCCTATAGCACAATATCATAAGAAAAAACACAATACTCAGAGTTACTAAAAATAAAGGTACTTTATTTTAGTGACAATATGCCAAAAGTATCTCAGAGGATACCCTCACTTAGGAGGTAAGTAATATACACAAATTATATGTACACAGACCCAAAACAGGTAAGTAACAGTAAGAAAAGTAGTGCAAACAATGTAGAATCACAATAGGATGCAATGGGTAGACATAGGCCTAGGGGCAACACAAACATATACTCCAAAAGTGGAATGCGAATCACGAATGGACCCCAGGCCTATGGGAGGTTGTAGAGGGTTGCTGGGACTGTAAGAAAACAGTAAGGGTGTCCAAGATACCCCACCCCAAGACCCTGAAAAGTAGGAGTAAAGTTACCCTACTACTCCAGAAAGACACAATAGTCGTGATAGGGGATTCTGCAAGAACCACAAGCACCAGCAAAACACTGAAGACGGATTCCTGGACCTGAGGACCTGTAAAGTAAGGGGACCAAGTCCAAGAGTCACAAAAGTGTCCAGGGGGGGCAAGAGCCCACAAATCCCCAGATGAAGGTGCAAAAGGGCTGCCTCCGGGTGGAAGAAGCCAAAGATTCTGCAACAACAAAAAGGGCTAGGAACTTCTCCTTTGGATGGAAGATGTCTCACTGCGTGCTGGAGGTTGCAGAAGTGTTTCCAGGCAGAAATACTGCAAACAAGCCTTGCTAGCTGCAAGAGTCATGGTTGAGGATTTTGGGTGCTGCTGGGGACCAGGAAGGACCAGGATGTCACCCCTTGGAGGACAAGACGGGGGGGGCGCTCAGCAACTCAGAGAGCCCCCGCAGAAGTACCGCAACAGGCACTGAGATGATCTGTGAACTCAGAGTCACAAAAGGAGGGTCCCACAACATCAGAGTCCAACTCAGCGAGTTGGGCAATGCAGTACGGAGTGCTGGGGACCCAGGCTAGGATGTGCACAAAGGAATCCTTGGAAAACTGCACAGAAGCCAGAGCAGCTGCAAATCACGGAGTACACAGGTTTGCTGTCTGGCGTGGGAAGGCAAGGACTTACCTCCACCAAATTTGGACAGAAGGGCCACTGGGCTGTGGGAGACACTTGGACCCAGCTCCTGTGTTCCAGCGACCATGCTCGTCAGGATGAGAACGGGACCCAGAGGATCATTGATGCAGAAGTTTGGTGCCTGCGTTGGCAGGGAGAAGATTCCGTCGACCCACAGAAGATTTCTTCTTGGCTTCCAGTGCAGGGTGAAGGCAGACAGCCCCCAGAGCATGCACCACCAGGAAACAGTTGAGAAAGCCGTCAGGACAAGGCGCTACAATGTTGCTGGTAGTCGTCTTGCTACTTTGTTGCGGTTTTGCAGGTGTCCTGGAGCAGTCAGCAGTCGATCCTTGGCAGAAGTTGAAGAGGGAAGTGCAGAGGAACTCTGGTGAGCTCTTGCATTCGTTATCTGAGGAATAGCCCAGAGGAGAGACCCTAAATAGCCAGAAAAGGAGGTTTGGCTACCCAGAAAGGAGGCTTGTCTACTGAAAAAGGTAAGCACCTATCAGGAGGGGTCTCTGACGGCACCTGCTGGCACTGGCCACTCAGAGCAGTCCATTGTGCCCCAACACCTCTGAATCCATGATGGCAGAGGTCTGGGACACACTGGAGGAGCTCTGGGCACCTCCCCTGGGAGGTGCAGATCAGGGGAGTTGTCACTCTCCTTTTCTTTGTCCAGTTTCATGCCAGAGCAGGGCTGGGGGATCCCTGAACCGGTGTAGACTGGCTTATGCAGAGATGGGCACCATCTGTGCCCATCAAAGCATTTCCAGAGGCTGGGGAGGCTACTCATCCCAAGCCCTTCACACCTATTTCCAAAGGGAGAGGGTGTAACAACCTCTCTCAGAGGAACTCCTTTGTTCTGCCTTCCTGGGACTGGGCTGCCTAGACCCCAGGGGGACAGAAACCTGTCTGAGGGGTTGGCAGCAGCAGCAGCTGCAGTGGAAACCCCGGAAAGGCAGTTTGGCAGTACCCAGGTTCTATGCTAGAGACCCGGGGGATCATGGCCAATACCAGAATGGTATTGGGGTGACAATTCCATGATCTTAGACATGTTCCATGGCCATGTTTGGAGTAACCATTGTGACGCTACACATAGGTAGTGACCCATGTGTAGTGGACGCGTGTAATGGTGTCCCCGCACTCACAAAGTTCGGGGAATTTGCCCTGAACGATGTGGGGACGCCTTGGCTAGTGCCAGGGTGCCCACACACTAAGTAACTTGGCACCTAACCTTCACCAAGTGAGGGATGGACATATAGGTGACTTATAAGTTACTTATGTGCAGTGAAAAATGGCTGTGAAATAATGTGGACGTTATTTCACTCAGGCTGCAGTGGCAGTCCTGTGTAAGAATTGTCTGAGCTCCCTATGGGTGGCAAAAGAAATGCTGCAGCCCATAGGGATCTCCTGGAACCCCAATACCCTGGGTATCTAGGTACCATATACAAGGGAATTATAAGAGTGTTCCAGTGTGCCAATGAGAATTGGTGAATATAGTCACTAGCCTGCAGTGACAATTGTGAAAAGCAGAGAGAGCAGGAACACTGAAGTTTCGGTTAGCAGAGTCTCAGTGATACAGTTATGCACCACTTAGGGAACACATACAGGCCACAAACGTCTGAGCACTGGGGTCCTGGCTAGCAGGGTCCCAGTGACACATATCAAACATACTGACAACATAGGGTTTTCACTGTGAGCACTGGGCCCTGGCTAGCAGGATCCCAGTGAGACAGTAAAAACACCCTGACATATACGCACAAACAGGCCAAAAGTGGGGGAGACAAGGCTGATAGGGGCTACCTTCCTACACCCACCACATACCAACTCACACAAGTTAAAATTGCCAGGGTGAATACAAGCAAAGAGGGCAACTCACTGATGCACAATAAGTCACACACAGAAACAATAACACTGCATTTACATCCCCACAGGTATCCCAGCCAATATCATCAGAGAAGGGGTGCCAGAACTATCCAGTCCCCCCACAGAAGAGGCCCACAGTGATGACAGCGACTCTGGTCGCCTGGATCTGGTTGACCAACCTGGCCATCAGGGACCTCCGGACAGTCGGTTACCCAGGCACAGCAACACTCTACCACAGACCCTCCCCCGCAGGAAACAGCACTACAGCACCCACCCAGCGTACCCATACTTCTCTCCCCAGGACACGTCAATCAGCAGTGTGTCCACCACTACAGGGACCCCAGGCACACCTCGCACCCAAAACAATCAGGGACCTGGGGTCAGTGACAGTGGGCACACAGTTCAGGGGACAGAGGCACACGACAACAGGGATACTGGGAGGAGTGCTGTGCACCAGGGGGAGGACAGGCCCAGGAACCGACTCTCCAGGAGGCACTGGCAGAGATCCTGGGAGCATACCAACATTCCCAGGAAACGCTGGGGTAGATCCTGGCCAACTTGCATGAGAACAGGCAGCTGCAGGAGGAACAGTACCAGGGGATCAGGGAGGACTTGCAGGCCATTTACCCACCCTGGTCTTCATTGCAGGGGTGCTGGCAGACATGGCCAACATTAAGAGGGAGGCAGTCTCCCAACAGAGGGCCCATGCCACTAGCCAGACATCTAAACTGCCTTCCATCTCCGCAGTCCATAATGGACAGGCGGACCCACCACAGGACCAAAAGGCCACCAGCACCCTTCCCCCCGCAGAAGGAGAACCACCCTGCAAACGTTCCCTGTGATCCAGGCAGAAGCCAGAGACTATTGCCAAGACCCCCGCCAGGAAATGAGACTCTACTGATTGTCACCCTTGTGTCCCACTCTGTCACCCTGTGCACCTTGAACTGCCATTGCTCCCCTTCCTATGTCCCCATGGACAATGCATCTGTGCTACAAATAGACTGGAACTCTACCCAGGACTTTCCTCTATCATCACCCCCATCCCAATGCACTTTACCCACTCCTCCTTACCATTTCAATAAATACCCTTTGAACAAATACAAGTATAGAGTATGTCAAATGATTTAAGTATGTATTCATTTAACCAGGTTCAAAAATTGCAATTCAACTCTATAGTAATGTTCACATAGGATAGACCTGAAGTTGGGTGTAGTGATCACACCACGAGCAATTGTGGGCACCAACATCTGCAAAAAGAGTTGCCAAAGGGTACAGTATGTGGGCATAGACGTGGGAAAACAGCCTGCCAGTGACAAAGTGAAACAAAAAAATGTCAATGAAATTTGAAGTAACACTTTCTTACCTGCGTGTCATTGGAAGTACTGTTGAATCACTGCAGTTCTGTTGTCCTCATCCTCTGCCTCCTCATCCTCACTGTCCACAGGGTCCACTGCTGCCACCCGGCCAGCACCAGCCTCCTCCTCCGGCAGAAAAAGCACATGGTGTCCAAGGCAAGGTTGTGCAACATGCAGCATGCCACAATTATATGGCATACTTTCTTGGGTGAGGAATACAGGGATCCACCTGTTAGATGGAGGCACTGAAACCTGGCCTTCAGGAGGCCAAAGGTACATTCAATAACACTTATTGTTCGCCCATGTGCCTCATTGTAACGTTCCTCTGCCATTGTCCTGGGATTCCTCACAGGGGTCAGTAGCCATGATAGGTTGGGGTAACCAGAGTCACCTGCAAATATCGAGGGACAACATTTAGCCACACACTATCCCATATGACCCACACCATACCCATACACCAACATCCACTGGGTTGGAACCAGGACTCACCTATTAGCCACACCCTGTGCCTCTGTAGTTGGCCCATCACATTTAGAATGCTGCTATTCCTCAGGATAAAGGCATTATGCACCGACCCAGGATACTTAGCATTGACATGGGAGATGGTCCACCAGGCACACTGGACATTCATGGAGTGAAAACTCTTTTGATTTCTGAACACCTGTTCATTTTGCCAGGGGAGGACAAATGCAATATGTGTTCCATCAATTGCCTCAATGATGTTGGGGATATGACCCATTGCATAGAAGTCAGCCTTCACAGTGGCAAATCCTCCATGTGGGAGAAAACAATGTAGCTGCACATGTGTTTAATCAGGGCACACAACACTCTGGTCAGCACTATTGAGAACATTGGCTGTGACATTCCTGCTGCCAAGCCCACTGTCACTTGGAAAGAACCAGTTGCCAGGAAATGGAGCACTGGTAGCACTTGCACAAGAGGGGGGATCCCAGTGGGGTGACGGATAGCAGATAACAGGTCAGGCTCCAATTGGGCACACAGTTCTGTGATTGTGGCACTGTCAAGTCTATGAGTGAGGATGATATGCCTGTCCTCCATTGTTGCCAAGTCCAACAGGGGTCTGTACACGGGGGTATGTCTCCATCTCCTATTCATCCACAGCGGTAGCAATCTATGCAGCGAAAGAGTGAGGAGCCGGTCACAAACTGTGCATTGTAGCCTCAACAGTGCAATGCATGATGTCCATTTTTTATGTATATGAGGCAATTGTCTAGTATGTCCAATTGTGTACTGTGACGCAGTTATAATCCAGGGCCTGCCCTCCCCCCACTGAAATGGTGTCCGCCTGTCCTGTGTGGAGGGACAGGTTGAAGTGAGGTAATTCCGCTGATGTTGTACGCCGTTGCGGGAGGCGGTCGGGAACCGCCGTGCAACGCCTCATTGGATAATATTGGCCCCTATGAGGTACAGTGGCCAATGGTGATGTACGCCAGCTGTGACGGTATGCACCGCCACAGACGTGACCGCCATTTTCTAACTGATCACTCACTTGCTATCTGACCTTCAACAGGAGAGGACCTACACTGCATGTGCTGCTGTGACCTGTGTCTGGAACCTACCATGACTCGTGAGACTGGGGAAAGGGCCTCTGCCCTCACCTCGATGGAGTTGGAGCGATTGGTGGATGAGGTCCTACCCCATTACCGACTGCTGTATGGGCCTCCAGACCAACAGGTGAGTACACTGTCAGACTGATGCATGGGGCATGAATGAATGGAGTGGTGTGTGAAGACCTCATATGGGGGGTGATGGATGGCCCCTGGGTGGCAGACCGGTTGTGTCCTGGGCCCTGTGTGTGCAAATGGTGATGTGAAGGGTATTGTGGGCCATGAGTGTAACAGGCGCGACGGTCTGACTAATTCCTTTCTCTGTGTGTATTTCTCTGCAGGTCAGTGACCATCAAAAGAAGGGTATATGGCATGCCATCGCCAAGTACGTGTGGACCCTGGGGGTCTATGGCAGGCAGGGCACCCACTGTTGGAATCGATAGGAGGACCCGATATGCTGAGCACGGAAGACAGCGGAGGCCCAGCTGGGGATGGCCTGCCAACGAGGAAGGGGTGCAAGTCGAACCCTGACACCCCTGATGGCCCATATACTGGCAGTGGCCAATCCGGAGCTGGATGGGCACCTGAGGGCATCACAGCAGCCACAAGGGGGTGAGTCTACAACTTGCGAATGGTGGGGTGGTCTCCGGGTGGGGGAAGTGGTCCTGTCAGTGCCCCTAGGACAGGCCAGACATTACATGGTAGGTCCCATTTTGGGCAGGGTTCTGATGTAAAACTCCTCCAACCAAGCTAATAGGCTTCCACTACTGGGCAGGGGACTGTGGGTCTCAGGTATGCTGCTATTGACCTTGGGTATTGCTGCCCTAGGGCTGGTGACTAGCATTGTGACTGGTAGTGCATTGCATAGTGCGTAGGGCTGTTCCCTGTGTGAGTGTGTTGTAAACGCCAAAGTTGGTGCAGCCATTGACCAAGTGTATCCTTTGTCTCCCCCCCTTTTTGATTTGTCACCCTGTCCTTGTGTCCATTAGCATCATCTGGTGGAGGAGCAGAGGCACTGGCATCCCACATGGCTCAGGAGGCTGAATCCACTGACGGTGAGGGCACCAGTGGGACGGAGGGTGAGGCACCATGGCGGAGACAGGAGGGGACAGTTCAGACAATGATGCCTCCTCTGATGGAAGCTCCCTGGTGGTGGAGGACACCTCTGTGGCCACCCCAACTACAAGTACAGCCGCCACTCCATACCAGCACTGCCCTCCCAGCAGCCCCTCAGCGAGTTTCCCGTGCCCGCTCACCCAGAGGCTGGCAGCCCATTTGCAACAAACAAATGCATTCCTGGAGGGCATTCACTCTGGCATGGCAGCCTAACAGAGATCAATACAGGCTCTGGCCTCCTCCCTGATGGCAGCCATTGTCCCTCTCTCTAGCCTCCCCCCTCCAACTTCCTGAACCCAATCCCATTCCCCTGAGCCCCAACCTATCCCAACCTATCCCAAGCACACATTCAGACCAGTATGCACCCAAGACAACACACGCGTTTGGCTCAGGCAAACACAACCACCACACATCATCCCACAGGCAATCACACAAACACCATCCAGAATCAGATACACCAACATCCACTGCCTCCACTGTGTCCTCCTCCTCATCCACCACCCTCCCTGTACGTCTCGACTCACACCTGCATGCACTACATCCTCATCCACTACCACCATCACCATTACGCCTATCAGTACACACCCCTCACGGGCAGTCACCACCCCCACATCCATGCACACGTCCCCTGTGTCCTCTCCCACTGTGTCTGTGCCCCCTCCTCCCAAACTACACAAACGCAAGCACTCAGACACCAAAACCCATCCACCTCACAACAGCATCCAGCCCATGCACTCAAACACAGCATACTGACACCTTCTACAACCACTCCCTCTTCGTCCACTCCCAGACCTTCACCCTCTTCCCACTCCAGTGTCCCTAAGATGCTTTTCCTCTCCACTGATGACCTCTTCCCTACGCCTCCCACCTCTGTCCTTCACGTCAGGCCAGAGTGGTCAGAACCCAGGCTAGCACCTCAGCCACCCAGTCCACGGCCACAGTAGTGTCGGTACCTAGTGCAGATGGGATAGGCTCCAGGGAACCAGCCATAACCACTGACAGTGTTCCTGCATCAGCTGCCAAGTTCCCATCATTACTACTTACGTATGGTAGGGGGGTACCCGGGTGGGGAATGTGTGTCAGTAGGTGTAGGAAAGTACCATCTTGCCTGGCATGTTACCCCCATTTTTACTTGTGTGTTTGTTTGTTTTTGCCTGTGTCACTGGGATCCTGCTAGCCAGGACCCCGGTGCTCATCTTTTGTGGCCTATATGTGTTCCCTGTGTGGTGCCTAACCCTATCACTGAGGCTCTGCTAACCAGAACCTCAGTGTTTATGCTCTCTCTGCTTTTAAAATTGTCACTGCAGGCTAGTGACCATTTTCACCAATTCTGATTGGCACACTGAACACCCTTATAATTCCCTAGTATATGGTACCTAAGTACCCAGGGTATTGGGGTTCCAGAAGATCCCTATGGGCTGCAGCATTTCTTTTGCCACCCATAGGGAGCTCAGACAATTCTTACACAGGACTGCCACTGCAGCCTGATTGAAATAACGTCCATGTTATTTCACAGCCATTTTACACTGCACTTAAGTAACTTATAAGTCACTTATATGTCTAACCCTCACTTAGTGAAGGTTAGATGCAAAGTTACTAAGTGTGAGGGCACCCTGGCACTAGCCAAGGTGCCCCCACATTGTTCAGGGCAATTTCCCCAGACTTTGTGAGTACAGGGACACCATTACACGCGTGCACTACATATAGGTCAATACCTATATGTAGCTTCACAATGATAACTCCCAACATGGCCATGTAACATGTCTAATATCATGGAATTGTCCCCCCAAGCCAAATCTGGTATTGGGGTGCCAATCCCATGCATACCTGGGGCTCCAGCATGGACCCCGGGTACTGCCACACTAACTCTCTGGGGTTCTCTCTGCAGCTACCGCTGCTGCCAACCCTCAGGCAGGTTTCTGCCCTCCTGGGGTCTGGGCAGCCCAGTCCCAGGAAGGCAGAACAAAGAATTTCCTCTGAGAGAGGGTGTTACACCCTCTCCCTTTGGAAATAGGTGTTAAAGGCTGGGGAGGGGTAGCCTCGCCCAGCCTCTGGAAATGCTTTGAAAGGCACAGATGGTGCCCTCCTTGCATAAGCCAGTCTACACCAGTTTAGGGAACGCCCAGTCCCTGCTCTGATGCGAAACTGGACAAAGGAAAGGGGAGTGACCACTCCCCTGTCCATCACCACCCCACGGGTGGTGCCCAGAGCTCATCCAGTGTGTCCCAGACCTCTGCTATCTTGGATCCAGAGGTGTGAGGGCACTCTGGAAGCCTCTGAGTGGCCAGTGCCAACAGGTGACGTCAGGGACCCCTCCGGATAGGTGCTTACCTGACTAGGTTGCCAATCCTCCTCTGAGGGCTATTTAGGGTCTCTCCAGTGGGCTGTTCCTCAGATAACAACTTGGAAGAATTCACCAGAGTTCCTCTGCACCTCTCTCTTCAACTTCTGCCAAGGATCAACCACTGACTGCTCCAGTACGCCTGCAAAACTGCAACAAAGAAGCAAGAAGACTACCAGCAACATTGTAGCGCCTAATCCTGCTGGCTTCCTTGACTGTTTCCTAATGGTGCATGCTTTGGGGGCTGCCTGCCTTCATCCTGCACTGGAAGCCACAAAGAAATCTCCAGTGGGTTGACGGAATTTTCCCCTCTGCTTCAGCAGGCACCAAACTTCAGCATCACAGGTACTCTCGAACCCCTCTCATCCTGATGAGCATGGCCCCTGGAACACAGGTGGTGGACCCAAGTGACCCAGACTGTCCAGTGGTCCAACTGTCCAAATTTAGAGGAGGTAAGTCCTTGCCTCCCCTCTCCAGACAGTAATCCTGTGCACCGTGTGAACTGCAGCTACAAGGGCTTCTGTGCACATTTCCACAATATCCTGCATGCACAGCCAACCCTCCGTCCCAAGCACTCTGTCCTGTGATGCTCAGCTCCCTGAGTTGATCTCTGGTGTCATGGGACCAACTTTTGCAGTGTTGAGACGACCACTGTGTTCAGACAACTTGAACCCATGTTCAAGTACTTCTGCGGGAGCTACCTTCTTGTGTGTGGGCTCTCTACATTGCTGAGGGCCCCCTCTGTCTTCTCTCCCAAGTGGCGACATCCTGGTCCTTCCTGGGCCTGGTCAGCATCCTTTTTCTTCATATGCAACTCTTGCAGATAGCAAGGCTTATTTGTGGTATTTTGCCAAGGAAACAACTCTGCATCCTACAGCATTCCCTGGGACATCTTCTGCATGAAAGAGAAGTTCCTAGCACCTTTCGTTGTTGCAGAATTTCCAGCTTCTTCCATCTGGAGGTAGCCATTTTGCACCTTCATCTGGGGTTTAGTGGGCTTCTGCCCCCCCCGGCACTTTCGCGACTCTTGTACTTGGTCCCCTTCTTTTGCAGGTCCTCAGGTCAAGGAATCCATCTTCAGTTCCTTGCAGTCTTTTGTGGTCTTTGCAAAATCCTCTATCATGACTTTAGTGTGTTTCTAGGGAAATAGTAGTACCTTCCTCCTACTTTCCAGGGTCTTGGGGTGGGGTATCTTGGACACCCTTAGTGTTTTCTTACACTCCCAGCGACCCTCTACACACTACACTATCCTAGGGGTCCATTTGTGGTTCGCATTCCACATTCTTAGTATATGGTTTGTGTTGCCCCAGGCCTATTGCATCCTATTGTATTCTACAGTGTTTACACTACTCTCTAACTGTTTTACTTACCTGATTTTGGTTTGTGTGTATATTTTGTGTATTTTACTTCCCTCCTAAGGGAGTATATCCTCTGAGATATTTTTGGCACATTTTCACTAAAATAAAGTAGCTTTATTTTTAGTAACTCTGAGTATTGTCTTTCTTATGATATCATACCTATATGATATAAGTGGTATAGTAGGAGCTTTGCATGTCTCCTAGTTCAGCATAAGCTGCTCTGCTATAGCTACCTCTGTCAGCCTAAGCAGCTAGAACACTACTAATCTACAAATAAGGGATAACTGGACCTGGCACAAGGTGTAAGTACCATTGCTGCACACTATAAGCCAGGCCAGCCTCCTACATGCATTGCGTAGTGTGTAGGCCTGTACCCTGTTTGTGAGTGTGTTGTGCACGCCAACAGTGGTGTTGGTGAAGCCATTGACCAAGTGTATCCCCCTTTTTGTTTTGTCACCCTGTCCTTATGTGCATTCGCATCATCTGGCGGTCGAGCAGAGGCACCAGCGACGGAGGGAGCAGCATCCAACAGGACCCAGAAGGCAGAGTCCACCGACGCTGAGGGCACCAGGGGGACGGACAGTGAGGGGAGCACCACGGCAGAGTCTGGAGAGGAAAGTTCAGACACAGATACCTCCTCCGATGTGAGCTCCCTGGTAGTGGCGGACACTTATGTGCCCACCCCAGCTACAGGTACAGCCACCACCCCCGTACCAGCACTGCCCTCTCAGCAGCCCCTCATTGAGTTTCCCATGCCCGCTCACCCAGGAGAGTGGGCATCTCCATCGCCCCAGGCACCTCAGGCCCTACCCTAGTGAGCCCTGCTGCCCTGAGTGAGGAGGCTATTGACCTCCTGAGATCCATCTCTGTAGGGCAGTCAACCATTGTGAATGCTTCCAGAGGCTTGTAGCCCAAATGCAACAGACAAATGCATTTCTGGAGGGCATTAACACTGGTTTGGCGGCCCAACAGAGATCAATCCAGGGTCTGGCCTCCTCTCTGATGGCAGCCACTGTCCCTGTTTCTACCCTCCCCCCTCCAACTTCCTCTTCCCAGTCCCATTCTCCTCAACCCCAACCTATCCCAAGCACACAGGCAGACGTGCATGCACACTGGACAACACACAAGAGTGGTACAGACAAACACAAGCACCATACATCATCCCATAGGTACTCACACAAACACGATCCAGATGCAGACATACCAACATCCACTGCCTCCACTGTGTCCCCCTCCTCCTCCAGCTCCCTCCCAGTTGTGTCCACACTCACACCCGCAAGTACTAACTATCATCCACTACCAGCATCACCACCACACCTAGCATAACACACACCTCACTTGCAGACACCACTACAACAGCCATGCACACGTCCCCTGTGTCTTCTCCCACTGTGTCTGTCCCCCCCAAGGTACACCAACGCAAGCACTCAGAAACCCAAAAGCCGTCCACCTAACAACAGTATCCAGCCCATGCACCTGCACCCAAAGACAGCAGACAGACACCACCTATAACCACTCCTTCTTCCTCCACTCCTAAACCTTCTCCCTCTTCCCGCCCCAATGTCCCTAAGAAGCTTTTCATCTCCACCTTTGACCTCTTCCCTACCCCTCCCCCATCCTTTACATCTTACCAGGGTGAAAATAACCCACGCAAGCACCTCAGCCACCCAGCCCACGGGCCCAGTAGTCTCCACACCCACTCGTGGTGGGAAAGGATCCAGGACACCAGCCAGCCTCACAGAAAGTGTGCCTGCCCCAGCTAGTGCCAGGAAGGGCAAGGAGCCTGCCCCAAGTGCTGCCAGAAAGGGCAAGGAGTCTGCCCTAAGTGCTGCCATAAAGGGCAAGGAGCCTGCCTCAAGTACTGCCAGGAAGGGCAAGGAGACTGTACCAAGTGCTGCCAGGAAGGGCAAGTAGCCTGGCCCAAGTGCTGCCAGTAAGGGCAAGGGGCCTGCATCAGCAGACAGGAAGGACAAGGGGCCTGGTGCAGGGATTCAGCCAGAGCCCATACCACCAACTATGGTTGTGCAGTGGTCCGAAGCTGCAGTGGATGTTCTGGAGCCTCCCACCACCACTACCAGCAGCAGCAGCACCACCACCACCACCACCAGCAGTGGGCAGCTGCCTGAGGCTGCAGGGGATGGGCTGGAGCCTCCCCCCACCACTACCAGCAGCAGCAGTACCACCACCACCAGCAGTGGGCAGCCATCCAAGGCTGCAGGGGATGGGCTGGAGCCTCTCCCCACCACTACCAGCAGCAGCACCACCACCACCAGCATCAGCAGCACCACCACTGAGCAGCTGTCACTGCCGGCAGACGGTCTGTAGTCCTACCTCCATGGGCTGCTGTGTGGCCTGACCCCTGCTAATCCTGTGGGAATGACACCCACCTTGCACTCCCCAGGATCTACAGCACAGGGCACAATGTCCCCTTCAGAACCAGTGGGTATGGCACCCACTCATCCCATCCTCCCCAGGATCTATTTCACAGGGTACGATACCCCCTCCAGAACCAGTGGCTATGTCACCCACTTGAGAGACTGTGCACTTGCACTCCCCAGGACCAAGCACAGAGCATGTTGCCCCCTCTAGGACAAGTGGTGTTATTCCATCTGCCTGCCTATTTTCCAGCTGATGCCTCTGCAGTGTTCTCTCCGTGTTGCTAGAGGAGACAAGTGGGGCCTTGGACTTTGTGATGTGGCCCGTGGCCCACGTCCATTGAGGACTGGGCTATGTCCCTTGTACTGTACATATGTATATATCATTAGATTGTATTTTCATATTTCTACTATATTTATATTATTACACTCACTTTCATCTATTCCTGTAGTCCTTGCATTATTCCTGTGTGGTACGGGGTAAATATGTTTTCTTACTGCATATGATTTTGTGTATGGTGTTGGGGGTAGGGGTGTGTGTGTTTCGTGTGTGTGTCACTCTCTTTCCACCCCCACTGTGTGCTAGGCGGCTGTACTCACCGTGGTTGTCTTCGCTATCTTTGGTGTTCGTGGTGGAGCAGGACATGGAAGATCATTGGAAAGATCTGCTGCTCGGGCTCCATGGCAGTGTGGTTCTTCCCTGTGTCTCCAATGATGAGTCGTTTCACTTCTGTGCAGTGTTTCTGCCAGGCTTTTGATGTTGTTGGTACCGCCCCAGAAAAGGTGGCAGATTGGGTTTTCTTAATACGGTAGGCGGAACATTGGCTTCCATCTGGCTGTAGGTGGCTACCGCCGTGGTGGCTATTGTTTCCGCCCTGGCAGTCGGTGTGGTAAAGTGGCTGTCCATCTAAGTTCTCACCACCATGGTCTTAATTTGGCAATAATTACCGCCAGCCTGTTCGCGGTATTACCACCACTTTATCACCGACCGCCAGGGTTGTAATGAGGGCCAAAGTCTCTAAAATGTTAGCGCTGGGGGTGATTGACTTTTCCAGCAGCCCTTGGGCCAGCCCTGTGGTGTTGGTCCCAAAGCCTGCTGCTCCTGGTGCCACTCCAGAACCTAGGTTCTGTGTGGATTACCGGTGACTCACAACCATCCCCTGAGCTGATGAGCTCATTGACCGGTTAGGAGCTGCCAAATACCTAAGTACATTTGATCTTACCTCTGGGTATTGGCAGATCGCCCTGACTGAGGGGCTCAGGAAAGGTCGGCATTCTCCACCCCAGATGGGCACTACCAGTTTAAAGTGATGCCCTTTAGAATGAAGAATGCCCCTGCCACCTTTCAGAGGTTGGTTAACCAGGTGTTGGCAGGACTAGATGAGTTCAGTGATGCCTACTTGGTGACATTGCTGTCTTTAGTTCCACATAGGAGGAACATTTGCAACACCTCTGTAAAGTGTTGGAGGACCTGCAAAAGGCAGGCCTCACTATTAAGGCAGGCAAGTGCCAAATAGGGCAGGAGTCTGTGGTGTATTTGGGAATCAAGGTGGGGAGTGGCCAGGTGGCACCCCTAGAGCCAAAGATTGACACCATTCTGGCTTGGGAACCTCCCAAGACCCAGACTGAGGTGAGAGCCTTTTTAGGCCTCACTGGCTATTACAGGAGGTTTGTCAAGGGGTACGGCACCATTGTTACCAGCTTGACAGAGTTGACTTCCAAGAAGCAACCAAAGAAGGTGATCTGGACCAAGGCTTGCCAGACCGCTTTTGATGCCCTGAAGACTGCCATGTGCACAGCACCTGTGTTGAAGGCACCTGACTATTCCAAGGAGCTTGTTGTGCAAACAGACGCCTCAGAGCATGGTATAGGAGCAGTACTCTCACATCTTAATGAAGAGGGCCTAGATCAACCTGTAGCCTTCATTAGCAGGAGGTTACTTCCCAGGGAACGTAGGTGGAGTGCCACAGAGCGGGAAGCTTTTTCTGTGGTTTGGGTGCTGAAAAACCTAAGACCCTACTTGTTTGGGACTCACTTCTGGATTCAGACCGACCATAGGCCCCTCAGATGGTGAATGCAGATGAAGGGCGAGAATCCAAAACTGCTGAGGTGGTCCATTTCCCTATATGGCACAGAACTCGCCAATGCTGATGGTCTATCCAGATTCTTCTGCCTTAGTGATGAGTACTTCCATGAGGTTGCGTAGTTGCTCCCCACTTTCAGCTGGGGGAACACGTGTTAGACTTGGCATCCTTGGTGTCTTCTTCCCTAACTTTTTGCCTCTGTTTTCTGGGTTGCTGATTTGTGCTGGACTCTGTTTTTGCTTTTTTTGTGACTCTGGGCACTTTACCACTGCTATCCAGTGCTAAAGTGCAAGTGCTCCTATGTCAAATGTATGTGTAATTGGATTTCCATGATTGGCATATTTGATTTACTGGTAAGTCCCTAGTTCAGTGCACTAGAGGTGCCCAGTGCCTGTAAATCAAATGCTACTAGTGGGCCAGCAGCACTGGTTGTGCTTCCCATATTAGTAGCCCTGTAGACATGGCTCAGACCTGCCACTGCAGTGTCTGTGCGTGCAGTTTTAAACTTCAAATTTGACTTGGCAAGTGTGCCCACTTGCCAGACCTAAACCTTCCCTTTTCTTACATGTAAGACACCCCTAAGGTAGGCCCTAGGTAGCCCCATGGGCAGGGCGCAGTGTATGTTTAGGGTAGGACACATAATAATTTGTTTTAAATGTCCCAACAGTGAAATACTGCCAAATTCTGCTTTCACTGTTGCAAGGCCTATCTCTCTCATAGGTTAATACGTGGTCTGCCTTTAAATATGATTAAAACGTAGATTCCCTTTGGGAGCAGATAGACATGTGGAGATTGGGGTCTCTGAACTCACAATATAAAAATAAATATTTTAGTAAAGTTGGTTTTGAGATTGTGTGTTCGAAAATGCCACTTTTAGAAAGTAGGTGTTTTCTTGCTTAAATCATTCTGTGACTCTGCCTGTGTGTGGATTTCCTGTCTGGGTTAATTTGGCAGTTGTGCTGTTTGCACCTCTCTCCAGATAGTGGCACAAAGGGAGCTGGGGTGTATCCTGCATATCCTTATGAGCCATCTGTGCTAGGAGGGAGGGGAGGAGTGGTCACTAACACCTGAAAGGGCTGTGCCAGCCCTCACACAATGCAGTATCCAACCCCATGGTGTGTGTCTGGGGCTTGGCCTGGGCAAGGCAGGATATCACAAACAAGAGAGACTTTCCTTCGAAGTCGGCCTACTTCAAAGCAGAAAGGAGTATAAGAAGAGCACCCAAACCCCTTAAATTAGATCACTTCTGGAATCAAGAGGGACCTCTGCCAAGGAGAAGAGCTGAAGAACTGAGGAGAAGTGCTGCCCTGCCTTTGACTGTGATTTGTGGAGCTATCCTGCAGTTGCTGGTTGTACCTGTGAAAGGGGACAAAAACTGGACTTTGTTGTGCATTCCTGCTTGTGAAGAATCTCCAAGGGCTTGAACTGAGCTTGCCTCATGCTGTTGAAGTCTCAGGGCCATCAAAGACTTCCCCTGTCAGCACCTGGACTCTCTGCTGAGACTCCTGCCCTGCCAAGTGGTGCCCTATCCAGTTACTGGGCCCTTGAAAGGTGAAGCTGGCAGACAACGACACAGACTGCTGTGTGGTGAATGTTGGATGCACCTTCTGTGACGCTGCTGATAAACAATGCAGCGCCAGCTTTGCGGCTGAAATCAACGCTCCACCTTCATCGTGGCTGAAAGATCGATGCATCATGGCTGGAGAAACGACGAGCAACACCCGCAAATGGAGGCTGATAACGACGCAAATCCCATATACCGTGTGACTGGAATTTCAATGCAACATCTCTGGGCGTGGAAAAACAACGCAAAGCCTGTCCGGACCTGAGGTACCTGTCCTGATCGATGCATCGCTTTCTTGCGGGAGAGGAGAAATGATGCACACCGACCCAACTGGAGGAGGAATGACGCACGGTCTCACTTGCGAGTGATAAATCGCTGCATCACTAGCCTTTTCTGATGTACACTTGCCCGTGCTGTGTTAATTTGACCCTACCCAGGTACTTTTGTACACTGACAACGTTCTCACTAAAGGATTTAAGACTCTTATTCTTTGCAAATTCATAACTTGACTTGTGTATGTTGTTTTTTTTTTGTTTGGTCTTGTTTGTTTAAATAAATATTACTTATTTTTCTAAACCTGTGTTGTGTCATTTTGTAGTGTTTTCACTGAGCTACTGTGTGTGGTGGTACAAATACTTTACACATTGCTTCTGAAGTTAAGCCTGCCTGCTCGTGACAAGCTACCAAGTGGGTGAGCGGGGGATAACTGAGGGTGATTCTCCTTTACCCTGACTAGAGTGAGGGTCCTTGCTTGGACAGGGGGCAACCAGACTGCCAACCAAAGACCCTATTTCTAACAGAAGATTTGGTCTTTAATCACAAATTATTTTGAACATTTATTAGCAAACTTAAAATGCATTAAAGTGCCATTATTTCCAACCGTAGGATGCTGGTTGCTTTTTCTTCTTAGACAGCCACAAAAGTGCTTTGACTTTTTAATGAGTTTCCAGTAAGGTAACAACCAATTTCTCTTGAAAGAATCATTATAACGTCAATCATGAAAGTCGGAGGCATGGCAATTACATGTTTGCAAATTCGCTAAGAAAAGGCGCTCTACTGGGAGTAACGGGAGAACAGACAAATACTTCACTGCAGAGAGGAATCAAACCGAATTAAGTTAAAAAGACATGCACCTTTTTAGTGACTAAAATTAAGCCAAGTGAAATCGTGATTAGTGGTTATTGCATGTAATTATAGCTTGAAATAAGGCATTGTATTTAGTATATGCCATCAGTCAGTTCCTTCTCGACAAATAACTCAAGTAATGTGATTTTTTTTTCAAAAGGACAAACTATATTTTATATTTGCAGCCATGTTTGCAAACAATTTATGTATATTGTTTACTAAGTGAAACACATTATTTATGTTTTTTCTTCAATTATTCAGAAAATGGCTTAAGAAAATCTAGAAAGAGCTGCAGAATAAAGGGGAAAAACAGAGGTTCATATGCAATATTACTGATACTAAATTCGACGCTCTGGATATAAATCCATTACTACCTTTAGTTAAAATTTCACCTGAAAGCTGCAAATAGCGGACCTCATAAAGTCAGATTGTTTTGCCATGTGTAAATGGTAAGCAAGTAACACTTTGCCAGAACAGTGTTAGTAATAAAACAGGCACTCGAAAAACGAAACGGCTATGGAGAATTCAGTTGAATGAGTGTATGTATGAAAGGCATGGTTGGCTGGAAGTATTAGTGAAAGAGCGTATGGATGGATGTCTGGATTGTGTGAGTAGATAAAGTAAGCAATGTTAGTGTGGGAGAAAAGTGTGGTAGAAGTGACAGTGCAATGATGGGTGAACGAATGGGTGAGTTTATGTCTAGAGGATTGAATGTATGGATCATTGGAGTATTGTACTTTCTTTTCGAGGAGGCTGTAATTCAGAGTTTAGATTTGAGAAACAAGAATACAGATCCCTACGTAAACTAATTCTTCCCCCAAAACAGGAGTGTTGCTGTAAAGCTGCTGGTGCTGATACAATCTTTTCCTCATTTTCATGGAAGTGGAAACCCATGTGTCAACAGCATCAGAGAAAAAAGGAACTACTGAAGGAAATGACAAATGCATTTAAAGTGGAGGAGGAAACACTCTTTGCATCAGGAAACTCCAAGTCCCAGAAACCTGTGTGCCAAGGAGGAGGGTCAGAAAAGGACCATAAGCGCTTGTAAAGCAAACTCTGACCCCTGCTGCATGAGGCGTTTTTTGCATCAGGGGACTCAAAGTCCCAGAAACCTGTGTACCATGATGGAGAGACAGGAGATCAGCAGTGCTTGAAAGGTGTGGGCTGACCCAGGTGGTGCATGACGTGCCCAGGCAAAGCCCGGACCCATCCACACCCATCAGAGCTCGGGCAGACTTAGCTGGGCCAACCCCTAACATTCATTGTCTCATCAACTTTTATTCTAGTATGCATCATGGGCAAATGGGCAATGTCTCCTGTGCTATGTGTCTGAAAATGTCTCAGCAATGGTTCTATCATGTTATTTTATTTGACATCTGCAGTTGGGTTGATAACTGACTAACCTAATACTTTTGAAAAGGAGTTGGGGCTAGGCTCCCCCGCTGATTCTCAATCTGTAAGTGCCCTAGATGGTAGGACGCCTCATGCTGGTGAAATTCCCAAACCAAATGAGGTCTCTTGCCCGCCCTCTACAGATCATCTACCTTTAGTTGAAGGCATTATCCATCAGCCATCACATAAGTGTCATACCACAATATCACCTTTTCTGCTACCTCTGAAAAAAAAAGCAGCCATTGCAGGGACACCTAAGAGCAGGGTATTGACTCTTCAACATCTGGATGATTTATTTACTAGTTATTTCAGTAATAATAGAGAACTTGGTCACAACGTCCTTTATAGTGTGCAACAAGAGGCTGGCTAAGCTGGAAACTGCCCTCATTAAATATGTAGAAGCATCATAGTCGACCCAGTCAGCCACTTTAGGTGCTGATTAATACCGACTCTTCAGTATGTTTACAGGATTGAGTCATTTGCTGGGCATACTACATCAAGCAAACCCTGCACCTAAGGAAAGCATTCACATCTATCGCTACTCCCGGTCCGATTTGAAAGAGGAATGTTTGGAGTGCTGGTCAGGGACTTTCCAAAGGAGCAGTCCTAGAGATGAGGTTGCTCAGCTTAGTTTCCTGCGGCGGTGATCCTAATCCTACTCACAAATGTCTTGATTTACCACCTGCAGCTATTCCCTATGAAATTGTTCTTGCCAATGTGTCCCCCTCAAATCCAGGATGATGGAACATTTCCTACAGCTCAAAAAGAAAATGGTTAATTGAACAGAGGGGCGAATAAGAAAAAACTTGAATCTGCATGACACTAATATAATGGCTAGGCAACTGGCTAGGCAAGCTATGTAAGATTATGTATGTGGACTGCATTGTAGTGAACTTTAACAACTCAACACTGTGGGTCGGCTGCTGCTGACCTTTCCAATCCATGGTTACTGTGTGTCAATATTCAGCTTCCACCTTTGGGCTATTTTTACAGACCCACAGCAAAACCTTTAATTCCTTTTGTATCCCCTCTTTTTTCTCCAACCAAGTATGTTGATTCAGTCAGCAGGCATCCATCAGATTTGTCCCTTTATGATAAAACTTACTGATAACAAATGATTGTCCACTGGCACCCCCTCTGTCATTTGCCTTGACGTCAACAAAGAACCTCAGAAATCTTCAGGCAAGGTTGACTTCATCATTTGAAGTTGGAATGTGGTTGGGGTGGCCAGAAATGCTGATGATCACAGGTAGATCACCCTACTCAGAAAACTCAATATTATTTGTTTGCAAGAAACTTGGAAGTCATCCAGGAACCTCTTTTTAGAGGGGTATAAGTGTTTTTTTGTCCTCACCACTGGCTCTAGCTCGGGTAGAGCTAAAGAGAATCTCTCAGTTTTTACTTCTCTGAGTCCAACCTGCAGCCCCAAGCAAATTGATGCTGGCTCTTTGAATCTGCTTGCTGTTAATCTTTTCTTTCCAAATTTTGGTGACATTCTACTTGTCAACTTTTATAGCTCTAACCCGGCTCAGTCTTGCAATGCTAGTGCATTGTAGTTGAGAGGTTTTTTATATAGACAACAATGTCATAGCAATTGTGGCCTATACACAATACTTCCTGGTGACTTTAACAGTTCCAAGTTTGATACCTGTATTTGGTCCCCTTTGCTGCCAGACTTTCAGTATTTCAGGCTTTCTGTTCAGCGTAAGCTCCTAAATGCTATTTTAAGTGGTTTTGATTTGATCTTGTTAGGTGTTGCCCAGCTTTACTGGGATGGGTTTCTACTCTCATGTATTTTATTTCTGTCTTCTATGGCTTTGTATCCTCCCTATTGAATTGTGAGGTGTTATGGGATTCCCAAAGTGACCACTTTTTCCTGTGGAACTAATTACGTACTCTTTAATCATGCGCTGTGTGGGCCAGTTTCTTCTAAAGGCGAGGGTTGCAGGATTAGCTGGAATAAGGTAATTCCTTGCCAGTTTTACCTTAAGTTGTTAATAGAATGTTCTGAGGAGTTCTTTAGTTGTTTGATTGAAAGTGCCTTGAATAATGACATTTTGAGTTCTTCCATTATGTGCTCTAAGATAAAGTTAATACTTGTGACTTGTAGTTCTAGTTCCCCTCCCATCAGCCGGTTCAATCACACCTGCTCTCCATCCCATAGAAAGCCTTTGGAGGCATTGAAGAAGAAGTCCAGAGACAAGCTTATGACCAAGTCCTGTTGACAATGTTATGAGCCAGCCATTAAAAGGAAAAAACAAGAGTTAAGGCTACTAGCTTGAGAAGATCTTGTGGCTTCTTGAAACACCCAAGACTGCCCTAAATTCTGGGCAATAATCAGCTGCCTTTTTCTAGTAAGAGCACTATCTCTCAACCTATTACCCTAGGTTTTTGGCTTAAGCACTATGTTACTGTTTATAATGCCCCTGTTTTTTGTGATGTCACAGATGTGCAGCTGGATAAGTCTCTGTCACCTACCACTGTCCCCCACGCTTACATTTTGTTGGAAAGAGGTCAGGGATACCATTATTGACCTTCTAAAAATAAAACTCCTAGCTCCTGCTGCATGATGTATTTAGATCTAACGTTGAACTATGGGCACCCTTCTTAATCCTTTATATAAGTACAGCGATCCAGCTAGGACTTCCATCTTCGTGGTCCAATTCCTTTACTGTCCCAGTTTTTCAGAAGGGTATTAACCCCTTTGCTGCCAGGCCTTTTCCCCTCCTGTGGCGAGCCTTTTTTTGGCTATTTGGGGCAGTTCACGCTTAGTCCCTCATAACTTTTTGTTCACATAAGCTACCCATGCCAAATTTGCGTCCCTTTTTTCCAACATCCTAGGGATTCTAGAGGTACTCAGACTTTGTGGGTTCCCCTGAAGGAGACCAAGAAATTATCCAAAATACAGCAAAAATTTCGTTTTGTTTTAAATAATGGGAAAAAGGGCTGCACAAGAAGGCTTGTATTTTTTCCCCTGAAAATGGCATCAACAAGGGGCTTGCGGTGGTAAAATCACCATCTCCCTAGTTTTCAGGAACAGGCAGACCTGAATTAGAAAACCCCACTTTTCAACACAATTTTGACATTTTACTGGAAAATACCCCATTTTTCCTATTTTTTGGTGCTTTCAGCCTCCTTCCAGTTAGTGACTGAAATGGGTGAGAAACCAATGCTGGATCCCATAAAGTTAAACATTTCTGTAAAGTAGCCAAAATTCTGAATTCACCAAGGCGTCATTTGTGTAGATCCTACAAGAGTTTCCTACAGATAAAAACAGCTGAAATAAAAGAATATTGAAATTGAGGTAAAAAAAAAAAAATGTCTCCACTTTTTACTCTGTAACTTTTTCCTGCAATGTCAGATTCTTTAAAGCAATATACTGTTAGGTCAGCTGGACTCTTCTGGTTGCGGGGATATACAGGGCTTGTAGGTTCATCAAGAACCCTAGGTACCCAGAGCCAATAAATGAGCTGCACCTTGCAATGGGTTTTCATTCTATACCGGGTATACAGCAATTCATTTGCTGAAATATAAAAAGTGAAAAATAGGTATCAAGAAAACCTTTGTATTTCCAAAATGGCCACAAGATAAGGTGTGAAGAAGCAGTGGTTATTTGCACATCTCTGAATTCCGGGGTGCCCATACTAGCATGTGAATTACAGGGCAATTCTCAAATAGACGTCTTTTTTACACACTGTCTTACTTTGGAAGGAAAAAATTTAGAGAAAGACAAGGGGCAAAAACACTTGTTTTGCTATTCTGTGTTCCCCTAAGTCTCCCGATAGAAATGGTACCTCACTTGTGGGGGTAGGCCTAGCGCCCGTGACAGAAACTGCCCCAATACACAACGTGGACATATCACATTTTCACAAGGAAAACAGAGCTGTTTTTTGCAAAGTGCCTAGCTGTGGATTTTGGCCTTTAGCTCAGCCGGCGCCTAGGGAAACCTAGCAAACCTGCGCAGTTTTGAAAACTAGACACCTAGGGGAATCCAATATGGGGTTACTTGTCGGGCTCTGACGAGGTTCTGTTACCCAGAATCCTTTGCAAACCTCAACATTTGGCCAAAAAAACACCTTTTCCTCTCATTTCGGTGACAGAAAGTTCTGGAATCAGAGAGGAGCCCCAAATTTCCTTCCACCCAGCTTTCCCCGAAGTCTCCCTATAAAAATGGTACCTCACTTGAGTGGGTAGGCCTAGCGCCCGCGACAGAAACTGCCCCAAAACACAACGTGGACACATCACATTTTCATAAGGGAAACAGAGCTGTTTTTTGCAAAGTGCCTAGCTGTGGATTTTGGACTCTTGCTCAGCCGGCACCTAGGGAAACCTAGCAAACATGCACAGTTTTGAAAACTAGACACCTAGGGGAATCTAAGATGGGGTGACTTGTCGGGCTCTGACCAGGTTCTGTTACCCAGAATCTTTTGCAAACCTCAAAATTTGGCCAATAAAAAACTTTTTCCTCTCATTTCAGTGACAGCAAGTTCTGGAATCAGAGAGGAGACACAAATTCCCTTCCACTCAGCATTCCCCCAAGTCTCCCGATAAAAATGGTACCTCACTTTCGGGGGTGAGCCTAGCGTCCCGGCAGGAAATTCTCCAAAACACAACGTGGACACATCACATTTTCACAAAGAAAACAGAGCTGTTTTTGCAAAGTGCCTAGCTGTGGATTTTGGCCTCTAGCCTACCCGGCACATAGGGAAACCTAGAAAACCTGCATAGTTTTGAAAACTAGACACCTAGGGGAATCCAAGATAGGGTGACTTGTAGGGCTTTGACCAGGTTCTGTTACCCTGAATCCTTTGCAAACCTCAAAATTTGGCCTAAAAGCACTTTTTCCTCTCATTTCGGTGACAGAAAGTTCTGGAATCATAGAGGAGCCACAAATTTCCTTCAACCCAGCATTCCCCCAAGTCTCCCAATAAAAATGGTACCTCACTTTTGTGGGTAGGCCTACTGCCCGCGAGAGGAAATGCCCCAAAACACTATCTGGACACATCAAAATTGTCAAATGTAAAACTACCTGTTTTTCCCGGGGGGCACCTGAGTTTTTTGTCCTGGGCTCAGCAGCTTTCTTTGGAAAGCTACCAAACACAGATATTTCTGAAAACTAGACACCCGAGGGAGTTCAGTGAGGTGTGACTTGCATGGATACTCCAAAGTTTTCTTACCCAGAATCCTCAGCACATCTCAAATTTAGCTAAAAAATCATATTTTTCCCACATTTCTGTGTGGGATCACCGCACTGGGACAAATTTCATACCACCCAATGTTGCCCTCAGTCTCCCAGTAAAAATGATACCTCATTTGTGTAGGTGGGCCAAGTGCTTGTGAAAGGGAAGAGCCAAAAACATGTCGATATTGAGGGGGAACCAAAAGGGGTCCAAAAGGGCAGTTTGCCCCAAAAAAAAGTTTTAGGCTGACAAGTGCAGCGGAATGTTTATCGGTATAGATGAGACAATGCTGGGTGGTAGGAATTTTGTGGATTCCTGCAGATTCCGGAACGTTCCATCACAAAAACGTGGGAAAAATGTGTGATTTCCAGCAAAATTGGAGGTTTGCAGGGCATTGTGGGTACAAAAAAGATGTGGAGTGCATGTGAAACATACCACCCTGGAATCACTCAGATGTTTAGTTTTCAGATGTGTTTAGGTCTTGTGGATTTTTCTACATGGCAGCGTCCCAAAGTCGATAAAGTGCAGCCCTCACCATTCCTAGTGGGACGATTTTGAGAGTTTGCCAAACTCTCATGGCCCAAATGTTAAACCAAAACCCCAAATAATCAAATATCTTTATACTTGCTGTGGGATAAGATGTTTTAGTGTGCAGGGGAGAGCTGAAAGACTGTTACCCCCTTGGGGTGGGGGCACATCTAGGCCATACTGGTTGGTAGCCACCACCCCAATATATATATATTTTTTTAATTCCCTGGCATCTAGTAGACTTTCTGCCCCCCGGGTGTGGATCAGGGGTAATTGCCCCATCTGCCCATTAGTGGGCAGAACACCTTTGGCCCCATTTATTTGGAATGGGTGTATGGCCATACACCTACCCTCTTATTTTGGAAAGAAAACTTCCCTGGTCCCTGGTGGGCTTTCTGCCCCCCCCTTGGGGCAGATGGGCCTTCCAAAAATAGGCCCACCTGCCCCTAAGGGGGGCAGATATGGCCAACAGTAATGTGTCCCCATGGGGAGCGACCCTTACCCAAGGGGCTGCCCCCTAAAGAAAACACATGCGTACACCCTAGTCCCTGGTGCCTAAGTGGTTTCTGCCCCCTTTGGGGGCAGATTGGCCTAACAAAAATCAGCCCATCTGCCCCCAAGGGGAACAGAAGTTGTCTAAATACAATTTGCACCCCAGGGGAGCGACCCTTGCCTATGGGGTTGCTCCCCACCTCTAAAAAACAAACAAAAAACCCCCCAAAAAATGTATCCCGGGAGCCTAGAGGGCAGATCGGCCGAATAACAATAGGCCGGGGGGGGGGGTCAGAATATGGCCTGAAATAAATTTGCTCACCCCCTGGGAGTGACCCTTGCCTAAGGGGTCACTCCCCTTGCGTGAAATTGGCGCAAAAAAAATCCCCGGTGCTTAGTGGTTTCTGCCCCCAAGAGAAAACATCTAAATACAATTTGCCCCCCATGGGAGCGACCCTTGCCGAAGGGTTCGCTCCCCACCAAAAAAAAAAATTATCCCTGGCACCTAGAGATTTCTGCCCCCCTGGGGGCAGATCGACCTAATAACAATAGGCCAATCTGCGTCCGGGGGGGCAGAAATGGCCTAAAATAAATTTGCCTCCCCTGGGAGCGACCCTTGCCTAAGGGGTCGCTCCCCTTCCATGAATTTGTCATAAAAAAAAACTCCCTGGTGTCTGGTGGTTTCTGCCCCCCTTGGGGGCAGACTGGCCTCATAACAATAGGCCGATCTGCCCCCAAGGGGGGCAGAAATGGCCTAAATATAATTTGCCCCCTAGGGAGTGACCTTGCCTAAGGGGTTGCTCCTAAACTCTAACATAACAAAAAAAACAGAAAAAAAAGATCCCTGGTGCCTAGTGGATTCTAACAACAATAGGCCGATCTGCCCCCGGGGGGGCAGAAAATGCCTTGCAAAATATTGCCCCCCTGGGAGCAATCCTTGCCCAAGGGGTCGCTCCCCTTGTGCCGGTTTCATTTTTAGAAAATATCCCTGGTGTCCTGTGGGCATTTAAAAAAACAGATCGCTTTACGATCCGGCTTTTGATATGCTTTGAGAGACTTCGAAGTGAAGGAAATTCCTTTCCTTCCCTTTGAAGCTTCTCAGGCCCAAATCACATGATAGGAAGAGAAATGCTTTGCATTTTTTTTCTGATTGCGCTGGAAGCTGAGCTTCCAGCGTGATGGGGAAGTGGCCTCTGATGAGGTCAGCGTGCAAATGCACGCTGATGTCATCAGACGTCACTGGGGGGGTCAGGGGTGGAAGGGGAAGGGCTTCCCCTTCCATCCCTGCCTTTAGGCTCCCTCTGAGCTCAGTGCCAAGGACGTAATGGTTACGTCCTCGGCACATGAGCACTGTGCCGGTGGATGTAACCATTACGTTCCCGGTACAGAAGGGGTTAAGGATGATCCCTACTAGTGCAGGCCCATCTCCCTGATAAACTCTACGGTCAAAGTGATGGGAAGACACCTGCTGAGTAGGTTATCCACGTGGGCCGGTTACCACCACCTCCTTTCCAAAGTGCAATACTGTTTTCAGCCTGGCAAGGGAAGGATGGACAAAGGTCTGAACCTTTACTTACTCCTAACAAAGTACACCAAGTCCAAGGTGGGCTCTCTCGATTTCTGGTTCATGGACTTAAGTTCAGCCTTTGATGGGTTACCAGGACCAAGCTCTGAAACATTAGGCTGGGCATGGGTTTTGATACGTCTGTGATTGCAATTCTCAGTGACCTTCATGCTGATCTCACAGCTACTGTCCATTATGGCCATCAGGGGAGTGCATGACCACATCTTCCAGGGGTGGCCAGCAAGGTTATGTCTTGGCACCCTTCCTTTTTGCATTATATATATAAACAATTTGGAGGAAGTCTGCTTTCCTGAAGGGCATGATCTACCTATGTTGAATGGTTGGCCCATACCTCTGCTACTCTATGCCCATAATGCTGTCCTGATTCCCGGAACTACCCTTGGTCTACAGTGACTCTTGAGCAACATTGTTCATTTCATAGACAGCCTCCATCTCACCACAAATTATACTAGGTCTAACATCATGGTATTTGACCCGAAAAGTACTAGAACGCATTCCATCAAAGGTAACAAGCTCAGCAAGGCAAAGAGATTTTCCTATCTTGGATTCTTTTTGACTCCTCCCTTTTCTGGTCTCCTTTGACCAGTGCTGCTAGAAAGCATGCCTTCTCAAGAATCCGTGCTCTGATTTTTCACTTTGCCTCTAAATTAAGGCAAAAATGTGTACCAGCAATGTTGAAAATCTACCAGGCTAAATTCCTTACCATTGCTTTCTATGGCGCTGAGGTTTAGGGATATTCAAATTTATTGCTGCTACAAACTGTGGAAAATAGGTTTCTTAGGCGCCTGCATTCATTGCCTTGCAATGTGTCCTCTTTTAAAGTCCATGAGTGAGCTAGTGATTAGTGACGCAGACCGTCATGACCCATGATACGGCCTGGCGGTGTTCTGCTGGTAGACACTGCTGCTAACAGCAGCGTCCTGCCTCCTGCCAGGGGACCCCCTGAAATCAGGTAAGTCGGGTGCTCTGACAGAGGAGGGGGTGAGGGGTGTTGTGTGTGTGTGTAGGGGTGTGCATGTGTGCATGTATGTATGTAAGTGTGTGTGGATGTGTGTGTGAATGGATGCATGCATGAGTGGATGAATGTGGGTATGAGTGTGTATATGCGTGTGTTCAATGGTGCGTGAAGGTGCGTGTATGTTGGGGGGGTCTGTAGTGGGAGAGGGGGTGGGGGAAAACCAGGGGAGGGGACGGGGTGGGTAAGACCCCTGTCAGTGACAGGGAAGGAATTCCCTTTCACAGATAGTGCCTACTGCCATGGTTTTTGTGGCAGTAAGGAAGCCACAAAAACCATGGTGGTAGGTGGGGTCATAATCCCGTGGGCGGGCTAGTGACGGCCGCCTGGTTGGAGACTGAAGTCTCCAGCCCCGGCGACTGTTACCGCCGTAGCAGACGGAGTGGTACATTGGCAGTTTGGCTTGAGCCAAACCGCCAATGTCGTAATATGGGGAAATATACTGCCACCCTGTTGGCAGTACATTTCTCCATTTTACGGCCATCCGCCAGGGTTGTAATGAGGGCCTATGTACTTTGTCCTTTTTATTTGACCATGTGCAAACATTTTTTAAAACCAGTTTTGAATGAGCATAACTTCTTAGCTAGGCCTGCCTTGCTACATCTTGCAGATGCTGACTGATATCAGAATTTCCACCATGTTGCTTGATTTTTTAAATATGCCATTATAATGAGGAATTCTATGATTCTAGATTGATATATTGGTTTGATTGGTTGTTTTTGCCTTTTTTGTTGTTTTAAGCTGCAACAATGTATAGTTGATTTGCATTATGATAAATTCACGGATAATATTTGTAACTTTTGTGATTTACTGATATCATCCTGTTTTATTGTTATTTTGATGTATTTGTTTTAAACTGAATAAAGATTTTGATTGAAGTGGAGCAAACATCCAAACATTGCTGCATGCAAAAGAACCAAACAGGTGGTCGGTCTCCTTGCTGGCTAAATTTTTTTCATATCTCTGAACACTTACAGCCATTGTGTCTAACCAGAACCAGATTAAAGGATTTTTTCTCTCTGATAAAGGGGAATAATTTGTTATCAGAGGGGTTTAAGATATGAGAGCATGATGGAAAGTGCATGCATGGGACCACTGCTGTTTCATCAGAGCTTGCTCACAAGAAAGTGACATATTTCCAGACCAAAATGGAAAACAAGTGCAACTTCTCCTAAAAATAAACTCTAAAAATGTTAGCTTTCTAATTACTGTGGTAGGCTCAAGAAGAACTATGGGCCTGATTTAGGACTTGGTAGATAGAATACTCTGTTGCCAAAATGACAGATATCCCGTCTGCCGTATTATAATCCCCATAGGACATAACGGGATCATACTATGGCAGATGGAATATCTGTCACATTTGTGATGAAGTATTTCCCTCCTCCATTTTCTAAATCATGCCCTATGTCCCCAATCTTGCCCTCAACAAAGGACATCCCTTATACTCAATAACTAAATAGTCTCTAATGCATCTGTTTTTTAGCATATTTGAAAATGAACATCCAGTTAGTTATATAAAATCCTTATTGACAGTGAAAACATGCAACAGTAAAGAAGTCTCAGTATATGTATAACATCCTAATTAAGCACTGGTGCTTCAACAGAGCTTGTTCACAAGAGCCTGTTCACTGTAGATGGCTGGATGCGCTTTGGCCTGGTAAGTAAGTCCCTTTCAAAATAAGCTCCAAACAGCCAAGCCCCTGATTACAACAGTCACCTTAGAATGGAAGAGTAATTCTTTATTTAAATGAAATGCATCTATTGCTGGTATTTCACTTCACAATGTGCACAAGGCAAAACATTGAAGTTGTGAATATTGACTGTGCTTTGAGTGTTCTTTTCAGATGCAAAATTGTCCTTCATGCATCGTAATGAATGTGGAGGGAAATACTCAAACAGCCAAACGACAGTGGGTGAATTTAAAACACTCTGGCCCGTATTAACAAATATCACAAAGGTAAATTTACACTTTTAGTGTAAGTTTACTATTTTGTTTGCTATTCACAAACTTCAAATGCAGTTTTACATGTATGACATTTGAGACTGCAGACAACACCACATATTCTGCAGTCTTCAAGAAACTACATTTAAAATTGCACTCAGAGTTTGTGACTAGCAAAAAAAATAGTCAACTTACACCAAAAGTGTAAGTTTACCTTTGTGAATAAGGCTCACTAGTGGGATGATCCACAATGTGACTGTCAATGACTGAAGTGGCCTGAGCCAAAGAAGGCAATAGCTGAATAACACTGAACCAAATCCCCTTCATGTGTTGAGTAGGTATTGACTGCAATATGTGTGCCATTTTACATCAAGGCTAATAACAAAGCATGCTTACTGGAGACATTTTCAGCCCACCATTTGACAAAGGTCTTGGTTTGCTCCTCCCCCTACTATGATGGGGATTTGCTCTTGCTTTTCTTGATGGTCACTGATTTATGTCTTGTGTTTCCATCATCCCTCTCCTTGTTTTTGACTTTGAAATCCTGTTCTGTGATGCTGGAATGGTTGACAGTGGAGCTGTGAATTATTGATGTTCTTCAGCTCAGAGTTTGCCATCTGCCTTTTTGGGCTTGTGGAAGATCAGACCACCCATTTTCACCGGCAGTATTGTTGGGCATATTAATAACACTGGATATGGCTTGGTTGTTCTGAGATGAGGATGCGCATCATCAGTAATTTCAGAGGTGGTGGTGACCCCAGCAGCGGAAGCCTACTGAGTATTCACTACCATTGTTCCATCCCTCCAAACACCTGCTTGCGGTCAAGCTCATATTCTGACAAGAAGCAGGTAAGGAAATTGTTTCTCATCACCATTGGAAGGAGGATTTTTAACTTATAATTGAAATTATGACGCTACTCGTGAGCTTTCCTTTAGCGTACTTCCAACAATGATGATGCATAAAGACCATGTTAAGGTGTGGAGCAAATGGCTGCTTTATTAGGACAGGAGAAAAAGTCAAAGCTTAAGTACATTGAACATATGTTAAAACACCCACGTTGACACTAATATTAGGTTAAAACTATCACCCGCACCCTGTAGCACCACCCCAACAATTGTGGCGCCACGGAGACCAGCGGCCATGGTCAGATTGGCGGTCTGCGTCTCAGATGGCATCTCTGCTGTGGGAAGCTTTTCGGGTCACGACCTGCTTTTTCGGCCGCAGAGCGACCTGAAACGTTCCCCTTTGGGCTCTGTTTCACGCTGCGCCCGCTTTTTACCCACCTAGTTTTACTTATCTGTTATTTGGCTGTTTTTCTTCTTTTCTTCTTTTTTCTTCCTTTTCTTTTTTCTTCTTTGCCCATATCTTCTCCTTCCCAGGAGTCTGTGTTTCCTTCCCTGCATGCTTTGCTCCCTACTTTTTATACTATGGCTATTTTCCCATTCACTTTAATGTGTTTTTTCCCAATCCAAGATGGTGTCTTCAATGCTTCCTGCATGTCACTTCCTGTTTGTCAGTATATAAGCACAGTTGGTCTTCTGTTCCTTGCGTTGCAAACACTTCCGTCGTGGTTGTGCTCCTCGATCCCATATCCTGTGGTTTTGGACTTCAACTGTTTTTCTCTGCCTGCAGTTCTTGTTCCAGACTTTTTTGTGCCTCTCTTTTTTCTTTTACATCTTTTTCAGAAGTTCCTTGATCTGAGGTTTTTCCCAAGTTTATTTTTTTTTTCTCTGAGACTCCTTCTGGAGGTTACGGCCTGCTTGGGGTTATATTATCAGCAGCACCGTAGCTACTCGAAAGGGTCGCCCCTACCTTAGTCAATCCAGAACAAGCAAGAAACCAGGTGGTGCCCAGAGACTGAAAGATAACAGCGGTAAGAAGCATTCAGGTTGAGACAATAATAAACAACCCCCGAAAAATCTTCCAAACGTTTGTATCACCATCCTCTCTCATGTTATCTACTGTACACGCATGTCAGCCTCATTCCATCTTTTCCCTGTGTTCCATCTGCCAAGGTCTGATCTGCCCTGCCCCAACTCTTCCAGCCCAATCTGTGGTCCTTCAGCTTTCCTGCCACCTGTCCTGAGTGACAAATGAGAAGCTCTGCTACCATTCCAACTGTCCACAAAGCATGCATAAAAAAGGAAAGAGCCCTATCTACTAAAGCTATGAAAAATCTACACAAGCCTTATTATGATGTGGCTAAAAAATAGGGGGGGAGGGGAAGGAGAGGGTCCCAATTCTAACTACACCTTTATATTGTCTCCCTTCCTGAAAAAATCACAGTGTGCCATATTGTGATTAGAACTGTCAACTGAGGGAAAAGAGAGCATGTCAAAAACCCCACCCCCAATTCTAAAATGACAAATCACAGACGCCACTTGGGCCTGGATCACCTCACCCACCTGAAGAATGCAGGAGGTGCATGTCCTTACGGACACTACCCCTATGGCCTAATCGGGCAACGATGATGCATAAAGACCATGTTACAGTGTATAGCGAAAGGCCACTTTATTAGGACTGGCAGAGCAGTCAAAGCTGAAATACATCAAACAGATTTAAAAAATCCCCTGCTTCACTAATGCAAGGTTAAAACTATCACTCCACACCCTTAAGCACTCCCCAATGATAAACAACCACGAACAATCATCTAAATGTTTTTCTTACTACCCCCTCTCATTTCATTCTCCGTACACTCACGCCTGCCCCAACCATCTCTTCTCTATGTACCGTCTGTCAAGGTCTGCCCTGACCTGCCACAAATCTTCTGGCCCATTCCATGATCCTTCAGCTTTCCTGCCACCCAGGAAAAAACCCTGACAGGATGTTTCTTCTGCCTCCCCCCCCACTATCTGGAAAGAAAACTGGTTGCACAATATGTGTGCAAAAATCACATCTTGTTGTTTCTTTCATGAATCTTTAAAAAATGTAGTTGACTCCGTGTTAGCAAAACACTGCATAAAGCTGTTGCCCTAACAGCCTGAAACTGGCTCTTGGACATGATTAGTTGTTGCCTGAACAATTTAACAGGTAACAACATTTTAGCACCCATGAGGGACCAACAATTGCTAAGAGATACAGTGCATTTCTCCTAAAGTAGAGATGTACCCCATCTTACCTGTAGAACATAAAATCTTCACTTTTTGTATCACTGTGCTTTATCACCCCACATACCTTTTGCTTGCAAAAACGCCTCATCTCCAGATTTACTTTCCTTCTGGCTCCTACAACTGCAGTGTATTTTTCAATCCCCCTCCAGTCCCTCCTTGGCATAAAGGTGTTCAAAATATATACTTGCCAGACTACCTTTTACCAATCAATTTCAGATCTTTTTTCATTTCTTTTAAAAGCCCCAAGCCTGATAATTGCACCAAACCATTTTCCCAAGGTGAATCAGAAAAACATTTGACTATGGCCTCCCAGGCATCAAAGAAAATAGCCATGGTTATAGTTGTCTCCATTTCGTTTTCCCCTTTCCCCACCAATAAATCATCTCTTCTGTTGAACAAAAGCCCACATTTTTCCTGAAGGGATGAATTGCCATTTGTTGGGCTGCCAGTTTGCTAAAAGAATGTCCAATAATCCACGGAGAAAAGAGACAAACCTGGCCTTGATGTGCAACCTGTAATGGAAAAGAAAAGCAATTACCATCCATGATTTAATTGTGCATCTGAATATCCCTAATGTAATGTTTATAGCATGCTGAAGACCATCTACCCAACATGTTATCATCTTTAAGTGAGAAATCCAGTCTGTGCGCTTCTGATGCTGCACCAATCCTAAATAAATGGATGCCAAAATCTCTCAGATCCTCCCCTGTGTCAGACAAATCTTTCTTCATTATTGCCAAGACTTGATGAGACGTTAGTCTTTTACCATACAAATGCGTAAAAATAAATTCTGAAGAGGCACCACACACTTTTTAAGCTTATCAAAGCTGCAACCCGCCAAATGCTATTTGTTATGTTATAAAGGCGAATACTAGCTCCTTTGCCCAATTGGTCTGTTTTGGATTTTTTAAGGTACAGACATAAACGGTCAACTCGTCCTTCAACATTTTCTACCGTCCTACCTTCTCCTGCGCCTCTACCTAATAACTCCGATATGCGAAAAGTACCAACAAATAGCCGCAACATACAGTTTCAAAAGTTGTGACTTAAATTCTGACCAACACAACTAAGGGCCTGATTCTAACTTTGGAGGACGGTGTTAAACCGTCCCAAAAGTGGCGGATATACCACCTACCGTATTACGAGTCCATTATATCCTATGGAACTCGTAATACGGTAGGTGGTATATCCGCCACTTTTGGGATGGTTTAACACCGTCCTCCAAAGTTAGAATCAGGCCCTAAGTGTATTTAATTCTCAACAATTTTGTTATCTTCTTATATGTTATTGGTTCTCTCTTTCTGGGGCATATCTTCCTTTCTTTCACCCAACCTTGTAAAATATGACATCTCATTTCACCTGCAGGTGGTTTGTATCCCCAGAAAACTTTTCCATAAAAATTGATCCCTGCTAGTTTCCCAGCAATGGTAGTGGGAGATATCCCTCAGTCAATATTGATCAGAATAAAATGACTAACATCTTGTCATCTCTGCTCCAATTCCCAAATATTTGCACCATGTCTCACTGCCCCACTGTTTTGACATTCCTCCCAGACCATACTTCTGCCCTCTTGGATTTGAATCTAGAATGCCGGCTTTCATTCTGGGCACCTATTCCCTTCCCAAAAAAGTGCAAAGCCATCCGCACCTCAGTAACTATTTCAATTTCACAGTGATAATCCTCATCAGCTAACCACATGGTGATGTCATTAAAAACCTTCAGAAACATTCTCCATACCCCCAAGTCTGCCCCTACAGAAGATGATATCCTGGCCATGTGATAGGATGGTTTGGCTCCACAGATGGCAAAACCAGGCCTCCTACAAAAAGATCTACTAGTGCGTACCACTTTGCAAGCACAGTTGAGGTGACCTAACAACTTTTGAGTTTGTCTCAACTGTAAATTTGGCTCTGCCATTGCCTCATCCAACAACAGAAGTAGCTCTTAAAGTTTGTTCTGAGGTATTGTAGCATGAAGCTCAATTCCCACAAATGTAATTGTTGTGTGGAAACTGTCTGCTTTTCTGATATTAATGGTAGCCCAACCTTACTTGACAGTCCTTGAAACTGTTAGAGGGCCCAGCTGCATTGATCAGATTTTCCACATCACAAAAAACAAGAAATCATTTAGGTAGGAAGCTACTTGTTCAAACTTAGTTTTGGCTGGAAAGCATCATTGTAGGTAGATACTAAAACATTCAAGCAACCTGCAAGAAACTTCACAACTCATTGCCAAAGCCTTATCCACAAATATTGGACCATAAATTTGTATCAGTAGAAGTGAGAAATTAAGTGGGGGTATTGGAAGGATCCGAAAAGCAGATTTTATGTCATACTTGGCTAATTAAGTCCAGGACCTCATTGCCTGATCAATAGCATTGCCACATCAAGAGAAGCAAATTACACCAATGCATCCTACCTAGCAGTAAACTAATTCACAAAAGAATATTAGGGCAAGGAAGAATGGTGAATCATTCTATATTTCCCAGAGCTTTCCTAGGGACAATACCCAGAGGGGAGATCTTGTGATACTGCATGGCCAGTAGCTAAGAGGACCTGTTATCCTTCCCTTCGCTACTTCCTTATTCAATTTCTCTCTTATCACATGTGGAAATTTCTTGGTCGATTTTCAAATTATCTGCAAATCTACACTGCCTGGGACTTTGATAACTCAGACTGAAAGCTGTCTTGAAACCCCATTCCAAAGTTAACATGTCTTGTCTGTTTGAGTAGAATTCTAACCATGAACAAAAGACGTCTATGTTAATTGGAGTAAAAGCCCTTTTGATCTGGCTGCTTGTAACCTCTTCTACCTCTTCCTTGTCCCATGCACCCGTTATTTGCCTACTACCCAAAGCAATGAAGTACTGTGTGTTTTCCACTACATTTAGCACATGTGCTTGTATTTGAATGAACTTCTGGGGCAATAACCCCTGTTAAAGCTCCAACAGGCTCCTGAATTTTGTGTGAATTGCTTGTTCCAAAAGCCCACCACCCCCAGGAGTGGGTCTGTTAAGAAGTGGCAGGTAGTGAACTCTAAGCCGCTAGCTGTACGCAATGTCAGAGGGGGGTGTTCAGGGTATATCCATTGAACACACAACTCACTATTTACCCCCCTCAAGATTTATCTACTTAAACTAAACCTGGCCCTGAATTTCCTTGTCATAGTGAAGCAAGGCGTTACCCCCATAATTCATGTTCACTTTCTGAATAATATCCATGTATTTAAATATGGATACTGATCTAGAAATTTGTCACACAAAACATTTGCATATATATGAAATGGTTCCATCCATGTGTCAATGTTTATGGGCACCCTTGTCACTATGATAACTCGCAAGACTCTCAATTAGAACCTTCTTTAGCCTGTATCTCCCTGTGTAAAAGTTTATATATGTCTACATATTCACCATATCTTTTCTTTCGTCTTTCATGAGGGCATGGACAAACACTGAACATTCTGAACTGGATGACCCCTCCTCTACTGTTGTTTGTACCTCCTCATCTTTCATCTTTTCACTTTTCTTATTATTATCAGAATTATTGTTTTCTTGTGAACAAACCTTTCTTTTCTATTTTTTCTGATCACCCAAAAACTCCTCTGTTCCCACTCTGTTGTCTTTCATTTTGGTACTGACACTTTTGTCCACCATCTTCATAACTTTTTGATTCTCTCCTATATCACAACATTTACACCATTCTAGCTCACTTGGTTGATAACTTTGCTTATCTCCATCTGTTGACTGACCTCCTTTGCCCATTTCAATCTTCCCTGTCTTTCTGACTTCCGCTTACATTGGAAGTCCCTTCCCCCTCCACTTGGATGATTTGCTTATTTGACACTCAACATCGTGCAATTCCTCATCCACCTCCTCATAGTCCAATTTGACCTCATCCTCCAGTCAGTTTCCATGCTTTTACTACCACTCAGTCTTTAACCATCACCAATACAACCATCAAATTCATTCCAATCAATCTTCTTACAAACAAAGTCCTGTTTGTTCTGAGTGTTCTCCCTCGTTGTCAGAAAGGGTGCGCCAAACTCCTCCTATTTATGCTGGTGCTGAAAGGCCACTTCATGCCTGACCAGTGTCTACGATCTTCGCTTGGCCTGTGAAACCTGCATTTTCCCCTCATAGCCCTTTGGGTCACCTGAACCCAAAGGAAATGTGGTCCCCTGTGCTATACTTATTGTCATGGTAGGGTCGACCAACTTGTCTTTTTCCCCTGGCACCCAAACCCATTGTACCATATTTCTGTCCTGTTTATTTGAATAAAACATTTTACAATATCTTCTTTTTCTCCTCCTAAAGTCCTATGCTGATAACTTATATTGGCCTCTGGAACATTTGCATAAATATCTTGTCTCAACATAACTGGCTCACCAGCCTCAACTTGTCCCACTGTGCCATCAATTTTGGTTACCAGTTAAATTTTTTAAGCCTACCCAGGCTTCACATTATGCTTTCCCAGTCCCTCATGAATTGATTATTTGTTTCCTTAGCTTTATTCTGTGCCTGTAACAACACCGCAGAATATTGCTGGCCCTCTAAAAAAGTAAATAACTCAAGTAAAGCAGACTGGATCAGAGCTCTCAGCCACTCTTCCCCCTCAATGCCAGCCCTCTCCTAGGCTCTGACTCCTCCTGTGTTGGAAACCACACACCTTGTTTCAGGCAGATGCTACTTCATCTGCAGCTGGTGCTATGCTGCGAGTACACCCTAAACAAAATGCTTCTGTCACCCTCTCCTCCCCAGGTAAATTATTGTTTTTAGGCAGTGTTTCCTCCTTAAAAAGTACTTACTGCCCTCCCTCCCCAGGTGATACCCGCTACGGCAAAGCCCCTGCTGCTTCCCTCAATAGATGAGTGAGGCCAAACCAGGCCTCAAAAAGGACCCGGGGTGAAGTAAATCTTACCTACTGCCTCCATGAGCATTTTTAAGGCTTACCGCACTGCAGCACTTTGCTCTGACATAGCACCTACGGCCTTAGTAGTTCAGTTCTAATTATGCCTTTCTAATCTCTCCCTACCTGACAGGACCACAGTGCTCCATATTGTGAATAGAATTGTCACCTGAGGGGAATGAGTGTGTGCCAAAAACCCCTATCCCAATTCTAAAATGACCAATCACAGACGCTGCACGGTCTGGATTTCCTCACATGTCCAAAGAATCCAGGGGGTGGTAGCCCTATTTTGCAAAAATTGTACTGGAGAGGCTCTTCTGCACCTCTCCTGTGAAATCAGGGCATAGTGACTACAGTGCTTTGGGCAGGACCAGCCAGGCCCAGGGTCCTACATAATGTAGCGTTACCTCGAGCCCTTCATGGTGCACTAAGTTTGAACTGTAAGTGTGTCAGGCCAGAGCCCATCATTGCGATCTTTGGGGGTACAAGTGAGCTTCATTATTGGGGATTTATTCCAGAGATAACCCCCCAACAAATCTGGAAAGTGGGTAGTAGAATCATCACAATTCTTTTAAAGAATTAATTCAAATTGCCAATGCTCTTGATTATGTTCCATGAAGAGCCACAATTTCTGGGGCAAGAAAAAAGTTGTACAGAAAACCTCCACCATCAGTGGAAAAAGAAAAATTATTGGGAGGTCAGAAAACTAAGATCCCTACAAATTATCATCCAGGTGGAGGCAGTGGTCCCTGTTGTTCAGGGTACCCCTCACTTAGAAACCCTCTTGTAAAACAGTAATGGTAAAAAGATTTACTCTATAACACAAGACATAGCCCCATTGGTCTTATCTAGAAGAGTCTTTGGCCATGATTTAGAAGTTGGTAGACGGTAATACTCTATCACAAAAATGTCAGATATTCTGTCTGCTGTATTACAATCACATTCAATCCTATGGGGATCGTAATATGGCGGACGGGATAGCCATCAGGTTTGTGATGAGTATTCACTCTAAGATCTAAGTGAGGCCCTTTGTTTGGAAACACTTTAGCGAAAAATCTAAAGATGAGTTAAACCTAACTCTCCCACTGTCTGTGCAAGGAGCCTGAAATTGGCGGATTTAACTTGAATGGAAGTACCTTTGGCTTACAGCTAGAGGGGGAGACCCCGGCCTACGAGATATATTATTATCTTCTTCCTCCAGAATCTGGCCTTTGTTATGTTATATTGTATAGATTTTTAAAGCACAGCTAATCACCTGAAGGGTAACCAGGTGCTAGAGCAAGTGAGAAGGTCAACTGCAAGGTCGTAGTTGAAGAGTCGGATCTTTAAGTGCCCTTTCACACAGAGCTCTCCCTTATGAGCTATCAGTAGATCTGTAAACATCAAAGCTGCAGGAGGCACAGGACTAAAACAAAGGGAAGATTGTTTGAAGTAGTACTTTGAAGTAGTACTCCTAATGAAAACACTGAAGGTAACTTTTTGCTCACCCAATCCACTCAGCTTCTCTTTCAAACTTAAACATCTCAGCTGCCCCTAGGGCCTCAACATTGGACGTTCCATTACTTTTGCACAAACTGGCCTGTTGCAAATCCTAAAGCCGATAAATGCTTGTATGCCTTCTTTGGTGCATTCTGTTGAGGCCTCAGATGATCCCAAATGGGCAACAAGCCTCTGGGGAAAATAAATGGGGAGGGTTCAGCTCTCAAAATGTATGTTTCAAAAGTCCCAATGTCAGTTAAAAAAGAGGTGACTTAACCATGTCTCAGGCCTGACATTGCAAGGCCTTTGTGTACAGTTTCACTGCCACTTTGACTTGACATTTAAAGTTACTTGCCAAGCTTTCAATCCTTTTATTACATATAAGTCACCCCTAAGCAAGGCAGTAGGTAGCCAATAGGGCAGGGTGCTATATGAGTAAAGGGCAGGACTTGTACTGGTAAGTTTGACATGTCCTGATAGTGAAAAACTCATTTTTCACTATTGTGAAGACTGCTCCTCTCAAACTCCAGCATTGGAAATTCCCTTTTACACTTTTAAGTGATTATTTCTGATCTAAAATGAGTAGAATTGTCATGTTTGGTATGGCTGTAATGGGAGTGAGACATCCTGCTTGCTGGTGAAGTAGGATTAAACATTACTAATTTAAAAATGCCACTTTTAGAAAATAGGCATTTCTCTGAACTTACTGCTTTCTGTGCCTTACAGCCTGTCTCCAATCCAGGTCTGGTCTGAGCTGGTTGACAGCTCATCTTGTGCATTCCACCCAGGCAGCCATAAAAACAGGCCACTCAACTGCATCTGCATTCATCTGCATACTCAAAGGCGTTCCTGTTCAGGAAGGGTGGAGGGGCTCTCATTTACACTTCAAAGGCCAGTGTCCTGACCTCAAACAAAGGGATGATCACCCCCCTAGATCTCCTGGCAAACAGGACTGGGTTGGAAAGAGAACTGGCACGCTTCAAATTCACTCCTTGAAGTCTCGTCTCCTCCACTAAAATCAGACACTTCTGGACCTACAACTAGACTCTGTCAGAAGTACTGCCATGCTGCCCAAAGGTCTCATCTGGACTACGTTTGCCCTGCTGCCCGTTGCTGGAAGGATTCTGCCTTCCCTCTCAAGTGATCTCCTAGTGTTTGGACTGAGCTTGCCTCCTGATAAGAAATGTCAAGGTCATCAAAGATTTCACCAGAGAAAGAAAATCCACTGCGCTGGAAAACCTACGCAACATGTGCAAAATCGATGCATCACCTACAGAATCAATGCAGTGTCTGTATCACAGCTGAAAGATTGCTGCAGCACTTGTTTTATCATTGCAGCACATTTTTTGATTTTCCACACATCATCCCTGGGTGTCCACATGTCCTCTCACCGCAGTAAGGAGTCAAGGCTGCACACCTGGAAACTGGTGCATCACCTTGCCTGCGGGGAAATAATTGACTCTTCAATGCTGCCATGCTGAGAAATTGAAACATCGCTTTACTTTCTGATGCATCACCTCCTCTGTGGCCCTCTGCATCATTATTTTTGACAATCCCAGGTACTTTGTGCTAAAAAGATGTGCACATTGATTCCTATGGACTAAGACTTACTTAAACCTCTAAAAAGTGACATCTTGAATTGTGCATACTGGATTCTTGTTGTTTTTGTCTTATTTTATTCAGATAAATATCTGAAATTCTATTTTTCTAAACTATGTGTGGGGTTCTGTTTGTGGTGTTGTCACTGTGTTACTGTATGAGTTATTGCACAAATACTTTAGATATTGCCTTCTAAGTTAAGCCTCTCTCCTCTGTGCCAAGCTACCGAAGGGTGAGCACAGGATGAGTTAGGTTGTGTTGTGACTTACCCTGACTAAGATTGTGGTCCCTACTTGGACAGGGTGCATACCTCTGCCACTACTGTGAAAAATACCCAAGTCATTCAGTTGTTTAAATATTTATAGAGAATCTTCTTATTTTGCCATTATGACAGTGTCCCTCACTCTAAACGTATATGTAGCAGAGAGCAGCCGAACGCTGACCACATGTAAAAACAAATTTTCTGCAAAGGATTGTCCTCTCATTTCGCTGCAGAATTTCTAAGACTCTGGAGAAGAACATGAACACTGTCTTTTCCTACCTCATACTATCCATGATATCACTGTGTCCCACAGGCAAAGCATTATTTGCCTTTTGCCTGGACTCCATTCTTGCAAGACTAGTGGCTTTTGATCTTCATGATTGAACTGGAGCTTGGCTGTAGAAAGCATGACAGATCAGCCTGAGAAAGCATGGTTGATCAGCCTGGAGGGCGGATACACAACTGGAGAGCTTTTGTTCTTGTCAGTCTAAACACACTGCAGTGGCACACAGTGATTTTGATCTGAAGATAATTTTAAATATTGCTGCTGTTGATGCTGTCCTTGAAGAACACCTTTTCTTCATTATTATTTGCTAATTAGTCTAGTTGAATAAATGCAGAAGCACCAACAGCCAGAGCCATTTTAAGTCCAGGGAAGAGACCTGCCAGTCACATATGTTGCTTTTACAAGACAATTTGAGGGCAATATCTCCACAGCAGATGGGATGTTATAGGAGTTTGGTACAGGTTAAGGCACACAGACAGGATGTAGAACATAGGAAAATCAGCTACACAAAAATTAGTAGAGAAATTTGCCCACATATGAAAAGGAAGTTCTACACATACCATTCCTATATGCCTATTTTTAATAGCGATACATTACCAATGAATACATGAATGTACAACTCACAGTACTGCCCTTAACTTCACACTAACTGATAAACAAAATTCATTTACCTCCTATTCCTTGAAATCTATAAATACGTACTAATCACCTCACCATCTACACTTGACTTTGACAGAATGGTGACATACCAGACTTCATCACCCCAGTCTAGCCCAAAGTTCTGTCCCATGCATTAATTTTTCCTCTTTCCTCAGTTAACTCTCATAGTGTGACCTGTGACACAACCACTTTGCCTCCTGAATTTGTTTTTACATTTGACATCATCAGGAGCAAGCTTCAAACCCTCCTTACTCCCATCTTTTCCAACAAACTCAACCATTTGTGCCATCTCAGTCCCCATCTCCACCTTCCCAGCCAAGCTTACCCACACACCATAGTCTGCTATTCCACCCCCCTACCTGCTGAACCACTTGTGCCCTCAAGCAATCAAGATGCTTGCACTCTCTATCAGACAATCTTTCTCTCTCTATTAACTCATTAAATGTTCTCTACTCTCCAGAAGCTATCTGGAATACTGTTGATATGCATCAATCATACAATTCCTAATGAAACTGAATACTGTCATTTTTCCTCTGTCCAATTATTGCTTCTTTTCCATAATCACCTTTTTGGCCGAGAAACATAAGCAGCGGTTCAGATACCCTCCATGTCACCTCCGTTAGACTGCTCAAATCCATAAAAATTGGTTTTCTCTAAATACCATCATAAATGGGGCTACAGTTTTTGTATCTGTCTACTATAACTATCTCAACTCTTTCCTCATTCATCTCAATCTCTTAGCACTATTAAAAATAGTCAACTACTATGCTAAATATTCTCACCTCTGCAGGCATCACTAGTATAGCACTGTATAGGTTCTCTTCCAATATCTTGATTTACTCATCCTTGCCTCCTATTGTTGTTCAAATCCATCTCTTACATGCCTACCAGAGGACAGCCTCTAATGCTCTGTCCTGGGTTTTCTTCTGTTATCTTTCAACATCACATCCCTTGGCAACATTACCTTTTCAATTAACTTGACCCATATTGCAAAGACTGGTATCGTTCTTCTTCCTAACATTTACTCTACATCTACTACTGAATCTTTGGCTACATTACAGGAATGAAGCACTGGATGGTTCTATGTGCTCTTATGCTTTACTCATCCTAGGCTGAAATAATATACTTTCAAGTATCCTTCACATTCTGCTCACCTCTACCAACAGGCCCACAATAAACACATTATTACACCCTCTTTCTTTTAGGAACCTGAGGGAGAAATTCAGTTCCAACATGAGAATGCATTCCTTCATCATCTCTGCTGCCAGGTTCCAATTACAGTATATTTAGGAAATCCACCCACTTCTCTTCTTCATTACTGGCAGACAACTGATTAGCACACTAGGTACGAGTATAGTTGATTATTGAAACAGTCTTGAAAGCAGTGTTTCCATTCAAGGAAACTACTCATGGACTGTAGTGCCACAACAGATGACAATCAATTTAGTGTTCTGCTGCTGAAAACACAAGACTTCAGATGTCTTTCACTCTGTCATCAGGTTTCTTCGGACCGGAAGGCTAATGCTATGGGAAGTACATCATCCACTATCCCCTTGATCTCTACAAACCAGCATAAAGCAGAGGAGATGTAAATTCCTGGGCATTGTTTACCTCCTTCAATCCCTTCTGTTGGACTTGGCACTCTGGCAGAGATTTCTAAATGTTTTGGTGAATAGAACTCAGTATACTTTACTACTGCTAACAAGTGTTTAAATGCTTGTGCTCACTCCTCTAATCATGATAGAATTGGCTTACACCCGACTGGCACACTTAATTTACTTATGAGTCCCTAGTAAAGTGGTACTACATGTTCCCTGGGCTTGTAAATTAAATTCTATTAGTGTGCCTTTAGCATGTATTGTGCCACACACTTAATACCCACTTAACAGCTTAGCGACTGCAGTTGCAGCCTCAGGTTTGGCTTGAGAGGATAGCTGTTTAGGAAACCCACATCAATTACAGCAGTTTTTGGGGGTACTTTTGACATCAGGCAAAGCAACACTAATTTTTGGGGCACACAGGATGAAGCTCGACTACTTCATGTTGCTTCTTACTTGAATGACTTGATATAGTGCACAACCACAACTGCTTACGGAGACTAGGACATCCCACACAACACATCACTCCTGGCTACTCTCCTGCTAGCCGTCAGATTCTTCTGGGTGCCCCTTTTGTTGTTGCCATTCTCGGCATCACCTCCTGGACCCTAAGCATCATCTCCTCTAGGCACCTCAGCACCTCTAGCATGATGTGCAAACTTCAGATGGTGTCTTCTCACCTCTGGCAAACTGCCTGTCATATCAACACAAGTCCTGGTCACACAGCAGGCCTTCTAGTTTCCTATGGAGCATTCTCTTCTTTGGTCAAGAAGGCCTTGGCACTAGAACAAAGTGGGGTGGATTGGGTCCCACTTGTGTATTAATTTCCAAGGCTGGGGATTGGATTTATGGTCCAAGGCTTTGGAACTGGTTTTGGTTGATTAGTTCCCAATTGTTTGCTCATTTCCCAGACCTGGGATGTTGAGCACACTCTCCAAGGCTTTGAAACTTGTTCCAGTTGGTTCTCTTTCACATTTCATTTTCTGACTGTCTCTTGGGCACAATGTTTGTGCAATGTGATGGTTCTTAAACTAGGTAGCAATGATGGTGGCTCCATGCGGGTGTATTAAAAAAAGGTCATAATAAAGTGTGAGATCTCCGCACTTTGCTGAAGCAGTAATCAGGGACAGACAAAAGGGCAGGTCCTCGCTAAAAACTTGCCTAACATGAACAACAGAAACTGCTGTCCCACCCCTCATCCCTACCATTTATCTAAAAGCAGCACTCTGAAAAAACTAATTTCAACAAAATAGGGTTAGGTCCCCATAATCCTGGGTAGAATTAGACCCTGTTTACATAATAAACAAAAACAATTACCTACCTAGTGTGACTTTCAAAACAGATTCATAAATACAAAGATTCAATCAATGTTCTGAAATGCAATAATCATGGTCATATTTCATATTTCAACAAATTCCACTCACCAATATTTTTCCTTCAAAGTTATACATTAACCTGGTGGCATGTAGAATTCAACAAAACATAAAGCCTGTGACTTATCAATGATGAAATGGACATTAGAGAAACAGAAGATATGCCTTCACCCATGGACAATAGTAGAAATAAAAGGTGATCATGTGTTCACACATCATAATTTTGTACAAAATGTGCATGAAATAAATTAGGTGCACTAATTACCAGAAAGCACTAGGCTGTCAAGTAAGGGAAGATAAAGCTGGGGGCTCACTACTGATCAGGCCATTCTAATTTTTAAATCAAAGTGACAGTGGCCCACTCTGTCACCCTGTCCACCTTGAACTGCCATTGAACCCCTTCCTATGTCCCCTTGGACAATGCACCTGTGCTACAAACAGACTGGAACAATACCCTGGACTTTCCTCCATCATCACCCCATGCCATTACACTTGTCCCTCCATATTTTAGCACTTAAATAAACACCCTTGGAAGAAAAAAAAGTTTGTAGTATGTCAAATTTTTCAACTATGTATTCATTTAAAGAGGTACAAACGTTGCAATTCAACTGTACAGAAAATGAGCATAGATTAATGACCTGTAGCTGGCTGCAGTGATCACACCAGGAACATATGTGCGGTTACCAACATATGCAAAATTAATTGCCAAAGGGTACATTAAGTGGGCATAGAAGTGGGAAAAAACAGCATGCCAGTGCCACAGAAATTCAAACAAATGTCATTGAAATGTGAAGTAACACTGACTTACATGTGTGTCATTGGAAGTATTGTCTGATCACTGATGTTCTGTTGTTCTCATCCTCATCCTCTGCCTCCTCATCCTCACTGTCCCCAGGGTCCGCTGCTGCCACACAGGCATCTCCAGCCTCCTCTTCCTGCAGAAAAGGTATATGGCGTCTCAGGGCAAGTTTGTGCAACATGCAGCATGCCACTAGTATCTGGCAGACCTTTTTGGGTAAGTAGCACAGTTAGATGGAGGCACCGGAACCTGGCCTTCAGGAGGTCGAAGGTCCTTTCTATTATTCTTCTGGTTTGCCCATGTGCCTCATTATAACGTTCTTCTTCCCTTGTCCTGGCATTCCTCACAGGGGTCAGCAGCCATGATAGGTTGGGGAAACCAGAGTCACCTGTAAATTTTGAGGGACAACATTTAGTCACACACTATCCCATATGAGCCACACCATTCCCATACATCAACATCTACTGGGTGGGAACCAGGGCTCACCTATTAGTCACACCCTGTGCGTCTGTTGTTGGCTGATCATATTTGGGATGCTGCTATTCCTGAGGACAAAGGCATCATGCACCAACCCTGGATACTTAGCTTTGACATGGGAGATGTATTGGTCAGCCAAGCACACCATCTGTACATTCATAGAGTGGAAACTCTTCCAATTACTGAACACCTGTTCATTCTAACAGGGGGGGACAAATGCAATATGTGTTCCATGTATCGCCCCCATTATGTTGGGGATATGTCCCATTGCATAGAACTCGGCCTTCACTGTGGCCAAATCTTCAACCTGGGGAAATACAATGTAGCTGCACATGTATTTATTCAGGGGAGACAACCCCAACACTCTTGTTAGCACTATTGAGAACATTGGCTGTGACATTCTTGCTGTCAAGCCCACTGTCACGTGGAAAGAACTAGTTGCCAGGAAATGAAGCACTGATAGAACTTGCACAATAGGGGGGATCCCAGTGGGGTGACGGATAGCTGATCAAGCTGTCAAGTCTATATGTGGGGAGAATGTGCCTGTCCTCCATTGTTGCCAAGTCCAGCAGGGATCTGTACACGGGAGTATGTCTCCATCTCCTATTCATCTGCAGCGGTAGCAATCTATGAGGCAAAAGAGTGCGCAGCCGGTCACAAACTGAACAATGGGGCCACAACAGAACTTTGCATACTGTTAACTTATAATGGGTAAGTGTGATTTGTACAGTATGTCCTAATTTCACCAGTAACGCAGCAATTATCCAGGGCCTGCCCCCCCCCTGAAATGGCATCCCCCTGTCCTGTGTGGAGGAACAGGTGGAAGTGAGGTAATTCCGCTGACGTTGTGCGCCGTTGCAGGAGGCGGTCGGGAACCGCCGTGCTAATCCTCATTGGTTAACATTGGGCCCTATTGGTTACAGTGGGCAACGGTGATCTACGCCGGTGGTGATGGTATGCACCGCCATGGATGTGACCACCATTTTCTATCTCATCCCTCATCTGCTACCTGATCTTCAACAGGAGAGGACCTACACTGCATGTGCTGCGGAGACCTATGTCTGGAACCTACCATAGCCCGTGTGACTGGGGAAAGGGCCCCAGCCTTCACTTCGGTGGAGTTGGAGAGACTGGCGGATGGGGTCCTACCCCAGTACGGACTGCTGTATGGGCCTACAGAACAACAGGTGAGTACACTGTGGGCACAATGCATGTGGCAGGAATGCATGGAGTGGTGTTTGTGAAGGACTCATGTAAGGAGGGTGGCTAGATGTCCTCTGGGCGGCGTATTGGTTGTGTGCTTGGCCATGAGTGTGTAAATGGTGATGTGAAAGTGTATGGTGGGCCATAAGTGTCACAGGCAGGACTGTTTTACTAATTCTATTTTCCTGAGTGTATTTCCTCTGCAGGTCAGCGCCCATCAAAAGAAGGGTATATGGTGTGCCATCACTAAGGACGTGCGGACCCAGGGGGTCTTCGGCAGGTGGAGCACCCACTGTTGGAACTGGAGGGAGGACCTGAAATGCTGTGCACAGAAGATCGCAGAGGCCCAGCTGGGGATGGCCTCCCAATGAGAAAGGGGTGCCCGTTGAACCCTGACCCCCCGATGGCCCGCATACTGGTGGCGGCCTATCCTGAGCTGGATGGGCATTTGAGGGCATCACAGCAGCCATAAGGGGGTGAGTACAGTGCCCATCATTACAACTTACGCATGATAGGGTGGGGTCTGGGTGGGGGATGTGTGTCAGTGGGTGCCCCTAGGCCAGGCCTGACATTGCAGCATAGGTGCCCTGGTGGCTAGAGTTCAGAAGTGATAATCTTGCTACCTGGCTCGTAGGCATCCACAACTGGTTAGGGCTGCGTGGGTCCCAGGTGTGCTGAATTTAGCGGTGTGTGCCCCTCCCCATGGCTTGGCTGCTAACAATTTCTCTGCTAATGCTATGGCATATTGCATAGGGCTGTTACCAGTGTGTGAGGGTGCTGTGTATGCCAAGAGTGGTGTTGGTGCAGCCATTGACCAAGTGTATCCTTTGTCTCTTCCCCCCCTTTTTGTTTTGTCACCTTGTCCTTATGTGCATTAGAATCATCTGGCGGAGAAGAAGAGGCACCGGCAACGGAGGGAGCTGCATCCCACAGGACCCAGGAGGCAGAGTCCACTGATGGTGAGGGCATCAGTTGGATGGAGACTGGAGGGGACAGTTCTGATACAGATACCTCCTCAGATGGAAGCTCCCTGGTGGTGGCGGACACCTCTGTGACCACCCCAGCTACAGGTACTTCCACCCCCGTACCAGCACTGCCCTCCCTGCAGCCCCTCAGCGAGTTGCCATGCCCACTCACCCTGAGGGTGGGCATCTCCTTCGTCCCAGGCACCTCAGGCCCTGCCCCAGTTAGCCCTGTTGCCCTGAGTGAGGATGCTATTGACCTCCTGAGATCCATCTCTGTAGGGCAGTCAACCATTGTGAATGCCATCCAGGGGCTGGCAGCCCAGATGCAACAGACTAATGCATTCCTGGAGGTCATTCACACTGGATTGGCGGCCCAACAGAGATCGATCCAGGTTCTGGCATCCTATCTGATGCCAGCCATTGTCCCTGTTTCTACCCTCCCCTCTCCAACTTCCTCTTCCCAGTCCCATTCTCCTCAACCCCAACCCATCCTAAGCACACAGGCAGACGAGCATGTACACAAGACAACACACAAGAGTGGTACAGGCAAACACAAGCACCACACTTCATCCCACAGGCACTCACACAAACACCATCCAGATGCAGACACACCAACATCCACTATTTCCACTGTCACCCCCTCCTCCTTCCCCACCTCCGTCCCAGTTCCGTCTAAACTCACACCTGCATGCACTACATCATCATCCACTACCAGCATCATCACCACACCAAGCAGAACACACACCTCACTGGCAGACACCTCCACAACAGCCTTGCACATGTCCCCTGTGTCCTCTCCCACTGTGTCTGTCCCCCACCCCCAAATGTACACAAACGCAAGCACTCAGACACCCAACAGACATCCACCTCACCACAGCATACAACCCATGCACCTGCACCCAAAATCAGCAGACAGACACCTCCAACTACCACTCCCTCTTCCTTCACTCCCTTTCCTTCGCCCTCTTCTTGCCCCTATGTCCCTAAAAAACTGTTTGTATCCACCACTGACCTCTTCCCTACCCCTCCCCCCCATCTTGCACGTATGGCCAGGGTGGGAAGAACCCAGCCAAGAACCTCAGCCACCCAGTCCACGGGCCCAGTCGTCACCCACCTACTCATGGTGGAAAAGGATCCAGGCCACATGTCCTGAAGTTGAAGGAGCCTGAACCAGGCAGCCTCAAGGGAAAGGAGCCTGCCCCAGCTGCGAGAAAGAGCAAGGGGCCTGCACCAGCAGCTGCTCAGAAGGTAAAGGAGCCTGCCCCAGCTGCCAGGAGGAGCAAGGAGCCTGCACCAGCAGCTGCTAAAAAGGTAAAGGAGCCTGCTGCAGCTGCCAGGAAGAGCAAGGGGCCTGAGGCAGGAACTGTGATGGAGCTCCTACCCCCAAACATGGTTGTGCAGCCATCCGAGGTTGCAGGGGATGGGCATAAGCCTCCCCCCCCCAGCAGCACCACCACCTCCAGTGGGCAGCTGTCCGAATTTGCAGGGGATGGGCAGTATCCTCCCCCCACCAGCAGCAGCACCACCACTGAGCAGCCATCACCGCCGGCGGACGGTATGTAATCCTGCCTCCATGGGATGCAGTGCAGCCTGCCCCCTACAAACCCAGTGGGTATGACACCCACCTGAGAGAATGTGACCTTGCACTTCCCAAGATCAAGAGCACAGGGCACGAGGCCCCCTACAGAACCAGTGGGTAAGACACCGACATAGCCAAAACTCCCCAGGATCAAGAGCACAGGGCACGAGGCCCCCTCCAGAACCAATGGGTAAGACACCCACATAGCCAAGACTCTCCAGGGTCAAGTGCACAGGGCATGAGGCCCCCTCCAGAATTAGTGATCAAGTCACCCACTCAAGAGACTGTGGCCTTGTACTCCCCAGGATCAAGCACAGAGCATGCTGCCCCCTCCAGAGCAAGTGGACAAGTCACCCACTTAAGAAACTGTGGCCTTGCACTCCCCAGGATCAAGCACAGGGCGTGCTACCCCCTCCAGACCAATTGGGCAAGTCACCCACTCGAGAGATTGTGGCCTTGCACTCCCCAGGACCAAGCACATGGAATGTTACCGCCTCCAGAACCAGTGGTCTTGTTACATCTCCTGGCTGAGGTGCCCTCCGTCCCCCTGAAGTGCCTGCCTATTTACCAAGTGATGCTTCTGTAGCGTTCTCTCTGTGTTGATGCAGGTGACATGTGTGGCCTTGGATTTTGGCCTGTGGTCATTTGGCCTACAAACATTGTGGACTGGGCTGTGTCCCTTTTTGTGTACATATGTATATATCTATTATCTTGCCTAACTTATTTTTCTTGATGGGTTGCTCTCATTACATCATTCACTTTTTCAAAATCATTTTGTCCTTACATTATTTATCCGAGTTACGGGGTAAAAGTGTTTTTGTGATGCTGCTGATTGTGTGTATGGTGTTGGGAGGAGGAGGGGTGTTGTGCATGTGTGTGTGTCACTGTCATTTTCCTCCCTCCCTCGCTTGTGTGCTAGGAAGCTGTACTCACCGTCGTCTTCTTCGCTGGCGTTGATGTTCATGGTGGAGCTGTACGTAGAAGATCATGGGGAAGACATGGAGCTCGGGCTCCATGGCAGTGTGGTTGTTCCCTGTGTCTCCTATGGTGAGTCCTTTCACTTCTATGCAGTGTTTCCGCCAGGCTTTTGATGTCGTTGGCACCGCCCCAAAAAGGTGGCGGTTTTCTGTGTCTAAATATGGTGGGTGAAACATTGACTTACGCCTGGCTGTAGGCGTCTACCGCCATGGTGCCTGTTGTTTCCGCCCTGGCAGTTGGTGTGGTACATTGGCTGTCTATTGGACATCTTTCCGCCATGGTCATAATTTAGCGGTTATTACCGCCGGCCTTTTGGCGGTATTACCGCCACTTTAAAACCAACCGCAGGGTTGTAATGAGGGCCTAAGTCTTGAATGCTCACGGTCTCTACCCCTGGAGAGTCACTTGTCAAAGGGAGCACCATGATTATCCAGTTGGAATACACTAGTGCTTATCTCTTCGGGATGACAGTGCCAAATGGCAGCAATCCCAAACCACACTGACACTGATGAGCTCCTTCCTGCAAAGAACCAAAAATTATTTCCGCTGTACCCCACAAACTGTTAAAAAGAGCAGAACTACTCCATGACTTCAGATTATTGCAACAACTTCTTTAAAAGGAAGAGAAAACCCTCACCTATGCCAAGGAGACACGTTTCTAGTGGAAAACGTAGCCTTGAGCCCATGCTGTAAAAAATAAAGGTAAGGTTCATAATGCTGCAATAGTACTAACATTCTTAAACATTCTTAAAAGCTGGGCAGTACGCGGAGAACAATGTCAGAGCTTGTCATGTTTTGACCAGTTGGTAAATGAGTCAGATACATTTATGTGGCGTAATATATATAAACAGCTGTCCATAGAGAACTTTAAACACATTTATAATGACATTCCAAGTAAGTTTCTGAGATAGCTGTTAGAACGTTCTTGATTGAACCAATCCTAATGTATAACCTTGACGGTTTAAAATGAATTATTCTTTAAGATCAGTGTCTCATATTTATTTAATGCTTTTTTCGTGGGCCCATTTATGTTAAAGAGACTTCAGTGGGCAGTACAGTAAATTAAGTGTACTTATAAAACGTACAGCCAAGGCAGTACATCGATCATTATATTGTCAATATCACAAAGCAGTTCATTTACAGAGAGGCAAAAAACACGCCAAGAGCAAGAAGATCGATAATAATTTGACAGAAACATTACTAATTCACGCTAATCTATCTCAAATTGCAGGTTGGCATTCTCAATAGTATTCGCTATCTGTCTCCTTGACATACATCCCAAGGTGATTTCTGCAGTTAGCACATCAGTTCTCTTTCTTGTGATTCACGCTTTTCTCTTAAATGTTTCAAATGGGTTACAATAGTGTATGCATAGTAAGTTATCTGCAGGAAGGGCATCTATCCATAACTTGCTGAATATGCTGGCACACACAGATAAACACAGGGCCTGACATTGTGGCCCAGGGGGGTAAGAAAGGGACATGGGTGGCACTAACACAAAGAAACACCAGGGATCTCCAAAGACAGCTTGAAATATTACCCACTTTTGAGGGACCATCGCAGATACATATTTTTTAAAAGTTTGTGAAATACGTAGCAGGAAATTGACGCGTGTATATCCTACATGCACACTAATTAAAAGCAAATCAAGGAAATGCATGGACTACTTACCTGTAGTATTCATTGATCTGATTCGTAGTCTTCCTTGTCAAAGTCCTTACTAATAAGGATGCATCCAAGCTATCCTCCATTCTAGGTCATCAAAAAAAGAAAGAGGTACCAGATATTTAATATGTGCAGCACCCAATGTATTTATTCTTGATAGAATTACAACCCAGCACTGACCAAAATAATCTCTGAAACAAAAGCAGTAGAACTAGACCCCCCAATTGGACTCTGATGTAATACAAATGTATTTGGGGAGGTCCAAGTAGCTGCATTGCAAATGTCCTTGAGTGGCCCTTGTGGATTTCTCCTTGACAAAACTTAAAGGAAAGTAATCACATAACTCACAGGTGAATAATACTGTCTGCTTAACCCATCTACTCAAAGTAGAAGAATTTAGGTGAAGCTCCCTGTTGGAAGTGCCAAAGGTTATAAACAGAAACTGAACCTTCCTATACTCAGCAGAATGAACCTTGTAGATAGATAAACGTCTATAGACATCAAACAGATGTACAGAGTCCTCTATGTCTGAAGATGTTACGGGGGAAAAAACAGGAAAAAAACAATCTCCTAATTTAAATGTAAAGAAGAAATCAATTTTGGGAGAAAAGCTGGATCAGATCTTAGTAAGACCTTGTCTGGAAATAACTTAAGGTACAGGTCTTCCTTCAGCGAAGCACCAATTCCCCCCAATCGTTTATCAAATGTAACTAATAACCACAAGAATAAAAAACTTGAGCATTAAACATTTCAAGGGAACACAATCTAGAGGCTCAAAAGTGTATCCCTGAAGAGCTTTAAGACTAACAGGAAGAATCCAAGTGGGAATGGAAGAGTGAATCACTGGTCCTATATTAAAAAACATGTTTGGGCAACCTAACAACCATGCTTTCAATTTGCAAAACCTAAGAGCCCCTGAAAACCCTAACAGCTGTACAATGACTACGCAAGGTAAAGTCTAAGCAAGTCTAAGAAAAAAAATCCTAAAAAATTCCAAAATAATGGTAGGAGACAACCCATTTGCCACCAAACTTCAAGACCTTACAACTCTTGGAATACTTTTTTAGGGTAGAAGACCTTTTGAACTGTTGAACTTCAGAACATCCCGGGCCAGTTGGTCTCGACCTCTAAAGTCCAAACAGCTATTCTGATCCTCACCAGGGATGGTTCTAGTAGGAGAGGAACTGGTAATGGAGTTAGTGAGTTTGAAAGTATCCAATGACCCTCTACTGCTAATCTAAGGAGGGCAACCTACAGCCTCCATGGCCAATGAGCAGCTATAAGAAGATCCCAGGCCCTCTCTTGAATTACCTTTCTGAGAACTTTGAGAATCAAAGGAACAGTTGGCAAGGGCTCTATCATCCAAATCAGCCTCAAGGGGCATGAGACATTGCGGGGCATGTTTATACTCCGTTTGCGCCGAATTTGCGTCTTTTTTTCGACGCAAATTCGACGCAAAACTAACTCCATATTTATACTTTGGCGTTAGACGCGTCTAGCGCCAAAGTTCATGGAGTTAGCGTCATTTGTTTGCGTGAACACCTTCCTTGCGTTAATGAGATGCAAGGTAGGCGTTCCCATCTTAAAAAATGACTCCCAGGCATGTGCGTGGTATTTATACTCCCGGGCAAAAATCACGCCAGGGAGTGGGCGGGGCAAAAACCCCCGCATTTGCGCCTCTTTTTAACGCCTGGGTCAGGGCAGGCGTTAAGGGACCTGTGGGCTCAGAATGAGTCCAGAGGTGCCCTCCCCTGCCCCCAGGGACACCCCCTGCCACCCTTGCCCACCCCAGGAGGACACCCAAGGATGGAGGGACCCATCCCAGGGAAGAAAAGGTAAGTTGTGGTAAGTATTTTTTAAATATTTTTTTGTGGCATAGGGGGGCCTGATTTGTGCCCCCCCAACATGCCACTATGCCCAATGACCATGCCCAGGGGACATAAGTCAACTGGGCATGGCCATTGGGCAAGGGGGCATGACTCCTGTCTTTGCTAAGACAGGAGTCATGTTAATGGCGTCTGGGCGCCCCAAAAAAATGGCGCAAATCGGGTTAAGACGATTTTTTTGCCTCAGCCTGACTTGCCCCATTTTGGGACGCCCAAACGCCATTTTTCCCTACGCCGGCGCTGCCTGGTGTACGTCGTTTTTTTTCACGCACACCTGGCAGCGCCGGTCGGCTAACGCCGGCTAACGCCATTCAATAAATACGGCGCCCGCATGGCGCTTCAGAATGGCGTTAGCCGGCGCTAATTTTTTGGGCGCAAAACTGCGTTAGTGCAGTTTTGCGTCAAAAAGTATAAATATGGCCCTGCATTTCTTAAGTTTGAGTGACCTTTCACCTTTTCCTCACCTGGAGCACATGGAAGTCCGTTATGAGGCTGCTTTTTGCCCGAGGTCCGTTATGAGGCTGCTTTCAGCCCCCACGGTGAGCCAGGGCCTGGGGGCTGCCCCAGAGGACCAAGAACTGCAGGAAATCGCTGTTGCGCTCTCCCTGTGAGAGGAGAAGTGGCCCAGGACCCCATCCCTGAGCCCTGAAAAGTAATCTAGGATGAGAGAGGGCCATCGCACTTCGCTGCAGTGAAGAGAGTAGGCCCAGGATCCCATCCCTGGGCCCCTGGTGCCAATGAAGGTGAGGGAGTGCTGTCACAATCCCCTGCAATAAGGAGCAGGGGCCCAGGAATCCATCACTTGGTGCCGAGAAGCTGCCATGGTGAGGTAGAAGGTGACAAGGGGCCCAGGAGCCCATTCCTGGGCCCCAATTGAAAAAGAAGAAGGAGGGAGAGTGGCCACACTCCCCCTGGCCGGCTGCCCCTCCCCGTTCCCTCATGTCTGGGGGAGCAAGAAGGCCAGCCACCAACCATGCGCTTGCCCACAAGAACGGGCAGACTGCTGCTGGCTCCAGCTTCAGCAGCAAGACAGAGTGAGTGGGGACAGCCAGGGGTGGGCTCCCGGAGCTGTTCCCCAATAGGCAAAGTTGCTCTTGGGGTGCCCGGGTGGAACCGGACACCCTGACAAAAAAGGGCACGCCACCAAGAAAAGGAAACAAACGGAAGATGCGGCTCGCCCCAGCAGCGGGAGGGCTGCTAATCAAATGTGCATAGTGTTCATGGAGGAGCACCCCATATTGTCCTGTGGGGCCTGGCTGCATGTTCAATAAAAACGTTTTTGGCTTGTGGTGACTCCAGGAAGGCCGGGCCACCACCAAAGGACTGCTAAAGTACAGAGGGAGCTGCAGGAGGAGCGCAGCCTCCCACAAAAGCATTACCAGGGTCCCATCCTAAGTTGGGAGGGACTCTAAAAAGACAACTCCTCAAGGGTTTCCAAGTATTTCAAGCACTTCCCTGGGAGTGCAGCACCCTCTAGGGGCAAAGTCTATGGCTGCAGTATCTGTGGTCTGAAGATGATCAACGTACGTTTCATGTTATGCAAACACCCTCTGGGGTAAAAGGTTGTTATTGCACGTGTTAGGGGCTTTGTTTGAATTGCAGTATTTTTATGCTAAAAGTTATTAAGAGTGTATGCTGCAAACACCTCCTAGGAGTGAAGAGATATAACTGCACATGATGTGATTATAGATGTGATGCCATGTAGGGGCTATGTTTAAAGTGCAAACACCCTTTAGAGGAAAAAGTCTATAATTACACAGGGTTGTGATAATAATCCCTGCCGCCTACCTCCACAGATTTTCATTTTTGAAATGCCTTTTTGGACCATTAGAGAAGTAATTAAGCTTGGATAGGTATTGCAGATCCGGGCCAAATTTTTCTGGATGACATTTTAAAAAATGTCCGATGTGTTGCAGTGATGATGTAATATTTCATGAACCATGAGACCTATACACTTCATTTTGGTGCCAGAGCATAGGTTTTGGGGGTCAAGTACTCTTATAGAGACAGAAAATAACTCCTCAGATCAACCCTTCCACTATTTTCCAAAATGGCGGCTTTAATAGAGGAAGAAGAGACATATAGGGGGTTATTCTAACTTTGGAGGAGTGTTAATCCGTCCCAAAAGTGACGGTAAAATGACGGATATACCACCAGCCGTATTACGAGTTCCATAGGATATAATGGACTCGTAATACGGCTGGTGGTAAATCCGTCACTTTTCCGTCACTTTTGGGACGGATTAACACCTCCTCCAAAGTTAGAATAACCCCTATAGTAACAAATAGTAATGTGTTTCAATCCTTTTATGTATACACCAAACAATGTTTATGATCTGAAGATAAAATAAAATGTTTATCACTCCAGGCATAGACACATATTTAAAGTTCACTGGATTTAATTGTTTCAGAAATTGCTCATTGTACATTTGAAGAATATTGAACATTTGAGAAGAGCATATCGACAGGGACATCATTTTGTAGTACAGGTTTTGCAAGTGCAGTGTAAGTTCTGTGGGTAGAGGCTTTAGAAATGTTGTAGGTTTTAGCACTTCATCAATATTTTCCCAACCAAATTCACACAAATGTTTCTCTACAAATGACTGATCCAAAACATTTACCCATCTTCTGATCAATTAGAACACATTTTTAATGTTTTTAATGTTTCCACGCAAGAACATGACATCGGTGGAAGGTCACTTAGAGGCACTGATCTCTTGAACTCACTGTAGCGAAGATTATCAAATGCGTGATAGTCAGAACTCATTTTCCACACATGCACAAGGTATTTTTTCTATGTCTCTAAGGTCACGTTCTACTTTTTCTCAGCAAATGCTATCAGAAACTTCACAGGTTCAGCACTTAAATATTGAAGCTTACTTCCACTTTTGGTCGTAGTGTCATCACCCATAAGAATATCTGCCTTGAAAAGAACCTTGGACATTTCTGGGTCAAGTTTCTTGTACAGAATATGAAGCATGATTAAGGCCCTCATTACAACCCTGACGGTAAATGCCGCCTACTGCCGTGCTGACAGCTGCCAACATGCCGTGACCTCGGTGGTAATCCGCCACTGGTATTATGACCCACACATAGAAATCCTCCAATATACAGACACCCACACAAGTCCGCCAGACCGAAGGTCAGTGATAAACTGGCGATAGCAAAACCCACAACGTTACGCCAACAGGAATACGCCCACAGTATCATAACCCCCGAATCACCACGGCGGTCTTTCAATTGCGGTAAACCATTGGTGGTACATACCGCTGCGCTCAAAAGACACACACACTTACAAAACCACACCACATTGGACAATTCAAACTACACACACCTGACACACATGCACACACTACACCCACACACCCAACCCAATATAAAACACACACCCACATCACCCACAACCCCTTACAGTGAAAATAAAGATAGCAAGTAGAGAGAGACAAGCAAGGAGCACCCACTCAATCAGAGGCACAGAACACCATCACCCATACACCATTCACGCACATCACAGCATACACCACAAAACATCACCCCACACATCCTCACACATATCACTCACACCACATCCATGGCACCCCAAAGACACCCCAGGTTTTCTGAGGAGGAGCTAAGGATCATGGTGGAGGAAATCATCCAGGTAGAGACACAGCTATTCGGATCACAGGTGCGGCAGACATCCATTGCAAGGAAGATGGAACTATGGCGGAGAATAGTGGACATGGTCAACGCCATGGTACAGCACCCAAGAACCAGGGATCACATAAGGAAGAGGTGGAACGACCTACGGGGAAAGGTGTGTTCCATGGTAGCAAAACACCATATTAGTGGACAGAGGACTGGCTGTGGACCCCCACCTCCTCCCCCACAACTAACAACATGGGAGGGGCAAGTCTTGGCGATCATGCATCCTGAGGGCCTCGCAGGAGTAGCAGGAGGACTGGACTCTGGTAAGTCAAATCCTTACTACTTCATCCCCCCACCCTACCAGCATGCCATCACAAACTCCTACCCCCATCCTCACCCCATCACTCCAACATCTCACATATACCCCACTATCACAGCCCACCCATCCCAATACCAAGCCCTGCAAGCCACACCAATGCATGGACCCCCATCACAGACCTGCATGGACACCCATCACCACAGCATGCGCAGTAGAGAGACTCACCCAGCCACACAAAATCACCACTCACATAAGGGCAAGCCAACAGGGAAATCACAATCATAGATGGAAACACACACATGCACAATATGGCCCACGCAGATACATTAACAATGCATTTACATCCCAACAAGACCCCTACTCAACATCGCCGGAGAGGAGGTGCCAGCTACATCCAATCCCCCCCCCGAAGAGACCCACAGTGATGACAGCAGCTCTGCACGCCTGGATCAGGATGACCAACCTGGCCCATCATGGGCCTCTGGACAGTCGGTTCCCCTGCCACATTCCCAACCGACCACAGAGCCTCCCCCTCAGGAAACACCAACACAGCATCCACCCAGCGGGCCCATGCCACTGTCCCCAGGACACGTCAATCAGCAGTGTGTCCACCACTACAGGGACCCCAGGCAACCCCACAAACCCAGGATGATCAGGGACCTGGGGTCAGTGGCAGTGGGCACACGGTTCAGGGGACTGAGGCACAGGACAACAGGGAAGCTGTGAGGACTGCTGTGTGACAGGAGGAGGACAGGCCCAGGGAACCAACTCTCCACGAGGCACTCTCAAACATCCTTGGAGCATACCACCATTCCCAGGAGACCGTGGGCCAGATACTGGCCAAGTTGCAGGAGACCCAGTGGCTGCAGGAGGGACAGTACCTGGGGATCAGGGATGACCTAACAAAAATATACAACATCCTGGTCACCATTGCAGGGGTGCTGGCTGACATGGGCAAGACCATGAGGGAGGCAGTGGCACAACAAAGGGCGCCTGACACTAGCCAAACTAAGGAACAGCCTTCCATCTCCGCCGGCGCTAGTGGACATGAGGCCCCGCCACAGGACCAATAGGCCACAAGCACCCCACCCCCTGCAGAAGGAGAACCACCCCGCAAATGGTCTCTGCCATCCAGGCAGAAGACAGAGAACATTGCCAAGACCCCGCCAGGAAATAGGACTCTCCTGATATTCACCCTTCTGTCACACTCTGTTACCCTGTCCACCTTGAACTGCCATTCCTCCCCTTTCTATGCCCCCTTGAACAATGCACCTGTGATACCAAGAGACTGGACTCTACTCTGGACTGTCCTCCACAATCACCCCAGCCCCTTGCACATACACCTATACTTATTAGCACCTAAATAAACACCCTTGAAACAAATACCAATCTGGAGTCAGTCTAATGATTCACAAATGTATTAGTACAACATTATCAAAGCATTGCAACGTATATGTACAGTGAAATAAACTACAGGATGACCTTTCATGGGCAGCAGTACATATAGCAGGAGCCGGAATGGGGCACAGAAATTTAAAAATAGAGAATCCAAAGGGAACAGTCAGTGGCCATAGACATAGGGTAAGAGGCTGCCTTGTACAATGTCCAACAGATTACTTAAGTGTTAAGTGGAGTTACAATGTCTTACCTGTGTGTCAGATGAAGTACTGCTGTATTATATTTCTTCTGTTGTCAACATCTTCTTCCTCTGCCTCCTCGTCCTCACTGTCCACAGGCTTCACCGCTGCCACAAGACCATCTCCAGGCACATCCTCCTGCAGAAAAGGCACCTGGCGTCTCAAGGCCAGGTTGTGCAACATGCAGCATGCAACGATGATCTGGCACACCTTCTTGGGTGAGTAGTACAGGGAGCCACCTGTCAGATGGAGGCACCGGAACCTGGCCTTCAGGAGGCCGAAGGTTCTTTCTATAATCGTCCTTGTACACCAATGTGCCTTAGTGTAACATTCCTCTGCCCTTGTCCTGGTATTCCTCATTGGGGTCAGTAGCCATGAGAGGTTGGAGTAACCAGAGTCACCTGTAAATATAGGGTGACAACTGTTAGACACACACTAACCCTTAGGGGCAATCCCATACCCAGACATCAACATATACTGGGTGGGAACCTTTGGAGCCGACTAACCACACCCAGTGCCTCTGGAGTTAGCCCATCACATTTGGAATGCTGCTATTCCTCAAGATAAAGGCATCATGAACTGAGCCAGGATATTTGGCATTCACATGGGAGATGTACTGGTCCGCCAAACACACCATCTGTACATTCATTGAGTGATAGCTTTTTCTATTCCTGTAAACCTGTTCATTTCTCCAGGGGGGGGGGGACAAATGCTACATGTGTACCATCAATGGCACCAATGATGTTGGGGATATGTCCCAGGGCATAAAAGTCAGCATTCACTGTGGCCAAATCCTCCACCTGGGGGAACACGATGTAGCTGCGCATGTGTTTCAGCATGGCAGACAACACTCTGGTCAACACATTGGAGAACATTGGCTGAGACATCCCTGATGCCATGGCCACTGTTGTTAGGAAGGAACCACTTGCCAGGAAATAAAGCAATGACAGGACCTGCACTAGAGGGGGGATTCCTGTGGGCTGGCGTATAGCTGACATCAGGTCTGACTCCAATTCGTCGATGACCGCCGCACAACTTTGCATTGGTTATTATTGGGCCCTATGGGTTCCAGGAGCCAATGGAGATGTACGCTGGCGGTGACGGTACGCACTGCCATAGACGTGACCGCCATTTTCTAACTATTCACTCCCTTGCTACCTGACCTTCAACAGGAGAGGACCTACACTGCAAGTGCTGCTGTGACCTGTGCCTGGAAGAAACAATGGCTCATGTGTCTGGGGAAAGGGCCCCTGTCTTCTCTGTGGAGGAGTTGGAGAAACTGGTGGATAGGGTTCTACCCCAGTACATATTACTCTACAGTCCTCCAGACAAACAGGTGAGTACACTGTGAGCATGATGCGTGGCCCATGAATGTCCTGGCCAGAGTGCAGCATGTAAGGTGTTCAGTGTATGTGCGTCAGGGCATGGGTGGGAACTGATGAGCAATGAGTATGACGGTCCGGATGGGTCAGTAATTTCCTTTTCTGCTGTCTTTTCCCTCCAGGTCGGCACCCACCAGAAAAAGGGTATTTGGCATGCCATCGCCAAGGAGGTGCGGACCCTGGGGGTCTTTCACAGGCAGAGCACCCACTGCAGCAAGAGATGGGAGGTCCTGAGCCGCTGGTCAAAGAAGACAGTGGAGGCCCACCTGGGGCTGGCATCCCAACGTGGAAGGGGTGCCTGTCACACCATGAACCCCTAATGTTCCCCATCCTGGTGGTGCCCTATCCAGAGCTGTATGGCCATTTGAGGGCATCACAGCAACCACAAGGGGGTGAGCAGAGAGTACAGAGTCAGAATCATAACTTGGCACGCGTTAAGGTGTTACCTGGGTGGGGGCTGTGGGTGCCCCTAGGCCAGGACGAACATGGCAGGGTAGGTCCCTTGTTGGGCAGGCTCTGGAGCACTCCTAGGCATTGTACCCCATGGGCTGGTGACTGTCTTAGTAAATGATTGGGCATGGCCTAGTGCATAGGGCTGCTCCCTGTGTGTAGTGTACGCCAACGGTAGTGTTGTTGCTGGCATTGACCAAGTGTCTGCCCCCGTTTTAGTTTTGTCACCCTGTCCTTGTGTGCATTAGCATCATCTGGCAGAGGAGCAGAGGCACCGGCGAAGGAGGGAGCTGCATCCCACATAGGCCTGGAGGCCGAATCCACCGAAGGTGAAGGCACCAGTGGGACGAAGGGCGAGGGGAGCACCAGAACGGGGCAGGAGGGGATACCACAGACAGTGACTCCTCCTCTTATGGAAGCTCCCTAGCGGTGGCTGACACCTCTGTCCCCACCCCAACAACAGGTACAGACGCCACCCCCCCTACCAGCACCACCCTCCCAGCGGCCCTTCAGCATGTTTCCCTTGCTCACTCACCCAGGAGGGTGGGCATCCCTTTCGCCCCAGGCACCTCAGGCCCTGCCCCAGTCAGCCCTGCTGCCATCAGTGAGGAGGCTATTGACCTCCTAAGATCCCTCACTGTTGGGCAGTCAACCATTCTGAATGCCATCCAGGGTGTCGAGAGGCATTTGCAGCAAACAAATGCATACCTGGAGGGCATTCACTCTGGCGTGGCAGCCCAACAGAGAGCATTTCAGCCTCTGCAATGATGGCAGCCATTGTCCCTGTGCCCCTCCAACTTCCTCTACCCAGTCCCAATCCCGTCAACCTCAGCCTATCCCAAGCACACCTTCAGACCAGCATTCACCCAAATCAACACACAAAAGTGGCTCAGGCAAGCATAAGCACCACACTTCATCTCACAGGCACTCACACAAGCACCATGCCCATGCAAACACACCAACATCCAATGCCTCCACTGTGACGCCCTCCTTCTCATCGTCCACCTCCCTCCCAGTATCGTCTCCACTCAAACCTGCGTGCACTGCATCGTCATCCACTACCTCCATCACCCTCACGCCCATCACAACACACCCCTCACTGGCAGTCACCACCCCTACAACCATGCACACATCCCCTGTGTCCTCTCCCAGTGTGTCTGTGACCCCTCCTTCCAAAGTGCACAAACGCAAGCACCCACCCACCCAACAGGCATCCACGTCACAACAGCATCCAGCCCATGCACTTTCACCCAAACTCAGCAGACAGACACCTCCTACAACCACTCCCTCTTCCTCCACTCCCAAACCCTCTCCATCTTCCCATCCCAGTATGTCTAAAAAACGTTTCCTGGCTAACGTTGACCTCTTCCCTACCCCTCCCCCGTCCTTCCCCTCGGGCCAGGGTGTCCAGATCCCAGGCAGGCACCTCAGCCACCAAGTCAGAGTCCGCTGCGGTACCTGCAACTCCCAGAGGATCAAAGAGGGCACCCGTCAGGCCAGGCAGTGTGCCACCGACCGCTGCAAAATACCAACCCATTCTGCCACCTGCCAAGGTGAAGAAGTGGCCAGCATGCAGCACAGCCAAGGAGCATGACCCACCCAGCAAGGCCTCCTCCAAAACTGCATCTGCCATTGTCAAGGTCCCAGCAGCATTTGCCAAGGTGAGGAAGGGGCAGAAAAGCTAAGGCAAGGCACTTCAGGCCTCAGAGGCTCCAGGTGAGGACCTGCTGCCCACCATCAGAACCGACTGCCCCATCACCTGTACCGCAGCAAGCACCGCCACAAACACCGCCGCAAGCACCCCCACCTGCACTGCCACCTGCCCTGCCGCTGCCACAACAACTGTCAGCTTCAGCATCCCCAGCGGGCATCCGTCCGAGGCTGCAGGAGACGGGCTGGTGCCTCCCTCCACCACTACCAGCACCTGTACCATGGACAGCACCACCAGCATCCCCGCCGGAGGCCCCGCCGCAAGCACCGCCACCTGCACCGCCGCTGCCACAACAACTGTCAGCAGCAGCATCCCCAGTGGGCAGCCATCTGAGGCTGCAGGAGACAGCCTGGAGCCTCCCTCCACCACTGGAAGCACCCCCACGAGCACCGGCACTACCACCAGTTTGCAGTCTTAGTCGCCGCAGGATGGAGTTTGGCCCTCCCTTCATGGAGTATCATGCTACCTGTTCCATGCAAATCTCGTGCCTCAGACACCCAGGTGAGGGAATGTGAACTGCCACACCCCAAGTGCAGCATCACTGGGCACCAAGCCCCCTCTAGAACCAGTGGAGGAAGGCCTCCACTTACCCTATCCTTGGCAGGATGAAGCACACTGGGCACAAAGCCCCCTCCAGAACCAGGGGAGATATGCATCCACTCACCTCCTCCTTGGCAGCATGAAGCAGACTGGGCACAAAGCCCCCTCCAGAACCAGTGGAGAAAGGCATCCACTCACCCTATCCTTGGCAGGATGAAGCACACTGGGCACAAAGCTCCCTCCAGAACCAGTGGAGATATGCATCCACTCACCTCCTCCTTGGCAGGATGAGGCACACTGGGCACAAAGCTCCCTCCAGGACCAGTGGAAGAAGCCATCTACTTGAGAGACTGTGGCCTTGCACTCCCCAGGACCAAGCAGTGGGCAAACCCCCCACTTGAGAGACTGTGGCCTTGCACTCCCCAGGAGCAAGCAGTGGGTAACCCAACCACTAGAGAGACTGTGTCTTTGCACTCCCCAAGACATCACTGTGGGAATGGAGCCCCCTCGAGGAGCAGTGGCATAGTACCATCTTCCGGCTGAGGTGCCCCTCCCCTTCCCTGTCCCCCTGAGGTACCTGTGTTTTTTTTGACCTGATGCCCCTGCAGTGTTTTCTCCGTATTGGGGCAGGAGTCAAGTGTGGGCTAGTGGGCCACGGACATGTGCGAAGGACAGTGTACGGTAAATATTTGTAAATACTGTTTTTCTGTTTGTAAGTATATCTGTCTATTTCTAATATATCACTGATTTAACTCAATTCCTTTTGTCCTTGCGTTGTTCCAGGGTGTAACAGGGTGTAAATGTAATGTTAAGGCATGTATTTGTGTGTATGGTGTTATCGGTGGGGGTGGGAGGGTTGCATGTGTGTGTCTCTCTCTTTTTCCTCCCCCGTCCCCTGTGTGCTAGGTGCAGTACTCACCGTGGTCGTCGCCACCGTCTCCTTTGATATTCTTCGTGTATGAGGAGGTAGATCAGTATCGGCACAACCTGCAGCTCGGGCTCCATGGCATCCTGGTTCTTCGTTGATTGTCGGAATGTGAGTTGTTTCCCTTCCAAAGACTGTTTCCGCTGTGCTTTTGATGGCGTTAGTACCGCCCCGAAAAAGCTGGCAGATTGGCTGGTTGTAATAGTGTGGGCGGTACATTGTCTTCCACCTGTCTGTTGGCGGTGACCGCTGCGGTGTTTGTTGCTACGGCCGTGGCAGTCGAAGTGTTAAAGTGGCTGTCTTTGTTGGCCGTTTCCGCCGTAGTCATGATCCCATTTTTTTACACCGGCCTGTTGGCGGTATTACCGCCGCTTTAACAACGACCGCCAGGGTTGTGATGAGGGCCTAAGTGTCTTTTCTCACCTGTTCCATAGCGTGTCCATAAGTCTGACAATCCTTGAGTTATGAACATTGCAAATGATCTAAGTAGCATGATAATAACATATGCGTCTGTTGACAGTACAACAACTCAAACCATTTCTAACAGCCCACTCAACATGTGGCATAAGACGAAGGTCAGCTTCCTCCAATTTGCTGTTAAGTTCTTGAACAATATGGCTCGTACTTTTTGAAAATATCTCTGCAGACACCAACTCCTCATTGACAATCATTCAACTTGCAATGATTAGATATTCAATGCTCACTAAAGCATCAGCAGTATTTGGAGCATTAACATCTCTAACTTCATCTTGTTCGATGTTGATGAACAGAATTTATCAAGTTGCATAGGTTTAGGTGTTGAATTATGGATACTGGCAATGTCAATTGTTCCACTAGTAGACATTCATCTGACTCTCCCAAATTCTTTTACAAATAGTTCAACATAACTGTCAAAGACAATGTGCAGTTCTTGCAAGGTGCACAGTGACTTTGATATCTGTAGAACAGTCTGAATGATCTCTCCGACTTTTTGCATGGATGAAATCTTGACCAGTCACAATTGTGACATATAGTCCACAACAACAGCAGTTTTCAAAGAGGACACCTTTTCAAATTGAAATTCTTCAGGTGAAATGCTTTTTTTAGATATTGTACAAGTTTATGCTTCACTGGTTTGGTTGCAGCATCTCCATCAAAGAATGCAATTGTTGGAAGAAGATCATGGAACAGAATGTTCTTGAAAAATTCACCCCTTTCTTTTGCAACATCCATCTCTCTATGTGCTTGCAAAAGTTTTTTTTGTAAACTGTTTTGTAGTGGCTGGTTGGATGAATCTCTTACTATGGCAATTATAGGGTGGAAGTTTAGCTTTACTGATTATGTAAAACAGATTTTTCTCTTTCTATACAAATCTCTCCTGCTCCAGTTCTGCGGATAGTTTTGATCAATGTTCCAGGACATCTAGTAGATGTGTCTTTATATCGTTATCCACATATTGTTTGGTCACAAAGTTGTGTAGTCGCACAGGCTCAGTCATTTCAATGGGGTTTCCTTGCTGCTGCATGAAATGAAGAAGGCTGTCAACATGTTTATTAAAATTATCCCCTCTCTTTCCCACAAGTTCATGGTGAAAAAAAGTTTCACAATAATCCATTCTTTTCGAATTTGTCATCTCTCGGACAACATTGCAAATAAAAAGGACTTCATGGTAAAGCAGCTGCCATTGAGCACATATTCACTTTTACATGTCTGACCAAAAGTTCCCTTTGAGATTTTCTGTGATCTCTGGGCTGTCTGTTCCAGCTTCATATCTGGAGCCACAGCATTGAACCTCCCCTCTCTGTCTTTCACCACAAAATGTCTTTGGATTAATTTTCTGTACAGATAAGTTTTTTCCCAGTCAGCATGTACAGGTTTTACACTAGAGCTATGATGTGTAAAACATTTCCCCAGTACTTGCAAAGTTCTGATTTTCTTCACATTCTTTGACTAACTCTCTGAACTTAGTTTTCAGGTTATCTGATTCTGAACTGAACATATCCTGGCTTTAGAGCTGTGTATACTGTTGCGTTGTTTATGACTGGAGATGGTTTTACTGGTAAAAACACAATCTTCTTCAGAGGGATGATATTCTGGGAGATCTGAACAATCATGAATTCCAGCTCACAGAGGAATTGTCTTTTCTTCATCCCTCAGTCCGCACGGAATAAGCGTTATGATAAATTCAGATCCATGTCCTCATCCACTTTGAAACTTTCTGGTAGACTGGGGTGTGTTGATGGCATGTAGTGATTTTACACGCATTTGCAAGGCTGTTGAGCTATAGGTTTACAGCTTCATTTGTTTATGCCTATTGCAGACACAGCTTGTTTTCCAGCAGCTACTTCATTGGTAACGTCTTTAAAAAGCACCATAACAGTGTCGTGTGTGCTGGATGTCCCAGACAAAGAAAAGCTGTCTTCAAAATCTAAATTATCAAGAGCAGCAATTGTGAATCCTTTCCTGGTAAAGTAACTAGGAAGTGGTGTGCTGTCGGATTCACAAGACTTACAGCCTGAGTTGCTAACACGTTCCTGCTCCGTACTATGTCCTTTTAACTTGTTGATACACCAATCCTATTCATTGAAGTGATCAGCTCTCTGCTTTTATACTTATCATAGATTGCATGGCTGTCTTCATGTATAGGAGAGTTTTCTTTTTGCCGTGATGTGATACATTGTAGCAGGAGTTAATGTTTGTGTATGACAGAAAGGAGAGGATTTTCACACAAAATAGAGTTGCGATGAGAGAGTTTATTTCTGAGATGGAAAAGGAACCATGAACACAGCGGCAGCAATCAGCTCCTGGAACAATGGTCAATAGAAAACCTTTCCCATGACTGGAATTCCAGAACCAAACAGAGCCACCAATTAGGTTGTGGTTCTAACATAGAATACACAAATAGAATCCCAATTACCATATGGCGCAACACGATAATATAACAACGTTACAAAGCGATCAGAAATAGCAATGTTACTATATAAATAAAACATGATTTGGAAAAAAAGACAGTACATTTGCACAACATAAGCCTGTTGGTTCATGGGATAAATGTTAGCTTCCCTTCCTAACTTAAGAACTTACGTTTGTAACAGTTTTGCTTTGCTGGTATTAAACAATGATGTAAAAAATGTTAAGACAACATCAGGCATTCTTCCTGACTCCCATGATTTGCGTTGCTCTGGGGTATCATACAATTTATCATTAAGTCCAAAATGAAATCTTTCAGGACATTTCTAAAAATGGTTCCTGCTGATTTTATTGCATGCTGTGATCTTATTTTGGCAGCAAGAACTTCAGGAGTCAGATCAGCATAAGAACAGCATAAGTGGCTCATTCTTTTTAATAGACTGACAAAAACAGGTTCTGTTATTGTATATTCTCACCTTTATTATGGATCAATACAGTTTCATCACTGTTGACCATTGTTTCTCCTATCTCACTGAGTGTGAACCCATAGCCAGCACTCAAGAGTGGTTTTAAAACATAAATTGCTTTTTCAACGGTTACGTTACTGCTGAGAGCTTATTTTACATTCATGTTTTCGAATGTATGCACACATGCAGTTTGCGTGGGCATACAAATCCACAGCAAATGCATTCACCTCACTGTTTAGATATGCTACTCCGCTGAAATCTTAATCTTGGAAGAAACTAGCTGCAGATAAAAACATGTTTGCCCTTTGAGACTCTCATATTCTGTACTTTGTTCTTTTGTCAATTCCTTTGGCCTTTGTTCTGGCTAAACCACAGATAACAAATTGAATATCCTCTGCTTTCTGAGCAGTTGTTAGAGTTGAACGAGGGGTAGCCATCGATCTTCTTAGTGGATGGATGTTGGGTTTGGATGTTGTTGCTTTCTCAGAAGACCCAAAGTCTGGTTTTGATTTACTGGTTTATGCTATATTTTGATTGATTCTTCAAGGCATTTTTCCATTGTATACAACTTCTAGCATTTGTTGTTACAGTAATAAAATATTTCATCCCTTTCAACCATCAGTTTCAATCTTTTGGGAACTTCGTCCTGCTGTAATTCTGCAGCATCTCCAGCTTTCTTCTGACCATCTACAGGTGATGTTAGCTTTTCTTTCAGATTAGTTGCACATGCCACATTTTTCTTTATTGAAGGAGTCCTCAGATTTTGTAGTTAGCAACACTCTGTCTGGAGGTAAAGATCTTCTGCTACCACCTGCTTTGCTCATGTTTACACATTTGAATCAATTGAAACATTGAAAACAAAAACAATATTAAAATGAATTACCAATATGATGACTAAAACACATCTTTATGGAGCTGTCATTTTGGGAAATGGAGGAAGAGTTGCTCTCAAGAGCTATTTTCTGTCTCTTTAAGATTACCTGAAACTCAAAACCTATGTTTTGACACCAAAATGAGGTATATAGGTCTCATGGTTCCTGAAATATGACATCATCATTGCAACACAGCTGCCATTTTAAAATGTCAGCCAGAAAAACTTGGCCCAGATTAGCAATGTTTACCAAAGCTAAATTACTTCTCTACTGATACAAAAACAGAAACCAAAAATGAAAATCTCTGAACAACAATTTATTTACAGAGGTAGATCAAAGGGCTAGCACTATAATAAAGGTAATAACCTTCTGGGGCTATTTTTTAATTGTGTTATTCATACTAAAAGTTATGCTGAGTACACAAATCGCACAGACATGCATAGGCCTTCTCCCTCTTGAATGTTTATTGAAGTAATGACGCTACTCATGTTCAAAAGCATATGTGCTTTATTGACAATACTAAGTGCGTTCATTGAAAGGTATATTTTGTAATTGCATTTGAATACAAGTGAATGTTTTTGACATGTTATTTGTATATCTAGATCTCTCTTTGGGAGGGGTAAGACTAATTACACAATGTCATCAAGAAGTAGTTCAGTCTGCTTATGTATATTTGTAAATTCCTGCATAGTTTTGAGTAGTGTGTGCGTAATAAATGTGCTTTTTCCTTTTTCAAAAGAAAAAGCACAGACTGGACAATCATCTTTTTGAGTGTTATTTCTCTGTAACTCTGAATGGTGATTAATAGACCATACCATCCCCCTTAGGTAGGCCTTGGACTGCTCTGCTTCACTACCCTGAGAGGGTCCCAGCTACAATAGGGTGCTTGGTTCCCAGTAGAGGACAAATGTGGACCCTTTACTTGTGCTTGCCACACAACTAATAACCCATTTTTTAGGGTCGAGCCTGCATCGCATGCGCTAGCGCATGCTTATCGCTAGCGAGACGCTTTAGGTATTAGAAAAGGGCTCGGAGCCCCATCGATGTCACGTCTGTGTCTTTCATTGGCAAGGTGGCTTGCCTGTTAGAATCCGCTTCTTTTGATTAGTGGAAGGCACTCATACGTCGTGCCTTTTCTGTGGTTAGCCCTCCACGAGCGCAGTGACCAAGTATGGAAAACATGCGAGGCTCGTTGGGGTTGTGGACTACTTTTTCTCTGTTTTTGGAGCGCGATCTCGCTGGGCAGAAGTCGAGCGCTTCGTTAATTGCACTGTTGCCGGTAAACTGTACAACGCGATTGCGCTGTTTTTTTCTTTTAATGCAGGGAAAATCCGGTTGGGAGTTTACAACTGTGAACAGTTGTAACTCCGACAAATGCGAGACCCTAGTGCATTGCAAATGCTTGTTTACATTGGTGTTCTGCAGCAGGAAACATAGTATCCCATTTTGGTGAGCATTAATGGCATTTGATAAGTTCATTTTTGCCACACATTACCTAAGCAGTAGAGAGCCAATATTGGATCGCAAGTCTCTGCAAAGGTTCAAAGGATTATGGGAACTAAAAGCTTGGGTAAGGTAAGTCCCTGCACATATATATGACATGTGAAATGATTGTGGTTAGATGTTTAATCTGTGTTGTCACGGCCGTCTGACATTTATAAAGGATGTGATGGCGGCAGTGTGAGGCTTTCAAAGAATGTTTCCATCAAGTTGTTCCAGGCCATAGTGTACCCTTTGAACCCTAACACTGGACATACTTGGCCTGTACAATGAGGGTTTCTCCCCTAGAGATTTAGGGACAGCAACTGATACCCACACCACAAATTAGGGTGTGGGGTAAACCTTACTTCATGGAGTGTGGGAGGTGAATATGGGGTTTCGGGAAATTCACACACTTGTCAAGGGCAACTTAGGTTTTCTGAGAGGGGGAAACAAGCTAGTCATTCTCTACATAGAGATTTTCCCACCATTAGAGCAGGCCAAACCGCTGGAAGGGTTGGGCAGGATGGTTTTTACAGAGGTAGTGACACCCCCTAAGGGTTCCTGCTGTTGGGGACCCTGAGAAATGTTCTCACAATAGGAGGAGGGTGCAAGATTGTTGTGGTTCCCAGGATCCCCATATGTCATCTGATGAGGATGATGTTTCCCAAGATAGTAGGTTGTTAGAAATGGGGTCTCTAGTTGGCAGAGATAAACACCCTTGTCCAAGTAGGGACCACAATCCTAGTCAGGGTAAGTCACACAATCCAAATTATCCTGTGCCCACCCTCTGAAAGCTTGGCACCGAGCAGTCAGGCATAACTTAGAAGACAATATGTAAAGTATTTGTACAATAAATTATATAGTAACACAGTGAAAACACCACAAAAATACATCACAAAGGTTAAAAAAAATATATGATATTTATCTGGTTAAAATAAGGTAAAACGATAAAGATTCAATTAGCACAAGTTGAAACATCACTTTTGCAGATTTAAAAAGATTCTTAAATATTAGAAATCAACAGTTGTCTCTTGATTACACAAAGTACCTGGTTTGCATCAAAAATAACATGCACGGAGACCCCAGAGGAGGAGAAGTGTGGAAAAATAGGGTGTGCGTCAGATTTTCTGACACAGCACATACAATGTATTGTTTCTTTCCACGCTGCAAGTTACTTGTGCCATTTTTTGGCATGCAGTCTTGGTTCCTCACTGCAAGGCAGGGATCTTTTTGATCTGCAGGCTAAGATGTATTAAAAATAAATTATTAGGCAGCAGGCCTTTTACATCAGTGCACGCAGAATCAGGAATACTATCCCCATATCTTTCTGGACTGCCCCAGTGCTGCTCCTATTTAGGAAAAAGATGAAGATGCTCCTCTTTCAAGAACACTTTATCAAAGTGCAGAAGCAGTCACTTTGTGTCCAAGATACAGCTACATCTCCTTTCACTCATTGATGCTTGCCTTTGATTCTGTAGACCGTTGCCTTGGAGTCAAATTTTGGATATTTTCATGATGCGCTAACCTTTGTGTCTAGAATATAACAAGAGAGGTTCACTTTTCGATCTCTCACCACTTCCAGCGACCACATACAAAGGGATATGCATGCCAATGATAGCAACTGGGAATGGGATAGTAGGAAAATCAAACACAGGACTCATTTTTGTTGATTAGGGGTGTCTCCAAGATGTAGTGGATAACTCTGTAAAACTAATCACAAATGTGTGTTTATTAAGACTACTCTCTATGATTTGAATATCCAGCTCAAGCTTCATCACTGTACACGCTCTATAGTAGATGAATCATAGGTTCTCCCTTTTTAAAAACATTTTGGGGGTTATGAAGAAAGAAAATTTACACTTTTGAGTAGTTTTCATGTGTAATTTAGTATTTTGGGCTACTTAAAAAATAAAGTGGAAATTTACTGAAGGGTGTAGACGTTCCTGTCTCTAAAACCCAAAAAAGGGTTTGGAGTCAAACTTATTAGTGCAAGTTACTGCTGCCAAAAAAAGTAACAAGTCCAGACCACACATGGTTGGCCAATGATACTACAACCCCCTCCCATTGAAATCAAAGGCGGTAGGGAGTTCAAATATAAAAAATAAAATGTATGTAAACATAGATGTAACTAGTACATATTTATTATTATGAAATATCTTCAGAACATTTTTTTAATTTAAAAATCCATAAATTATTAACATTTAATAAAATATATATAAAATATTTATAATTAATCGAATACGTCATTTTTTAATAATTATTAATCTGTAATACATATTTATTTAATGAAGGTGGGACTATTTTTTATTTTTTTGTAGTGCCAGTTTTTGGCCATGTGCGGTACTGGATTTACTTGAACTCTGAGCAGCATTAACTTGTTATTCTTTTGGCTCACCTTTTAATTATAGTAATTTTAGTAACTTTAGCTGGACAGTTAGTGAATAGCTTTGGGCATTTTCTTTTGTGTGTCGAATCATATTCCTCCCTAAACCCCATCTTAACAAGCTCTTACCCCATCTTTACTCCTTCTGAAAATCCCTCCCCGAAAATAGTAAAAGTATGCTCCTTTTCCAACCAATTTTGAATACAATCATTAACTAAGTGAAGTTAAGTGAAATATATTAAATTAAGTCAAACTTACTTTGCTGAAATTTGGTGCTGGACTTGTTGTTTCCTTTTGGTAGAAGTAACTTACACTAGTAAGTATTGCTTCACACCCTGTTTCAGGGGGTGGCGACGTGTAGGTCTTCACTGTTGTTTAACTTTTCTGTCAGATTTTGTGAATATCCAAAAGTAGGACACTTACTCAGAAGTATAAGAGAACATATGCATATTAACATTACTCACAAGTGCAAGTTACCTTTGTTATAGCCCTGATTAACTTTAAATGTTAAACTTTAAGACTTGTTCTCTCAGTGAGTCAGCTCTTTTGGATTTGTTTCAATTTATGGGTTATAGCAGCAGAAGTGTTGTCTTAGGGTCTCTGCCCATTTTATACATGGGCTTCTTCAATTATTTTCCCACTGTTAAATTTGGGTGACTCTATGTCATCATGTTTGTGTCAATACTCCGATGCAGTAATCCTGTTCCAATAAGTTTTCATTGCTCTAGTGTTCTACTGTAAAGGGAAACAAGGCTTCATTCCATGCTGCGAGTATTGCCTTTCTATACGGACCCCTTTTTCCCTCTCTGGACAGTGTTAAACACTCTTCTTCTGCCCATTTCTGTACCTGCTGTGATCATTTATTTATTCCAGAATTGGCCATTGAATTCCTTTTCATTGCAATAGGCATTTTGGACACCACTACGGCCAAGTTCAGAAATCTGATCCCTAAATTTCTGGTCTTCGACTGAGGGTAAAAACTGAGTAGACATACACTGGGGGTATTAAGGCCCTTCCTAAACACTGATTCTGTCAATCTTTCTCTTACTTTATCCCACTAAGGTCTGAAATGTAGGCAACCTGCTTCATTGTATGGGCATGTTGTGCAATCAACCAAATCTGTCCCACCAAATATTTCTTTTTCTTTTTTCTGGCGGGAAAGTATGTATAAAGAGGGCTGTTGTAGTAAACATAGGTTGATCTGGAATTTCTGAACATAGAATCTGCATATGCTATTATTTTATTCATTTTTTGTGCTTTAGAATGATCAGGTTTGTCTTTATTCAGTAGAAAACTGCCACTAGGTGTTTACTGTGCCTAATTATGTTTATTGGTGCTTCATAAATCACACAAAAAGTGATGGGAGGAATGCTTGTACAAAGTGTAACCACTGGCAGTCACTTTACCCTGGTCCTCTTGGGAGCAGTCCATCCCCAACTTCCAGATAATACCCCCTCCCCCAACAAGGTAACACAAGCAAATTGTTGCATAAAATTCTTCACACCAAAGGTGATGAGTGGAATGCTTGCAAAAAATCTACCCACTGGCAATCTCTTTTGGGGTATGTTTTTTGTCCACTGTAGCACCTTAGACAAAGGCCCAGATTATGTAACTCAGTAGAGACTCAGGTCCTCATGGGAATAGTCCACCCTGAACTGTAGATGTGGATCCCTCCAGAGGGGAACACAGGAACCCCCAAACCGGTTTTGTCCTACTAGGCTTCATCAATGAGGTGTAGTTTGTATCCTATGGCACAGTGAAAGAGGGACCCACATCTGGGCATACTCTTAACCAATTAGTACATAACATCAATCACACAAGAAGTAATGGGAGGAATGGTTGCAAAAAGTCTAACCACTGTCTAGACAAGAGCTGGCCTCATGCAAAAAAGTACTGGTCTAACTCCTCATGGCAATAGTCCATCTCTAATTGCAGGACTAGGCACCCTAAAGAAGGGAAAACAAGCAACCCCAGATCAATTTTGGGTTGGTTAAGCCTTGTCAGTAAAATATATCTCAGATCCAATGGCGCAATGCACAAGGGACCCACGTCTGAGCATACCCTTTGCCAAATAGTGTATAATACCAGTCACACAAAAGGTGATTTGAGGAATGCTTGGAAAAACCTAATCACTGACAATCAATTGGGGTAGGGGTAAAAACAATAGTCCAACCCATAGTTTTTTACCTACTGTGCCATTCTAGACAAAGCCACAACTTCTGCAAATCAGTACTGACTCTGCTCCTCTTGGGAACAGTCCAGGCACGCAACTCTCCAGAAGGGAACAGAAGCAACCCCAGACATGTATTGGCCTTGTTAGGCCTTGTCAGTGAGGTGTAGCTTGGAATCTATAGCACAATGAGCAGGGAACTCACCAGTGGATGTACCCTTGGCCAATGATGGCATAACATAAATAGCACAAAAGGGGATGGGTAGAATGCTTGCAAAAAATCTAACAGTTGACAATCTTTTGGGGTAGCATTCCAAATCGTCAGTTTCACCTAGAGTGCCACTGTAAATAAAGACCTGCCTTGTGTAAATCAGTACAGACCCTGCTGCTTTTGGGAACAATCCATCCCAAACTGCCACAGGAAGCTTTCTCCAGAAGGGAACACAAGCCGCCCCAGACTGGATACAGCCAGGCTACCAATTGACACCTGAGTAAACAAGGTCAATCAGGCCCACACTGGTCATGGGTTGCTTGTGTTCCAGTTTAGATGGGACATGGCTTGTAGGTTTAGGCTGGGTTGTGTCTATTGGTGCAGATTAATTACAGATGGCTGGGTCTAATCTAAGGTGGCATGGTGGGCAAGTGAACAATAGGTTAAAAACCTACCCTGAAGGATTGCCAGTAGTAAGACTTGCGGCAAACATTCCTCCTGTCACCATTTGTGTGGTTGATGTATTAGTTGTGCTATATCTTGCATGCTTTGTTGAATCATTGCAGCCTTCCCCAAAATTTCTGTAGCACTTTTTTACCACTCTTTTTTTGAGGAATTTCCCTGTATGTAGTCCCTACTCGTCTAACAAATCCTGTACAGTTTTTAAAATATCTTGTAACAATCTCCTACTTTATTTCAACTATTCATCCATCACATCTGTTTTACATCTACCCCTTTGATTTAGGCAAACCATCTAATGGGATTTATGGGATATATGCTGGGCTTTACTCTGTTTTACAGAATCTTTTTTGCAAGCATTTTAAGTCTATTTGTAGGAATTTGAGTTGTCCCATTCCAATTGGGTGTCTTTTAAATGTTAAATTATTTAGTAGTCACTTTCTGTGCTTTTTGGTTGGGATTCCAGTATTTGTTAGATGTATCCCATTTAGCCATTGCACTATCCACTGCTTCATTGTGCTACTTGATGCCTCTCTATACCTCAAATTAAATCAGGAAGTAATATGTCCAGTTAGTTGAATATGCATCTTCTTATTGAGATGGATAAATGAACAAAGTGAAAAAGTATGTTTGGGAGCACAATCATCTTAGAAATGGCAGTACAGCTCAGTACCTCCAAAGACAGTTTTTTCCAAAACAGGTAGGTATTGTATTTTCCATGTTGCTCTTCAGCCTGTTTAAAATATTGCTCACCCACACTGGACCTATACTGAGCAATTGCATAATAAGCTATTCCTTAGCATTGTCTACAGGTCCACTTCCTGGCAATGTCCTCCACTAAAGCCACCTTCTTGATAGTGGGGCTTGTGTTTTGTCTGAATGTCTTTCATAAATCTCTTACAGCAAATGTCGGGCATGACGATTGGAAGCAAATTGTGATGATCGTTTCTCACATTCAAATCCTTTTCGATCCCTTTTTACTTATCATTCTTGTATCAAAAAATCTTATGGACATCAAAATTATTTTCTGAATTCAACTAGACTGATAAAGCATATGACGCAATGTATGCCTTTGAAGAACAGCCACATAACAAATATAAGCCTTCATTACAACCCTGGCAGTCAAAGACCGCCAGGGCTGTTTTGGAGGTTGCACCGCCGACCAGGCTGGGGGTGCAAACTCGGGTATTACGATGGTGGCGCTTCCGGGACTTGCATTTTTCTGCCACGGTGGTCCCGGCGTGACTGTATTACGAGTCCCCTTCCTGCCAGCCTTTTCATGGCATTAGGAGCTGCCATGGAAAGGCTGGCGGAAATGGGAGTTGCGGGGCCCCTGGGGGCCCCTGCACTGCCCATGCAGTGCCGGGCCCCCTGCCACAGCCCCACACAGCTTTTCACTGTCTGCACAGCAGATAGTGAAAAGCGCGACGGGTGCATCTGCATCCATCGCACGGCCGCAACACAGCCGGATCACTTTAAAGCCAGCTCCATTGTTGTGGCCCACATCCTTGCTGGGCCAGCCCAGCGGGGAAGTCATAATGGCCACCGCGGGAGTGCGCCCGCATTGGCAGCCGCACCCGGGTTACAACTTGGCGGGCGGCGGTTGCCGCCGACCAAAGTTGTAATTAGGGCCATAGTGTTAGACCTGTCAGATTTATAGTGGTCTTCCTTCAATCGCTTTGCCCCCTCCTGTCCTGTTTGCTGAAATTCATTTTTGTTTGGTTTAGGATTGAATGCACTTTACCACTGCTAACCAGCGCTAAGGTGACTGTGCTCACTCATTAAAACATGGTAAAACTGGTTTACATCTGATTGTCAAATGTAATTTACTTATAAGACCTTAGACACATGGCACAACATGCAACCAGGGCTTTCAAATGAAATGCTTCTAGTGGGCCTGCAGCACTTGTTGTGTCACTCACTGAAGTAGTGTAGGAAGCTGTGTCATTATATAGTATACTAAAATGAGGTATACTGTGCAGAGTACAGTTGTTCCCTTGCAAGAGGATAGGGCTCACTCTAGCAATCCCAAAGTGCTCTATTAGGTAGAAGTCTGGTCGAGCATCCTTGTGCTTATCAGAGAAGAGTGTTAGACATTTGCTGCAGGAACGCAGTCAATAAATGATACACAGGAGTGAATAAGGCGATCCACATCAATTTATAAAAATAACAGTTATCTATATATAATTTTAGGCACCAAGATCATCACAATCAGGTAAGCACATTTTGAGTTATGAATTTTTATGGGTTTGAAAAATCAACACAGTTCCATTTCTGAAGCGGTAATGTTATCCTACAGAGAAAAGACATATTCTGCATTTCAGGTACATTACAGCAACTTACAGGACCAGTCTTCTGGAGTTAAGGTAAGTATAGGACAAGGTCCAGGGCAGCATCAACAGGTCACTTCTGGAGGAACTGGGGTGGCCGGGTGCAGAGGTGATTCTCAGCCTTTGGTGCCCTAATAGTATATGGGAAAGGAACCGATACTCAATAAAGGTACTTGACAATGACTTTCAGGACTGTTCTTCTGGACATGAGGTGCGTAAGGGGCAATGACCAAGGCCACACCAACAGGTCACCTGGTGGAGCTCTGGGATGTCCGGCTACAGAATCAGGTATCCCTTTCACTTCAGTGGAAATTGGTCTGGTCACAAAGACTCTTCAAAGAGGATCAAGGGTAAGTCCGGGGGAACCCACAGAGACACTTGACCCTTGAGATCTTTGGGCATGTAGGATCACTGCAGGCCCACTTCTTCTGGGGCTATGAGGCTTAGGTGCAGTGGTGTCTTTGTCAGATTCCGGTGCAGGAGAAACTCAGTTGGAGGGGACCTGCAGAAAGAGGCTGCAGGAGGTGTTGGGATGTCCACAGTTGGCAAACCCAAGGTGGGCTTCATCTCTGAGGGGTCAGGGGACCACACTGACACCATTGGCCCACTTCAACTCAGGCTAGGGGGCACACGTGCAGTGCTTCTTTCCAGTGTCAGGTTTTGGCAGTCCAGAGTCCTCACAGTTCTTCTGGGGTGCCTGCAGGATGCAGGGGAGCAGCCCCACTACTTCATGGGAGTTCCTGGGTCTTGGTTGATGGCTGGCAGTCTTCCCAGTCTTTTGTAGGCACAGACAGTTGCAGAACAAGTCTTCTTTGGCGCAATTGTCGAAGACAGCAGACATGAAGGTAGGGCTGAGGGCAAGTCAGCTGCTGGTCTTCTGTTCTTGCTTTTTTGGCTCTTTAGGGTCCGTCTTCTTCTTTCAGGTCTGCAGGATCTGATTTTCTGGTGCCAGAGGCTCCACTAAATACTGAATTTAGAGGTGTTAGGAGAGTGTAGGGTAGTATCCAATGGTCTTCTTATTGTTGGGGACACTACACCCCCAATATGGCCACTTCCTCTGGGAAGTGGGCATAACCCTGGCCCAGAGTTCAGAGTTCTGCCATCACCAAGAAGGTGGACTATTACGTTTCATGTCCACATCAGGCAGCTGACCTTATGGGTGAGACTGACCTGAGGTTGGACATGCCTCTTTGATTATTAATTTTCCTGCCTGTCCAGGTGCCAAATAGGCCCTGGGTTGGGGTGGTCAGCATCTTCTCACTTCTGAGGGAAGCCAGATCTGCATACTAAGGGTGGTGAGGTCTTTGAAGCCCCCTGCCATAGAATACAGATTTGCCGGTCATCCTGTTGAGAGAGGTGTGTTAACACCTCTGTCAGAACAGGCTTTGTTCCTGACCTCCCGAAGACAGATGCTCTCACCCGTGGGGGTCAGAAACTTGTCTGTTGGTGCTGGGTAGTTAAAATTAGTCAGCCAACACACATGTACTTGGTAGGTTTTTCAGGGGCATCTCTAAGGTGCCCTATGGGTACATGTATTAATAAATCCATCACTGGAATCAGTGGGAGTTTATTAATACGAAATGCTTAATACCAAACATTCCTATTTTCAGTAAAGCCATCATGTAGCTGGGGAACTCATATTGACCAGTGTCCAGCACATGTACTTAAAATGGCTTCCCTGGTCACTTGATATACGAATCGACAGAAACATAGCAGGCGCATATTTGCTCTTGCAGATATGTCCACACATTGTAACATAAACACCCTGCCTTAGAGCTGTAAGGCCTGGTGTAGGGGTGACTTACATGTATTGCATTGAGTGTTAGGGGGCATGGTATACAGGTTCAATCAACCTGGGGTACCATTTACTAGTAACTTACAGGGGTGCCAAAAGTGGTGTTGCCAATTAGGGGAAAACATTTAGCATTTTTGGGGAAAGAACACTGGCACTGGGGACCTGGTTAGCAGGAACCCAGTGCACTTCAGTCAAAGCTGCATGAAATATCAGGCAAAAACTGGGGGGACTACTGAACAAAAGCTCAGTCTCCTACAAGTTAGTCTCTTAAAACATTTATAAGGCCTACTAATGCATGCCTGTGTGCAGTTTTAAGCTACTCTTGGAATAAAGTAGGCAGCAAGAGGTATCACTCTCCCACTGTCCTGCCACAGTAATCATAAACCACACAAGCAAGAAGCGAAAGAGGACAAAAGGAAGCAATCCTTTTAAACCTATAAATTCAGGATCCCCTGCAGATTGTTAAAATTGCCCTGACCCACTTCTTACTACAGAACTTTGGCGCAGACCAATTGTGGGAAGCTGGCATTTTGTTGCAGTATCCCTTCCCCCTTTTGCCTGGCTTCTGGATGCAACTTAGACTGGAGTGTACTGGGATCCTGCCAACCAGGATCCCAGTGCCAGTGTTCTTTCCCTAAAACATTGCAAAGGTAATTGGATACATCTTTAGCTACCACTATAAGTCCCTAGTAAAAGCTGTTGCTGCCTCCTGCCTGGGATGAATTGAGAGTCTCCTCCACCCGCAGGCTTGTCCCTGCGCCTCATCCCTGTTGGTCTAGTGGCTATCACAATTATTTCCTTTTCTTTTCTTCTCTATCGCTTTTTCACTCTGCATTTTCTGCCTTTTTTTCTATCATCCCTCGTTTTTCTCTAGTTCTTTTTCCTTTCTTCCTTCTTTCCTCTGCCTCCCTCCCCCTGCAAATCACCTTTCCCATCCTCCCGTCTCCCAGCTGACTGCCCCCCAGCCCCCTCCCCTTCTTAATGGTGGCTGCAGCACTGTGAGAGGGCAACTGCACTGACCTCCTGGTCCACGTCTGCTGCCCTCCCCAGCTTCTCTGGCTGCTGCCTCTGCCTCTTGCCTGGAACGAACCGAGAGTCTCCTGACTCTCAGTTCGAGGCCCTCCTCTACCCGCAGACTCATCCCAGCGCCTCATCCCTGATGGTCTAGTGGCCATCACAAGTAAGCTATTCCTTTTCTTGCATTTTCTGCCTTTTTCTTCTATCACCCCTTGATTTTCCCTAGTTCTTTTTCCTTTCTCCTTTCTTTCCTCTGCACCCCTTCCCCATGCAAAGCACCTTTCCTGCCCTCCCACCTGCCAGCTGACTGCTCCCCCCATCCCATCCTCTTCATAATGTCGGCTGTGCTGCTGGCGCTTCAAGGCAAGCTTGTCTACCAGTGCCTGGACCGTGCCCAGCACCAGAAACCCTGGATCTCTGTTAAACCACCCCCTGACTGCCTCCATTATGACTCTGAGACCCTCCTCCACCTCAACACCAGACGTCTCAACAGCTGCTGCAGCATCTCCCCCAAGGACACCCACAGACATTTCACCTGCCGGAACTGCAACTTCAGTGCCAACCTAAGCAAACCAAAGGTACTCTCCGCATACAAAGATACCAACAACCTCCACAACCTCAAGTGCCTGCTCCTTAACATCCGCTCCCTCTAGAAACACGCCACTGAACTCTGGGACCTGATCGACACCACCCGACCGGCCATCGGTCTCCTCCCCGAGACCTGGACCAAACCCACCTTGGGTGGAGACATTGCCATCGCCATTCCCGACAGTTACAGTATCCTGAGGCGGAACTGGCCCTTCCACCCGGGTGGAGGACTCGCCATCATACATAAGTCCTCACTACTTGTCAAGGCTGTTCAAGAACAACACTGTACCAACATGGAACACCTTCACTTCCCGGTCCACTCCAACCACAACTCCTCCATCCATGGCACCCTGTACAGGGCACCCAGCCCCGTCCAGCTTTCATAGACGATGTTGTAGATACCGCTATCACCCAGGCCCTGGCATCAGTCAACTACCTCCTCCTTGGTAACCTGAACTTCCACCTCGAGGACCGCACCAACCCAAACACCACCGCTCTACTCGACAACCTTGCAACCCTTGGCTTCAGACAGCTGGTCTCCACACCCACATACATCGCAGGAGAAACACTGGACCCCATCTTTACCTCAAGCGACCGGATCACCATTGAGACCATCTCCACCCCAGACTGGACCGACCACCGCTTTCTACACTTCACAATCACCGCACCCAGCAGCCGCAACCGCACTTCCAGGACCCCCCACAGGAAATGGAACAATACCACCAATGAGTACCTTACCTCATCGATCGCCAAATCTCTCCCTCCCCCTCTCACGACGCTAACACAACAGTGCGCAATCTCAACACATGGATCACCGAACGCACCAACATTGGCTAAATGCGTACCTAAGAAGGCAAGCTGGTTCACCACCGAACTCCAAGAATCAAAGCATACCCACAGATGTTTAGAGAAAAAATTAAGTAACAGACAATCCAGCGAAGACCTTACCTCATTCAGAGCTGCAACCGCCACCCACTGACGAAAAAGAAGAATGCAAGGAAGGACGCACTCCGGGAGCGTATCAACTCCTCCTCTCACAACTTGAAGGAACTCTTCTCAGTCATCAACAAGTTCACAGATCCCCCCTCCGAAGCCACCAGCATCCCTCCCTCACAGGGCCTCTGTGACAACCTTGCCTCTGTTTTCCACCACAAGATCCAGGATATCTACGACAGCTTCTTGTCACCAGGCACCGGAACCTACGACCGGCCCACCCCCCTAGAACCCAACCAGACCATCCATGACTGGTCCACCCTCACCACAGAGCAAACAGTCAACATCATGAACAGCACCCACTCCAGAGCCCCCTCGATCCCCTGCCCGCACCAAATATACATCAGAGCCAGCGCATCCATCATCTCCGAGCTTCATAACACAATCAACTGCTCCATCAGCACAGGCACCTTCCCTGAGGACTGGAAACATTCCGAAATATGCCCTCCCCTGAAGAAAACTTTGGCTGACTCATCAGAACTAAAGAATTTCCGAACCATCTCACTGCTACCCTACCCCGCCAAAATACCAAAGAAAGCAATCAATGCAAAACTATAGAATTTCATCGAGGCCAACAACTCCTTGGACAGCTCCCAGTCTGGCTTCCACAGCAACCACAGCATGGAGACAGCACTCCTGGTAGCCACCAATGACATCCGATTACTCCTAGACCGCGGCCACACCGCACCACTCATACTCCTCGACCTCTCAGCAGCTTTCAACACAGTCTCCTGCAGAACTCTATGCACCAGACTCCACAACATAGGAATCTGTAGAAGAGCCCTGGAATGGATCCACTCCTTCCTCTCCGGGAGGACGCAAAGGGTCAGACTCCTGCCCTACACCTCCAGACCCACAGGAGTCAACAGCGGAGTCCCCCAAGGATCCTCACTGAGTCCCACACTGTTCAACGTATACATGGCCCCACTTGCTGCCATCGTCAGAAGCCACAGTATGAACATTGTGTCATATGCTGATGACACACAACTCATCATTTCCCTCACCGAAGACCAGGACACGGCCAAAAGGAACTTTCATGTGGGAATGGAAGCCGTCGCCACCTGGATGAGAGAAAGCTGCCTCAAGCTCAACTCTGACAAGACAAAGCTCATCATCTTCAGAAACGCTACCTCAGCTTGGGTTGACTCGTGGTGGAGCACATCCATCAGCACCCCCCCTGTACCGACCGAGCACACCCGCCTCTTAGGAATCAACCTCGACTCCTGCCTATCCATGACCTGCCAGGTAAACTCTGTTGCCTCCTCTTGCTGACACACACTCTGCAAACTGTGGAAGATCTTCAGATGGATCCCAGCAGTCTGTCGCAGGACGGTCTACCACGCCTTACTCACAAGCAAGCTCGACTACGGCAACGCCCTCTATGCCGGCACCTCAACTAGGAACACCAAAAAAACTTCAACTCATCCACAACGCCGCCACCAGACTCATTCTGGACCTCCCTCACCGAGAACACATCTCTCATCACCTTCACTGTCTACCGGTCGAGAAGCAAATCACCTTCAAGCTTCTCACCCACATCTACAAGGCCATACACAACTTAGGAACAACCTACCTGAACCACCGCGTCTCCTTCCACACCCCCACCAGATCTGTCCGCTCCACCCAGATGGCCCTGGCCACCATCCCTCACATCCGCAAAGCCACTGCTGGGGACGATCTTTCACTTACACTGCAGCAAAGAGCTGGAACAACCTCCCCCTGCACCTCAGACAAAGCCCGTCGCTCTCCATCTTAAGGAAGAAACTCAAGACGTGGCTCTTCGGATGAGGCCCCTCTCCTACCCCTCAGGGCCTTGAGACCCTCATGGGTGAGTAGCCACGCTTTACAAATAATGATTGATTGATTGATTGATTGATTGCAGGTAGTTATGTATCCAGAGCATGAGATACAAAATGTAGGCCCTGAGGGCAGCAGTCTGATTGTGCCACCCTCGAGGGCCATGCATCCAGATGCATCCAGATCTGTGATTTCAGGTTGAGGGTCCTGGTGTAAACCTAAAACACAACCTCGACATGGCACACTACCTGTGTGCATTGTCCATAATACACTGCATATACTGTGGGTAAGAAACCCTTCTGACAGGCCTTTCAGCCCTAAGGTAGAGTGCACTATTTCATATGTGAGGGTATAGCTGCATGTGCAATATGCCCCCACTGTGTCCCTGCTAAACCTGGGACATAGTGAGTGAACAGAGCAGCCATTTTAGTACATGTGCTGGACACTGGTCAACACGAGTTCTCAGCTTCATAATAGCAACACTGAACCCTGGGTTGTTTCATATCAAACAACTCAGAATGATAAACCAAAACTGTTACCAATATTATCCCTATATGTACCCTGGGGTCACCTTAGAGGTGCCCCCTGCAATATATAACTGCCCTGGCACGTTTGCTGACTGGTTCTATCCAGCCTGCCACCTCCAGACACCCTATCTACAAATCCTGGAGGAAAGATCTGTCTCTCTGGTTTGTGGCCTTCCTCCTCTTCTTTTTCTGACCTCATTGTTGCTGGCTTCAGGATTCTGGACACTTTACCACTGCTAACGAGTGCTAAAATGCAGGTGCTCTCTCCCTAAAAACATGGTAACATTGGCTCATACCCAATTGGCATATATTTATAAAGTGCACTACATGTGCCTAGGGCCTGTAAATTAAATGCTACTAATGGGCCTGCAGCACTGATTGTGCCACCCACATAAGTAGCCTCTTAACCATGCTCAGACCTGCTATTGCAAGACCTGTGTGTGCAGTTTCACTGTCACTTTGACTTGGCATTTAAAAGTACTTGCCAAGTCTTAAACTCTCCTTTTTTCTATGTATAAGTCACCCCTAAGGTAGTCCCTAGGTAACCCAAAGGGCAGGGTACTAGGTAGGTAAAAGGTGCTTATGTGTTTTATAGGTCCTGGTAGTGGAAAACTCCTAAATTCGTTTTGCACTAATAGGAGGCCTGCTCCTTTCATAGGATAGCATGATGACTACCCTCATATACTGTTGGAGTGGTAGATTCTGATCAGAAAGGGGTAACCAGGTCATATTTAGTATGGCCAGAATGGTAATAGAAAATCCTCCCTATTGGTGAGGTTGGATTTTATATTACTAATTTGGAAGTGCCACTTTTACAAAGTGAGCATTTCTCTGTATTTAAAATCCATCTGTGCCTTACAGCCTATCTCCAATCAATGTCTTGGTTGGGCTGGTTGACAGCTTCCTTGTGCATTTCACCCAGACAACCACAAACATAGGACACTCAGTTACACCTGCACTCATCTGCATACTGAATGGGTCTTTCTGGACTAGAAGGGTGGAGGGCCTGACACATACATTTCAAAGGCTAGTGGCCTGCCCTCACACAATGGACTGCCAATCCCCCTACTAGGACCCTGGCAGAGAGACCTGTACAGAAAGGGGAACGTGTGCACTTCAAAACCCCTCTTTGAAGTCTCCTCACTTCAAAGGTATTTTTGGGTACATAAACTGAGTCTCTGATCCCACAATCTCAGACACTTCTGGACCTGAACCTGCATCCTGTCAAGAGGAACTGCCTGGCTGACCGAAGGACTCATCTGGACTGCTTTGCTGAGAAGGACTGCTGCCCTACTGTTGCCCTGCTGCCCTCTGACTACTTTGCTGAGAAGTGCACTCCAATGGCTTGGTTTGAGCTTGCCCCTCTGACTACTTTGCTGAGAAGTGCACTCCAATGGCTTGGTTTGAGCTTGCCTCCTGTTTTCAGAACTCTCACAGCCAGAAAGACTTCCTCTCTTAAGGAAACTCCTTGTACGCTGAAAATTGACACACATTCTGCTCGACAAGATGCACATTCTGCCTTGTGATGAGAAAATCACTGCACAGCCGAACCGGAATGATGCAGCCCAACTTCCCATGTGAAAGATTCGATGCAGCGCCTGCCTTGCAACAGAAAATTTGCCACAGCCCTACTGGATAGACGCACAGCTGAACTGGAATGCAGCAGCCGATTCCCCAAGTGGAAAATTAAAGCAGTGCCTGCCATGCAACAGGAAATTTGACTCATCGCCCTACCGGATGGACGCAACGCCTGTGACTTCTTCCAGAGTGGCCAGGATTTCACTGCATCATCCCTGGGTGTCAAAAATATCCCTGCATAGTAGTGAGGAACCAAGACTGCATGCTGAAAAATGATGCAAGTCCCTTGCAGCATGGGTAGAAACGATGCGTCATCTGAGCTGCGTCGGAAAATCCGGCGCGCACATTATTTTTCCACAGATCTCCTCCTCTGTAGTCTCCGTGCGTGTTATAATTGACGCAAACCAGGTACTTTGTGTCATCAAGAGACAGCTGTTGATTTCTAAGATTTAATCTTGCAAAAGTGATATCTCAACTTGTGCTTAGTGAATTTTTATTGTTATGACCTTATTTTAACCAGATACACATCATATATTTTTCTAAACCCATGGGGAATTTTTCGTGGTGTCTTCACTGTGTTACTGTATGATTTATTAACTTTACACACCTTCTAGGTTAAGTCTGACTGCTCAGTGCCAAGCTACCAGAGGGTGAGCACAGGATAATTTGGATTGTGTGTGTCTTACCCTGACTAGGGTTGTGGTCCCTTCTTGGACAAGGGTGTATAGCTCTGCCAACTAGAGACCCCATTTCTAACACCAATCAATTGGCCCCATTGTCTAGGCCCCAACACACCCCTTCCAGCAATGACTGGTATTCATGCCCATTTGGTTGCTGCCATAGGTGCCTCTTTCCAAGTTTCTTCTCCTCTCACAATGCGTAGTGTCACAGCCTATCAATCTCCCACAAACGTATCTGTCTCACAACTTCAAAGTTGACCGGATAATTCATCTCCTGCGGTTATGTGTCATAATTTATCAATCACGCCCTCGAGGGTCCACAGAGTGCTCCCGCTCACATTTAAGCAGTGCTGAGGTTGTCACACTGGCATCAACCGAGTCCCCCCTTTTCCTACTCTAGTCAAACCCTTACACATGCTAAGGTGCCCCCAGGGTCTGTCACCCAGCGACTATTTGGCAATAACTTAAGGCGAGTCGTTCAGTCTTACAGCAAACCATTTTTCTCCTCCCTGGTTACTTATGTCATCAAGTGTTCTGACGTTGCCTGCATCTGCCACTCACTACCCTCTATAGTTCAGTGTGGGCATATCAAGCAGCAGTTTAAAGGTGCCATGTGCCATTATGTGGTGCATCTGTGTCCTTTGTATAACTAGCACTCTGGGTTACTTCCCCCCAGGTCTCTCCATCCGCCATCTTTGTGGGACATGGGCTATTCTAGAATTGTCTCCTCCAAAAATAACTTGTTGTTCCTCATTCATCAGTATCGAAGATTACACTGATCCTTAATAAATGATTGCCGCTACTCAAATCTAGCTAATCTTGGCCCAGAAGGTAATTATGTGGTTCTATTGATATTTCTCATCATCTTTATGCCAATTACAGGGTGCAAGAAATCACAGTGGGATGAAAACGGTTGTACAGGATAGCCCAATTCCACTCATATTTGCAAAATAAAAATCAGTATCCCATATTAATTATTAATGATCATATGGTATTTATAAACCCCAAGATGTACTACCCTTAAGCCCATTATCCATAGTTTGGAATTCTCACTCACCGTTGTGGAGATCCCCACTAATTGTTGCTGTCAACACACTCCGGTACTTCTAGATCATCACTGCTTGTGTTCATTTCCTTACAAAAATAGGGGTATAAAAACCAGCTCAATGCTGTGTGCCCATAATAGGCCTCTTGCCTTGTTTAACCAACCAGTTCACCAGTATGTAATGTTAACAGACTCAGGGTATCTGCTGTCAACCATGGAACTTCTAAAACATCATTGACTCCAAGAATCACATATTCCCTGATATATATGTTGGTACCAACCCACCTCTTACACTCTGTTGAGGTGATGCCATAGGATATCATCATTCAAACCTGACTTGTTACTCTTTAACCTGTGAACCCATCTCTGCTCGTCATAGCAAAAACGTCTTTACATTTTTTACACTGCTAGGGATGAAGGGGTTTATTAATGACTACCCATTTCAAGTCATCTACCGAATGGTCCACTTCTGAGTAATGTGCTGTAAGATTAGTCATTGTCTTTCCACATCTCACATTGCTTATATGCTCCATGATTCTAATCTTCACCCTCCTTGTGGTCATCTGATGTACAGTAAAACACATGGACACCTTATCAGATATATCTCATCCTCAGAGGTACGTAGTGTGTCTCATCAGATTCTACAGGTATCTCAGGCCCAACTCCAACTGCTTGGTGGTACTCATCAAAGAACACACCTTGCATGAACCACATGCATTATTCCCCATAATCGTGGGAATATCCCATAAACGTGGCACCTTCTTTGACTTTCAGTTTCCAGGTCTTGTATGTACTAGTAAACACTTGATATTTGCACTTTTCTAAAAGGAAAACTTTAGGGTCGCTAAACCTAAGCCATTCAAGCCTAGAAGAGGGTGCAGGAGGACACTGCATTGGCTCATTAATTCATACTTACTGGAATGCCAGGGCATACCCTATCTGACAAAGATAAAAGTAAAAAACAGATTTCTGGGAGTTTGCTGTGGTACTTAGAGGCAAACCTACAGGCTGTAAGTGGCTGCGAGAAACCATTTATGATCTTTGAAAATTCGAGTATGCTGTACGGGGGTGAATCAAGGGTTGAGGGGTGATGAGACATCAGTGGATTGGACTGACACAGACGTCCATCTTCTCAAACTATCCACCTACAATGTTAAACACCTGTATAATGGAAAACTTTGAGAAAACTGAGAAGTACAGAGGAAAGAAGATAGACCACAATGATGATAAATTCCTTTCTGTAAATTACTTTAGACTTGTGCTTAAAAGGAGTTTGTTGGATTCTTGTCTCTAGAACCAATGGCACTGGCCTCCCCTATCCTTCTAGAGGACAGCAGTGGGTAGACTTGAGAAGGACCCTGGATGAGAGTATTCTCCTGGAAAGTCTGTGGACTTCTCCTGTGGTAAGTGTTCTTTGAGTTTAATGTCCAAGGATCCTGAGGAACACACAGGTATCCGGCAAATGACAACAGGAGTCTGTGTAGCCTTGAGAGTGCAGTCAGGCAGTTTCACATGCCTTGGGGCCTCAAGCGCTGCTGAGGAAAGCCCTTATGGTAAAGGGATGTCCATGAGCCAAGAAAAGAGAGCTGGTTCAGGCTCCTTGCAGCTCCTGCTTCTAGAAGAATGCATCTGGGCTCTGGAGCTGTAAAATGAGCCTTGCATCATAGAATCAAACCCTCAGCAGCAAAAGGGGCATTACCGTGTCCCTGACCTCTGCTTCATCAGAGGGAGTAGTTACAAATCAGTTCCTTAAAAAAAAAAAAAACTTTATAGACTAGAATGCCCTAATTCAACACTTCAGGTGGCTAGAGTGCACTATCAGGAGCAGAACACTGTAAACCCCATCTCACTAGGTCCTATAGAGCCAGATAAATATGCTGTTGTCCCTCCCTCTATTGGGGAAGCCTACAACGTTGAGCAGATTCATTAAAAGCTTCCTAAGTGGAAGGTCTGTGTCTTGTGAGTGGCCATCAAAGGAGCTCGCAGTGTACCCTGGTGCTACAATTTTACACCTGATGAGGCCCAGATCCCTGAATGTCAAACTACAATATACTGCATCAAGCTGTGGGTTTCCCCTGTTTGCATCAACATATGGCACCATGCCCACTAGAAAGCAACCTTTCCACAGGGAGAACAAATTCTCAGGTGGAGAATCAAACACATCAATGGTTAATCGCTCACTTTCCGCTCCCTATGCCTGTTTCTGGGGACAGCAGGAGAGTCGGATTACCAAGCTCCTGTCTCTTGCACGGCAACTGGATGGTTGAAGGCAGTAAAATAATAGTTTGTTCCCAATCTGGCACACTGGATGTGTCTCGAGCTGCCTATGAGACAATTAGACAATGCTGGCTTGAGCTCCTGCATGACCCTTGGCCTTCACAGTCTCAGATACCTGTGTAAGTACATTGTAAAGTCATACTAAAGAAAGGAAAAAACGCACAGCATAGCAAAAGAAATGGTTTAGGTTGCACAGCCTGTCCTAGAAGACACTGAGGGCCTCACTTACAAGGCCCTAGTGGCACACTGCGCCACTGGTACGTCATTTTTTTGGACACTGTTACGGTGCAGTGTGCCGGCCCATATATACAAAGCCACGCAAAGCCACCTTTCACGGCTTTCCATGACCCTGTAAACATGGCACCCTTTCACGCATAACTCTGTGTGAAAGGGGTGTTCCATGGATGTTGCTGCGTGTTTTCACACGCAACACCCATGGAACCTGACAGATTCTGTTGCATTCCCAGATTAACAAGGCTGGAAATGTGTTAGATTCCTACACCACCTTAGGGGTGGCATTAAAGTGGTGCAACAGGTTGAAATAACATTACTTCTTCCAGTTTTTCCCTCTTTCTTTGTGTGCTGCATTCTGCAGTACACATAGCAAGAGGAAAATATCATTAGTAATTGCTTATGTGCAGGAAGATGTCCCTTCCTGCACATAAACAATCATCCCTGCAACACAGGCACCATTGTACGATAGAGCAAGGGTACCTACATTGGCGCTAGGCAGCAGTTTGTGTGCCAGTGCTGAGGAATGTACAAGGATGAATCATATTTCTTTAAATAAGATGCATCCTTGCACGTTCAAAATGATACAGCACAACGCAGTAAGCTGGCCTACTGTGCCATACTGCAGTATTTCTTCATAAATGAGGCCCTGAGTCTGCCTGGATGTTTGCATATTTCTTTTTCCTGAAACACGAGCCCTGGAACGAGCAAGGGCACTACCAATGAGTAGAGTTAGCTCATGCAAAGCCTAAATGCACTTTGAACTTGCCACCATAAGTTTCTCTGGCATAGAAATACAGAATATTAGAGACGTGTTTGACATGGTATTTTGAATGTAATTATTGGGGTGACAACCTGGCAAAGACTGAAGTCCTGATGTGTTTATTAATGCACTCTTCATGTTGTTTTAGGCAAATGGGGGATCGAGTGGCCTTCAGGAATCAGGGCTTTGTGATATGCATACTGTTGGTGATGCTTCCAATGCACAGGGTTCAGAGTAAAGTTAGGGGCTTACGTGGTCTATGTGAACTTGCTTGAGCGTACTCCAATTGTTTGTAGGGAAGGCCTTTAGGGAGTGTTACCATATGCATTTCCATTTCAGTATACAATTGTGTAGTAAAGCACTTTTCCCTTTTACAAGAAAAAACAATGACTAGACCATGAATTATTAATATTGTTTGTTGCATTTATGAATTCTGTCTCTCTAACCCACAACACCTTCCTGATTAAATACTGGACTGCCCTGCAGCGCCACTCAGAGAGGAAAGTGCTAAGAAGGGGTACCTTCTTCCAAGTGGGCGAAGATCCATAGTCCTTACAGCTGGGTCTCATTATCCCCTCTCAGCTCTGGACACTCCAGCTCGTATTTCTGAAATGGGGAATGCAGATTTTATTCCACCTAATATTTACCAGACATAGTTGAATCCTCACTTTTAATTTCGTTTTGTGAGGTAACAGGGGCTACCACACATATTGGAATTATAGGGGCCACTCCTAATTAGGGCCTAAGTGCCTACACAGAAGGAATTATGCTTCCAGAGTCTAAAGGCGGAACGGGCTTAATTGAAAACAAGGATTTATTCCTTAACTGTGAACCGGAAAACAGACAAATAGTAAAAACCAGAATATGTTGACAAATGTGCAGTGTGACATAACAGCATAACACATACCTCTTTAAAGCACATCATTGCACAATCATTTAACCAGTATGCATTATTATTATAAACTATCTACAATAAAGTTGACATAATGATGACAGAACAGGGCACCTTTAGTTTGATGCAACATTATATCAAGTCTTGTTGTACTCAAACTTCAAACTACTACAAATACCAGTTATGGAAAACATTGTCAGCATGCTGGAAGGTAGAACACTTCACAGAAAGTACATGCTTTCTGAACCTTTTTAGGTATTGCAACATTCCAATACAATATTAAAACCTCATAGGGAACTATAAAGCAGTTGAAAATAAGCAAACAGATTAAGATGATAGCATTTTTAGAAGACAAAGCGGCCACTTGTGTTGAAGGAGATAAAGTAGGTTGATTATCGAACATAAAATTAACAGGAACACAGTCACACAGAAGTGATCAATCATAGTTCAAAAGAAATTATGTAGTAAACTCAGGAGACAGAAATAAATTGACTTGCTCATTCCGATGCAGCAAACATACACAGCAGGTCACACAGTATCACAGGATGAATGCCATTAAAAGAGATCAGGCACAGAGATATCTCGTTGCTTTCAATCGCAGTCAACAAAGGGAAAACATTTGGATTCATATTTTTGAAAGAAACTCCTCGAGCTGGCTTTGGACACAGACTACAGATTTTGCCATAGCATAATATGAAAGGGTAATAAGATCCGGGATCTCATTTGGAGTGAAATTGCGCCGAAAATATTTATTTACATATTTACCTCCTAAATCATTTTATAGCACTCTTGCTTAGCAAATTGAAAATGGATAGCATGGGCGTTCCGAAGCAGAAACAGGCTCAGAATAAAAATACAACGACGTCTTGGTGTTGTTTTATATTATATTTTGTGACGTTTTCTTTTGTTATGTTGCTTGCATTCTTATAAAACGTGTTTCTATATTTTCAGAACTGAAAGCCTTTTATAATTTGGTTGCCTGTGGCGGGTTTAGGGGACTCGTTGATAGAAGTCAGAGTAGTCTGTTGGCACTATATTAGGTTGCGTTTCGTATTGTGCAAGGTGCGTCATTTTGGATAGCTGCAGGTAAAGTTAGAATAGACTAGTGTGCTTGTTAGTGATGACTTACATTGGATTATGGTTTGCTAGGTCTGCTAGCGCAGGTGTTTTAACAAAATGTATTAATGAGTGTTTATGTATTTTGAATAATGAGCTTATGTAGAAAATGAATTAAGGTAGAAAAATAATGCACACATTTGAAAATCTGACCTCGAAGAATGGCCACCAATATTCACGAAATGTACTAATTAATGATCAATACCTTTGAAATATTGAATATGTATTATACTAATGCAGTAATTATGTCATATTAAGGGTTATGAAGTATGTTTTAGCTTTATTAATTGTAGGCCTTAACTTAGGGAGTGTCTTGGCCTATTTTGCCAGGCCTCATGCAGGAGCTGTATTTCTTAGCGTTTAATAAAAATGCTGACAGGGTGAATTAAACTGTGAAATGTACATTGTCATGTCAAAAGTGCATAACGGAAGCTTTTTGTGAGAACCGACTGCTAGGAGATGATTGTCCTGCTAACGTAACATTTTATGTGTAATGTGTGTGAGACTGACTTTCCCAGGACAAGAATAATGAAGATACTGACTAGAGCTGAAGCTGCAACAATATTGTTACCTGACGAGCCAGATGATGAGAACATTGTAAAGTGGACCAATCAACTTCATGTGAATAGTGACATATTAGGATTCATAGATTTGCTATATAAATATTGTTGGGTAAAGTATGAACATACGATTAACTGACCAATAGGGAATTAGGGGATAGTTTAGGTGACTTTGATATAACAACGCCGCAGAGGGAGAATTATTCAGACTTATAGAGATTTATTCAGATTTTGAGAGAAGAAGACACTTTAGGAGAGATTCGAGATTCATACCGACAATGGGATCATATTCTCTGACTGAGAGCCTGATGCTTTGCTGATCGACTGATGACGAAGACTGATTATGCTTTGCTGACCCATACTGAGGATAGGTATACAATGATAAACTGTGACTGTAAAGCATCTTATGCTTTTTCTTTTTAGGTACCAACTGCACTGTGTTTTGTAGATCCATAGCTAGATGATTTCAAAATTTGTGTTTCTAAATTGTTTTGCATGAAGCCTAACATGCTGATTCTAATCTGATGTTAGTTAAGGGCCCTCACAAATGACTGATGATCACAGGGACGTATGATTGATGAATTACCTTGCTGAATACTACGTATGTTATATTTTTGTTGCAGCTGACTCTGCTAGTGATTTGCACAGTAACTCTAGAATGTGTCGTGGTTCAAGGTTTGATTAGATTGCGTGTCTTCTGCTGCTTTGGACAGCCAGTGTTGTTTTTATATGTGTTTCATTTGATTTTGAGATTAATATACATGACCTTATCATTGTTAATATAGGGAAATAAACATACTCAACTTTTACTGAAGGTGTGGTTATTCATGGCTGGAAAGGTCATGTTGCATGATATTTACTGACTCCATTGATTATTGATTTTATTGATTACTAATGATTGTTGTTTATTGTGTGTTGATTATTGATTATGTACTAGAACCATGGTAAAAACTTCTCAATTGCGAGTGAAAAGTTTAATCAACCTATTTGCGCCCCCTTATAAGTATACTTATTAAGGTCTGATGTGCTAACAGTTATGGTAGCAGACTGCTGGTTAGTCTCTTTAAGAGCTTTCCATAGGTGTCTGGTACAGAGTGATAATAGGGGCAGTAAGAGACCAATGGTTCTTCTCCTTAGGAGCCTACCATAGACATGCAGTATACAGTGACAGGTGTTCCCAGAGATGGTAGCAGTCTGAAGCTGCTCCTTTTGAGAGTCATTTGTCTAATGAGATTTGGATTTTGTTTTTCAGTGATGATTATTTGAGAGAAAATGTTGTTTCCTAAAGCCCATAAATGACTTTCCCAGATCCTGGATCCTTCTAGGATGCTCCCAGCATTCTAGTGATAGAGTGAGTGAAGTAGGTTGTGCTTGTACAGCTTATGCAAATCGCATGTGAATAGTGAGGTTTGTGAGGATCTTAGGGAGTTTGCGTACTCCAAACGAAGTGGTAGTAGGGGTGTGCATACTCCGCAGTGTGAGAGTAGGGAAGTCATCAAACTTCATATGTGTGTGGCACTTTGTGCTAAAATATTGTCCACGTGGTTGTTGATATACGGACTCTGCGTGGTATAAGACTCCAGAGTATATTAAGAAGTGTATGAGACACTTGATTATATGTTGTAATTTGTCTGGTTTAGTAATTTGATCGGGCATGGTCAACAAGTCAGTGTGTGAGTTAAAGTGGGCGAGAGAAAATTTTGACTGAGATTTGGCGACTCCTATGTGCACCAGGACAGACCAATTGATCAGTTGAGAGTAAAATTTACGAGTTTAATTTTGCTTGTGAATCTGGTAAACCAAGAAAGAGGAATAGCTCTAAGTGTGGAAAGAGCCATCAGTGAAAATCCATAAGGTTTCTGAAGGAATTGTGTTACCTTTCCTGTAGTAAACCAGCAGATTTGGTTTTGGTCTTTGTTTTTTGATTAGTGCTTGCAATATTTTGCATTCCTTTGTGTGGATTGGAGTTTAAGAGCCTGAGCCGCAAGACGTTGTCAGCTGCAGTATATGTGAGTGTGATGTCACTGGAGCCACGCTGGGATAGGTTGGTTAGTGAGAAGGGTCGCAAACTGATTGCCAGTCATTTCCTGATTTGATTTTGAATAAACAAAAGCAGAAAACACGAAGTTTTTCAAAGGGTTAAAAAGTGCCTTAAGGGTAGATACGTATATTACAGCGAGTATAGGCGAGGCTACACTGCCGGAAGGTACACTGGCTTACATTGTAATGGATGAGAGAGGTGTTGCGCCACGTCTTTGGCTAAAGAAATGGTGCACATTGACAGAGAAAGATGGGAGCTTAGCGTTTCCTACAAATGGGACGTTCAACTTTAGGGTTCTGGAGCATTTGCGGATGGCTCTATATGAATCAAAGCCCCTTCAGAGACCAGCACAGTTTGAGGCATTCTCGGTTTGGGAGCTGGTAGCTAGACAGCAACAGCAATTGAAATTCAAGAGAAGAATGAGAAAGGCAGAAAAGACTCTAGCGGAGGCTAAATGGCATTGGGATCAGAAGATATGGAGAACAGAGACTTTGCAGGGAGTTGAGTTGTTTATGGTGATAACACAGGAGGATGAGAAGGAAGGAAAGAAAGCGACTAGGAATACAAATAGAAGTCCTAAGGTAAGGGAGGTAGAAAGTCTTCAACAGTAGAGGAGGAATCGGATAATGATGAGTTCCTTACACAGTTGTTGAGAGATCGACCACCACCACACACAGTACGGGAGAGTGCTCCGAGTACTAGTGCTGATCTGACAGCTCCAACACTGGTGAATGGGACAGTGAGTCTGGTGCAGGTTAATGCTAACCTGACACCGAATGCGGTGCAAAGTGATCTTAATGTGGCAACTACTCCTGTAGTACAGATGCAGCCGCCACAGATACTGAGAATATATCCTGATGTCCCCATTTTAGAGATGACTTCGAACTTAGTGGTGCCCACAGAGCAGGTGGTTCAGAGACCAATACTGGTCCAGACTGAGCCGACTCTGATTTTGTTGCCCCAAGTGCAGCCACAGGTAATGCTGAGATTTACTCCAATGACAGGGACAAAGTCAGACCTGAGTCCAATGATGAATCAGAATATGGGAGTTACTCTCCCACAGAGTATAGGTGCCAGAGCAGCCCCAGATGCAATATCACTACTCATTACTTTTGGTCTAGCTGTACCATTATTTGCACAAAAGAAACCGACTGTGAGTGAACAGGGAGAAATGGCCCAGAGTCTAATGAAGGGAGGACATAATGAACAGGTTCAGGTAGTTTCTCCTGTGGATCAGATTTTTGACGGATCAAGACCATTGTTAGATTTTAGTCCACTTGTTGCACTTCCAGATGCCGTGACAGGATCAAATGTAAGCCAGAGCCTGCAATTACTGACACCACAGACTTTGAATGTAGTTGCACAGCAGGTGCCCCCGATCCAAGCAAGTAACATTTTGTTACAAGGACTGACAGTTCAGCAGTTGACTGAATGGAGAGGAGTATTTGAATTGTGCCAGAATAAGCATGGAAGCGGGTGAACTCATTGAGGGAACGATGGGGATGAATAGGTTATAATCCTACACAGAGGCAGAATTGAGATACGTGTGCCAAAAGATTACGAGAGAAGTGAGCAGGGTGCATCAGAGATTAGTAGATGTAGCAGAGAAGTATGGCATAGAAATTGAGAAGACGAAGCATTTGAAGAGGCAAAAGATTTTGAACATATGAGGTCGGCCGGAATGAAGGCACACATTAACGAATTACTGGAGAGTGCTCAGACCTGGGGAGCATTAGACAAATGGGAAGGCAGATGGGTAAAGAAATGAGACAAGAGAAAAAGGGATTCTTTGGAGCTGGCTGAGAATAAGCAGACTGATAAAGATCCGGTAAAGATTTTACCAATGAGGGAGAATCCAGGGGGAAATTTTGTTCATGTCCCTTAGAGCAGAAGTGACATTCTATCATTTACAAATGATTACCCAAAATTGAGAGAAAAGCCCGTAGAGTGGTATCAGCAGACAGGAAGGTTTGTGAAACTTTTTGAAGTGTTTGTGGGAGGACTTGAATACATTACTAGAGATAGTGGTTCCAGCTGACTTGTGAGTCAAGTGTAAGAGGAGTGTAGACTGGCCAACAAGTGAACCGGAGAGAGATAAGAATTCAGGTGCGCCATCTCCTGAGGTAATGAAATACTACTATAAGGTGATTGAGTTTCTGAAATTGAGGATTTCGCCCAAGAATATTGATTGGCAGAGGATTGACAGGACAGCACAGGAAGCAAAGGAGTCAGTACATGCGTACTATGAGAGATTGTTGCAGGCATTCAAGCATTGCAGTGGTACAGAAACAATCGAGGCGAAAGACATGCTACATTTTGTGTTCAGATTTGTGGAAAGATTGAGACCTGAAATTGGCCAGATGATTAAGAGTCTTTTGATCTGCTGGCAAGCAAAGCCGATTGATGAGGTGTTGCAGTATGTGAAATACTGTAGTGATGAAACTGAGCTGAATCAGAAAAAGTTGAAAGAGAAAGCGATGGTGATGCAAATTAAGGCAGCTCAAACAGGAGTGTAAGGGAATTTTTCACAGCAGATGCCGAAGCAGCAGGGACATATCATGTTTCAACCACAGATGAGAGGTAGAGGCCTTGGAGGTAATATGAATTTTGGTCCCGATTTGAATACTATAGTGGTTCAGAATGATGTGCAGGCAATGAAGAAGCTATTGCTTTATCACATTTGCGGAGCCGTGGGCTATTGGAAGTAGGAGTGTCCGATGATGGTACAGGAAGGTTGTGTTCAGCAAAGTAATGACATTAGTTCATTTCAGAATGTGAGAGGACAGAGACTAAGGGGTCCTAACCAAATTTTCAGAATAATGTGAATAAAGTGCAAAATTGTCCGCCCATTTAGCAGGTGCAAATTCCCTGAGCACAATTTTCTCAGTTGCAGTTGATGCAGCAGCAGGTTCCCATAGTACCTAGACAGCAAATGCAAATACCTCAAGCCCCGATGGAGCAGCAGCAGATGATGCTTTCTCAACAGGTCACAGGTCATAGACAAGACAAAAGTAGTAACACAGTGCACCAATTCCCATTACACAGTGAGGATGGAATAAATGATGAATGGACAAGTGGTAGTTCAGATGAGGAGCCATGTGTGCTTGCGACTTCTTTAGAAGTAGATCAGAGAGGACCCTATGTGAGGGGAAAGGTTATGGGTCACAGAGTTTCATTCTTGGTGGACACGGGAGCTACACGCTCTACAGTGAAAAGTACAGAGGTTCTGAATTTGCCCCTTTCAGGTAGTACAGTTCAGGTTGTGAGGGTAGCAAACCAGTGTCTGACAAACCCGAACACAGATCAAATTAAAGTTGAGATTGGCAATTTTCAGGGACTGCATAAGTTTGTAGTCTGTGATTCAAGTCTGGTATCCCTACTGGGAAGAGACTTGCTGTATAAAACAAAATGTTTGATTACTTGCTCGAACTACGGCTTTGAGATACAGATGAACAAGGATGATGAGGAAGACCATGCTTCAGAAGCAGAGTGTGAAAATATAAGTGAGGAGTACCCTTTGATTGAGCTTTTCCTAATGTTCACAGTGAAAAAGCTCCATCTTAATTTGCAGGGAACAGTACAAGAGAACGTGTGGGATTTTACAGGAAAGGAAGTAGGTCTGATTAAAGGAGTGGAGCCAATAAGAGTTACTATAAAACCGAATGCGGTTTTTCCCCAGCTTCTGCAGTACCATGTGCCACAAGATGTCCTGATGAAAGTGGGTCAGATAATTGCTGATTTTGTGAAGCTGGGAGTTCTGAAGGAAGTGTTGAACAGTCCAGGTAACTCACCGATAATGAGTTTGAAGAAACCCTGTGGGAAGGTTCGGATTCTTCAGAATTTGAGAAAAATAAATGAGATTGTTGTTAAATGTTGTCCCATAGTGCCCAATCCAGCTGTGGTACTATTCCAGATTTCATGTGATACAGAGTGATTTACGGTCATTGATTTTTCACAAGCGTTCTTTTCTGTGCCTCTTCATGAGGAAAGCAAATTTCTCTTTTGTTTCAAATTCCTGGATCAAGTCTATTGCTGGTGCAGAATTCCTCAAGCGTATACAGAGTCGCTTTCCCCATTCAACCAGATCTTGAAAAAGAATTTGGAGTCATTGGAATTGCCTTTCCAATCGACTCTGGTGCAGTACATTGATGACTTGCTGATTGCGTCCAAAACAAGGGAACAAGTGCAAGTATGATACAATTGCCCTGTTGAATAATTTTGGAAAGTATGGTCATAAAGTGTCTCCACTGAAATTGCAGTACTGTTAAAAAGTAGTGAAGTATTTGGGTCACCAGATTGAGAAAGGGTCAAGGAAAATATCCAGAAAAAGGATTACAACGATATTGCAGATAAGTCCCCCAACTACACAGAGAGATGTCAGGATGTTCCTGGGAATGGTGGGCTATTGTCACCAATGGAGCCCACATTTTTCAGTCATTTCAAGACCATTGCAGAAGCTGACTCATAAGGAAGTCACTGATCCTATAGGAGTAGACCAGCATGAAATGAGAGCGTTTATTGAGTTGAGAGAGAGTTTGTGCAGAGCTCCATCGTTGGGTATGCCTGACTACACAAAGCCTTTTACACTGTTTAGTCATGAGCGTGATGCATATTCATTGTCTATCTTGATGCAAGTCCATGGGGGCGCCATCACCCAGTAGCATATTTTTCAGCTACTTTGGAACCCATTGCAGCAGCCTTACCAGGTTGTTTCCGTGCAGTTGCCGCAGTTGGTCAAAGTCTTTCACAGTGTGAAGGCGTTGTGATGGAATATCCCCTGACTGTAAAGGTCCCTCACTCTATTGAGATTTTATTGATGTTAGACTTTTCATCCTTGGCGTGGTCTCCCTTAACTTTTTTTAACTTTTGTCTCTGTTCCCCAGGTTGTTGATGTGTGCTGGACTCTGATTTTGCTGTTTTTGTTACTCTGAGCACTTTACCACTGCTAACCAGTGCTAAAGTGCAAGGGCTCCTTTACAAAATGTGTGTGTGATTGGCTTATCCATGATTGGCATATTTGATTTATTAGTAAGTCCCTAGAGCAGTGCACTAGAGGTGCCCAGGGCCTGTAAATCAAATGCTACTAGTGGGCCTGTAGCACTGGTTCTGCCACCCACATACGTAGCTCTGTAATCTTGTCTCAGACCTGCCACTGCAGTGTCTGTGTGTGCAATTTTTAACTGTAAATTCGACTTGACAAGTGATCCCACTTGCCAGGCCTAAACCTTCCCTTTTCTTACATGTAAGGCACCCCTAAGGTAGGCCCTAGGTAGCTCCAAGGGCAGGGTGCAGTGTATGGTTAAGGTTGGACATATAGTAATGTGTTTTATATGTCCTGACAGTGAAATATTGCTAAATTCGTTTTTCACTGTTACAAGGCCTGTCCCTCTCATAGGTTAACACAAGGGCTACCTTTAAATCTGATTAAAGTGTATATTCCTTTTGGGAGCGGATGAACATGTGGAGTTTGGGGTCTCTGAGTTCACAATTTAACAATACATCTTTTAGTAAAGTTGATTTTAAGATTGTGTGTTAGAAAGTGAGCATTTTCTTGCTTATACCATTTCTGTGACTCTGCCTGTTTGTGGATTCCCTGTCGGGTCAGTTTGACAGTTTGGCTGGTTCCACCTCACACTAGACAGTGACACTAAAGGAGTCTTCATTTCCTGTTGAGTCGTCTATGCTAGGAGGGAGGGGAGGGGAGGGGTGGTCACTAACACCTGAAAGGGCTGTGTCTGCCCTCACACAATGCAGTCTCCAACCCCCTGGTGAGTGTCTGGGGCCTGGCCTAGGCAAGGCAGGATTTCACATTCAAGAGAGACTTTGCTTTGAAGTAGGCCTACTTCAAAGGAGAAATTGGGTATAAGAAGGGCACCCAAAACCACAGACTTTAGAACACTTCTGGAAACCAAGAGGAGCCTCTGCCTGGAGAAGAGCTGAAGAGCTGAGGAAGAAGAGCTGCGCTGCCTGTGACTGTGCTTTGTGGAGCTATCCAGCAGTTGCTGCTTCTGCCAGAGTAAGAGGGCAAAGACTGGACTTTGTGTGCCTTCCATCTTGTGAAGATCTCCAAGGGCTTGATTTAGAGCTTGCCTCCTGTTGTTTGAAGTCTCAGGGACAGCAAAGACTTCTCTCTGCCAGTACCTGGAGTCTCTGGAGAGACTCCTGCTCTGCCCTGTGGTGCCCATCCAGTTCCTGGGACCCTCAAAGGAGAAGCTGGCAGCCTAAAAGGAAGAAATCCATGCACAGAACGCCATGCAGGGAAAAGATCAACCCAACTCTGATCTGTGGCTGAAAAATCAGTGCGCCACCGGCTTCGTGGCTGGAAATCGGCGCTCACCTGCAACGCAACTGAAGAAATTATGCATGGAGCTGGATAAACGACACACGGAGGCTGGGAGATCGCAACCCGCGCTGCGTGGCTTTTGGATCATCGTGCGACTGGATTTCTGACGCAAACACCGCTGGGCATGTGAAAACAATGTAACGCCTGCCTGGACCCGAGAGTGTTGACTGGATCGAGGCATCGCTCTCTTGCGGAGAGAAGAAGCGACGCACACCGACCTGACTAAAGGAGAACGAGGCGCAAGATCTCACTTGTGAGTGATATTGACGCATCGCAAGCCCTTTTTGACACACACTCACCCGTGCTGGGTTATTTTTGATGCACCGAAGGTATATTTTCACGCTAACAGTGTTAGTGTGTGTTTTAAACTACATGAAGACTCTTTTTGCTTTTTAATTGATAACTTGACTTGTGTATTGTGGATTTTTGTCACTTTGGTCTTGGTTTGTTTAGATAAATATTCTCTATTTTTCTTAACCTGTGTTGTCATTTTGTAGTGTTTTCATTAAGTTACTGCGTGTGTTGGTACAAATACTTTACACCTGCTTGTGCCAAGCTACCAAGGGGGTGAGCAGGGGTTAGCTGAGGGTGATTCTCTTTTACCCTGACTAGAAGTAGGGTCCTTGCTTGGACAGGGGGTAACCTGACTGCCAACTTAAGACACCATTTCTAACAATTGACAAGGATGAAAACCCAATACTTGACTGGTGCGAGGTTGACTAGATATGAAACAAGTATTTTGGGGTCACCGAATGTGACACCGAAACGATAATCATTGCTGAACCCGGCAACCTTAATCCCGAGTGAAAATGATGAAATTGAAAAAGAGGAAGATGTTGAACATGACTGTCTCGATGTAACTGAGTTGTGCACAAAACCGAGACCTGACATTAGAGATGCACAATTGGAAGAAAATGACCAATTATCTTTATTGTTGGTTCTTGTCTGAGAGACAAAACAGGAACACTGAGAACAGGATATGCTGTGTGTAAAATTACAGAACCTTGGAAGCTTCCTGGCTTCGAGGAGTGTATTCTGTCCAAGTAGCAGAACTGGTCATCCTTACTACAGTGTGCCATGTTTCCGCTCAATTGAGAGGTATTATGTATACGGGTAGCCTGTACGGATTTGGAAAAGTTCATGATTTTGGTCAATTGTGGTCACAGAGAGGTTTCCTGACCTCTTCTGGTTTACCAGTGAGAAATGGTGATAGAATCAAAGAGCTATTATATGCAATACAATTGCCTGAAAAGATTGCCAGGGTGAAATGCAGTGTGCATCTGAAGTCACAGGACTATGGCCCTCATTCCGACCCTGGCGGTTTCAAACCGCCAGGGTGGAGGACCGCGGGAGCACCGCCGACAGGCCGGCGGTGCTCCAATGGGCATTCCAACCGCGGCGGTAAAGCCGCGGTCGGACCGGCAACACTGGCGGTCTCCCGCCAGTGTACCGCCGCCCATAGGAATCCTCCAAGGCGGCGCAGCTAGCTGCGCCGCCGAGGGGATTCCGACCCCCCCTACCGCCATCCAGTTCCCGGCGGTTCTCCCGCCGGGAACCGGATGGCGGTAGGGGGGGTCGCGGGGCCCCAGGGGGCCCCTGCAGTGCCCATGCCACTGGCATGGGCACTGCAGGGGCCCCCGTAAGAGGGCCCCTAAATGTATTTCACTGTCTGCTTTGCAGACAGTGAAATACGCGACGGGTGCAACTGCACCCGTCGCACAGCTTCCACTCCGCCGGCTCGATTCCGAGCCGGCTTCATCGTGGAAGCCTCTTTCCCGCTGGGCTGGCGGGCGGCCTGAAGGCGGCCGCCCGCCAGCCCAGCGGGAAAGTCAGAATCACCGCCGCGGTCTTTCGACCGCGGAACGGTATTCTGGCGGCCCCCGACAGGCCGGCGGCGACCGCCGCCGGCCAATGTCGGAATGAGGGCCTATGTGTATATCGTTCAAAGACAAGTGGGAACTGTTACCTGAAGAAGATAAGAGGTGTACAAGTTATGCATTAAAAGTAATTGACACTTTGGAAGAATTAAAATCTTTGAAGAATAATGTTGACAAGGAGGAGAAATGTTCATGGAGCAAAATGAAATGTGTTCAAAGACAAGATGAATTGTGGGTTTCTGAGGAGGGACAAAAAGCATGTTGTCTCAAATGGCAAGATATTACCATTGTCAGGCACATATTGGGAGGGATGCCATGGTTCGTCTGTTCAAAAATGATTGGTTAAACCCAAAGTTTAAACAAGTTGCAGAAGCAGTTTGCCATCGTTGTATCATTTGCTAACAGTTAAATGCAGGTAAAGGGACAGTAGTTAATTTGAGCCACATTGGAAGAGCAGGAGGTCCATTCAGCAGAATGCATATGGATTTTATTGAGATGCCTGTGTGTGGAGCTTTGAGATATGTGTTGGTGACTGCATCTTTAGTCACTGGATTGAAGCGTACCCCACACAAACAAATGTTAGTTGTACAGTAGCAAAACTACTGCTCAGGGAACTGATACCGTGTTTCGGGTTTCCAATCTCTTTAGAATCAGATAGGGGAAGTCACTTCAATAACGAAGTAATTAAATTACTGTGTGCAGCATTGAATATTGAGCAGAAGTTGCATTGTAGTTATTGCCTTGAAGCATCAGGACTAGTGGAACAGATGAATGGTACCTTGAAGTCAAGAATTGCAAAATTGTGTGCAGCTACGAATTTGAAAGGGCCCGATGCATTGCCTTTAGTATTGATGTCAATGAGAAACACACCTGACAGGAAGACCGGACTGTCGCCTCATGAGATCCTCATGGGCAGAGCAATGAGGTTACCAGCAGTGCCAGCAAATGCACTTGTCAACATTACAGATGATATGGTGCTGGATTACTACAAGGGTCTGGCTGATGTAGTCCGCTCTTTTTCTCAGCAGGTGGAGGCCACCACACTGCCATAAATCCATGACCCCGGGCACAACCTGAGAGCTGGGGACTGGGTTGTCATCTGCAAGCACATGAGGAAGACGTGTTTGGAGTCTCGTTGGGAGGGACCCTACCAAGTGGTCCGAACGACTACTACATCTGTGAAGTATGCTGGGATCTCGAAGTGGATTCACGCAAGTCACACAAAAAAGTGGCATGCCCACTGGATTGTGAAGAAGTGTTGTTGAGAGTACCAACAACAGTGAGACAAGTCTCAGGGCCGGAAGGAGAGCAAAGAGGATCTGAGACCGGATCTGAGCTTGTTGAGGACGGTTCAGTTACTCCTGTGAGAGACGAGGGCGAAGACCTCCTGGAGAGTGACAGGGAGCCTATCTCAACTGAAACGGCAGGAGAGCCTAGTCAGAGGAGGGCTTTCCCAGAAGCAGACAATCTTGAAAGACAAATAGAGCAATTGCCAGACCCAGGAGGGCAAAGGAGTTGAGGTGGATCAAAGTCAAAGTGATCTGACTCCTCCTGAACCGGTTGCAGGTCCGTCAAGAAAAAGTACTGCAGAACAAAGAAAAGGTTCAAGTTCAATCTTGAAGAGAATACTGACGAAAGGTCCACTGAAAGGAAATAAGTGGCCTGAATCGCAAGTGGAGAAAGGGAAAGAGGTGGTTGTTGAACCAACAATAGAGGAAGAAGTAGATACCACAAGAAAAGAAGATCTAAGTGAAGGAGAACTGAATGGTGATTAAAAATTTAAGAGAAAGAGAATAACAAGTCGAAGATACACAGGTCCTGAATGGGCATATGCAACTACAAACAAATGGCAGGAAGAGTTTTTGTCTTCTTGTTTTGATAAAGAAGTTCCGGGTCAGTATTTTGAGGTGACCTGAAAGAAGCTAATGAACTGAACTGTTGAAACTAAGTTGAGGGAACATTTTTGAGAAAAGAGACTGCCGAAAGTAACCAGAAGAGACATTGATAACCTAATTTGACTTTTAAAACATGATTTTGACAAAGTTGCTAACCAATTTTTACAAGGATAAGGGTTCCTGGAAGCTAAACTGAACTGCTGAAAGAAAAGTTGTCTATTTTTGATTTTTGCTGTAAGTTTTCTAAATTCCTTCTGCTTTCTGATTCTTTACAGATCATGGCTGACTTTAGTCAGCAAGGTAGAGGTGCTAGGTGCTATAAATATATGAGCATTGGTTTGGCAATTATGTGTTGGATATTGTTTGTGGTGTTGATTGTGAGTATGTCTGTTCTTGATACGAAAGGAGCCAACCGTACTTCTGCTTTTGAGATGACTACTGCACTAACGGCATTAGAGAGGTTTACGTTGGATGATAAATATTTGCATGATTATACTAATGCGCAGGGAGAGCTTTCTTCTAATGTTTTCTATCGCTTATTGAGTGAGTGTGTTGAGACTATGGATGAGAAGAATTGTTTTGTGTGTACGCAGATTCCTTCATCAGTCAAGGAAGAAGTCACCTATCATAGTTTACCCTAACCTACGGGATAAGTTGTAGTCTGTTACTAACAAGACTTTATAACCAGGAGTATATTCAATACTTCTATTCAAATCATGATATGGTGCTTTCATTTGTTCCTATACTTAGGTATTTAAGTAAAGTAGCTCAGGACAATTACATAGTATTAGTTAGAGGGTTCTTTGAACCTACACTGGCGTTTGGCACAGCGTGTGCGCATCACAACAATCTGACATGCTTGCTTACACCTTTAGAGAAGAGATTCCTAGATCACACTGATGCTAGGAGAAAGGTGTTAAAGGGGAAATTAGAAAAAGGATTGGAAAAAAGGACTTACAAGAATGATTATGCTTATAGTGCAATTAAAACACAAGGGACATTAGCTTTAGATGCACAACACGTAGGGAAGCTTTGTATATATAGTCCTAAATCGCGCACTGACACTTTATTTGTGGGTACGAGTGAATGTAGACATGTGTTTTTGTTTCAGAGTAAATGGACATTTGTTGAAAGGGCAGGACCCTGCAATTCCAGGGATACACTATGGCCCTCATTGCAACCCTGGCGGTCGGTGTTAAAGTGGCGGTAATACTGCCAACAGGCCACTGGTAAAAAAAATTGAATCACGTCCATGGTGGAAACCGTCAACATAGACAGCCACTTTAACACGCCAACCGCCACGGGGTAGAAACAAACACCGCGGCAGTAACTGCCAACAGACAGGCGGAATACAATGTACCGCTTACAGTATTACAAGGCACCAATCCACCACCTTTTCCGGGGCAGTACCAACGCCATCAAAAGCACGGCGTAAACAGTCTTTGGAACGGAAACTACTCACCTCTCGAAACCCTATGAGGAACCAGGACGCCATGGAGCCCGAACTTCAGGTGCTACCAGTGTTGGTTTACCTTCTCTTCTACCAGGAGCAGCAAAGACAGCGGCGACAACCACGGTGAGTACTGCACCTCGCACACAGGGGAGGGTGGGAAGAAAAAGAGAGTCACACACACACGCAACACGCAACACCCCCACCCCCACACTCACCCACAACACCATACACACAAATACATGCCGCAACATTACATATAAACCCCGTAACCCCCTAGAAGAATGCAAGGACAAAATGAAATAATTGTAACAAGTGTAATCATCGAAAATTCAGATATGGAAACAAGTCTGTAACAGATCAGTATATACAAATATGTACAGCAACTACACAAGTCTGGATAGTGTTCCAATCATTGTCCGTGGACCAGTGGTCCCAAAATGCATGGGCGAAGCCCACACATGATACCTGACTGTAAACGGAGAGAACACTGCTGGGGCATCAGGTCAAAAATAAACAGGCACCTCAAGGGGAAGGGGGGCACCTCAGCCGAATGAAGGGACAACGCCACTGCTCCACAAGGGGGCTCCATGCCCACAGAGTGGTCCTGGGGAGTGCAAAGCCACAGTCTCACAAGTCTCTCAAGTGGGTGGTTTGCCCACTGCTTTATCCTAGGGAGTGCAAAGCCACAGTCTCTCAAGTGGGTGGTTTGCCCACTGCTTTTTCCTGGGGAGTGCAAAGCCACAGTCTCTCAAGTGGGTGGTTTGCCCACTGCTTTATCCTGGGGAGTGCAAAGCCACAGTCACTCAAGTCTCTCAAGTGGATGGTTTGCCCACTGCTTTATCCTGGGGAGTGCCAAGCCACAGTCTCTAAAGTCTCTCAAGTGGGTGGTTTGCACACTGCTTTATCCTGGGGAGTGCAAAGCCACAGTCTCTCAAGTGGATGGTTTGCCCACTGCTTTATCCTGGGGAGTGCATAGCCACAGTCTCTCAAGTGGGTGGGTTGTCCACTGCTTTATCCTGGGGAGTGCAAAGCCACAGTCTCTCAAGTCTCTCCAGTGGGTGGTTTGCCCACTGCTTTATCCTGGGGAGTGCAAAGCCACAGTCTCTCAAGTGGATGTATCTCTCCACTGGTTCTGGAGGGGGATTTGTGCCCAGAGTGCTTCATCCTGCCAAGGACTGAGGTAGTGGATGTCAATCCCCACTGGTTCTGGAGGGGGCTTTGTGCCCAAAGTGCTTTACTCTGCCAAGGACTGAGGTAGTGGATGTCAATCTCTACTGGTTCTGGAGGGGGCTTTGTACCCAGAGTGCTTCACCCTGCCAAGGACTGAGGTAGTGGATGTCAATCTCCACTGGTTCTGGAGGGGGCCTGGTGTCCAGAGTGCTTCATCATGCCAAGGACTGAAGTATTATCTATTGTGGCGGTGCTGGCTACGGGGTCTGTGGCAGCGGTGCTGGCAGCAGTGTCTGTCTTAGCGGTGCTGGCTGCAGGGTCTGTGGCAGCGGTGCTGGCTGCGGGGTCTGTGGCAGTGGTGCTGGCTGCGGGGTCTGTGGCGGCGGTGCTGGTGGCGGGGTCTGTGGCGGCGGTGCTTGTGGCGGGGTCTGTGGCAGCAGTGCTGGCGCCGGGGTCTGTGGCGGTGGGGTATGTATCAGCACCTGCTGAGGGAGAAAGCAGGATGTCTCCTGCAGCCTCGGATGGCTGCCCACCGGGGAAGAGGCTGGGGACTGTCGCAACGGCAGTAGACGTGCCGGAGGCGGTGCAGGTGGCGGTGTTCACCGCCGTACAGGTTGGCGTGGACGTGGACAGAAGGTGTGACATTGATCCCTGAGTCTGTGCCACCATGCCCTCTCCTGGTCTGCCCTTCTGTTTTTGGCACTTCCCCACCTTTGATGGTGACGCAGTTGTCTTGCCCCTATCCCCTTTCGTTTTCGCTGACCCCTTGGTGGGTGGTGTTTTTGGCTTCTCCCTCTGGGATGTGAGCACCTTTTTCACTTTGGCAGGTGGCGGAATGTTCTTGCCCTTGCTACGTGGCACACTGGCAGCCCTGATGGTAACGCACTCCATGACCCCGCAGTTGCTGGCCCCACTGTGCCTGGGGATGAGGTGGCTGAAGTGCTGGGCTGGGACCTGGAAAGCCTGGCCCTAGGGGAAGGACGGGGGGGAAGTGAAGGGAAGAGGTCAATGTTAGCAAGGAATAGTTTTTTAGACACACTGGGATGGGAAGATGGAGGGGGTTTAGGAGTGGAGGAAGAGGTAGTGGTTGTAGGAGGTGTACGTCTGCTGCATTTGGGTGAAGTTGCATGGGCTGGAGGCTGTTATGAGGTGGATGGCTGTTGAGTGGGTGTGTGCCTGCATTTGTGTACTTTGGGAGGAGGGCTCACAGACACGTGTGACTGGTAGTGGGGGTGGTGATTGCACATGAGCGATGTGTGGTGATGGGCGTGCTGGTGACGGAGGTAGTGGCTGAGGATGTAGTGCATGCAGGTGTGAGTGGAGACGAAACTGGGAGGGAGGAGGAGGGCGTGGAGGAGGGGGACACAGTGGAGGCAGGGGATGTTGGTGTGTCTGCATGGGAATGGTGCTTGCGTGAGTGTATTGATGAGTGTGCATGCTGTTCTGATGGTGTGCTTGGGATAGGCTGAGGTATAGGGGATTGGGTCTGGGTAGTGGAAGTTGGAGGGGGAGGCTGGGCTGTCACGCCAGATTGAATGCCCTCCAGGTATGCATTTGTTTGTTGCAAATGACTCTCGACACCCTGGATGGCATTCAAAATGGTTGATTGCCCAATAGTGAGGGATCTCAGGAGGTCAATAGCCTCCTCACTGAGGGCAGCAGGGCTGACTGGGGCAGGGCCTGAGGTGCCTGGGGTGAATGATATGCCCACCCTCAAGGGTGGGCGGGCATGGGAAACAAGCTGAGGGGCTGCTGGGAGGGCGGTGCTGGTAGGGGTGTGGCAGCTGTACCTGTTGATGGGGTGGGCACAGAGGTGCCCGCCACCGCAATGGAGCTCCCATCAGAGGAGGAGTCGCTGTCGCTGGTGTCTCCTCCTGTTCCTGTTGTGGAGCTCCCCTCGCCCTCGGTCCCACTGGTGCCTTCAGACTGTTAATTCACCCTCCGGGGCCATGTGGGTTGCAGCTCCCTCCTGCTCCGGTGCCCATGCTCCTCCGCCAGATGATGCTAATGCACACAAGGACAGGGTGACAAAACAAAAAGGGGGGAAAGACAGAAGAGACACATGGTCAATGCCTGCAACACCACTACCGTTGGCAGACACACAGGGAGCAGCCCTATGCTCTAGTCCATGCACTAACAGTTCAGGGGAGAAGCACATGCCCATGGGGGACTCTAACTAGACCCATTTCATGCACAGCTGGAACCCACCGGAGCCTGACTAGGTGTAGAGGGCCACTACCACTTTTGTGGTTAGATTGGCACTGAACCTGCAAAACAATGGATCTACCTTGGCGCATCTGCCCTGGCCTAGGGGAACCCACAGCCCACTTCCCCCACCCAGAAACCTCATTAAGCGCGCAGAGTCAGCTGAATGAGACTGCACTCACCCCCTTGTGGCTACTGTGATGCCCTCAAGCGCCCATCCAACTCAAGATATTCAACCGCCAGGATCCAGTACATCAGGGGGGTCATGGTGCGATGGGTACCCCTTCCACGTTGGGAGGCCATCCCCAGCTGAGCCTCTGCGGTCTTCTTGCTCCAGCTGCGCAGGTCCTCCCATCTTTTGCAGCAGTGGGTGCTCCGTCTATGGTAGACCCCCAGGGTCCGCACTTCCTTAGTGATGGCACGCCAAATCCCCTTCTTCTGTTGGGCGCTGACCTAGAGGAATAGTGAAGTAAGAATGGATGTTACTCCCCGTCCGGTTCTTCTTACTCATTGGCCACAAACCTCCCACCCTGGCCCAGAAAAACACGCTCACCATCCTCACTTGTTGGCCTCTGTCCCCCCTGTCTTGTCCATCCACGACACTCCATACATCCATGTGCCATGCATCATGCTCACAGTGTACTCACCTGTTTGTCTGGAGTACCGTAGAGTAGTGTGCACTGGGGGAAGACCCCATCCAACAATTTCTCCAACTTCTCCGCAGTTAAGGCAGGGGCCCTTTCCCCAGACACTGTATCCATTGTCGCTTCCAGACTCAGGTCACAGCAGCACTTACAGTGTAGGTCCTCTCCTGTTGAAGGTCACGTATCAAGTGAGTGAACAGATAGAAAATGGCGGTCACATCCACGGCAGAGTGTACCATCACCGCCGCCGTACATCGTCACTGGCTCCTGGAACCCATAGGGCCCAATGATAACCAATGCTGAATTGCACAGCGGTCTTCGACCGCCTACCGCTACGCTGCACAATGCCAGCGCAGTTACCTCATTTCCCCTTGTCCCTTCTTACAGGTCAGGCAGCCGCCATTAGAGGGGGCCACATGGCAGGGCAACTAACTGTGTCACAGCACTTTTGGCCAGGAATACGGACAGACAGCGCCAGAGGAGGGATTGCTAGTGCAGGTGTTTTAATAAAATGTATTAATAAATGTTTATGTATTTTGAATAATGAGTTTCTGTAGAAAATGAATTAACATAGAAAAATAATGCACACATATGAAAATGTGATGTCGAAGAATGGCCACCAATGTTCACAAAATGTACTAATTAATGATTACTACTTATGAAATATCAAGTATGCACTAGACTAATGCACTAATATGTCATATTAAGGGTTATGAAGTATGCCTTACCTTTATGAATTGTATGCCTTAACTTAGCGAGTGTCTTGTCCTATTTTGCCAGGCCTCATGCAGAAGCTGTATTTCTTAGTGTTTAATGAAAATGCTGACAGGGTGAATTAAACTTTTAAAATGTCCATTGTCCTGTCAAAAGTGCTTAATGGAGGCTTTTCGTGAGAACCGACTGCTGGGAGATGATGTTCCTGCTAATGAAACATTTTATGTGTAATGTGTGTGAGACTGACTTTCCCAGGACAAGAACAATAAAGATACTGGCTGGAGCTGAAGCTGCAACAGTATTGTTATCTGACGAGCCAAATGATGAGAACATCCTAAAGTGGACCAATCAACTGCACGTGAATAGTGAAGTATTAGAATTCATAGATTTGGTATAGAAATATTATTGGGTAAAGTATGAACATCCGGTTAACACACCAATAGGGAATTAGGGGGGGAACTGTGGCCAAGCAGCCAAGATGGCGCACACTTGAGAACATGGCTCTGCAGGGGCCTACAATTAATCCTTGAAAACAGCCTACTTTCGGGGACCATCGACCTGGAGAGTCGGTACCCGGAGGCGCCTGCGGTCCAGAGGAACGAGGGGGACTCCGGTCCCGGAGCGTGGGGGGCCTCGCTGGAGCCGGTACCGCGGGGCTTGCGGCCGTCGTCGAGGCCGGGGACTCACGTGGTGACGCGATCCTGCCGGCGGCTCCGGCACTTGCCAGAGGAGGACGTTGAAGGGCCATCTCACCCCGACTTGGCAGAGACCACACTGCAGTGCATCGGATAAAGCGCCTGTGTGTGCTGAGGGAGCGGCGGAGTGCGTGGTCCGCCGGCGGTGACGGTGCGGGCCCGGCACCCATAACGCGGAAGTAACTCCGGGGAATGAGGAACGAGGCACGGAGCACGGCCCCAGGGGACATGCAGAGGACGTTGAAGGGCGGTCTCACCCCGGCCAAGCAGAGAACATTCTGCAGTGCATTGGATAGAGCGTCTGTGAGAGCTGAGGGCGTGGTGGAGTCAGTGATCCGCCGGCGGTGTTGGTGTGGACCTGGCACCCACAACGGGGAAGTGACGCAGGGGAACGAGGACCGAAAGTAAGTGAAACACCTTGGTGGACAGAGCGATCTCATACTGCGCACAATCTTTCAACATCAGGAGTGAGCCCAGCTCCCCATAAGGACGTGAAGCAGAAGTGAGGGGGTGAATCCTGCCAAACTTAGCTGGAAGGAGGGAGCGCACTTGGACTAAGGTGAAGGTGGAAATGAGAAGGCCTGTAATACCCGCTACTGCCCCTGTGTGGTGTACTGCGCCCAATAGAGGAAACGCTGGAAGTGGAGAGCAGTAAAGACCTGGACCTGGTGCTTAGGGCGACAATAAGAAGGGTCAGTTGGGCCCCCAGGAGTGAGAGAATCAGGTTATAGAGGAGGAACATTCTAAGAGAACCACAACACTACTGAGTGGAAGAGCTGAGTTGGACTGCTGGATGTGACTGAATGGCCTAAGATAAGCTTTCAAGCTTACGTGAATGAGTGAAATATAACGGTCCTGCTCACCTTCCCGTTAACGCAGAAGTGAAGCACTGCAAGTCCGATGTCATCCAAAAGCCAGCACAAGACCAAAGCTATGGACCGCCCAACACACACTGACCCTAAAGAGGGGGAAACCCTGAACTTTTCGCAGACTAGAGTGCAGGATACCTTAGACAAGATCCTAGGGGCAATCGAAGACACCAAAGCTACACTACAGCACAACATCAGTCAAGTGGCTGTTGAGGTGGGGCTTCTGAGGGCAGACCATCAAAAACTAACTGATCGAGTTAAAGAGGCGGAGACCGCATTGGCGGATATCACTCCCAAACAAAGAGACATAACAATAACGGTAGAGAACCTCAACGACAGAGGGAAGCGGCTGGAACAGAGAGCTGGAAGGAACCGAAGGAACAATATCCGAGTGGTAGGCCTGCCGGAGGGAGCGGAAGGGACAAATATGGTGACATTTTTGGAAAATTGGTTGCGCACGGTTGTAGCAGCAGACAACCTGACTCTGTTTTTTACGCTTGAACGAGCACACCGAGTACCCTTGAGACCCCTTGCCCCGAGCAGACCACCCAGAGCCGTGATAGCTAGAGTTCTGCATTACAGAGACAGGGATGCCCTAATCTTGAGGGCCAGGGAGACAGGCCCCTTCAGAGTTGTGAATGGAGAGGTAACGTTATTCCCAGATTTCCCCGTTGATGTCCAGGTCAGGCGAAACTCGTACATGGCAGTCAAAAAGTCCCTCAGAGCGAAAGGGATCCAGTATTCGCTCCTGTTCCCGGCTCGCTTGAGAGTGACGCACAAGGGTAAATTTTAGTTTTTTCAGAACCGTGAGGAGGCCTGGGAATGGTTTAAAGTTCATGGGGGCCAGTCGGGCCAGAGTGCAAAGTCAATGCAAGAGAGACTGGAGCAGTGTCCCAGGGAGGCGGAGGAACAGGGACCGCTCACGTGGGATACCAACGCAGACACAGAAAGAACTTGGAAAGCGAGCAGCCCTTGAAGCGGTGGCGTCCATGAGCAGAGAGGCATCCCCTCCGGAGGCTCTGGAGTGGACTCAGATGGCATGGCCGGGTCCTCAATAGGATGTTTGGAATCCTCGCAGCAGGCTCCAAAGGTGACCCCCCCAGACATCAGACGAACTTCGGTAACAGATGTGATACCACAACCCTGGGGCAATTTGAATTGTATGTACACGTGGCCCCTCCAGACTATGCCCCCCCCCACAGGAGTTCCCATCCAACCAATCACACTGGCGAGAACTATAGATACTCTGTTGAACATGTTGCACTGTTGCACAGTTTATTGGGCAACTTACTGTTTGCGAGGCGCCCTGGGGATAGGGAGTTGGGTTTTACAGTTACAACTTTTGCAGATGCGATGGGCAGAGCGGAGAGAAATGCTTATGTATGCACCCCGAAACATCGAGAGACTGTACCCGGGGCAGGGGTGGGCAACCTGGAATGCTAATAAGACAATCCCATGGCAGAATATAATATACTAACATGGAATGTAGGCGGTATGGGTCCCCATCCAAACATCACAGAATACTGTCCTATTTGAAAAGAAGAGGTGTACAAGTGGCAATGCTACAAGAGACCCACTTAACCACAAGAGAGGTGGAGAGATTGAGGCGTAGATGGAGAGGGCAGGTGTTTGCCACTGGCTATTCAGCGTATGCGAGGGGCGCCTTGATTTAGATACAAGCAGGGGTTCCCTTTGAAGTCAAATCTAAGGACATAGACCATGAGGGTAGGTTTGTTATAGCGGAGGGGAGGTTTCATGGAACTCCAATTGTCCTGGGCAGTGTCTACGCCCCCAACCAAGATCAGGTCCCCTTTATACTGCAACTTTCGAGTCATCTCACATGCCAACAAACCGGGGATATCTTAATCGGGGGAGACTTTAACGTAATATTAGATGTGGACTTAGACCGGTCCTCTCCACCGGTTACAGGGGCAGCAACACATAGAGTGGTGAGAAAATTGAGAGAATGGATGAATGCGTGGGGCCTAGTGGATGTATGGCGGGTACAACACCCCACTGAGAGGTATTATTCATTCTATTCGGGACTACACCAAGTACATACCAGATTAGATAGGGTGGTGTGTACAGCAGATCTCGCACAGGGAATGACCCGCGCAGAATACCTTGCTCGCACATTATCAGACCATAACCCCCTACTGGTTACCTGGAAGGCGACAATGGATAGGCCTTCTGTCCCGACATGGATATTGAATCCCGGCTCATTAGAGGACCAAGCATACAGAGAATTCCTTCACACACACCTCTCAGACCATATTGAAACCAAGAAAGGATCAGCCTCTTCAAGGTCCTTGGAATGGGAGGCTCTCAAGGTGACAACTAGAGGTTTTTGTCTAGGTCAGACAGTCGGAGTGATACGCCCCCTAGAACGTGAACTGAATAGCTTGGAGAGGATAATACACGAAGGGGAACGAGGTGGGGAGAACGGGGACACAGTACAGGAAATATATGTCCAGGCACGGAAGTCATATGCCCAGGTGGAAAAGCAGCTCCTCTGTCACAGCCTTCAGAAATATCTGGCATCACTCCAGGCTGTGGAGGGCCGCTCAGGTAGAATGCTGGTATGGTTAGTGAGGGCTGAAGGGGACAGTGGACCCATTACGAGTGTCTGTGATAAAGGGGGGAACGTCAGTGTATGCCGGGACCCATAAATAACCCTTCAAAGTGTACTACTCCCATCTCTACGGGGCCCCGGGAGAGCTTAGAGCAGATGACCTTGATAATTTTTTGTGTCCAAGCCCTCTGGCCACGCTGGCACTCGAGGAACAGGATAGTTTAGGAGGCCCGCTGACGGTTGATGAGGTACAGGAGGCTATAGCACAGCTGCCCCCCGGTAAGACCCCAGGGATGACTTCCCATGGACTTTTACAAAAAATATTCCCCACTGTTTGCCCCTCAGTTGGTGGAGATGTGTACGGAGGCATTGCAATGCGGAATGCTACCGGACTCGCTTAGGGAGGCACCAGTGGTCCCTTTGCCCAAAACGAAGTCGAAAGAGGCCTCAGTAACGGACTTCTGACCGCTGTCGATGTTGAATAACGATTTTAAAATCCTCAGTAAAGCCTTAGCCAATAAACTCCTACGCCACATCACTGGGTTAGTGCATACCGATCAGAATGGCTTTGTCCCGAACCGCAGCACCTCTTTGAACTTGAGGCGCTTGTTTTCCATCTTGCACATGCCTGAAGAAGAGAGGCCCAGGGCAGGAGTGCTGCTTGCAGTAGATTTTGAGAAAGCTTTCGATTCGGTCAAATGGTACTATCTGAGAACAATGATGCAGCGGATGGGAATGGGAGAAGGCTGGATAAAATGGGTGGACTTACTGTACATGTCCCCGCTGGCGAGGGTGAGGACGGGCAGAATGATATCGGATACCTACCCTATATAACAAGGGCCGCGACAAGGGTGCCCGCTATCGCCGCTTCTATTTGCTCTGGCCATAGAGCCACTGGCGGTTGCAATGCGAAGCAAGTGCACTGGCAAGGGAGTACAATGGGGTCAATCAGAACATATTATTTCACTATATGCCGATGATATACTCATATACCTCAATGATGGAGAGTCGGGCCTACCTTGGGCTTTGCTGACGCTGGACCATTTCGGTGCACTCTCAGGTCTGTGCCTCAACAGAAGCAAGACATTTGTTTTTCCCCTAACACAAACTTATGGGTGACCCTCCTACTGCCCTGGGGACCTATTTTGGGCTCCACGCACTTTTAAGTATTTGGGTATACAAATATACCATGAGACTGGGGACCTGAGTGATGGAAACATTGGAAGGGTACTCCGCTCCCTAAGGGCCTCGTCGGTTTCTGGCGCTCATTAAAATTATCCATCATGGCCAGAATTTCTTTATCTAAAATGATCATGCTCCCCCGCCTCCTCTATTATTTTGCTAATTTACCATTATCGATTCCTTCAGCGTGGTTTCGAGAGTTAAATACTCTACTTAGGGAGCTTATCTGGGATGACGGCCACAGACGTACAGCACTCCCAACCCTTTGTAGACCAACTTTAGCAGGAGGCCTGGGAGTTCCAGATTTTGAGGCCTATTACCTGTCGTGCCAGCTGCAATGGGTCGCCAGTTGGTTCGCTGGTAAGAGATACCTGGACAGATGGATTACCATTGGAGATAGAGGTACGGATCGAGTCACAGTGCAGTTGATTAATAAGAAGGTGGCACGCCAAATGGACAGTCCGATGACGAAAGTAGCCATGTTTTGCTGGAAGAGGTGTGCAAGACGAGTGGGGGTGGGACCCCATTATTCCCCGGCCTTGCCACTGACCGCCCTAATACTAGATCTGAGGGAGGATAGTTTGGTGGGTTCAGGACTCGGGATTTGGAAAAGGGCGGGAGTAGAGACGGTGGGTGATTTATTCCGGGATGGGGTGTTGAGGCCCTTTACTGATCTAGTGAATGATAGGGGAATCCATCCAGGAAAATTCCTTCTGTACCAAAAGTTAACACATAGGGGGTCATTCTGACCTTGGCGGTAAAAGGCCTATACCGCCGGTCAGAACTCCGCCATACTACCGCCGCGGCCGCGGTAAACCGCCACGGTCATTCTGACCACCAACTGTGAATCCGCCAAAAACCCGACATCCAAGGAAGGCCGCCTCATCAGCGGGCCGCGGAAAACTGGAGATGACCAAACCTCCACCGCCACGCCAACACAAACACGCCCATGCCATTCTGACCCACCAATCCACGCAGCGGTCTTTCAACCGCGGTATTCCATTGGCGGTACACACCGCCGCGCTCAAAATACACACACAGCTCCAAAACACTGCCACATTGGGCAATTTGAAATACACACACCTGATACACATACACACACCACTCCCACACATCCATACAACTATAAAACACACACCCACATCACCCACAAACCCCTACGACCGAAGATCAGAGACGAAGGAGAGAGAGACACATCACAGAATAGAGAGCTACATCACACAGAGGCACACTACACCATCACACACACCACATAGAAGCACAAAGCACCACGCACCAACACACTCATCACCATATACACCACCCCACACCTCATCCACACCACCCCATGGCACCCCAAAGGCACCCACGCTTTTCGGACCAAGAACTCCGGGTCATGGTGGAGGAAATCATAAGAGTTGAACCCCAGCTCTTCGGCTCACAGGTGCAGCACACCACTATAGCCAGGAAGGCGGAGCTATGGCAGTGGATCGTGGACAGGGTCAACGCGGTGGGACAGCATCCCAGAAATCGAGACGACATCCGCAAACGCTGGAACGACTTAAGGGGAAAGGTGCGCTCGATGGTCTCGCGACACAACATCGCAGTGCAGAAGACTGGCGGGGGACCCCCACCCACTCCACCCGAATTCACAGCATGGGAGCAAGAGGTACTAAACATCCTGCATCCTGATGGCCTCGCTGGAGTACACGGAGGAATGGACTCTGGTAAGTACAATCTCAACTACTTCACCCCCCCAAAGCATGCTAACCCCCACCACCACCCTCACCCCAACCCCCCATCACACATCCTCCCTGAGAATGTCTCACCAGCACAACCCACCCAACACCAACCCCTGCATGCCACCACAAACTATGGACACCCATCACCCAAGCATGACCACTGCACATACCCCCCCCAAAACACCCCCACAACACCTCCCCCAAGGGAATGGCAGCACTGGGGGACAAGGGCACCAATCAAAGGCACGCAATAGCACACACAGAAACAATAACCATACTCTCTTACCCCATGCAGGACCCGAACACCAACACACCGGCCAGGAGGGTCCAGAAATGTCCATCCCCCCCCCCGGAAGAGGCCCCCAGTGATGACAGCAGCTCTGTCGACCTGGAACCTGATGACCAGCCCGGACCATCGGGGACCTCTGGACAGTCGGTTCCCCACACACAGGCCACAGCAGACCCAACCCCCTCTGGGAACAACAGCACAGCTCCCACCCAGCGGGCCCATGCCTCTGTCTCTAGGACAGGTCAATCAGCGGTGTGTCTGCCACTACAGGGCACCCAGGCTAACCCACCACCCCAACAACAACAGGGACCTGGGGGCAGTGGTAGTGGGCACACCGTCCAGGGGACAGAGGCCGGGGGAAACAGGGCAACTCGGAGGGCTGCTGTGCGATGGGGGGGGAGGAGAGGCCCAGGGAACCCACTCTCCAAGAGGCCCTCACCACCATCATGGCAGCCTACCACCACTCCCAAGAGACGATGGCGACGGTACTGGCCAGGTTCCAGGAGATCCAGGCACAGCAGGTGGAACGCTACATGGGGTTCACCAATCAACTCACCAACATCTCTACCGCTATGGGGAGCATAGTCCAGGCCCTCAACCGGATAGAAGACACGTTGCGGGACCATGTGGCACCACACAGGGCCCCTGTCACTAGCCAGGAACAGCCTACCACCTCCGCCGGCGCTAGTGGACAGGAGGCCCCACCACAACGACAGGCCACCAGAACCCCACCTCCTGCTGAAGAACAACCACCCCGCAAGAGGAGCCTGAGATCAAGAAAATCGACAGAGTAGGATGTCAAGTCCCCCGCCAGCATGAGACACCCCCTGAAGTCATCCCACTGTCCCACATTGCCACCCTGTCCAACCTTGAAATGCCCCGGCGCCATCCTTCCACAGGCATATGGACAATGCACCTGTGAGACTGAGAACTGGACTCTGCCATGGCCATTACTCCACCCCCACCCATCACCGTGTTTATATCATGTACCATTATCTAGCACAAAAAATAAATCACTCAATGCACTGAAATCAAACAGGAGTCAGGCTGTATTATTTACAAATGTATAACACATTACCGATCAATTATGTTCTGTTAACTTTGTGCTGAACACATACCGAGATCAATAAGCATTAGTCCATGGGCTAACCAAGCAGAAGTCACGCAGTGGGTCATACAGCACTGAAAAGGGAAGGGAAAATCAAACATCAGTTTAAAAGAACTGGGGGGTCATAGACAAAGTTGAGAAGCAGGAGGCTTTCAGGAAAAGTAAAATGGCGTGGGTGACTCTTACCTGTGTGCTACTGAAAATACTGTTGGATAACTCTGTCCCTGTTGTCTGTGTCGTCCTCTGAGTCTTCCTCCTCTTCACTCTCCGCAGGCTCCACAGCTGCTTCAACACCACCATCTGGACCATCCTCCTGCAGGAAAGGCACCTGACGTCGCAATGCCAGATTGTGAAGCATACAGCAGGCCACGATGATCTGGCACACCTTCTTTGGTGAGTACATCAGGGATCCCCCTGTCATATGCAGGCACCTAAATCTGGCCTTCAGGAGGCCAAAGGTCCTTTCTATGATCCTCCTAGTTCGCCCATGGGCCTCATTGTACCGTTCCTCAGCCCTGGTCCGGGGATTCCTCACTGGGGTCAATAGCCAAGGCAGGTTGGGGTAACCAGAGTCACCTATTAACCACACACATTGTCTCTGTAGATGTTCCATCACAGAAGGGATGCTGCTATTACGCATCACATACGCGTCATGCACTGACCCAGGAAACATGGCATTCACATGGGAGATGTACTGGTCAGCCAAACAGACCACCTGGACGTTCATAGAATGGTAACTTTTCCTGTTTCTGTACACCTGCTCATCGTCTTTTGGGGGGACTAAGGCTACATGGGTCCCATCAATGGCACCAATGATGTTGGGAATATGTCCAAGGGCATAAAAATCACCCTTCACAGTGGCCAAATCAACCTCCTCAGGGAATATAATGTAACTCCGCATGTGTTTCGTCAGGGCAGACAACACTCTAGACAAAACTTTGGAAAACATAGGCTGAGACATTCCAGATGACATGGCCACTGTTGTCTGGAATGAGCCACTTGCAAGAAAATGGAGGACTGACAGAACCTGCACCAGAGGGGGAATTCCTGTGGGTTGGCAGATGGGGGACATCAGGGCTGGCTCCAGCTGGGCACACAGTTCATGGATAGTGGCACGGTCCAGTCGGTATCGTAGTATGATGTGGCGTTCTTCCATTGTTGACAGGTCCACCAGCGGTCGATACACGCGAGGATTCATCCTTCTCCTCGCAAGTCCCAGCGGACGGTGCCTAGGAATGACAACATGGAGCACAGAGTCAAGCCAATCACTGGTGCGTTCACCACAGCTTGCATAGCACACGGTTATCTATGTTTTGAAAGGCGTGTATGTGTGGCAATGCAAGGCCTAGGCCTGTGTGTCGCAGTAGAAATTATGCCATGTGGGCCCTTGAAATGGCGGCTGCCTGACCTGTGAAGTGGGACAATGGGATGTGAGGTCAATGCGCTGGCGGAGCACACCGTGGCGGTAGGCGGTCGAAGACCGCTACACGGAGCCGCATTGGTTAACATTGAAGCCTATGGGTTTCAGGAGCCAATGACGAGGTGCGCCGGCAGTAGCGGTACGCACCGCCGCGGTACGCACCGCCGCGGGCGTGACCGACATTTTCTATCTACCTAATCACTCGAGACCTGATCATCCACAGGAGAGGACCTATACTGCAAGTGCTGCTGTGACCTCGGTCTGGAAGTGACAATGGCTGCTGCGACTGGGGAAAGGGCCCCTGCCTTCACGTCTGAAGAGTTGGAGAAGCTCGTGGATGGGGTCCTCCCCAGTATGCGTTACTCTACGGTCCTCCAGACCAACAGGTAAGTACACCGGGTGCACATGGAATGGGCGATGCCTGTGTGGAGTGGGGTGGATGTAAGTTGGTGGGGTGGGGGGCGAATGAGGAGTGCAACGCACGACAGATGAGAGCATGTGCCATATGGCAAGGTTGGGGAGGGGGGGCCAATCACATCTAACAAGCAGTAAGTTGATGAATGTTTGCTTCCCACCCTGTACATGTCACATAGGTCAGCGCCCATCAGAAAGTCGAGATTTGGCGTGCCATCGCCAAGGAAGTCCGGGCCCTGGGGGTCCACGTCAGACGGGGCACCCACTGCCGCAAGAGGTGGGAGGACATCCGCCGTGGAACCAGGAAGACCGCCGAGTCACTGCTGGGGATGGCCTCCCAACCTAGGAGGGGTGCCAGTCGTACCCTGACCCCCCTGATGTCCCGGATCCTGGCGGTGGCCTACCCTGATTTGGATGGGCGCTTGAGAGCATCACAGCAGACACAAGGGGGTGAGTATCAGCACATTCTGCTATCTTTCTGCGCAGTGGAGGCGTCTGGGTGGGGGAGGAGGGTTGGGGGTGACATTAGGCCAGGGCGCTTTCTGTAGTGTAGTCCTCTCCCTTAGGCATGGCCCTGTGCTCCCGGCCCCCACCTCTGTAGGGTGACAAGTACAGCTATTGATGGTCCAGCCTCACACATCTGCGCGTTTGTCGTCTCTTGACCTGTTATCTTAGTACTGAGTAGTGTACCCCGAATGCGCAGCTTAGTGCATGAGGCTCCTGTGTCTGTCCTCTCCGCCAACGGTGTTGACATTGCATGCACTCAAACTGGTCTTCTTTTTTCTCCCCCCACCCTTCTTCTTCATCTTCTTGTGCATGTGTGCATTAGCATCATCAGGCGGAGGAGATTTGGCATCGGAGCACGAGGGGGCTGCAAGTCACAAGGCCCCGGTGGGCCCAGGAACAGACACCGAGGGCACCAGTGATCCGGAGGGCGAGGGGAGCACCACAACGGGGACCGGTGGTGAGAGCAGCGACACAGACACGTCCTCGGATGGGTGCTCCCTAGCGGTGGCGGATACATCCGGGACCCCCGCCTCTACAGGTACAGCCGGCACCCAGCGCACCAGCCCCGCCCTCCCTGCAGCCCCTCAGCCTACGCTCCGTGCCCGCTCGCCCAGGAAGGCGGGCGTCTCCTTCGCCCCAGGCACCTCAGCCCCTGCCCCTCTCACCCCTGCTGCCCTCAGTGCGGAGCTCATTGACCTTGTGAGGACGCTCATTGTTGGGCAGACTACCCTTTTGAATGCCATCCAGGGGGTAGAAAGGGAGGTGCATCGGAGCAATGCCTACCTGGAGGGCATTCATTCGGGTCAGGCTGCCCATCAAAGATCGTTCACTGCTCTGGCCTCAGCACTGACGGCAGCCATTGTCCCTGTTTCCAGCCTCCCTCTTCTGACTGCCTCCAGCCTGTCTCTGTCTCCTGTTCCTCAGCCTATCCCATCCACACCATCTGACCAGCCTGCACACACCTCAACACCCAAGGGCAGCTCATCCAGACACAAGCACCACAGATCCCACAAACACTCACCCAAGCAACACCCAGATGCAGACATTCCAACAGTCACTGCCACCCCTGTGTCCCCCTCCTCCTCGTCTCCCTCCTCCCTCCCTGTGACGTCTACACTCACACCTGCATGCACACCAACATCAGCCAGTGCTTCCATCACCACCACACCCTCCTGTTCAGTCCGCACGCATGCAGTCACCACCCCCACTGCCATTTACACGTCCCCTGTGTCCTCTCCCACTGTGTCTGTCACCCCCTCTTCCAAGACACACAAACGCAGGCAGCCACCCACCCAACAGCCATCCACCTCACGACAGCCTACAGCACCAGCACCTTCACCCAATGACAGCACACCTGACTCTCCTACAACCACATCCTCTTCCTCCACTCCCATCACCACTTCTCCTACCCTTTACCTTGGCCCTAAAAACATTTCCGGGCTAATCTTGACCTCTTTCCCTCCGATGACCTACCCCCTCCATCTGCAAAGAGTCCCAAGAGCACCACAGCCACCACCAGCCCAGCTTCGGGTGTCACTGTTGTGCATGGGTTCTGGAGCCCACCCTTTGCCAGCAGTGACACCTCAATCAGCAGCAAGGACACATCCAGCCCCCCCCCCCCGGCAAGAGGACCAGGAAACACAAGGGCCGCCGTGCGAGGACTGACACGGCTGCCCCCAAGGAGCAAAGTTCGCCCACTTCACCAGCCACATCATCTAGGGGAGGCAAGGGCCCGAGGGCCCCATCTAAGGAGCGTAAGGGCAGCAGGGCGGAGAAGTCAGGCAGCAGGAGCGCGGAGCAGGTGGGCCCCACATGCCACATCCCAGCTGGAAAGGAGGACACCAAAGGGCCCAGGACTCCGTCCCCAAAGGGTCCAGAAGCATCACGTTCGGAGGGTGACTGAGCAGGGAGTCCAGGCCAGGTCTGGCTCCCTTGACCTACTGGATGTGCACCGCTGAACAGGGCCCGCCGTGGAGAAGAGCACCGCTGAACAGGGCCCGCCGTGGAGAAGAGCACCGCTGAACAGGGCCCGCCGTGCAGAAGAGCACCGCTGAAGAGGGCCCGCCGTGGAGAAGAGCACCGCTGAACAGGGCCCGCCGTGGAGAAGAGCACCGCTGAACAGGGCCCGCCGTGGAGAAGAGCACCGCTGAACAGGGCCCGCCGTGGAGAAGAGCACCGCTGAACAGGGCCCGCCGTGGAGAAGAGCACCGCTGAACAGGGCCCGCCGTGCAGAAGAGCACCGCTGAACAGGGCCCGCCGTGGAGAAGAGCACCGCTGAACAGGGCCCGCCGTGGAGAAGAGCACCGCTGAACAGGGCCCGCCGTGGAGAAGAGCACCGCTGAACAGGGCCCGCCGTGGAGAAGAGCACCGCTGAACAGGGCCCGCCGTGGAGAAGAGCACCGCTGAAGAGGGCCCGCCGTGGAGAAGAGCACCGCTGAAGAGGGCCCGCCGTGCAGAAGAGCACCGCTGAACAGGGCCCGCCGTGCAGAAGAGCACCGCTGAACAGGGCCCGCCGTGGAGAAGAGCACCGCTGAACAGGGCCCGCCGTGGAGAAGAGCACCGCTGAACAGGGCCCGCCGTGGAGAAGAGCACCGCTGAACAGGGCCCGCCGTGGAGAAGAGCACCGCTGAACAGGGCCCGCCGTGGAGAAGAGCACCGCTGAACAGGGCCCGCCGTCTCAAGCACCGCTCAGCTGGGCCCCGCCATCCAAGCACCGCTCAGCTGGGCCCCGCCGTCTCAAGCACCGCTCCGCTGGGCCCCGCCGTCTCAAGCACCGCTCCGCTGGGCCCCGCCGTCTCAAGCACCGCTCCGCTGGGCCCTTCCTTCCAAGCACCGCTCCGCTGGGCCCCGCCGTCTCAAGCACCGCTCCGCTGGGCCCTTCCTCTCAAGCACCGCTCCGCTGGGCCCTTCATCTCAAGCACCGCTCCGCTGGGCCCTTCCTCTCAAGCACCGCTCCGCTGGGCCCTTCCTTCCAAGCACCGCTCCGCTGGGCCCCGCCGTCTCAAGCACTGCTACGCTGGGCCCTTCATCTCAAGCACCGCTCCGCTGGGCCCTTCATTCCAAGCACCGCTCCGCTGGGCCCTTCCTTCCAAGCACCGCTACGCTGGGCCCTTCATCTCAAACACCGCTCCGCTGGGCCCCGCTGGGCCCCGCTGTCTCAAGCACCGCTCCGCTGGGCCCCGCCGTCTCAAGCACCGCTCCGCTGGGCCCTTCCTTCCAAGCGCCGCTCCGCTGGGCCCCGCCGTCTCAAGCACCGCTCCGCTGGGCCCTTCCTCTCAAGCACCGCTCCGCTGGGCCCTTCATCTCAAGCACCTCTCCGCTGGGCCCTTCCTCTCAAGCAATGTTTATGGTTCACTGTGCCCACCATGCCTCCTCCTTGACCAGTGGACACTGTCATCCACCAGATGGACTGTGGCTTTGCACTCCCCAGGATGGTGAAGTGGGCAACCCACCCACTGTAGAGACTTGAGAGACTGTGGCTTTGCACTCCCCAGGATGGTGAAGTGGGCAACCCACCCACTGTAGAGACTTGAGAGACTGTGGCTTTGCACTCCCCAGGATGGTGAAGTGGGCAACCCACCCACTGTAGAGACTTGAGAGACTGTGGCTTTGCACTCCCCAGGATACATCAATGGGCATGGTGGCCCCTTCGTGGATCTGGCGTCGTGGACTCATGTGGCTGTGGTGCCTTCCCCTTCCCTTCCCCCTGAGGTGCCTGTAATTTTTTCATCAGATGCCCCTGCAGTGTTCTCTCCAAAGGACTCAGGTCTCCTGTGTGGGCTTTGCCCTTGTGTCGCTACACTGTAGCCCACGGTCTGTTCCATTTAACTTTCATGTACAGGACTAATTGCCTCGGTTCTCCATGGCAGTGTAAATATTATCATTTTGTTATGGATATTTTGCATAGTTGACCGCTCCATATCAGAGTCTATTTTTTATATAAACTTTTCGTCCCAATTTATTTCTGTCTTTGCATTCTTAAGGGGGGTTTGGGTGGTGTCACTGTGCATTGTTGCTCTGCATTAGTGTGTACATAGTTTGGGGGGGTTGGGGTCGCATATGTGTGTGCCGTAAGCTTCCCTCCTCCCCCCTCCCGTGTGTCGTAGGTGCAGTACTCACCGTTGTCGTCTGCGCCGGAGTTCGTACTCGTGGTAGATGAGAAGGTAGACGAGAGCAGGTAGGATGTTTAATTCGGGTTCCATGCTGTCCTCCTTCCTCGTGGAGTGTGTTTTGGTGCGTGTTTTCCCGTTCGTAGTCTGTTTCCGCAGTGTTTTTATCGGCGGGGCTCCCGCCCCGGAAAAGGTGGCGGATTGGTGAGTTGTGATACTGTGGGCGGTACATTGTCTGCCGCCTGCCTGTTGGCGGTGACCGCCACGTTGTTTGTCTGCACCGCCGCGGCGGTCGGAGTGTTAATGTGGCGGGCTGGGTTGGCGGTTCCCGCCAGGGTCAGAATTCCATTTTTTCGACCGCCGGCCTGTTGGCGGGTTGGCCGCCGCTTTATCACCGACCGCCAGAGTTAGTATCACCCCCATAATGTATGGGAACACTGGGAAACAGTGAATGCAGAGCCTACCACCCATCAGATATTACACCTCCTTCTAACATTGGGAGATGATGCGCACCGCATCACAAGACTGTATTGAGCCCAACAGGAAGGAGTCCTTGACCCAATGCAATCCCTACGAGAGAGGTGGGAGAGATCCCTGGAAAATGAAATAACATACTCAGAGTAAAGTAGATTTCTAGCATACCCAAGGGAAGTGTCGAGACACACGAGACTGAGATACACTCAATATAATTACACGCATAGGACGTACCTCACCCCACACCGCTTATCCTTAATGTACGGGGGGTCCCCAGGGCATGCCCCAGGTGCAGTGATGTGAACGCAGACTTCGACCACAAGGTGTGGAGCTGCCCCGACCTGCGACAGGGCTGGGGCAATGTGTTGGCGGACCTCTCTAGACTGCTGGAAAGGGATTTGGCCCTATCCCCCAATGTGTGCCTATTGGGTCTTAGAACGGGACTCCCACGTGGGAAGATGAGGGGTGGTTTTCTGGACCTGGCTCTGGTTTTATACCAGAGACTGATTACCTTGGGGTGGAGATCCCCAAGATGCCCATCACTGATGGAATGGAGATGGGAAGTAGAGAAGTGGGCCAGAGCAGAACTGCAAATACTGAAGAGAGAGGAAGAGCGTGGACTCCGCCAGACCCCCATCGCTCCAGAATGGGAGGAGATACTGACAAAATGGGAGGGGATGCTGAGGGGTACGGACACAACTACAGAGGGACTGATGTAAAAATAAAAATAAAGGACAAGATAGAGGTTGGCAATAACACAATTCCTGGGGTAGGGAAGGATGAATCCAGGGTTTGCAACCTAGAAGACACTAGAAGGGAAGCGAAGACAGATATGGGATACACGGCCCAAGATCACAGAAATGACCGAGTGGGGTTAGAGGAAAATGGGCATTATTTGAGGGAGTTATCGTCTTGGGTTTAAAAAGGGACGGATAGCATGAAAACTGCCAACCCTGCTCCAAAGGGTAACGGAGAAGTGGTTGACTTCAGACAATGGAACCGTCTGCCCTTACAAGTTCCATCGCACCATTAACCTGTTTAATTTTAGTTAAAGATTGTTTTATATGTACACCAATCAGATCAATGGCATAGCTCTCATATGGCGCACAAGTAAATGCACGAGGCCTCAGAATTAGACCATAAGCAATTAAAATTGATATAAAGGTAAAAGAAAGTATGTGATATTCGACCAATGTATGTAACACCCTGAGCTGCATGGGAAACACCAGCTGCCACATTTGTATAACAGCAAATTGTTAATAAACAAATAAAAAAAAAAAAAATAGGGAATTAGGGGATAGTGTAGGTGACTTTGATATAACAATGCCGCAGAGGGAGAATTATTCAGACTTATAGAGACTTATTCAGATTTTGAGAGAAGAAGACACTTTAGGAGAGATTCGAGATTCATACCGACATTGGGATCATATTCTGTGACTGAGAGCCTGATGCTTTGCTGATCGACTGATGACCTGAGGACAAAGACTGGTTCTGCTTTGCAGACCCATACCGAGGATAGGTATGCAATGATAAACTGTGACTGTAATGCATCTTATGCTTTTTCTTTCTAGGTACCAACTGCACTGTGTTTTGATAGATCCATAGCTAGATGTTTTCCAAATTTGTGTTTCTAAATTGTTTTGTAAGAAGCCCAACATGCTAATGCTAATCTGATGTTAGTTAAGGGCCCTCACAAATGATTGACGATCACAGGGACTAATGATTGATGAATTACCTTGCTGAAATCTGTGTATGTTTTATCTTTACAGTGGCTGACTCTGCTAGTGATTTGCACAGTAACTCTAGAATGTGTTGTGGTTCAAGCTTTGATTAGATTGTGTTTCTTCCGCATCTTTGGACAACCAGTGTTGTTTTTATATGTGTTTCATTTGATTTTGAGATTAATCTACATGACCTTAGCATTGTTAATATAGGAAAATAAACTTACTAAACTTTTACTAAAGGTGTAGTTATTCATGGCTGGAAAGGTTATGGTGCATGACATTTACTGACTCCATTGATTATTGATTTTATTGACTACTAATGATTGTTGATTATTGTGTATTGATTATTGATTATGTACTGGAACTATGGTAAGAACTTCTTAATTGCGAGTCACAAGTTTCATCGACCTATTTGCGTCCCCTTGCAAGTACACTTATTAAGGTCTGATGCGCTAACAGGTCCTATTATTGGTAAATGTAGTTGGTAACAATAAACATACTTGATATATATGTCCGCACAGATTCAAGAGTAGGCTTTTTATGTCTCTCATTTGAGCCATTTGCTTGTTGCCATTTTTGTGACTTGCTGTTGGCTGCAAGGGCTGTCCTTTAACATTTGTCATTTCCTGGAAGTTTACATGGGACTTTAAGTATTCTCCTCTGGTAACTCCCTCACATAATTACCCCCACCATCAGTTTCTATGCGTCCCCCTGCCTCACTCTCAGCCCGTAGTGCAGGATGTGGCACCTGCCACCATCCCCTGCTACCAACCTTTGCCTAGTACTCAGTGTAAACACTGCTTGCGGTTTTGACTTTTCCAGTGCTGCTGAATTGCATAACATGCATTGACAAAGCCAGACCATTCTAACATCGCCACTGTCATATGTGCACAAGTACTGTGACCACTTTCTAATAGATGTTCTTATGTTTTGTTTTTTTAAGTTGCAAAATGGCCACTCTGCATGTGCATACATGCATATTTAAGTACCCTATCTTGATGAAAAATGATCAAATCAGTATGTGCCCTTGTCAAGATTCTAAGCACATGGTCGATACACCATATGCACTACATCAAATTAATATGCAAAATCTGACAAAGGAACATTTGTGGATGTTCAAAGAGGTGCAAGAATGTACTTGTCTAGGATGGGGCAATAGTGAACCTTATCAGGTTGCTTTCAAATTGACAATATTATCTCTTAACATATCCAAATAGGTAAAGCTCAATGTCAAGAAGAGTAAATGTATAAAGAAAGTCAGATTAGCATTTTGCTCTTGCTAGTCCCTAGAAGTGTGGGATATACTTGTGTAGAATGACTGTACTTGCAAAGTTAAAAGTAAATATCGGTCATGTTGGAGTAAAACAACTGAAGCTTACAGAGAATGTTCCCATTCTCCTTAAAATATGTATGTTCTTGAATTATATGCAATGGTAATACTATCATTCTTGTTTTATTTAGGGCTATCTATTTGTGCAGTCAATGGTGTAAAATAAATAAATTGCAGCAAAAGAACTATGGGGCATATATATCAAGTAGTTGAATCACCCTTGCGCCACACACAAGGCCGCACGCGTGACACAACTACTAAGTTAGATTTATAAAGCAATGCAAGGCCACCTTGAGTGGCCCTGTATGGCTTAATAAACCAAGAGTAATGGAACACAGTGCAAAATGCATCCCCAGTGAGGCGTTCATGTGCAGAGCATGGGTGTTCATATGTATTCATCCATGATTTTGGCGCATTCCCAGATTTGCCTTTAGTGTTAGACCTGGGAAGGGGGCTCAAAAGTCTACTGCTCTGCAGGTAAGGCACAGTGAGAAGTATCTTTATTTCTTCTTCACGTTTTATCTTCTTTCTATGTGTGCTGCATTCTACAACACAAATAAAATGAGAAAAATGCCTCAGAAGATTGTTCTTGTACCAGAAGGTGCCCTTTCCTGCACAAAAACAATTTTGTCTTCAACTCAGGCTGTGTTGGGGCTAAGCAGGCAAAAGCGCACCACTGCAAGTTAAGGACAGGAATGCACCGTATTATGTTAAATACAGTGCATTCCTGCCTTTTCACACAGCGCAGCAAGGTGACTTGCTGCAGTGCGCAAGATATTGATAAATGTGTCCCTAGGTGTTTCCCTGCTGAAAGGAGCTCAGAGAACTCACAACATGCAACAAAACATTTCATTGTAAATCAGAAAGGGTCTAATGAAATTTCACTGCGTTTAATCACAAGTATCACATGAGTCACATGAGTTATAAATGAAGCCTCATAGATTGGACTGGCAGCATCCTTAATCCTAATACTTAAACATGGTCCAATTACTGTTTTCTATATACAATTGCAGTGGTTTTGAATATTGCTCAAGCAAGAATGATTTAATTTTGCAAAACTCTCCTGAATCAGTGGAGTGCAAGTGGGACACCAGTATACTGTGCATACTGTGTCCCATTTCTCCTGGTATAATTTCTTCTGGTGCACTCCAGAAATTGCAGTTTCTTCTCACTGTTCTGGTTTCTGGTACAAATGAATTGCAATGATTTTTTATCACAGTCCAGCAGATGTCTGTCCTCTGACTAAATGAGTGGCAGAATTCATTTCTGTGACACTTTTCCTTGGACGTCATATGACTTTTTCATCAAAACTGCCCTGAAACTAATCCTGATACATCAGCAAATACAACTTCGCTTCTCAACAATGGTTATCAGATTCAGGTAATCTGACCATGTTCTGCACCATCATAAGAAATAATGGTCCAGTAGGGGTTATTTATGAGGTAAACATTATGACTAGATCATCGAAAATCCAATTTAATTTAAGCATTCATTCATCACTAGGTGCTTATGTCATTCTACAGTGTAATGTTTACAGCAAATCTGTTCTCATGTGGGTTTGGGTATTTATTTTGTGTTCAAGTTCTCCATACAGGTGAATAGCAAACATGCCTTTGGGAGGACATTTTTAATTAACAATATATTGGGTGCAGAATTGGACGTGTAGAAATAACATGTAGGCCTGAAAGAAAGAAAGGCATTTATTTAATTTCTGTGCTTTCTTAGCAATGGAAAGGCAACAATATCTGTAGACTTTAGTTGAGGAATGCAATATTGAGCACATATTTTATGTAGTTGTTGTAACTGACATAGGTCAGCAATGTATTAAAAATAATTGTGTTCAAAACACTAAACAATAGTTCTGTGTAGAAGAATATATTCTTGTAACTTTGATACGCTCATAAGTTTATCAAATGAATAAAATGTTAGTTTGGAATCATAATATCTGTTTTTTATGAGTAAGTTGGTTGAAAAGGTGGATGGAAAAGGAAATGTGATGTGCAAATATGCATCCACTACCCATGGACTTTTACTCTTCTTTCCTTTGCACCTACGTGGGCCAGCATCTAGTATATAGCTTAGCCACATTATTAGAACATGAAAGATAAAATGTGTCACAGCTGCTTTGTTTAGATAGATCAGCTGACAGAAGCTGTCCTGTTCCCATGAAGAAATAGAAAAGTGATTGGTTGAGTCGGTGGTGGAGACGAAGAAAGAAGTTACAAGTTACATTATTGAATTATTATAAAAGGCTTTTTCCTAGAGCAGGAGATTAGACACTATTGGCCTGATGACAAGTTTGGCAGTCGGACATTCAGACGGCAATAGTGGCAGCTGCCAAAAGACCGCCATTTTAGCAGTCATACAAACTGCCGTATTACGAGTTAAACAGGCAAGTCCACCAAAAGCATGCCAAAAAAGCCACACAGCCAGTACCACTGAGGGCAGGAAATAGGCGGTCCGGCCACCAGCACTGACTGCCTGTCAACTAAACATATTACAAGTTAAAAGTTGCAGTGGCGGACACCCGTTGTGGTCCGTCAATGGCAGTCTGAAACACAGCGGTTCGCGGTCAACAAAGTAATGCACACAACCCCAATGGATGGATTTGAAAACAACACAGCTGACACACATTGCAGCACCTGACACACATACAAAGCACACCATAAAATACACCCCTTCACAAACCACAATCCTTTGCATCTACAATGCCAAACACCCAAGCCAGACCACATCCAATAATTACCAAACTATAGATTAGGCAACCCGACAACTTTCCCCAAGCACATACTGACACCCTCAACACACTCCTATTTCCAATCACATCCACTTGCACTTCCCAAACCCATTAACTCACTGCCACCTGTTAATTTCCTACCACTTGTTTTTTTATCCCCACCATGTCACTGAAGAAAAATCCCTGTTTCACTGAAGATGAGTTAGGAGTCATGGTGGATGAAATCATAATATTAGGGCCACATCTATTTGGATTCCAAGTCCAGCACACTACTATCACCAGGAAAATGGGAATGTGGCAAAGGATAGTCAAGAGAGTGAATTCTGTAGGCCCCACCCTGTGCACAAGGGACAACATCATGAAGAGGTGGAACAGCCTCAGGGGGGGAGGTCCTTCCATGGCATCCAGGTAGCAGCTGCATGTCCAGAAGGCTGGCGGTGGCCCTCCCTCCTCTCTTACAACTCAAATCCTGGTAGAAGGTCTTGGCCATCCTGCAGCCTAAGGGTTTGACAGGAATACATGGGGGAGTAGAGTCTGGTAAGTCACAACACAAAAATATCACCAGAAAGAACTGTCATGCATTCTCACTGCTCACATTTTGCCGCCTTCACTGTCACCCCACTTACCGGCCCATTGTCAACCTGTCCATAGACCCCAGTCTGGCATCCCACATGTGAATTACACTCACCCAGGGGAACAACATCTATGCATTGTGTGTAGTACAGGGATCAACAGCACTACAATTCCCAGCAGGCACTGTTCTTCAATTACAAGCACAGACCAGTATATCCCACACAAAATTATCTTGTTTGTCAAATCCCCCCGAAGTGTGCCCACCTGAGAGGATATCAGTATAGTGTGTGGGTAGTACAGGCACTGGCAGGACTGCTAGGGCCAGGAGGTACTGGTACTGTCACTCCACTCACCCATCACAGTGTTTCCTGTGCTCCAATGACCCTTGTCCCTAAACCTACTATTGAAGTGTACTCACCTGGAAGGATGACATCTGTACAGTGTGTGTGTACTGCAGGCACTGACAGGACAGCTAAGGACATGAGGCACTGGTACTGTCCCTCCACTCAGTCAACACAGTGTCCAATGCTCCAAATGACCCTGGACCCTGAATTCACCATTGAAGTGTACTCTCCTGGAAGGACTACATCTGTACAGTGTGTGTGTAGAACAGGCATTGGCAGGAATGCTAAGGCCAGGAGGCACTGGTACTGTCATTCTATTCAGCCAACACAGTGTCCTCTGCTCTAATGACCCTTGTCCCTTAATTCACCACTGAAGTGTACTCACCTGGAAGGCTGACATGTACAGTGTGTATGTAGTACAGACACTTAAAGGACTGCTAAAACCAAGAGACACTAGTACTGTCACCCCACTCAGCCAACACAGTGTCTTCTGCTCTAATGACCCTTGTCCCTGAACTCACCATTGAATTGTGCTCACCTGGAAAGATGCCATCTGTATAGTGTGTGTATGTAGTGCAGGCACTGGCAGGACTGCTAAACCCAAGAGGGACTTGTACTGTCACTACAATCACCAGAACAGTGTCCCCTTCCCCAAAGACAACAATATTTAAAATCTCGAATGATGTGTACTTACTAAGGAGTTGGCATCTGTTAGGTATTGTGAAGCAGTGAGAGTGACAGGACTGCAAATCTTAGTACCAATTGCTTCTCTAACTACAAACAACAGAGCGGTGTCCTCCCCCAAAATACACCTGTGTACCCAATCATCATTAAAGTATACTCACCTGGGAGGAAACCATCAGCATAGTGTGCTTAATACAGGGAGTTACATGGCTACAATTCACAGGAGGCTCCCTTGCTGTCACTCCATACACCAGTCCAGTGTACACTAGCAAATATACCCTTATTTCGGAAATCACACATGAAATGTACACACCTGGGGGGGGTGACATATAACAAGTGCTATGTGGCTTTGGTCCCCCCCGCAGGAGTGAACAGGTGTACAGAAACCGGAAGAGTTATCATTCCATGAATGTGCAAATGGTGTGTTTGGCAGAACAGTACATCTCCCATGTGAATACCAAGTTCCCTGGCTCAGTGCATGACGCCTACATCCTGCGGAATAGCAGCATCCCTTATGTGATGGGTCAACTCCAGAGGCACTGTGTGTGGCTATTAGGTGAGCACCTGGAAGCAAGACAGTGGGAATGGTTGCCTGGGTCTGAGGTTATCCCTACAGGTTAGTGTGTGTCTAACAGTTGTCCCTCGCCATTTGCAGGTGACTCTGGTTACCCCAACCTGTCATGGCTACTGACCCCAGTGAGGAATCCCAGGACAAGGGCAGAGGAATGCTACAATGAGGCCCATGGGCGAACTCGGCGGATTATCGAACGGACCTTCGGCCTCCTGAAGGCCAGGTTCAGGTGCCTCCATATGACAGGTGGATCCCTATTCTACTCACGAAAGAAGGTGTGCCAGATCATCGTGGCCTGTTGTATACTTCACAACTTAGCTTTGCAACGACAGGTGCCTTTTCTGCAGGAGGATGGTCCAGATGGCTGTGTTGTTGCAGCTGTGGAGCCCGTGGACAGTGAAGACGAGGAAGCTGAATAAGAGGACATGACAACAGGAACTCAGTGATCCTGCAATATTTCCAGTGAGACACAGGTAAGGGTACAGACCTGCCTACTACATGTACTTTGACCCTACTACCTCTCTACTATCTGTCCTTTTCACCCAGTGTATGGTCACTGAGTTGTCACTTTCCCTTACGATTTCATAGATGTGGGTCCCACTGTGTGACATCTGCTTTGTTTCCTCATGGACTAGAGCTGTGTGACATTACAATTGAAAGAGCATTTTGTCACTGTAATTGGTAATACACAATTTCAAAATCACAGACTCCAGATTGTTTTGTGCTTCAAGGGTGTTTATTTAAGTGCTCAATATTGGAGGGGGTTGTAAAATGGTGAGGGGTGATGGTGGAGGAATCTTCATGGCAGAGTCCAGTCTATTAGTCTCACAGGTGCATTGCCCAAATGGGTATAGGAAGTGGATCTGGGGCAGTTTGAGGATGGACAGGGTGTCAAGGTGGGACAAAAGGATGACATTCATGGTGGTCTCATTTCTTGGTGGGGTCTTGGCATCGTTCTCTGTCTTTGTCCTGGATATCAGGGACCATTTGCGGTGTGGTTCTCCCTTTGCAGGGGGTGGGGTGCTGGTGGTCCTGTGGCGGTGCCACCTGTCCACTAGCGCCGGCGGAGGTGGTGGGCAGTTCATCTTCCATGCTAGTGTCAGGGGCCCCTTGTTGTGCCACAGTGTCCCTCCTGGTGTTGAGTACTTCCTTCAGCACCCCTATGATGGTGCCCAGGGTGGAATTGATGGTTCTGAGTTCCTCCCTGAAGCCCAAATACTGTTCCTCCTGCAGGCGCTGGGTCTCCTGAAACTTGGCCAGTACCATTGCCATCATCTCCTGGGAGTGGTGGTAGGCTCCCATGATGGAGGAGAGGGCCTCGTGGAGAGTGGGTTCCCTTGGCCTGTCCTCCCCCTGTCGCACAGCAGCCCTCCCAGTTCCCTTGTGTTCCTGGGCCTCCGTCCCCTGGACCGTGTGCCCACTACCACTGCCCCCAGGTCCCTGTTGTTGTTGGGGTGGTGGGTTAGCCTGGGTTCCCTGTAGTGGTGGACACACTGCTGATTGACGTGTCCTGGGGACAGAGGTATGGGCCCACTGGGTGGGTGCTGTGCTGGTGTTTCCAGAGAGGGGAAGCTCTGTAGTGGCCTGTGACTGTGTGATGGGAACCGACTGTCCCGAGGTCCCCGATGGGCTGGGCTGGTCATCTTGATCCAGCTGGACAGAGTTGCTGTCATCACTTTTGGTGGTGTGGACATGTGTGGACCCTCCTGTGCGGTGACGTTGGGTAGAAGTCCTGCAGGGGTTTAAAAGGATGTTTATTACATCTGTATGTGCCATGGTGTGCAATGGGTGGGTGACCGTGTACCCCAGTGCTTGCATTCCTGTGTGGGACCTTGTGTGATGATGGTTTAGTGGGGTGTATGGGTATGTGCAGTCGGCATGCTTTGGTGATGGGTGTCCATGCTTTGGTGTGGCATGCAGGGCTTGGTGTTGGGATGTGTGGTTTGTGATGTTGGGACATTTGTGAGGAGTTGGAGTGATGGGGGTGAGGGTGAGGGTGGGGTATGTGATGGCATGCAGGTGGGGTGGGGGATGTAATAGTTAAGATTTGACTTACCAGAGTCCATTCCGCCATCTACTCCTGCGAGGCCATCAGGATGCAGAATTGCCAAGACCTGCTCCTCCCATGTTGTTAGTTGTGGGGGAGGAGGTGGGGGTCCGCCGCCAGTCCGCTGAACCGCAAGGTAGTGTCTTGAGACCACGGAACGCACCTTCCCCATAGGTCGTTCCACCTCTTCCTGATGTCATCTCGATTTCTTGGGTGCTGTCCCACTGCGTTGACCCTGTCGACTATTCTTCGCCATAGCTCCATCTTCCTAGCAATGGAAGTGTGCTGCACCTGTGATCCGAATAGCTGTGGCTCTACCTGGACGATTTCCTCCACCATGACCCTGAGCTCCTCCTCCGAGAACCTGGGGTGTCTTTGCCGTGCCATGGGGTGGTGTGGATGATATGTAGGGTGTGTATGTGGTGATAAGTGTGCTGATATGTAGTGGTGTGTTTTGTGAGGTGCGTGGAAGTTTTGTGGGTGATGGTATTGTGTGCCTGTGGATGCTTGGCAGTAGTTTGTAGTGTCTCTCTCTGTGCTTCTTTCTCAATTTTGGTCGTAGGGGTTTGTGGGTGATATGGGTGTGTGTTTTATATTGTATTGGGTGTGTGGGAGTGGTGTGTGTATGTGTATCAGGTGTGTGTGTTTCGAATTGTCCAATGTGGCAGTATTTTGTAAGAGTGTGTGTATTTTGAGCGCGGTGGTGTGTACCGGCAATGGAATACCGCAGTTGAAAGACCGCCGCGTGGATTCGTGTGTTGTGATAGTGTGGGCGTATTTCTGTTGGCGTGACGATGGAGGATTTGTTTTTTCCAGTTTTTCACTGATCTTTGATGTGGCGGACTTGTGTGGGTGTCTGAACTTTGGCGGATTCCGTGCTGTGGGTCAGGATAGCTGTGGTGGATTTCTGCGGCCGCAGCGGTGAGTTGGCGGTCTTCTGCACATCGGTAAGCGGCTATTACCGCCAATGTTGTAATGAGGGCCATAATGTCCTTAGCTGTGTGTACTGACATTTATGTGATTCAGATATTTTTGATGGAACTTGTGGACATATTGGCACTCATTTTGACATTGGCAGTAAATCCCACTTACAGCCATGCTGATTGCCGCCAACATACCGCCGCGGCGGTTGATATCTGTTCACCATACCATGACACACACACCAATCCGTCACTATTCAGCAATAGACACAAGTCCGACACAAGGTCAGTGATAAAGTGGCGGTATCCAAACCCACACCGAAGAACAGAACTACGCCCATCACATTATGGCCCACGAATAACCACGGCGGACATTTAACGGCGGTAAACCATTGTCGGTACATGCTACAGCGCTCAAAATACACACACACATATAAACATTACATGGGTCAATTTGAATAACACACGCCTGACACCCATACACACACCACGCCCACCCACTCACAACCCTATAAAACACCCACCCACATTACCCACAGCCCTTTAAGACTACAAATAACTGCCACCAGAGAGAGAAAGGAAGACAACTGACAAAACCAGAGCCACATACCACTCATACATATACACCACTCACACACCCCACATCACACACCCCAACACATTACCCTACAAAACCTCACCTACACACCTTACAAAACAACCATGGCACCACAAAGACACCCCTGCTTCTCAGAGGAGGAGCTAAGGGTCATGGTGGGGGAAATCATCAGGGTAGAGCCTTAGCTATTTGGAGCCCGGTTGCAGCAGATATCATTAGCTAGGAAGATGGAGCTATGGTGGAGAATCATGGACAGGGTCAACGCCAAGGGACAGCACCCAAGAACTAGAAATGACATCAGGAAAAGGTGAAACGACCTATGGGGGAAAGTACATTCCATTCCAGCGGTGGACCCCACCTCCTCCCCCACAATTAACAACATGAGAGGAGCAAGTCTTGGCAATCATGCATCCTGAGGGCCTGGCCGGAGTAGGAGAAGGACTGGACTCCGGTAAGTCGGCTCTATACTACAACTACCCCCATACCTGCATGCCATCACATACCCACACCCTCACCCTCACTCCCATCACTCCACCACCTCCCACACACCTCATCATCACATCCCACTCATTCCAATGCCAAGCCCTGCATGCACTACCAATGCATGGATATCACTCACAGCCCTGCATGGACACCTATCACCAAATCATGCATACTAGAGAGAATCAGCTAGTCCACCATGTACCAACTTACACAAGTGAAAGCTGCCAGGGCAAACCCATCCACATAGGGCAACGCCACGATGCACAATATGTCACACACAGAACCAATAACACATCATTTACATCCCCACAGGTATCCCAGCCAATGTCACCAGAGAAGAGGTGCCAGCACTATCCAGTCCCCCATCTGAAGAGGCCCACAGTGATGACAGCAACTCTGGTCACCTAGATCTGGATGACCAACCTGGCCCATCAGGTACCTCTGGACAGTCGGTTACCCAGGCCCAGTCACACACCACCACAGAGCCTCCCCCATCTGGAAACACCACCACAGCTCCCACCCAGCGTACCCACACCTCTGCCCCAGGACACGTCAATCAGCAGTATGTCCACCTCTACAGGGACCCCAGGGCACACCTCATACCCAAGACAATCAGGGACCGGGGTCAGTGGCAGTGGGCACATGGTTCAGGGGACAGAGGCGCAGGACAACAGGGAAACTGGGAGGAGTGCTGTGCGCCAGACGGAGGACAGGCCCAGGGAAGTGACTCTCTAGAAGGCACTCACATAGATCCTGGGAGCATATCAACATTCCCAGGAAACGATGAGCCAGATCCTGGACAAAGTGCAGGAGAACAGGCGTCTTCAGGAGGGACAGTACCAGGGGATCAGGGAGGACTTGCAGGCAGTCAACACCACCCTGGTCTCCATTGCGGGGGTGCTGGCAGACATAGCCAATATTATGAGGAAGGCAGTCTCACAACATTGGTCCACAACCACTAGCCAGATATCTAAACTGCCTTCCACCTCCGTTGCCACTAATGGACAGGAGGCCCCGCCAGAGGACTCAAGGTCATCAGCACCCCTCCCCCCTGCAGAAGGAGAATCACCCCTAAAATGTTCCCTGTGATCTAGGCAGGAGCCAGAGACACTTGCCAAGACCCCCGCAAGCAAATGAGACTCTCATGATTGTCACCCTTGTGTCACACTTTGTCACCCACTCCACCTTGAACTGCCATTGCTCCCCCTCCTATGGCCCTCTGAACAATGCACCTGTGCTACAAATCGGCTGGAACAATACCCAGGACTTTCCTCCATCATCACCCCCATCCTAATGCACTTGCCCCTCTTCTTCGTAGCACTTCAATAAACATCCTTGGATAAAAACAAGTATGGAGTACGTTACATTTTTAAAGTATGTATTCGCTTAACCAGGTTCAAACATTGCAATTCAACTGTACGGTAATTGTGCACATAGGAGATACCTGTATTTGGCTGCAGTGATCACACCAGGAGCGATAGTGGGGCACCAACATCTGTAAAAGGAATTGCCAAAGGGTACAGTAAGTGGACAAAGAAGTAGGAAATAACAGCATGCCAGTGCCAAAGATATACAAAATAATGACAATGAAATGTGAAGTAACACTGTCTTACCTGTGTGTCATTGGAAGCATTGTCGTATCACTGCTGTTCTGTTGTCCTCATCCTAATCCTCATCCTCTGACTCCTCATCCTCACTGTCCACAGGGTCCACTGCTGCCACACGGGCATCTCCATCCTCCTCCTCCTACAGAAAAGGAACATGGCATATCAAGGCAAGGTTGTGCAACATGCCGCATGCCACGATTATCTGGCAGACCTTCTTGGGTGAGTTGCACAGGGATCCAGCTGTTAGATGGAGGCACCTGAACCTGGGCTTCAGGAAGCCAAAGGTTCTTTTGATTATCCTGCTTGTTCGCCCATGTGCCTCATTGTAATATTCTTCTGCCCTTGTCTGGCATTCCTCACAGGGGTCAGTAGCCATGATAGGTTGGGGTAACCAGAGTCACCTGCAAATATCGAGGGACAACATTTAGCCACACACTATCCCATAGGGCCCACACAATACCCATACAGCAACACCTACTGGATGGGAACCAGGGATCACCTATTAGCCACACCCTGTGCCTCTGTAGTTGGGCCATCACATTTGGGATGCTGCTATTCCTCTGGATAAAGGCATCATGCACCGACCCAGGATACTTAGCATTGACATGGGAGATGTACTGGTCCACCAAGCACACCATCTGTACATTCATGGAGTGGAAACTCTTAAGATTTCAGAACACCTGTTCATTGTGACGGGGGACAAATGAAATATGAGTTCCATCAATTGCCCCAATTATGTTGGGGATATGTCCCATTGCATAAAAATCTGCCTTCACTGTGGCCAAATCCTCCACCTGGGGGAAAACAATGTAGCTACACATGTGTTTAATCAGGGCAGACAACACTCTTGTCAGCACTATTGAGAACATTGGCTGTGACATTCCTGCTGCCAAGCCTACTGTCAGTTGTAAAGAACCAATTGCCAGGAAATGCAGCACTGATAGAACTTGCACAAGAGGGGAGATAGCAGATATCAGGTCAGGATCCAATTGGGCACACAGCTCTGTGATTGTCTATAGGTGAGGATGATGTGCTTGTCCTCCATTGTTGACAAGTCTACCAGGGGTCTGTACACGGGGGTATGTCTCCATCTCCTATTCATCCGCAGCGGTAGCAATCTAAGGGACAAAGGAGTGAGGAGCTGGTCACAAACTGAACATTGGAGACACAATAGTACAATGCATGATGTCAATTTGTAATGGGTAATTGGGATTTGTCCTGTATGCCCAGATTTTAACTGTGACACAGTTATTATCCAGGGCCTGCCCACCCCCCCCTGAAATGGCATCCACCTGTACTGTGTGGAAGGACAGGTGGAAATGAGGTAATTCCGCTGATGTTGTGCCCCGTTATGGGAGGCGGTTGGGAACCTCCGTGCAACTCCTCATTGGTTAACATTAAACCCTATGGGGTACAGTGGCCAATGGTGATCTACGCCGGCCATGACGGTATGCAGCACCGCGGAGGTGAAAGCCATTTCCTATCTGATCACTCACTTGCTACCTGACCTTCAACAGGAGAGAACCTACACTGCATGCGCTGCTGTGACCTGAGTCTGGAACCTACCATGGTCCGTGTGACTGGGGAAAGGGCCCCTGCCTTCACCTTGGAGGAGTTGGAGTTACTGGTGGATAGGGTCCTACCACAGTACGGACTGCTGTATGGGCCTCCAGACCAACAGGTGAGTACACTGTGAGCACGATGCATGTGGCATGAATGCAAGGAGTGGTGTGTGTGATGCCCTTGTGTAATTGGGTGGGGGGATGTCCTCTGGGTGGCGTATTGGTTGTGTGCTGGGCCATGTCTGTGCAAATGGTGATATGAAGATGTATGGTGGGCCATTAGTGTAACAGACAGGACTGTCTGACTGATGCTATTTTCCTGTGTGTATTACCTCTGCAGGTCAGTGCCCATCAAAAGAAGGGTATATGGCGTGCCATCGCCAAGGATGTGTGGACCCTGGGGGGTCTACGGCAGGTGGAGCACCCACTGTCGGAAACAGTGAGAGGATCTGAGATGCTGGGCCTGGAAGATGGCAGAGGCCCAGCTTGGGATGGCCTCCCAATGAGAAAGAGGGGCTCGTCGAACCCTGACCCCCCTGTTGGCCCGCTTACTGGTGGTGACCTATCCTTAGCTGGATGGGCACTTGAGGGCGTCACAGCAGCCACAAAGTGGTGAGTACAGTGCCCATCATTACAACTTACACATTCTAGGCTGGTATCCGGGTGGGGCATGTGTGTCAGTGGGTTCCCCTAGCCCAGGCCTGACATTGCAGAGTAGATCCCCTGGTGGCAAGGGCCCTGAAGGGATAACCCTATTACCTAGCTCGTAGGCATCCACAACTGGTCAGGGCTGCGTGGGTCCCAAGTGTTCTGCATTTCGCAGTGTGTGCCCATTCCCATGCCTTGGTGGCTAGCAAAATAACTGGTAGTGCAATGCATAGTGCGTAGGGCTGTTCCCTGTGTGTGAGAGTGGTGTGTACGCCAACGGTGGTGTTGATGAAGCCACTGACCAGGTGTAACCTTTGTCTCTCTCCCCCCCTTTTTATTTTGTCAACCTGTCCTTGTGCATTAGCATCATCTTGCAGAGGAGCAGAAGCACCGGTGACAGAGGGAGCTCCATACCACAGGATCCAGGAGGAAGAGTACACCGATGTTGAGGGCACTAGTAGGACAGAGGGTGAGGGGACAACCATGGCGGAGACTGGAGGGGACAGTTCAGACACAGATACCTCCTCCGATGGAAACTCCCTGGTGGTAGCAGGCACCTCTTTGACCACCCCAGTTACAGGTACATCCGCCACCTCTGCACCAGCACCACCCTCCCAGCATCCCCTCATCAAGTTCCCCGTGCCCACTCACCCAGGAGGGTGGGCATCTCCTTCACCCCAGGCACTTCAGGCCCTGCCCCAGTGAGCCCTGCTGCCCTGAGTGAGGAGCCTGTTGACCTCCTGAGATCCATTTCTGTAGGACAGTCAACCATTGTGAATGCCATCCTGGGGCTAGCAGCCCAAATGCAACAAAGTAATGCATTTCTGGAGGGCATTCAGATTGGCTTTGCGGCCCTACAGAGATCAATCCAGGCTCAGGCCTTCTCTCTGATGGCAGCCATTGTCTCTGTTTGCACCCTCCCTCCTCCAACTTCCTCTTCCTAATCCCATTCCCCTCATCCCCAACCTATCCCAAGCACACAGGCAGACAAGCAAGCACACAAGACAACACACAAGAGTGGCACTAGCAAATACAAGCACCACACATCATCCCACAGTCACTCACACAAACACCATCCAGATGCTGACATACCAACACCCACAATTTCCACTGTGTCCCCCTCCTCCTCCTCCTCCTCCTCCTCCATCTCCCTCCCAGTTGTGTCTACACTCACACATGCATGTACTACATCCTCATTGACTACAAGCATCACCACCATACCTAGCAGAACACACACCTCACTGGCAGACACCTCCACAACAGCCATGCACACGTCCCCTGTGTCCTCTCCCACTGTGTCTGTCCCCCCTCCTAAAGTACACAAACGCAAGCACTCAGACACCTAAGAGCCATCCACCTCACAGCAGCATCCAGCCCATGCACCTGCACCCAAACTCAGCAGACAGACACCTCCTACAACCACTCCCTTTTCCTCCACTCCCAAACTGTCTCCCTCTACCCACCCCAATGTCCCTAAGAAGCTTTTCCTCTCCACCATTGACCTCTTCCCTACCCCTCCCCTGTCCTTCATATCTGGCCAGAGTAGCAAAAACCCATTCAAGCACCTCAGCCACCCAGTCCACGGGCCCAGTAGTCTCCACACCCACTCATGGTGGGAAAAGATCAGAGGCACTTGTGCAGAGGCTGAAGGAGCCTGCACCAGGCAGCCTCAAGGAAAGGGTGCCTGCTCCAGCTGCTGCCCAGAAGAGCAAGGAGCCAGCCCCAGCTGCTGCCAGGAAGAGCAAGGAGCCAGCACCAGCTGCTGCCAGGAAGGGCAAGGAGGCAGCACCAGCTGCAGCCAGGAAGGGCAAAGAGCCAGCACCAGCAGGCACAAAGGACAAGGGGCCTGGGGAAGGGACTCAGATGGAGCCCCCACCACCAACTATTGTTGTGCAGCCATCCAAGGCTTCAAGGTATGGGCTGGAGCCTCCCCCCACTAACAGCAGCAGTACCACCACCAGTAAGCAGCCGTCTGAAGCTGCAGGGGATGAGCTGAAGTCCCCCCCACCAGGAGCAGCACCACCACCACCAGTGGGCAGTTGTCCGATGCTGCAGGGGATGGACTGGAGCCTCCCACCAGCAGCAGCAGTAGCAGCACCACCACCACTGAAAATGCTTTCCGACACTGCAGGGGATGGGCTGGGGCCTCCCCCCACCAGCAGCAGCAGCACCACTACCACCACTGGGCAGCCGTCACCACCAGCGGACGGTATGTAATCCTGCATCCATGGGCTGCTGTGCGGCCTGCCCCCTGCAAATCCAGTGGGTATGACACCCACCTGAGAGACTGCGACCTTGCACTCACCAGGATCAAGAGCATAGGGGACGATGCCCCCTCCAGAACCAGTGGGTAAGACACCCACCAACCCCAGCCTTTCCAGGATCAAGTGCACAGGGCACGATGCCTCCTCCAGAACCAGTGGGTAAGACACCCACCAACTCCAGCCTCCCCAGGTTCAAGAGCACAGGGCACGATGCCCCCTCTAGAACCAGTGGGCAAGTCACCTACTTGAGAGACTGTGGCCTTGCACTCCCCAGGACCAAGCACGGGGTATGTTCCCCCTCCAGTACCAGTGGCCTTGTTCCATCTGCCAGCTGAGGTGCCCCCCATTCCCCTTCCTCCTGAGGTGCCTCCCTATTCTCCAACTGATGCCCGTGCAGTGTTCCCTCCGCGTTGGTGCAGGTGACAAGTAGGGCCTTGGACTTTGGTCTGTGGCCCTGTGGCCCATGTGCAGTGAGGACTTGGCAGTGTCACTTGAACTGTACTTTTGTATATAACACTTACATTGCATATTTCTTTTTTATACTGTGTTGATCTTATTACACTCACAGTAAATTCCTGTTGTCCTTGCATTATTCATTCGAGGTACAGGGTATATATGTTTTATTACTGCAGCTGATTGTGTGTATGGTGTTGGGGTGGGGGCGTGTGTGTTGCATGTGTGTCTCTGTCACTCTCTTTTTCCTCCCCCCCCTGTGTGCTAAGCGGCTGTATTCACCATACTCGTCTTCGCCATCATTGGTGTTCGTGGTGGAGCAGGACGTAGAAAATAGTTGGAAATATTTGCAGCTCAGGCTCCATGGCGGCGTGGTTCTTCCCTGTGTCTCCAAATATCAGTCCTTTCCTTTTTGTGCAGTGTTTCCGCCAGGCTTATTATGTCGTTGGTACCACTCCAGAAAAGGTGGTGGTTTCCTGTCTCATAATAAGGTGGGTGGAAAATGGACATCCGCTTGGCTGTAAGCAGCTACCGCCGTTGTGGCTGTTGTTTCCACCCTGACAGTCGGTGTGGTAAAGTGGGTGTCTACCTGAGTTCTCACCACCATAATCATAATTTGGCAGTAATTTATTTGACCTGTTGGCGTATTACCGCCACTTTATGACAGACCGCCAGTATTGTAATGATGGCCAATATTTTGTCCTGTCTTTTACATCCATGCGGTCAGTGTAGTGCCATTGCCAGCAGGTGCAGAACCTTGGGGTCCACAGCTGGCAAAGAGCCCACTATTGGAAGAGGGGGGAGGACCTGAGGCGCTGGGCTGAGAAGATTGTGGAGGCCCAGCTGAGGCTGTCCTCTCAATGTGGGCGGGGTGCCTGTCTGACAATGAACCGCCTAATGGCTGCATTCTGGTGGTGGCCTACCTGGAGCTTGATGGGTGTTTGAGGACAGCAAAGCAGCCACAAGGGAGTGAGTACACAGCAAATTTCTGCTTGTCCCATTGCCAAGTGATTGAATGAGGTTCCGACTGCTCCCCCAGATAATTAAGGATGAGCCATTTATCACACAATAGATGGGAGATTATTTGTGTTGACGTGTCATGTATATCAAACTGGTGTGCCTTGCCTTTTTAACCTGGCACCTTGTACAAAAGCTGAGGAAATCCTCAAAACACTTGCTCTGCAGTGACCACAAATGGCTGTGTACAGTGATCATTCATCTGCTGTTTGTTGTAGAAGTGAGTGTAATTTCTTACCTACAGATCACTACCCCTAAATGTTACAGACAAACTGTAACTAGGTTATTGATCACTGTCCTCTGCCATGTGTCTGGGTATGTGTGCACGTAGACATCCGCCACCTAGAAGTAAGTTATCTTCAGTATATGATTGGTAATGGTGCTTCATAGCAGTCTATGATGTGTAGGTGCCCATCATACATGTGGCATGGCTTACATGGCTAATTGTTTGCAGGTGTAGCAACCTACTTTCTCTTTGTAAGTGGGGAATGTCCATTGGCATTAATGATGTCCCATGACTGTTGTCAGCATTCTTTGTGCCCTTTTCTCTTTAGGAAACATTCTTAATCTGCAATTGTATACAGGTTCTACCTATGTTGATGGGATGATGTCTGTATTCCCTCACATATATGTGCAGGGAAAAGTGCTTATGGAATAGTACATTTACAATGATGGTACATTTCATGTTGTGCCACAGACAGGAGTGTGCCACCATTGTTTATTGTCTGACAGATAGCGTCATGCATCATAGTATGTCATTTGTCATGTAGAACTGCAGTAGCAATGAGGGACACACCAGTTAGGCCCATATTGTGGAACCACTTTGTGTTTATTGATGCCCTCGATGTGGATTCATGTGGAAAAGTGCACTGCACACGTGTAATGGTTGATGATTGTGCCCTGACTGTAGGCATGAATCATAGAGTGACTTGCAGTGATGTTGACACCAGAGTTAGCATGTCCAAGATGTGGATAGTGATATTGCTTCTCATTGAACAACAAGCTGAGGTCTTTCTATTAGCTATTGGTAGTTCTCTGTTTCTCCAACATGCAAAGGACAGATGGTTACTACAGAAACACTCAGATAATGTCATTGTAATGGGTGTCAGACATTAGTGGTGACTATTGTGGGGCTTGCTAAATCATTGTTTTGTGTATTCTCTCCCTGACATATTTAACCTGGAGGCAATTGTGTTCCTTTCAGTGGCATATGTGAGGCCTATCTGAGTAACATGGATACTACCTCCTTGACTCTATTAGAACAGGTGTCACTTGCTGAAGTGTACATTGATGAAATATTTTCAGTGTGACATGGTATTTCCATGTCACATACTCCAGGATATTACACATTTGTAATCAACATAGCAGGATTTCATGGCATCATTTTTAAGTGTTGGTACATTGTGTATGTGCCAAATAGATGTGAGCATGACCTTGTGTGTGGAATGTGGGAATGGCCTTTACAATGGGATAGATAAAGATGGAGAGGTCTCCTAGTTGTTTTATGGTTATTGTGGTTGCAAGACTTCAGCCATGCAATTGTAGTTGTGTGGGAGTCTGATTTTCCAGTGGGCAACTTTAGTAAATCCAGATGGCATGTATGCATATGTTTTGACACATATATGTGCCACTTAGGTGTAAGTTTTTGCTGGGGCCTACTTGACATGATGGTATTGTTTGTCAATCAGAGTTGTGATTGAAGTGTTATATTAGACTTCTTATGACCCAATTTCTCTTTCTTTTTGCTGCATCAGCACTGGCAAGCAAAGGAGAAGGGGTCGGGCCAAGTGGGGAAGCATCTGGCCATGGAACCTCGGATGAAGATACCACCAGCAGTTGGAGTGGCCAGCAGGGAGAGACGAGTGCCACAGGGGAGTCTGGGACATCGTCATCATCATCAGATTCCTCCTCCAGTGACCACTCCCTACTGGTGGCGGACCCGTGGGGGAATCCCCCACTACCCTCCTTGTCCACCACCCCCGTTCTATTGTTCTATTGCTGCCCTCCCTGTTGCTCTCCACTGCGTTGGCCATGCCCACTCACCCAAGAGGGTGGGCATCTCCTTTGCCACAGGCACCTCTGCCCCAGCCGGTTACCACTGCTGCCCTCCGTGAGGAGGCTATTGACTTCCAGAGAAGGCTCTCTTTGGGTTGGACAGCCATTGTGAATGCCATCCAAGGATTGGCACATCAGCTACAACAGATCAATGCATTTGTGGAAGGCATTCACGTTGCAATGGCTGGCCTATAGAGAACTTTTCAGGCTCTGGCCTCCACACTGATGGCAGTCAACCACCCCGACCTTCCATTACCCTCCAACTCGCACTTCCCAGTCCAAATCTCCCCTTCCCCAACCTACCAAAAGTACACAAACAGATCTGCAGGCATTCACATCAACATACAAATGGAGCACACACAAACACAGGCAGAACAAGACACACCAGTACGCACACAAGTAACATCCAGACACAGCAACACTCAGAACTTCCTATTTCAACCCCACCACCCCAGCATCACACACAGCATCAAACATACCTACAGACATCACCATACTAGTCAATGACACAGCCACCATACCCATCCTACAAGCAGACACACCCCAGCAGACCCCCAGACATCCACCACAAGCACCACACCTGCAGACAACACAACTATAGACACAAATACATCTACCATATCCACCATACCTGCAGTCATCACCCCAACAGGCACCCACCCACCCACAATGGCATCCCCCAGCACATCAACCCCCCTCAGCCCAAGACACATAAATGCTCTCATTCACCTACCCAACAGACACCCACCACACTCAAACATATCTCCCACAAGCACACACCAATGATATCCACACCTATTCCCTCAACCCCCAAATCCCAACCCCCTTCTGATGATCGTCCCTATGTGTCCAAAAATCTTTTGTTTATTTGACCTTAACCTTTCAACCTTTCCCCTGTTCCTTATCCCAGACCCAGAAATACCCCACCAGCTCCCAGCCCCTGCCTTCCACCTCCAAGGCCTCCCCTGCCCCCCCTGTGCAAGTAGCCATACCTCTCCCCGGAAGAAGAAGCCCATCCCTCACAAGAAGGCGCTCATCCCTCCCAAGCCCAAACCTCCCCTCCCAAATCAGATCACTCCCCCACACCCAGATAATCCCTGAGGTGCCTGCCTGCTACCTTGATGCCCCCTCCTGTGGAGGTTACATGGCATTTGGGTGTCAAGTTTTGTCGCAACACTGTGCCATGATTGGACTACTACATGGACTAGCCAATGGCCTCTGGAGATTCAGATTTGTATAGTTAATAAACCCAAACAATTTTTCTTTAGATATACATTTGTCCTACAAATCCTTTTCAAGTGTTATGTTGTTCCTGAGTGACTTTGATTATGTGCCTCCAGTTGTGCATGTTTGAGCCTGCTTGCTGCTCCATGTGCTGTTGTTTGCAGTATGTGAGTTTGTGTGCAGTGGTGTTGTCTCCCAAGACAAGGGTATATGTTGTATGTACAGGCATGTGTGTGTAGATGCAATGGTGGTGTCATGGAATTGTATACTGTTTTGTATGGTAAGTATTTCACATTGTGTGGTCCAATTTGGGCATATATGGTGTTAGACTTGTCCCCATGAAATGGCCTATGTATACATGTTATGTGTGTCATCTTGAGTTTTGTTTGTGGAGACATGGAGTGTGTTAAATTGTAGTAACTATGTTTGCATTTGCCTGTGCTTGTAGGTGTATGTTCCTATAGAGGTATAGGAGTTGAATGTGCCTTGTAGACGTGCCCTTCCCCATTGTGCAGCTTTGCATAGTATTTTGTTTTAGTATTGTTTGTCCCTGAGACCCATGTTGGGCCATTTCCTGTGCCCATGTTTTTGGGGGCCTGTCAAAGTGTCATATGTCCCAGTGCAGTCTCTTTCCCTGGGTGACCAAGATGCCCCCATCCCAATTGCATAGGTATAGTTGTCATGTTGTTCTTTGTCTATTTCTCTCTCTGTGTTTTGTGCATTCCATTGTCCTTCCATTGTGCTGTGATGTATGTGATGTGTGTCCATTGCAGGGCCGTTTAATGGGGGTGTTGTTTGTTTTCCAGGCCACATCGATACATATGAGTGTTACATGTGAGGACAGTGTGGAATGTGAGTGTGTGAGTTGTATTTGTGTATGTGCTGCAGGTGTGTTGTTGTTGATGTGTTTGACAATGTTGTGTAGCTTTCAGTCTCCCTATGCCTGAGCTGTGCAGCCATGTGCATATGTGTAATGTTGCAGTGCAGTGTGAGTGAGTGAGCTGGCCAAGGTATACATATTGTGACTGTGTGCATGTCCATGTTAATGCATGTTTGTGAATGTTGTTTGAGATGAGTACCTGATACCCATGGAGTGCCTCCTCCCATGATGTGTTTGCCAGCGCTACAAGCTGTTTTTAAGGTTGGTGATGCAGGGTGTACTTACGGTTGTTGGTGTCCACAGTGACATTAAATTCAGTGTCTATCAGTGATCAGCAGCAGCAACATTAAGTTTGTGAATGGCTCGATGGTGACAGTGGATGTGTGAGGTTGGCTCCAAGTAAGAGTCTCTCTTTATACTGTAAGTTTCCACCTTTTGATACGTGGGGTTTGGCCCGCCAAGGTCACATTGGCGATGAGCAACCTGTTAATAAATATGGCGGATCCACAGGCTCCACCGGCCTGATTGTGGTGATGGCAGACTGCTGGCAATCTTCCGTTGGAATGACAATCAAACTTGTAATCTGGTGGTCACATCCTCCAGACCGATGATGGTCGGATAGCCACCATGGCAGTCCCCAGACCACCAAACTCGTAATGAGGCCCTTAGACACTTGAGATCTCATCATTGAGGGTGTAAAACTCTTTATTGGTTGAAAAGTTGGAGGGTTTAAAAACCTTAAAATTCCAGTTGTTGGTGGATCTATTGTTTTTCTTTAGAAGAGTCAGACAAAGACTGTTAGTTTATGTATAGAGCTGTAGAATTGAAACTTTTATGTGAATGAAGAAATTGTAAAGGAGGCGGAACCGCTACAAGGAGCGAGTTGTTGCCTCATATTGTGCCGCGCTGGTATTGGTCAGTTGGTGCAGAGACCGCTCTGAGATTGGTTGAGCTGTGTTGAAACTTGCACAGTCATTGGTGAATTGAATTACTGAGTAGCACTGAGATCAGAAGTAAGGATTTTTCTGAAATTTGACGTATACTGAACAGAATCAGAACAGTAAAGCCTTGTATTTTAATAATTTGGTAAATTAAATTCAAAACCATGAAACTTTTGAAAGCGTTTAGAAATTTTATAAGAGGTAATGTGATTATTGCCATTTATGTGGTTGAAGAGACACTTCCTGGGGGTATGCATGCATATCATATGATGATTAAGGAAGGGCTACATGCTTGTGTATGGCTTTGTCAGTGGTGCAAGGTCACTGAAAAAGAGGGTCCATTGACGTTTCCTAGATGGGGGTCACTTAATTTGAGAATTATAGAAAGGTTACAAGAAATCCTTTGTGAAATAAAGCCATCTCCCAGAATCATAGAATTGAAGATGGCAAGAGATAGGGATAGCATCCCTAAGATTAACAAAAAGAGCTATGCAAAATTATTCAGCTGCAGTTTGGGATAAAAATAAGCAGAGATGTAGAAAACACATTAGAACAAACTAGACTATGGGGGTTATTCCAACTTTGGAGGAGGTGTTAATCTGTCCCAAAAGTGACGGAAAAGTGACGGATTTACAACCAGCTGTATTACGAGTCCATTATATCCTATGGAACTCGTAATACGGCTGGTGGTATATCCGTCACTTTACCGTCACTTTTGGGACGGATTAACACTCCTCCAAAGTTGGAATAACCCTCTATATCCTCCCATTACAAAAGAGAAAAAGGAGCAGTCAGTGAAATACGAGAAACCTAAAAGGAAAAATATTAAAGGAGAATCAGAAATAAAGGCTGGACCAAAAAGAGATTCTATGACTGATTTGGAGACTATTAGCTGAATGACCACCACCATAGGTGGGATATGAATCAAGTACTGATATAACTGTAAATAATAATGTTGATCCAAACATATAACAGATTACTGGACAATTGCAATCAATACAACCTGTTGTTACACAGCCAGTTGACTCAGTCAATTGTAGCACAGCCTGTTTGACACAGCCGGTCCAACAAGTAATTGCCGATGTTCTAGCTCAAGCAAGGACTGCTCAAGTAGTGATTTATACATGTGTTACTACTTCCATAGTGAGTATAGCAGCACCTGATACTAAGGTGACTACAACCCAGCCTGTAGAGATATATGTAACAAACGCAATAGATCTCCAGTCAAATTGTATACTGACAACAGTAGCTCAAAGAGCTGTTGGGAGTACATCATTGATAGGATTTCTGACTTCACTAAGTTCTAAAATTGTTGTGTGGAAACCACCCCAAATGATGCAAGTATCAGGAGAAGGAAAGCAATTTTGTTTCACAACACAAAATGTAGATGGAGAGATTAACCTATTTGAGAAATGGATTCTTCCTCCATTGTATGAGGAAGCTACTAGGAAGGGTACAAGGACAGAGGACACAAAGAGACCAAGTACTAGCTCTGTTTCAGAGACTGAAAGACCATTGAATATCTCAAGATTACAAATAGAATTAGAAGAAATAATAAAAGGGTGTATAGACCTAAATTATGTACATCATTATCAGGCAGAGAATTTATTTATTCATGCAAAGAGCATGCAAGAAGAGCTGCGGCTGTTTTTTGGTAAACTTACTGAATTAGCAATTAATCTGAAGTTGATCTTTACAAAAGTATCCTGTTCCAGAAAAGTTTCAGGGTATAGATTGATTAAGAATCGATTGAGACAAAGCATTCTTCAGGAATGTGATTGCACATTAGTGAATTGGTGAATTGAATTTGTAGATGGAGTGAAGTTAAGAAATTAGAAAGAAATTGGGAAAAGAAACATGTAAAGACAAAAATGAATAGAAATGACTGAAATAAAAAGAAAGACGTCTTTCAACTTCCCCGATGATGAGCAAACAACAGCTTACCCCTTAAGAGAAATTCTAGGTGGGGGGTATGTGCAGGTGCCTTGGAGCAGGGGAGACCTTGCTTAATTTAGGAACAATTTACCAAGAGAGAGAACCTCATGCAGTGATACATACAAGTTAAAGGGTTTGTTCAGATCTCAAAAGTGTTGTGAACTGATTTAAAAACATGTTTGACATTGTTGTTCCAAACAATTTGTGGGTTGAATGTAAGATTACTGTTCAGTGGGCAGATGTGGAGCCAGCAAGAGATCCTCAAACTAATGCAGCTTCACTTCTTGTGATGACTAAATACAATGAGGTGATTACTTTTCTGAAAGGTAGAGTTCCTTCAAAGGATCTGGATTATGTAAGGTTGAATTGGATTTAGCAGGAATTCAAAGAATCTGTGCATGAGTACTATGAAAGGTTATTGAAAGGATTACAGCAAAATATAGGTCAAGCACATCTAGAATCAACAGATATGGAATTCTTTATTTCACAGTTCGTGCTCAGTTTGAGACCTAAGATTAGCTAGCACATACAGCAGAATATCATTTGTTGGCAGAGTAAGGGCCGGATTTAGATCTTGGCAGAGGGTAATACTCTGTCACAAACATGACTGATATCTTGTCTGCTGTACTACAATTTTATTATAGTCTATGGAGATTGTAATACAGCAGATGGGCTATCTATCATATTTGTACTGGAGTATTCCATCCAAAAAGATTTAAGTCAGGCCCTATGTCTTTAGATGAAGTCCTGAAATATGCAAAGTACTGAAATGATGACCAGGTAATGAAACAGTGGAAGCTTAAAGAGAAGTTCATGTTAGCCCAGACAATGCTGGCACAGAGAGGTTTTCACAATCGGCTGTTTCAAGGAAATAGTAGTTTGGAATAAGGTGTTGGTGCTCAATGTGGTGCGCAAGGGGGTGGATTCCAAGCAGGAATGCAAGGTGTTCAGGCAGTAAGGTTGTTTCACAGGGTAAAGGTCGAGGACCTCCCATTGATCAAAGTACAGGTATGGATGTTGCAATGCTAAAGAATATGACTCCTTGTCATATTTTTAAAATGGAGTGCCATTGGAAGTATGAATGTTAGCCTAATTCAGAAAGAATAACCAAGAATCAAATACAGGGAGGTAATCAAATGCATTTTCAAAATGTGCCCACACAGCAAGTGAAATCTCCAATGCAAAATCAAGTTCAATTGATGCCAGTCCCACAAGCCCCTATGGTTCAACAAAATATGGGTAACACAAGATTGAATCAAAATCAGTTGCCCTGAGTAAATCAAAATACGATGCAAATGCAAAAACCAAAATGTGATTCAACAGTTTCCAATGTTTAATGATGAGAGCTTGGATTCAGGCATGCCACAAGGATGGAGCCTGAAAAGGGAGGCAAATTGTGTAGTTGGCACTGTCCCAGAGGTAGACCCAAGTGAACCATTTGTAGAAGGTGAAGGTAATGGCCATCACCTGTCAAACCTGATTGACACTGGAGCTAGCCATTCCACTGTGAGAAGTCCCAGATCTACCCCTCTCAGGAAAGAAGATCTAAACTGTAGATGTTGTAAATAAACACATTACAAATCGAATCTCAAAAGAAGTTCCTGGACAGATAGGCCCATATGAAAAAAATCACCAGTTTGTTATTTGTGATTCAAGCCCTCTAAACCTATTGGGAAGGGGCCTATTGTGCAAACAAAATTGTACAACTTATTGCACATCAAATGGGGTCAAATTTCAGGACTATGATGAGGACGTTGATTAAAAAATTGGCTCAACAAGAAACAGTAGGACTTTGCCCAATACTGACTGTAGACAATTTGCTACCAGATTTAAAAGAAACAGTGAATCAAGACGTATGGTATTTTGCATAAAAAGATATTGGATTAAAAAAAGTGTGGAGCAAATCCATATGAATGTTTAACTAAATGCCCTTTTTTCAAGAACACCACCTTATCAAATAACTCTAGAAATAATTTCAAGGATAGCAACAATAGAAATTGAGGTTATGATACTGCAAAGCATTTTAAAAGAATTAGTTCAGAGTCCATACAACTCACCATTAATGGGATTACAAAAGCCAAATGGCAAATATAGGATTGTGCAAGACCTGAGAAAGGGTAATGAGACAGTAATATTGTCCTGTTGTTAATGAGATATAAGTATTGTTCTGTGGTCCTGAATCCACCCATCATACTTTACCTAGTTCAATGTACAGCAGAATGATTCAGTGTTGCAGATCTTTGTCAAGCTTTCTTCTAAATTCCAATAAACAAGGATAGCCAGTACCTATTCTCTGTTGCGTGTCGAGAGGAAGTATTAGCATGGTGTAGAGTACCACAAGGCTATACTCAAAGTCCTTTGATTTTCAAACATATTTTAAAGAAAACATTGTAAACATTGATCATGCCCTGTAACTCAGTTCTTGTCCAGTACATCGATGAACTATTAGTGGCATCAGAGACAAAGGACTCCTAAAAACAAGACACTATTGCCTTACTAAATCACGTGGCTGCATATGGACATAAAGTGCCCACAAGCAGGTTGCAATACTGTCAACAAGAAGTCCAATATTTGGGACATATGAGAAAGGAACAAGGAAAGCATCAAAAGAGAGAGTGGCAGCCATTTTGTTACAGAGTCTTTCAAAAATGCAAAGAATTCAGAATGTTTTTGGGAATGGTTGGCTACAATGGACAGTGGATGCACAACTTTCCCTTGGTAGCAAAGCCTTTACTGAGGTTGACGCACAGAGATGTGCCTGATCTGATTCCATGGGACAACAAAAGCATGAAAACTCTAGAGCTGAGAGAAAATCTCTGTCATGTCCCGGCACTGGGAATACCTGATTATTTAAAGAATTTTACATTATTTTACAGTGAGAGGGAGGGCTGCACTCTATCAGTGCTTACACGGATACATGGTGATGCGGAAAACTGGTAGCCTGTATTTCAGTCACACTTGATCCTGTAGGGGCTGCATTGCCTGGTTGTCTTAAAGTGGTAGCAGCTGTCAATGTTAGTCTCAAGAGATGTGAAAGCATAGTAATGGGACACCCTTTAATATTGGGTGCAGAATTACCCGTGTAGAAATAACATGTAGGCGAGAAAACGAGAAAGAAGTGCATTTATTTTTCGTTTCTGTGCTTTATTAACAGTCGAAAAAACACAAGGCAACAATATCTTTAGATTTTAATTGAAGAATGCATCATTGAGCACATATTTTATTTGGTTGTTATAATTGTCCTAAGTCAGAAATGTATCATGAAGACCTGTTAACATAGTTTGAAACACTAACCAATAGTTCTGTACAGAAGAATATATTATTTTAACCTTCACATGTTCATACGTTCTTTAAATGGATAACATGCTTGTTTGTAATCACAAACTTTGTTTCTTTAGGAGCAAGTCGGAGTGAAAAGGAATATGGTAGAGGAAATGTGATGCACAAATATGCATTACACTAACCATGAACTTTTTCTCTTCTATTTTTTACAACAGTGTGAACCAGCATCCAGTAGATAGTTTAGTTGCAGTGTTAGAACATGATAAATTAAAATGTTTCATAGCTGCTTTGTTTAGATACTTCTCATGCTCACTTTGAGATACTTTAAATTTGACACTCAGACTAAATCTGAGACTCTGTCTAAAACTTATTTTGTTTGGAAACTTTACTGAGTTTGTTAATGCTTTCACATCTCTGATGTACAAAATCTGAATCGAGTCTTCTATCTAATTGATTACTCTCTTTTACAAAAACATCCTTTCAGATTAGACTAGGGAATTTAATTGTATTGAACACACTTTATGCATTATTCTATGTATTATTGATTCTAATGATCTTTGATTATTCAAAATAATTTTCTGTCAATAAACATGAGATTCAAAAGACTGATGATAAATATATTAAACCTTCTTCAAACTCTCATCATTGACTCCTATAAAGAAATGTCCTTGATAAATTGAGAAGTATTGCATTTTTGATTTTCAGATTCTCCTTGTTCACTCACAACAAAGGTCCATTAACTAAGGTCCAGTATTGAGTGGAGATCCTAAATGGGACTTATTTAACAAATTAGTCATTACAAGTCTTCGCTCTGACACCCTTAGTAACAATAGTACAGATAAAGTAATGCATGAACAATTGGTGAAAAGTTACTTGTATACAGATTTTAAATAACACTGTACACAACCCCTGGTTTTCATATGAGGCATGTTAACAGCTCACAGGTTATCCCTATATAGGATAATCCTTATGAACCAAGAAATGTATTATTAACATTTCAAACCGGTCGTTATTCGTCCAGACTCATCAGGCAAGTCATCTGACTATTGTGAGCCCTTACATGAGAAGCAAGGGGCCCTTTATGTAGAATTCATTCTGCTTCTAATTGTATACGTCCTTCTAGTGTCCCTGTTGTGGTACTCAACAAAAGAATCACTGATTGTAATGGCATAATTTAATCACTGAAGATTCAGGCATTTAAGGTCTAGAGGGAAAATTACAGAACACAGCATTTATCTCAGTGCTCCCACGTGTTTAGGCAGCAGAGTACTATACCGTCATCCCAAACAGAAAAAAAAATCAAGCCCTCCCAAAAGCTACAGATCATCAGTATTGGAAATAAATCAATCCATACTTAGACAACCTCAGAAGCAGTTTAGATGCATACATTTATTGCCTAAAGTGATACATGCTTAAACCCCCCACACGATTTTAGCGTGTTGTGGGTATGCCTGTAAAGTTGAATGCATCACCTTTTAGCAGTGTTACTGGTCATGCCAGTCATTTTCATGTTGGAGCTAGACACTGCCAGTACGGGTGTACCAATCACTGTCCCAAAGGTGAAGGCATGCAGTTATGGGCAAATCAACACTGACATCTAACTCCATGATTGATTTCCTAAAGGTAGACAAAACAATCTTCCCGCACAATCTACTGGACGGGGATAAACATAATGTGAGTGTAATATATGCCAGTATCAAAACCACCAGGAGTGAAAGCATGCTTTTGTCGCAGTGGCAAAACTGACCTTCAATTAAATAATGTGAGTCAGGATGTTGAACAATCTTTCCACCCAACATTTGTTACAGAAATAAAAACTTCTATAATTAAATCACCAACTGAACAGGGAACAATTCCACCTGGGAAAATAACTCACCTGTATCAGAGTCTGGATGCACCTCCTGTATTCACCTCTTCATCTTCCTAAGGGTAGACAAGCAGAAAGAGTTCGGTAAGATAACTAACTGTCTGGCATAACCAATGAACAGATACACAAGGAACTGGGGCTCCATCTTAGAGTATGCCTACCATCAACACTAAACCATGTGTCCTACAGTGTGTCTACTGCCTCATAATCTTAGTGTGCCTAGAAGCAGATAGTGAAACTTATCATAGAGGTCATGGGCTTTGCTTTTTGTTCACATAGAACGCTCTGTAGTCTCCCTGCTTAGTCGTGTCAGTTAGGCACAGCAATCAAGTGATAAAGTGTGCTATTGTACTATTTATGATCAGCAACTTTGTACTCAGCACTCAATGGAATATTTACAAATGTGATCATTAGTGTATATAAAATGGATACCGGTGCATGGTATGTGTGATTGGGATGGTGGTATGCATGCAGGTGTCCACAGTCCTTGAGACATATACATGCCCAGGTGGCAGAGATATCTACTGTCAAGGAAATTCATTTCAAGCATAATATACAAGGATTACAAAGATCACAACCTCATTACATAGCCATGGTGTGTGTGAGGAGTATGAATACCATGCACACAGTCCCACCCATGGAGAGCACAGATTGTAGTCTGAGTTTGGTATAAGGGCAGATACAAGGGGATCCAGAGTCTGATCATGTACTCAAAACTTGCCAAGCATCAGAGATAAGATACATCATTCAGTGCCTTGGTGGTTCTTTGCAGCAAATCAATCTCTTTGCATTCTCTCAGGTTACGCCTGGTTGATGGTGCCACCTCAATTGTCCATTTTGACAACTTCTGCTACTTGTCAACCTATATTATCTTCTTTGGGATTCTTCTCCCGAAAATGTTTCACCTTCATGTTACAATGGAGGCATTTCAGTGCAGAGCACGAGATGCATTTCCTATACCTCTGCATATCTGTTAGCCATCATACCATGCATGACCGGGGTCTTCCTGAAACAAAATGTTTTTGCTTTGGCAAAAGAGTAATTTCATTGTTGTGCATCCATCAATCAATCAACCAAAAAATGTATAGAGTGCGCTACTCATCCGTGAGGGTCTCAAGGCGCTGGGGGGGGAATCAAGGGGGTAGGGCAGGGAGGGTCACTGTTCGAACCACCATGTCTTGAGGTTCTTTCTGAGTAGCAGGAGGTCTTTGATTTTGCGAAGGTTGGTGGGGAGGGAGTTCCAGGTTTTGGGGTGAGGTAGGAGAAGGACCTGCCTCCAGTGGTGGTGTGTTGGATGCGGGGGACTGTGGCTAGGACAAGGTCGGCTGATCGGAGGTTGCGTGTGGGAGTGTGGAAGTTCACTCTTTTGTTGAGGTAGGTTGGGCCGGTGTTGTGGAGGGATTTGTGAGCGTGGATGAGGATCTTGAATGTGATTCTCTTGTCTATGGGGAGCCACTGAAGGGATTTGAGGTGTGGTGAGATTCGTTTGTGGCGGGGGAGGCCAAGGACGAGGCGTGGGGCTGTGTTCTGGATTCTTTAGAGTTTGTGTTTGAGTGTGGTGCCGGCTTAGAGGGCGTTGCCATAGTCTAGTCTGCTGCTGATGAGTGCATGGGTGACTGTCTTCCTGGTCTCTGGGGGAATCCATTTGAAGGATTTTTTTAGAGTGCGGAGTGTGTGGAAGCAGGAGGAGGTTAGGGCATTTATTTGCTGTGTCATGGAGAGGGAGGGGTCCAGGATGATGCTGAGGTTGTGTGCGTGGTTTGTGGGGGTGGGTGCGGGGCCTAGGGAGGTGGGCCACCCGGAGTCGTCCCATGTGGTTTTGTTGGGGCCGAAGATGATGATCTTGGTTTTGTTGAAGTTAAGGTTGAGGTGGTTAGTAGTCATCCAGTTGGCGGTGTCAAGGAGAGCAGCGTGTAGGTTGGTTTTGGCGGTGGTGGGGTTGCGGGTGAGGGAGAGGATGAGTTGGGTGTCATCTGCGTAGGAGAGGATAGTGATTCCATGTGCTCGGAGGATGCTGGCTAGGGGGATCACGTAGATGTTGAAGAGTGTGGGGCTGAGGGAGGACCCTTGGGGGAATCCACAGATGATCTTGGAAGTGGTGGAGTGGAAAGGTGGAAGGCGTACTCTCTGGGTCCGGTCTGTGAGGAAGGAGGTGAGCCAGTCTAAGGCTTTGTGGCGAATTCCTATGTTGTGGAGGCGTGTGCGGAGTGTGTGGTGGCAGACGGTGTCAAAGGCTGCAGAGAGGTCTAGCAGGATGAGTGCGACGGTTTCGTATTTGTCGACTTTGGTCCTGATGTCATCAGTGCATGCCATGAGGGCGGTTTCCGTGCTGTGGTTCTTGCGGAACCCAGATTGTGAGGGGTCAAAAGTGTTGTTTGCTTCGAGGAAGTGGGATAGGCGGGCGTTGACTAGTTTCTCGGCAACCTTGGCGGGGAAAGGGAGGAGGGAGATGGGGCGATAGCTGGAGAGGATCTCCGGGTCGGCTTTGGGTTATTTTAGGAGAGCGGTGATTTCCGCATGCTTCCAGGGGTCTGGGTAGGTGGCGGAGTCGAAAGAGGAATTGATAATGTTGTGGAGTATGGGGGCAATGGTTGGGCTGGCTTTGTTGTAGATGCGGTGTGGACAGGAGGTCTGAGGGGGAACCGGAGTGGATGGAGTTCATGTTTTTTCAGTTTCTTTGCGTGTGGTGGGGGCCCAGGTGGTGGGGGGTCATGAGTGGGGGTAGGGTTGGGTGAGTGAGGGGTGTGTGTGGTGGGTATGTGTGGTATGAAGCTGTTGTGGATGTCCAGAATTTTGTGGTGGAAGTGGTTGGAGAGGGCGTCACATAGGGGCTGTGTGTGTGAGGGGTCTATGTTGCTGGCTTTGGGTTTGGCAAGTTCATTAATGATGGTGAAGCGTTCTTTGCTGTTTTGACAAGGGGTGTCTTGTAGTGATCTCTTTTGGCGGTGCGTATGAGTTGGTGATGGGTGCGAATGGTGGTTTTGATGGTGGAGAAGTTGGTTGTGGAGGGTTCTAGTCGCCATATTTTCTCCGCTTGGTGGCATTTGCCCTTGGAGTCCGGGGGTGAACCATGGGGCGTTCTTGATGTTGCGGGTGGCGATGTGTTTTCTGAGGGGGGCTTGTGTGTCTGCGCAAGTGGTGATCCATTTGGAGAGGTTGTGTGCTCCTGTGTTGGGGTCGTTGGCGTGGGGGGGGTTGTGAGCCAGTTGGGAGTTTAGTCATTCTGTGGGGATCGTGTCCCACATGTGGAAGGGTGTGGTGTGTTGATGGTGGTGTGTGTGGGGTTTGGTGAAGGAGAAGTGGACACAGTGGTGGTCAGTCCAGAGGAGTTCGGTGGTGTGGGTGTAGTCTATGTGTTGGCTTGATGTGAAAATTGCATCGAGCGTGTGTCCTGCTGAGTGGGTGGGTGCGGTGACCAGTTGTTTGAGTACGAGGTTGGTGAGGTTGTCTGTGAGGGAGGTAGAGTTGTGGTCTTGTAGGTTTTCCAAGTGAAAGTTGAAATCACTGAGGAGGATGTAGTCTGTGGAGGTGAGTGCATGCGAGCTGATGGTGTTGGTGATGGTGTCGCAGAAGGCGGGCCGTGGTCCTGGTGGTCTGTAGATTAATTTACCTCTGAGGGTGGAGTTGTTGTTAATGTGGATCAGGAAGTGCATGTGTTCTGTGTTGTTGATGGTGTCTTGGGAGCTGGTGGTCACGTTGATGGTGTCCCTGTGTAGGATGGCGATGCCACCACCTGGCCTGTTGAGGCGGTCTTTGCATTGGAGTTTGTATCCCTTGGAGGTGGCGATGGCTATGTCGGGTTCTGAGGAGGGGTTGGTCCAGGTTTCCGTGAGGAAGGCGATGTCAGGTGAGCGTGATGTGATGAGGTCCCAGAGTTCTATGGCATGTTCATGAAGGGAGCGGGTGTTGAGGAGCAGGCAGTTGAGGTGGTTGTGGTGGGCGGTATTGGTGTGGTGCATGAGGGTGTTGTTGCGGGGTGTGTTCTGGTTGTGGGCTGATGTGCGGCGGGGTTGGTTGGTGGGGGTGGGGGCAGAGCAGGTGAGTATTGCGTTGGGGGTGTTGTGTTTGTTGAGGGGGGTCGCTATGGTTGGTGAGTGGTGTGAGGCATGTGGGGCAGGAGAAATGACAGGTGTGGCAGGTGAAGGGGCCATGAGTGTGCGTGGGCCTGGAAGGGGTGCACGTGGGGCGGGGGCCTGGGTTGAGTAAGTGGAGGGTGACGGGGGAGTAGGTTTGTCTGAGAGGGCAAGGGGGACTGGCACTGGGCGCAGTCTTAGCACGGACGGACGCAGACGGGCTTGTCTTTGGCGCGCCTAAGGCGTGCCAAAGGCACGGCCGCGCAGCGGCTGCCAGAAAAGGAGGGGAGGGTGGGAGTGGCAGCTGGGAGGAGGGAGGGCTGGTTGAATGGGAAGGCTGGGGGAGTGGGGTCGCAGGGGAAGGCAGAGGCGGGGAAAAGGCACTATGAAAAGACAGTGAGGAGGAGGGGGGAGGCGGGAAGGGCCGCAGGGGAAGGCAGCGGTTGGGAAAAGGCACTATGAAAAGATGGTGAGGAGGAGGGGGGAGGTGGGAGGGGCCGCAGGGGAAGGCAGCGGCGGGGAAAAGGCACTATGAAAAGACAGTGAGGGGGTGGCCCGGGCGGCGGAGCGACCTGCCTGCAGAAGCAGGGTCAAGGGTTGCTCCTTGTTACCGAGCCGCAGCTGTCATAAAAGGAGGGGAGGGTGGGAGTGGCAGCTGGGAGGAGGGAGGGCTGGTCGAATGGGAAGGTTGGGGGTGTGGGGCCGCAGTAGAAGGCAGTAGCGGGGAAAAAGCACTATGAAAGGACAGTGAGGAGGAGGGGGGAGGCGGGAGGGGCCGCAGGGGAAGGCAGCGGCGAGCAAAAAGGCACTATGAAAAGACAGTGAGGAGGAGGGGGAGGTGGGAGGAGCCGCAGGGGAAGGCAGTGGCGGGGAAAAGGCACTGTGAAAAGACAGTGAGGAGGAGCTGGGAGGGGCCGCAGGGGAAGGCAGCGGCGGGGAAAAGGCACTATGAAAAGACGGTGAGGGGGGTGGCGTGGGTGGCGGAGCGGGGAGCGACCTGCCTGCAGAAGCAGGGTGGGGGTTGTTCCTCGTTACCGTGCCGCAGCTGCCATAAAAGTAGGGGAGGGGAGTGGCAGCTGGGAGGAGGGAGGGCTGGTCGAATGGGAAGGCTGAGGGGTGGGGCCTCAGGGGAAGGCAGCGGCGGGGAAAAGGCACTATGAAAAGACAGTGAAGAGGAGGAGGAGGCGGGAGGGGCCGCAGGAGAAGGCAGCGGCGGGGAAAAGGCACTATGAAAAGACAGTTAGGAGGAGGGGGGAGGTGGGAGGGGCCGCAGGGGAAGGCAGCGGGGGGAAAAGGCACTATGAAAAGATGGTGAGGAGGGGGGGGAGGCAGAAGGGGCCGCAGGGGAACGCAGCAGCAGGGAAAAGGCACTATGAAAAGACAGTGAGGAGGAGGGGGGAAGCAGGAGGGGCCGCAGTGGAAGGCAGCGGCGGGGAAAAGGCACTATGAAAAGACGGTGAGGAGGGGGAGGCGGAAGGGGCCGCAGGGGAACTCAGCAGCGGGGAAAAGGCACTATGAAAAGACAGTGAAGAGGAGGAGGAGGCGGGAGGGGCTGCAGGGGAAGGCAGCGGCGGGGAAAAGTCACTATGAAAAGACAGTTAGGAGGAGGGGGAGGCGGGAGGGGCCACAGGGGAAGGCAGCGGGGGGAAAAGGCACTATGAAAAGACGGTGAGGAGGGGGGGAGGCAGAAGGGGCCGCAGGGGAACGCAGCAGCGGGGAAAAGGCACTATGAAAAGACAGTGAGGAAGAGGGGGGAAGCAGGAGGGGCCGCAGGGGAAGGCAGCGGCGGGGAAAAGGCACTATGAAAAGACGGTGAAGAGGAGGGGGAAGGTGGGAGGGGCCACATGGGAATGCAGCGGGGGAGAAGGCACTATGAAAAGATGGTGAGGAGGAGGGGGAGGTGGGAGGGGCCGCAGGGGAAGGCAGTGGCGGGGAAAAGGCACTATAAAAAGACGGTGAGGGGGGTGGCGCGGGCGGCGGAGTAGGGACCTGCCTGCAGAAGCAGGGTCAAGGGTTTCTTCTCGTTACCACGCTGCGGCTGCCATAAAAGTAGGGGAGGGTGGGAGTGGCAGCTGGGAGGAGGGAGGGCTGGTCAATTGGGAAGGCTGGGGGGGTGGGGCCACAGGGGAAGGCAGCGGCGGGGAAAATGCACTATGAAAAGACAGTGAGGAGGAGGGGGAGGCGGGAGGGGCCGCAGGGGAAGGCAGACAGTGAGGAGGAGGGGGGAGGTGGGAGGGGCCGCAGGGGATGGCATTGGCGGGGAAATGGCACTATGAAACGACGGTGAGGAGGAGGGGGGAGGCGGGAGGGGCCGCAGGGGAACGCAGCTGCGGGGAAAAGGCACTATGAAAAGACAGTGAGGAAGAGGGGGGAGGTGGGAGGGGCCGCCGAAGGGGAACGCAGCGGTGGGGAAAAGGCACTATGAAAAGACGGTGAGGAGAAGGGGGGAGGCAGGAGGGGCCGCAGGGGAAGGCAGTGGTGGGAAAAGGCACTATGAAAAGACGGTAAGGAGGAGGGGGAGGCAGGACTAGGAAGTGTTTTTATAACTAACACGCAGATGTTCTAAGAAAATGTCCCTACGTAAGGATGTGTATTTTCTACGAATACTGGAGACTAAACTTCTATCACGTTTACCGGCAATGTACCAGACTGTAGCCTTGACTGAAGCACAGGGCGATCAAGGATGCATTATTTGAGAACACAGTGCTGAACTAAGCTAAACAGTGTGATAGAAGAAATTAAAACAAGACCGTAAAACTGGTTATTGTAAAATAATAGTGCGAAGCTGAATAAAATATATCTAGGGCAAAGTGCACAGCGGCCTAGTGTGTTAAACTAACGTGCATGAAGCTATATTAAAAATGGCTACACTACACCCTCCCCTTGTTGGTAGAAAGTGGTTTAAACCTAAGCTAAAATGCCCTAAACTAAAAAATATTTAAAACCCTAGTTAATTTTAACAAGTCAAGAGGACACACAAGCATACTATTTGGCAATTTTAAAAATGAGCATGTGGCCAAAGCCGAATTCAAAGGAAAATGTCAATTTAGGACAGTTCCAAATCAAGCATCAGTCATGGAAAGCAGGAGATTCTCCACCTCGGCAGATGAAAAAACTGGTAAATCCATGCCAAAAACTACCAAGGAGCAGGTGTGTTCCATAGCCCCAGTGTCAACCAAGGTGGCATCCCGTGCAGTGCCTGTGAACGAGTGAAAGGTAACTTCCTCCAGAAAGGGTAGCTCATAATCTGCCTCTCTGAGCAAACGCAGCCGCAGCACGCTTGTCTGGTAATGAACTCTCAATGAGAACATTAACAGATCAGCATCAATCACTGAGGGGCGTTGCTGTGAGAGACAAACTTCCAATGCATGTTCAAAAGAGCACCAACGGCACCGAAACATGGGCTGCACACAATCCAACATATTTAAAACCCTACTTAATTTTAACAAGTCAAGAGGACACACAAACATACTATTTGTCAATTTTAAAAATGAGCATGCGGCAAAGCTGAATTCAAAGTAAAATGTCAATTTAGGACAGTTCCAAATCAAGCATCAGTCATGGAAAGCAGGAGATTCTCCACCTCGGCAGATGAAAAAACTGGTAAATCCACGCCAAAAACTACCAAGGAGCAGGTGTGTTCCATAGCCCCAGTGTCAACCAAGGCAGCATCCTGTGCAGTGCCTGTGAACGGGTGAAAGGTAACTTCCTCCAGAAAGGGTAGCTCATAATCAGCCTCTCTGAGCAAACGCAGCCGCAGCGCGCTTGTCTGGTAATGAACCCTCAATGAGAACATTAACAGATCAGCATCAATCACTGAGGGGCGTTGCTGTGAGAGACAAACTTCCAGTGCATGTTCAAAAGAGCACCAACGGCACCGAAACATGGGCTGCACACAATCCAAAACCGGTCTAAATGACAGAGACCAGTCACACCCCAAATGTTCCAGGGTTGTTGCTCCAAAGTGCTGCATCATGCATTCACGACACAGCTGCACTGATGGGAGCACCTTCATTTGTCCTTGTTGCGTCGGGACAGCCATTGCGGAAAAACAAGAGCAACAGCAAAATGCCGGCTAATAAAGCCAAAGTTGTTGGAAATCCCCCAAAAATGTTTCCGAAAATTGAATGAATAGCCAAAGGTATTAAACCGAATATGGAGGAAAAGATGTGAACAAAACCAATACCAACAGCTTTGAAAAAATGTGCTAATCCAGCCGTGCTGGACGCATTAAATATACGTTCCACAAGTTCACCAAAATGTCTCGGAAAGTTCGTATTTAACAGGGACTGTATTTCTGCCGATGACCTTGTCACCTGAAGTGTGTAGGTCTCGCATGCAGATGTAAGGGCCACATGCTTCTGAAACAATAAAGCCTTTAGTCTACTTAACTTGTCCAAATTCACCTTGGAAGTAGCAATGTGAGGCCAGATATCTGCCACCTCCCTAAATTTAGTGGGGGGAAACAACATGTTCCTGCTGCATGTAACAACCTTAGAGACCGAAACAACGTAAACTATTCCAGCCCGCATGCCACAACAGTCTTCACTATTGAGGAGGACGTAGCTGCCGTTTGAAAGCACCTGGAATGTGCGTTTAAGCAAGGGGACTGGAACTCCCTTCAGATAGCAAGCCAAGTTCGCAACAGAGGCATTACACACCCCATGCAAGGACAGCTGTCTACAAATCATTGAATGGCTGACTGAAGTCTCGCATTCACTACCACTAAGAAAGACCTCTTTCATGCCATTGAGGCATTTGTATGAGAAGGGAAGCTCCCACACCTCATGTAACTATCTCCCAACTTTTCATATCTGCCTACCGGAACATGTTTCGTAATGTAGAAATAGGCAGATTAATAACCCGTGTATCAACCACTCTGCTGAAGGAACCTCGGCGAAGGTAAAAGGCAATCTTTCTATCTTTTCAATGTTAAGCATGACATAAGTCGCCTCCTTTTTAGCCATTAGTTGTTGTTGTCGCGTCAAATTAAAGGAAAAAAATATTTCCCTGGCACTGATGTGCTGCCACGGAACGCGACCCGCCTTCAATGTCTGGAGTGTCCAACCCAACTGCAGAATGGACCTGGCCTGACTCTGTCCATGAGATAAAGAAGACATATAAGATCGTATAATGTCTATAGCAGAAGATACAATGTTGTTAATTGTATATATCCTGTCGGACAAGGTGTGAATCCCATTATCCCCAACAGCTTTTGCCTTTTTCAGATTTTCCTGATCTATCTGCCTTAACCGGGCTGCTTGTAAGTCAGTGTTGTTAGACAGGAGACTGAGATGTGTCTTAACCGCATCTAGTGAGGATGACTTTAGCCACTGTTGGCACAATTTTTCTACACTATGGCCCTCATTCTGACCTTGGCGGTCGGCGGAGAGGCGGCGGTCGGACCGCGAACAGACCGGCGGTCAGAAAAATGGCATTCTGACCGCGGCGGTCACCGCCGCGATCGACCGCCACTTCCCCACTCCGACCGCCGGGCTGGAGTTTGCGCACTCCGGCCCGGCGGTCGTCCCAAGACCGCCAACGGTATCATGACCCTGCCTACCGCTGCGGTTTCTTGCGGTCGGGAACCGCCATGCGAACCATGGCGGTAAGCACTATCGGGGCCAGGGAATTCCTTCCCTGGCACTGATAGGGGTCTCCCCCACCCCCACTACCCAGCCGAGTCCCCCCCCACACCCTCCACCCCCCTGCCACCACCCAGAGGTGGTACGAACCCCCTCCCCACCCCCACCCCGACATGCACATACATGCACCCCGACATGCACACACCCCCAACATGCACATATACACACCCCCTACACACACATACACAACGGGGACACATACCGCACACATACATGCAGACATGCGCACCTGCCGAACAGCACACATTACCCATAGACACAGCAGCACCCCCCGCCCGCATACACGCACTCACACACCCCCTCTACACACTCACACGCACACCCCCATGCACGCCCACATCACACAACACCCCCCCTCCCCCCCCCCTCACGTACGGTCAACTTACCTTGTGCGTTGGTCCTCCGGGAGGCGACGGGAGCCATGGGGAGGTGACCGCCAACAGAACACCGCCAACAGAAGACCGCCACACAGATATGTGGGTCGTAATTCTGTGGGCGGTGTTCTGCTGGCGTGGCGGTGGAGGTTGACCAGTCTCCACTCTTCCGCCGACCGCCAGTGTGGCTGCTGGCGGTTTCCCGGCGGAACGCTCCCAGCGATCGGAATGCGCACAGCGGCATACCGCCGCGGTCGGCGGTCTTCACCGCGGCGGTAACTCGGCGGTCTCGCGAAAAGACCGCCAAGGTCAGAATGAGGGCCTATATGTTGTAATTATTTCAGCATGTTCTGGTGATATATAGCAAGAGTCTGACCTACTCGTTCGGAAACCCTCGAGGAGGTGACAAAACATTGATGACACCCGTTGGTATCTATTGGCCACATTAACCACCCGCCTGGACGTGTCAGTGAAGCATTAAACGTACCATTCTGGACCCACTCATTAAGCTCATTAAATGTTGCATTTGTGTACTTTTGCCAGTTAATTAAATTTTTCAGGGGCAAGTATACTGGGCATGTTTAATTCCATAATTGTTGCTAAGCCTAAACAATTTGTCTGTTGAACTGTTTCAATTAAAAAGATCATTTGAACAGGGGTGAGGCATCCTCTAAACAATGTTTCTCTACCCTTGGTCTACCAATTTTTTGTTCCCAAACACTTTTCAAATCAACATTCTTTGACCAATATTCATAACCTTCAATTGATAACCGGAAAACAAAGGAGTCCGAATATATAAATTTTGTGGTGGTCAATAACATATGTTTATCCCTAGTCGGAGTTACCTTAAAATACGCTAACTTTTCAAAATAAGTTTTTGAACGCCCTTGCGGGGGAGTTGGGCAATGTTCCCATTGTGTATAATCAAACATAGTTTTTGGACTGCTCGCTTTATTTATGAAGTGGTGCCAATAATAATTTTTAAAATTCATGACACCATAATTTTTTTTAAACTGGTAAACATCTTCATTTTCATAGACAGTATAATATTGCAATTCTGTCATCATTGAATCAACTGTTTTCACATCCCAATCATCAGATACAATGCCTGGTATAACTATATCATTCATGGATAACTTTAACACATACATTATTTGAATGATTTCAGTGGGACCATAAATATCAAACATTACTTTGTCCCACACAATTCCATCAGGAATTGGCACTGCAGAAATGTTCACAAAAGACAAGTCTCATCGAATCTTATGTGAGGAAAAGTGTGGTTTCAAAACCTCCTCCACCTGTTCAACCGCTGATCTCTCGGGAAGAAAATGACCATGTATTATCAAGAAAAAAGTAACAACAAAACCAATCCAAGCAGGAAGGCTAGGACAGTCAGGGAAAGCCATACATAGTTCCATGGAAAAATGAAGTATGTTTCTTCAAGCCAATGTATCAGCTTACGTGCACCTGACAGGTCAGCAGTCAAAGAGGCAAACGAGTCCGATAGACCGTCGTTGTAGTCGGCAAAATAACCAGAGGAAGTTCGTGCAAAAGGCATTGCCGTAGTCAGTGGAGGAGTTGGTGTTTCCTGTGGTGGTACACAGTAAACAGCACCATCCGCCTGGTTTGTAGTCATAGTGACTTGATCAAATGTTTCTAAGTTGCTTGTTGTTGGTGGAACTAATGCAAGATCGTCATCATCCACCCTCCCCAAGCTCGTAGAGGCATCAGTGTTGGTATAAACAACTTAAAGCGGAACTTCTTCTCCAGTAGTGAGAGGGATTTGGGAACTACTGGACGTTCCTCTTAGTCGGCTGTGTAGAATCGGCCACATGTTGTAGCTTGACATTGTCAATGGAAACAAGGCGATTTTCTTTGGCACCTGGCAACGGTGGTAGAATAACAGTTCTGGTACCGTGTATCCCCAACACAGGGACTGGTGCTTGATAAGAAGGGCCAAATTCTTTTTTCACTGCGACCTTTTCACACACAAGATCCCCAACTCTGGGAATCCAGCCGGTAGGTGTTACTGGCACATCCTTAATTCCTGTGGAGGCGGCACTTTTAGAAGAGTTATCTTCACGGAACTACTGTAATTCCTGTAAAACAGTGACACGATCATTTATGTCAAAAGGTGTTTCTGCTGGCTCCACACCAGGACCATCAAGATCCGGAACAACATTTGTGTTCCAAACAGGCACTCATATGAAGTACGACCCCCCAGGGACCTTCTAGGCAGGTTATTTAGTGCTCTCTGTACTCTATACAGGTGGGTTAGCCAACTACAACCCGTACCTAAGACTCTGGTAATTAAGGATTGCTTTAAATCACGGTTTAATCACTCCACAATAGAATTTTCCTCGGGGTGAAATGGAGACGAGTACTGGAGCTGGACCCCCAACGAAGCAATGGTGTCCCTGAATGCCCTTGAGGCAAAAGCAGGGCCCTGGTCCGAATGGAATGCCGCAACTGCATATGTACCGACAAAGACTCACAAATCTTTAATAACAGTCCGAGCGTCAGCCAAGCGTTGTGGCCACACCCACACAAATCTGGAGCAAAAATCAACAGCAACAAATATATATTTGAATGCAATATCAGGTGTTAATGGACCACAATGATCCAAGTACATACATTGTAATGGTCTATTTTATATTAAGAGGGGTGTCTGCGGTGGGCGCTTAGCCGTGACAACTTTAATTTGTTGACAGATGTCACAACAAAGGACATACTGCTTAGTCTCTTTATAGAGACCAGGCCACCAATAACAGGCCTGCAATAGTGATATTGTAGCCGCCACGCCAGGGTGTACAGATGCCACCCCTTCATGCGCTGCTTTAATCAATTGTGGTCTTATATCTTTATTGGGGATGTCTCGTACGCCTACGTCTGGAATTTTAACCTCAGCGTTCAGCATACTTCCCATCAAGTATTGATATTTATTAGGAAGTCCTTTAGGATAAGGCATAACATCAACTGTAGCTTTTATGGCAGCCATAATGTCTGTGTCTGGTTTGGAACTCGAACGAGTCACTGCAGCTACAGTGGCAACTGCCACTGCCGACTTTGCCGCTTCATCAGCCAAAGTATTTCCAGCAACGAGTATTCCAACCCGCTGGTGTCCAAGTGTATGCAAAACATGGACTTTGGGTAGCGTCCCTTTCAGGTCTGCTACCTTCCCCCACAGGAGTCTGTATTTTATGGTGTTGCCTTTTGAATCTCTGATCTCATTCAAGTGCAAGTAATGCAGATAGTCATTAAAAGACTGGATGCAATAATATGAATCACAAACAATCAGTGTAAACTGTGTCGGATCCGTATGTTCTAGTGCCATATGTTCTAGTGCCATCAGTAGAGCTTTTAGCTCAGCCAACTGTGCCGTACAATCCCCTAAGGTCTGTGTATAGGTATGCTGGGGACAGAATTTCTCCCCCTCCATATAGCCGCTCACCACCGCACATGCAGCAGAATATTGATGTTTAGTTCCAATCGCTGGTTGCGCAGAGCCATTGGTGTACATGACTACATGATATTGATCAATAGGCAAGGTGTCAGCGGGAACTGGATATTCTACTTCATATTGTAGAAATTCATGAGTTTGTAACTTTTGGTCAAAAATGTAGGCTACATCAGTGGCTGTTAAAGATGTAGCCCATTGTATCTATCGTGAATGAAGTGCTTTTGCGTTCGGGACGCTAGCTTTTGTAACAGCCTCTGGGGCCGGAATAGGAGAAACGTCAATAATGCGTTTTCCTTGGGCAAGAGGTCTTTCTTTAATTTTAATAACAGCCATTTGCACAGCAGTGAGAATTTTCTCTGTGGGTGCAAAGCGTTGTTCAGAAGCGGAATACAGGTGTGATTTGTATGCAATCGGGACTGTCTCACCTTCATTAAAAGTGACATAAGTAAATCCGATGGCCCCAGCTATTACCCTGATGACCAAATGCGTCTTATTGTCCCGTGTGTGTAAATGTTTTGCTGCTAGCATATCTGCCTGTAACTCGCGAAGAGTATGTGTATGATCAATTGTCCAGAATTTACTTGAAAAATCAGGACGTATTAACTCATATAAAGGTTTCATGCGTGTAGCATAATCAGGAATGTATGTTCTGCCAAAATTTAGAAAGTCCAACAATGATCGTAGTTTTTTAATCGGATTTGGTGGTTGCAGTTGTGCAAATTTTTCAAAAAATTGTGGCGCTAGGCTCTTCCCTTCATTCGACAGCTCATATCCCAGGAACAGGACGCTGAGAAAGGCAATTTTTGACTTTTTGAAGTTAAATTCGTAGCCGTGTTCGGCAAACCCTACAACAATGCGGGCTACCCGTCTTAAATGTTGTAGTAACTCGTCATCCGTGAGATATATATCGTCCACATATGACAAAGCTTCAGGGTCTATCTCGTGTAAAATAGCAGTCACACGAGCTGCAAACAGACCTGGGCTGTTCTTATACCCCTGAGGCAAACAACAGAATTTTTTCTGGGAGCCTAATGCGCTAAAGCTTGTTAAGTCTCTGCTTTCAGGTGCTATATTCTGGCAGAAGAACCCATTCGAGATATCTAAATTTGTTTTATATTTTTTCCGTACAATGTTGCTCATTAGTGCAGGGCTATGTGAGTTCTCTATAGCATATGTACGTGTATGTCCGTTTAAATGTCTGTAGTCTAAGACTATTCTGTATGAATGGTCCGGCTTAGCTACAGGGAATAAGGGGTTATTCATCAGTGAGACACAGGGTTCAATCACACCCTGGTATTCTAATTGCGTAAGTATTTCTCTCATCGGTGCCCTTGCTTCATGTTTGATTGGATACTGCGGTTGTGGCTGAGGTTCACTTTTAATGGGAATGACATGGTATGGAGAATCCCTATCCCACCCTACGTGATTTCTATATAACGCAGGTGCTTGTGCTAGAGGCCATTCTATAGAACAGGACTCAGCGAGTCCCTCGGAACAAGGGGCGAAATGGAAGGTTTAATAACCTCTTCTCCATTTGGGCAGGTGCAGACAAAATCAGGCGGCCAATCTTGTTCGGCCAACAAAATGTCATATATTTTTACTACATGGTCCCAAAAGATTGTCTGTATGGTGCGTTCAATGTCTCCTTCCAACTGTAGAGTTACTCTGTACACCCTATCGGGTTTGGAGACACGGATGTCCGCTGTTTCTACTTGTATAAAGTCATCAGTTGCTTTCACCTCCAAATGCTCTAGAAGATTCCGGCGAACTATTGTGACCTCTGCCGCGCTGTCTAACAGTGCCAGAGCCCAGTTCTTGTTCTTCAAGAGAACCCTCTTCCTGTGCGGCATGTCTAACTGAGACAGCTGCCACTTTTTTCTTTTTAAATTGTTGTTTTTGTTGTACGGGTACAGGAACCTCCGAAGAGCGTTGTGATTCCTGTCTCGGTTTCACATACTCTGTTCTCTGCTCTGATTGCCCACCTCTCTCATTTCTCTTTTCCGATGAGTCCTGAAAGGAACGAGATTGGCGTGTATCAATATATTGATATCTATCAGGCGTTTTTATATTCTCTCTATTTCTGAGATTATACCTATTCTGTGGGGTCTCCGTGCATGGAGATTCTCCCCTTTCTTTTTTAGGTATTTGTTTTTTGTCTCCCAGTGTTTCTTATTACCCTCAGGTTGTTGCTTAATATTGTTTTTATTTATTTTACGCTGAAATTGAGGTTTTTGTGGTCTAGCCCCAAGGCTATCTCGACCAAAACTGGAAAATGTTTCCGCTGTTATTTTAGGCAGCTCTCGCTCCTGATCTTGTTACGGAACGTCACGGAGCCGCATGCGCACTGCAAGTGCAACTGCTTCCCCTTTAAGGTTACTTAGAATAATTGAGGAAACTGTGGCAAAATTGCCCATCAGTTGCATCCCCAAATCTAGGGCCGGGGCAGCCCCGTATTCATCTTGAATTTGTTTAAGCACTTCCGGTAGGTTGGCTAATCTCGGTGTACCGTGTGCCGTTGTATAGAGTGCGGCAAATACCACGGCCCATGTATTACAGTGTTCAACTGTAGGAAGCATCCCAAAGCGCAAGCACATAGTTAATATTCTAAGATTATCCTGAGGTCCCGTATGGGGAAATACTGCCTCCAGCGTATTAATTTTTTGTGCCAGCCAAAACGGAGTCTCCTCTCGTTTGGCTGGGACTTTACCCATAATCGAGTGTACAGTCACTGGATTTATACCTGGTGCTGTTGCATGTGGTATCGCTGGAGCAGCACGCACTGGGTTTGTATTTAACGTCTGCATTACAAATTGTACTAATCGTCTAAATGTTGCTGTTAATTCAGTATATAAGCGTTGAACCTCAGCTACCGCCACATTCGCATCAGCAGGATGAGGTGTATATGTGGCCAATAAAGGCCAGGTAGGACCATCATTACTTAGTGGACCTAACCTTACTGGTAATATGATATGGGGTAGGGTGCCATCAAGCCAATTACTATGTTCTTGATAAGATAGATGTATCTCTAAATATGCGTACGCCCTGTATTGCCCAGGCACGTTCGCAGGTGTATACGTATGAAATGTATTTGTGTTCCCATCAACTGCTGGAAATGTGACCCAAGAATAAAACAGCTCTGTTCTATAGGCTGTTTGGGCATCCACCACAAATGTGACTGGACCTCCCTGTGCTGTAAGACCATGTGCTAGTAAATGTGTCGTAGGAGGTTGTATCATGTTAAGAGCTATTTGTACAGCCTTGGGATTCACCATCATGTAATCACTAGGAGTTCAGAGAAGGCACACCAAAATGGGGTTGTTTCCTTTTAAGGTTCAAGCTTGAACAACCACCAGCTGAAAAATAGGGTTACCTATACGGCGGTGGTGGAAATCCTCACTACCACAGACGTCTCCGTATATGGAACTGAGGGGTCATTATATAAAATGAGACCGAGATATGCCGGTGGACCCGAAAATTAGAGCCTGACCAAACGTTGGTGGCGCCATGTCGCATAGGCTCTCATTATCCTAATGAGACTACTGGTCACAACCGGTTCTCTCATACACAGTACGGTCTCATATATAAATGACAAAGGCAGTTTAAGTTTTATAGATTGGTTTAATAAAACGACCGCATTTTAGATAGCAAAGCGTGAGCTGCAATAACCAGAACTATACAACACAGTAAAATTTAAATAGTAACGATGAGAGTGAAACACAAGAATAAGGCCATCATAGTGCTGCTAGATTATTTTATCTCTAAGTTATATTTCAAGCACAGCATGCAAAGCTCTAAGCCTGCCTTTCAGGTTCCCCCGGGAGGACATCAACCCTCATACCTGAGCAAAGGCCTGTAATCTGCATCAGCATCTGCAACGGGGCATTCAGCATCTAGTTGTAGGTCCCTGGCTGTATAATAACAGTGCAAAGCTGAATAAAATATATCTAGGGCAAAGTGCACAGCGGCCTTCTGTGTTAAACTAACGTGCATGAATCTATATTAAAAATGGCTACACTACACAACTCTCCTACTATAAGGCCTAAACAATCTCAGTCCTCAAGCCCAGTGGGTTTCTCGAGGAATCCATGACTCATAATAATTTGCTTGGCTGAAACTACAATGCCTTCCTCTGAGAAAAACACAACTTAGATGTAACTATGCAATGTGTATCCTCACACCAATGTAGGGACAAGATGTATCTCTCTTTCCTTGTCCTCCTTCTCAAATTCAAAACCAGACATACAAAAAGGGAAAGAGTTAATGTCAGAAGAAGCACTTCCTATCTCTTTAGTCTGGGATCCCGAACAGGTTATTAAAAATGCCCTCACCCATTAAATAGTGGCATGCTTTATCACGGGGCATGCTACAACACTCCCATGTAGACCAACACTCAGAGTGAGCAAAATATATCTTAGATGGGTTTGTTACCCTTTTTTTCGAAGGGATCCTCTTTACAGCGTTAGTTAAAACTGTCAAAGGGGGTATCCACCTTAATTTTATTTTTTGGCCCCCTTGGCAGCGTCAAAACTTTGTATGTATGGGGTGGACTCTGGGAAATTATTGTCCTGTCCCACTCCTTGCTTCTATCAACATGTTTTTCTCTCCGCGGTCACTGGGCTTTCATCAGGATGTCACATCCCTTACCTTGTTCTTACAGTGTCCCCCTCTGTCCTTTTATCTATTTTTAGGAGGTGGCTCTGTTAACTCTGGCCATCTTTGCCCATTTACAGTAACACCTCTGTAGTTCCTGTAAGAGAGAATATATATCATTCACTTTTATCCACTCAAGACCATAATAGATCACATACATACAGGTCCCATGCTTAACCTGTATCAACCAAGTGTACCTCCCTTGTATTCAGGATCAAAATGAGAAACTTAACTCTTCATGAGAAATTTATTATCATCATAACTCTTACCTCAATTTCATACTACATTCTTCAAAAGGTGGGTAGTAGTGGAAGTTTCGCCCTGCAGTCAGACACTGTTCAGATTTCCAAGGTAGCATAATTAATTCTCATCCTGTATTTAAGTAGCTCGCTGTACAAGTAATGCATGTCTTATAGTTTGTTGTCCTGTAAGACCTGGATGTCTAAACTCCTGAGCTCAGACTCACTGTTTGTACTTAACTACCAGGTAAGTATCCTCATTAACAATGGTCAAATGCTGTCAACATATATTGTCTATCAGCAGTAGTCATCACGAGTGTTAGTTCCTCAATCACACACTTAAGGGAGTATTGCTAGTGCCCCATCATTCCATTGGCCCCATATCTCAGCCCCTGGCACCTCCCATCATTCATCATTCCGGGTCCAGTATGTTTACTGTGTGCGCTGCTATGTATGTTAAGGTGTTAGTTGCTCAATCACACATTGAGCTAGTGCCCAATCATTCCATTGGCCCCATATCTCATCCCCCGGCACATCACATCATGCCTGGTCTGTAATAGTTACTGTGTACGCTGCTGCTTATGGTATGTTGCAATGTAATGACTACCTGTCTTTTAGTTAGGGATGGGTGGAGTTTACAGAGTTGCGCTACATAGATCTCTGCAAAGTGGTAAAAAAAACCTCTGCTGTGCTATGTGGAGTTCCATGGGCAGAACTTCCCCATTGCACTTGTTCATGTTGCGACGTTAAACGCAACACAGAGTATTTTCTCACATGCATGAGGGGCACCACACAGTTGTCATGGGTGCGGTCATCTAGTTTTTTACTCTAATTTCGGTGCTAGGCTTTTTTTTCGTTTTGAAATATTCTTTTCAATCCTCCACCCTTCTAATTAACCTACCCCTCATTTTATTTATTTTAGAAGTGTGTCTTTTTGTGTCTTTGTATTTTTACCTTTTTCATTTTTTTGCTCTTTTTTGTGTTTTTGTTTATTTATTCCTTTACTTCCTTAGTTATTTCTTCCTTCCTTCCTTCTCCTGTTTCTTTTTTCTTCACCCCAACACCCAGTGCCATGGCAGAGCAGGGTTCCTGCCGCAAACGGGTGAGTAGCTGCTTCAGGCCCCCAGACATCCAACAGCAGCCTTCTACCGTATGGGTTGCAGTGCCCCACCAAGGGGTGCAGCCCTGGTCCATCTTCTGTGAGGCAGAGCTGGTAGCACTGGTTTTCTTTGAGCAGTGTCACCTCCCCTCCATGCTGGCAGAAGGTGGACGGCCTGGCAGTGGTTCTCCCCAGTAGGAGCATCAGCTGCATTGGGTGGGTGTGCAGGAGTGTGCTGTGAACCACCTAGGTCCAGTGCACCACCTGCCAGCTGAAGCACTTCTCGGCAGATATCATCAACTGCAAGCAGGACTTGCTTGACCTGAGAGGCATAGAAATTCTGGGGCTCAGTGACTATTAACTATATTATTGTGTTTATGTTCTACAATGCTATTTTTTCCAATAGCATGCTGCTCACATTCAGAGGTAAGTTATGTTTAGTTTACATTCAGAATATTATTATGTGATCCAGTTGGAGCTAGGTAAGTGCTCGGCGCAACCTCATCGTACTTGTCAGTGCTTGTTTTGGATGATTATTAAGAAGCCATTGCAATTAAGACTCCTCTGTCCTCCTGTCACTGTGAGAATTAGTGATATCATATCAGTGAGTTATCATTCCTCGTGAATTTCCTTATGTAGCTCGTACAATCACAAGCAATTTCACAGTGATATATAATAATACTAGTATCCATCTATGCATTGCAAAAAAGGGAGACCGAGTTGGTCCATCAAGGGGGTTGAGAAAAGAGAATATAATCAATGCTGATTTATTGCAATGAATTAGCTCCAAATATAGTTTTGTGTTACAGTAATTTGGAATAGGGATTTTAGGATTAGTATAGCAAACTCAATAGTAGCTGATACTAGTACCATAGGCAATCTGATTTAGATAAGTACAATGTTACTGCATTTTCCTGTTATAATACTTTAGTGGAGAACAACTGTACCACTGATCTATTTTTTTTATTTTCTTTACTTCTTACATCAACACTCAAGGGCAAGAAGAGGGGCAGTGACAAGGTCGGGAATAGCTGGGGATGAGGTGCCGACTACCAGCACCTCTGCTGAAGACTCTGGCCCTCATTACAACCCTGGCGGTCGGTGATAAAACGGCGGTAATACCGCCAACAGGCCGGCGGTAAAAAAAAATGGGATCACGACCACGGCGGAAACCGCCAACACAGACAGCCACTTTAACACTCTGACAGCCACGGCGGTAGCAACAAACACCGCAGTGGTAACCACCAACAGACAGGCGGAAGACAATGTACCGCCCACCCTATCACAACCAACCAATCCGCCAGCTTTTCCGGGGCGGTACCAACACCATCAAAAGCACGGCGGAAACAGTACCCAGAAGGAGAACCACTCAACGAAGAACCAGAATGCCATGGAGCCCGAACCACAGGTCCTGCCGATACTGGTGTATCTGCTAATATACCAGGAACACCAAAGAAGGCGGCAGCGACGACCACGGTGAGTACTGCACCTAGCACACATCCCCACCCTCACCCACAACACCATACACCCAAATAAATGCATCAACAGTACATTTACACCCCATACCCCCTGGACGAACGCAAGGACAAAAGGAATTGAGTGCAAATAGTGATATTTGGAAATATGCAGATCAAGTAAACGATTGTAAACAACAGTATGTATAAATATTTACAATATGTACAGAAGGCCGCACACTATCCTTTGCAAATGTTCATGGCCCAGTGGGCAAAAAAACATGGGCAAAGCCCACAATTGACTCCTGCCTCAAAACAGAGAGAACACTGCAGGGGCATCAGGTCGAAAACACACAGGCACCTCAGGGGGAAGGGGAGTAGGGGCACCTCAGCCGGAAGACGGTACTACGCCACGGCACTTGGGGGGGGGCAACATGCCCACAGCGATGTCCTGGGGAGTACAAAGCCACAGTCTCTCAAGTGGGTGTTTTGCCCACTGCTTGGTCCTTGTGAATGCAAAGCCACAGTCTCTCAAGTCTTTCAAGTGGGTGGTTTGCCTACTGCTTGCTCCTGGGGAGTGCAAAGCCACAATCTCTCTAGTGAGTGGTTTGTCCACTGCTTGCTCCTGGGGAGTGCAATGCCACAATCTCTCAAGTGGGTGGCTTGCCCACTGCTTGCTCCTGGGGAGTGCAAAGCCACAGTCTCTCTAGTGGGTGGTTTGCTCACAGCTTGCTCCTGGGGAGTGCCACGCCACATTCTCTCAAATGGATGCCTTCTTCCACTTGTTCTGGAGGGGGCCTTGTGGCCAGTGTGCTTCATTCTGCCAAGGATTGGGTGAGTGTATGCATTTCTCCACTGGTTCTGGAGGGGGCTTGGTGCCCATTCTGCTTCATCCTGCCATAGATAGGTTGAGTGGATGCATATCTCCACTGGTTCTGGAGGGGGCCTTGTGCCCAGTGATGCTGCACCTGGGGTGTGGCAGTTCCCATTCCCTTACCTGGGTGTCTGAGGCACAAGATCTGCAGGGAACAGGTAGCATGATACTCCATGGATGCAGAGCCAGAATCCATCCTGCAGCGACTAAGGCTGCAAACTGCTGGTAATGCTGGTGCTGGTGCTTCAAATGGTGTGTGGAGGGTCCAGGCCACCTCCTGCATCTTCGGACGGCTACCCACTTGGAATGCTGCTGATGACAGATGTAGTGGCACCAGCTGGGCATGTGGTGGTGCTGATGGCGGTAGAGGTGGCGGTGCTTGCGGCGGTGTCTTGGGCGGAGATGCTGCCAGTGCTGGCCATGGTACAGGCTGCCCACTGCGGATGATGCTGCTGACTGTTGTTGCAGCTGCGGTGCAGGTGGCGGTGCCTGCGGCGGTGGTTTCCGCGGTACAGGTTGCAGGGCTGTCGGTACTAATGGTGGGCACCAGTCCCTCAAGTAAGTAGTGTATCGCTCTCCTGAACCTTTAGAAAATCAGCTCAATCCAGGAAGGACAGAGACTGAAATATAACTTTTTTCTTCTTTGATAACAATCAAAATGTATTCACAATATATATATATTCAAAATCATATATATTAATTTAATCGTTAACCATTAGACCCCCCTTCACCAGAGCTTGTTAAAACAATACAGACACACAATACCATAGACAATTCACTATACACAACACCACATATCACATACAAATACACCATTACATCAAATAACACTAAAATCCCCAATATATCCATGTGTATGTACAACTCGTGACGGAATGAAATCAAAATAGTCTCCCAATTATTATCATTGTATCAATTTCCTTGTAGAAATGAATCTCACATAGATCAGTGCTGGTAATGTCAGTTCACGTATTCACTGACACTACTCAATCCAGTAAATCTTTGGAGTATAGTCCATTGCCAGTACATGTCGTTCACTTCAATCATGTGCCACCAAACTTGCCGACGCGCATTTCGGTGGACTTATACGTCAGAGTCAATACCCCTTATTCACAGCCACCTTCATCAGGGCAGTCAATCCTTAGTAATGCACAAAGTCTTCTCTTCAAATTTAGCATCAAATACCCAACATCACAAAACTCATCCCCTATTTAGTCAAGAGGGGCTGCAGCTGTAGGCTTTTCCTCATGGTAACGGGGGCCAACCAAGTGGAGAAACCGGCTCGGCAGTGATAGAGCCTCACCTGGAGCCTCCGAGGCCTGAAGTGCCTTGCCTTGGGTTTTCTTCCCCTTCCCCACCTTGGCAGACACTGCTGGGACCTTGGCAATGGCAGATGCAGTTTTGGAGGGGGCCTTGCTGGGTGGGTCGTGCTTCTTTGCTGTGCCGCATGCTGGCACCGTCTTCACCTTGGCAGGTGGTGGAATGGGTTGGTCCTTTGCAGGGGTCGGTGGCACACTGGCAGCCCTGATGGGTGCCCCCTTTGATCCCCTGGGACTTGCAGGTACCACAGATGACGCCAACTTGGTGGCTGAGGTGCTGGCCTCGGATCTTGACACCCTGGCCCGAGGGGAAGGACGGGGGGGGAGGCATAGGGAAGAGGTCAAAGTTTGCAAGGAAAAGTTGTTTAGACACACTGGGGCAGGAAGATGGAGAGGGTTTGGGAGTGGAGGAAGTGGGAGTGGTTGTAGGAGGTGTACGTCTGCTGAATTTGGGTGAAGGTGCATGGGCTGGATGCCGTTGTGAGGTGGATGGCTGTTGGGTGGGTGGGTGCTTGTGTTTGTGTACTTTGGGAGGAAGGGTCACAGACACACTGGGAGGGACACAGGGAACGTGTGCATGGTTGTGGGGGTGGTGACTGCTCGTGAGTGGTGTGTAGTGATTGCTATGCTGGTGATGGATGTAGTGGATGAGGATGTAGTGCATGCAGGTGTGAGTAGGGACGATACTGGGAGGGGAGTGGACAACGAGGAGGAAGGGGACACATTGGAGGCAGTGGATGTTGGTGTGTCTGCATGGGGATGGTGCTTGTGTGAGTTCCTGTGGGATGAAGTGTGGTGCTTGTGTTTGCCTGAGCCACTTCTGAGTGTTGATTTGGGTGATTGTTGGTCTGAAGGTGTGCTTGGGATAGGCTGGGGTTGAGGGGATTAGGACTGGGTAGAGGAAGTTGGAGGGGGAGACTAGACACAGGGACAAACGCTGCCATCAGTGCTGAGACCAGAGCCTGAAACACTCTCTGTTGGGCCGCCACGCCAGAATGAATGCCCTCCAGGTATGCATTTGTGTTGTTGCAAATGCCTCTCAACACCCTGGATGGCATTCAGAATGGTCGAATGCCCAACAGTGAGGGATCTCAGGATCTCAGGAGGTCAATAGCCTCCTCACTGAGGGTAGCAGGGCTGATTGGGGCAGGGCCTGAAGTGCGTTGGGTGAAGGAGATGCCCACCCTCCTGGGTGAGCGGGCATGGGAAACATGCTGAGGGGCTGCTGGGAGGGTGGTGCTGGTCAGGGGGTGGTAGCTGTACCTGCTGTTGGGGTGGGCACAGGTGTGTCAGCCACCACCAGGGAGCTTCCATCGGAGGAGGAGCGCTGTCACTTGTCTCCCCTCCTGTCCCCATCATGGTGCTCCCCTCACCCTCCGACCCACTGGCGCCTTCACCCTTGGTGGATTTCCCCTCATGGGCCATGTGGTATCCAGCTCCCTTCGTTGCTGGTGCCTCTGCTCCTCCGCTAGACGATGCTAATGCACACAAGGACAGGGTGACAAAAAAAAGGGGGGGGAGAGACAGAGGATACACTTGGTAAATGCCAGCAACAACACTACCGTTGGCGTACACAACACACAGGGAGCTGCCCTATGTACTAGGCCATGCCCAACCAGTCACTAAGGTAGACACAATCTCATGGGATACAATGCCTAAGGCCAGTATCTGCACACCTGACATCCACAGGACCCTGCTCAGTGGTAGATGCCCACTAACACCATTGGGTTTAGAGTGCTTCAGAGCCTGCACACAAGGGACCTACCCTGCCATGATCGCCCTGGCCTACGGGCACCCACAGCCCACATCCCCCACCCAGCTAGCTCCTAAAGCGCACAAAGTCAGGATTCAGAATCTGTACTCACCCCCTTGTGGCTGCTGTGATGCCCTCAAGTGCCCAACCAACTCCGTATAGGTCCCCGCCAGGATGCGGAACATCAGGGGGGTCATGGTGCGACGGGCATCCCTTCCACGTTGGGAGGCCAGCCCCAGCTGGGCCTCCTCCATTTTCTTAGCCCAGTGGCGCAGGTCCTCCCATCTCTTGCCGCAGTTGGTGCTCCGCCTGTGATAGAACCCGAGGGTCTGCACCTACTTGGCACACCAAATACCCTTTTTCTTGTGGGCGCCGACTTGGAGGTAAAATACAGCAGAAAAGGAAATTACTCACCCGTCTGGACTGGCATACGCATTGCCCTCCAGTTCCCACCCATGCCCTGACGCACATACGCTGACCATCTCTCATGCAGAACTCATGCCAGGACGCATCAGCACCCCCCAACATGTGGATTACATCCACACCACTCCAAACATGCATTGCCTACACATCATGCTCACAGTCTACTTACCTGTTTGTCTGGAGGACCGTAGAGTAACGTGTACTGGGGTAGGACCCCATCCACCAGCTTCTCCAACTCCTCCGCAGTGAAGGCAGGGGCCCTTTCCCCAGACACATTAGCCATTGTCGCTTCCAGGATACAGCAGCACTTGCAGTGTAGGTCCTCTCCTGTTGACGGTCAGGTAGCAAGTGAGTGAATAGTTAGAAAATGGCAGGGACTTCCAAGGCGGTGCGTACCGTCACTGCCGGCGTACATCGCTATTGGATCCTGGAACCCATAGGGCCCAATGATAACCAACAACAGTGAGGAAGAGGAGACAGATAAAGAAGATGTGGACAACAGAACAAACATTACACAGCAGTACTTCCAGTGACACACAGGTAAGAGACTGTAACTCAACTTTACTTTTCAGTAATCTTTTGGACATTGTACATGGCAGCCTCTTACCCTCTGTCTATGGACACTGATTGTAGCCTTTTGATTCCCTAGTTTTCAGATCTGTGTGTCCCATTCTGGCTCCTGCTATATGTACTGCTGCCACCAAAGGTCATCCTGTAGTATATTTCACTAAACATATACGTTGCAATGCTTTGTTAATGTTGTACTAATACATTTTTCGAATCATTACACTGACTCCAGTATGGTATTTGTATTAAGGGTGATTATTTTTGTGCCAATAAGTATGGGGGTATGTGCAAGGGGCTGGGTGATGGTGGAGGATTGTCCAGTTAGAGTCTAGTCTCTTGGTATCACCGGTGCATTGTCCAATGGGGCATAGGAAGGGGAATAATGGCAGTTCAAGGTGGACAGGGTGACAGAGTGGGACAGAAGAGTGACAATCAGGAGAGTCTTATTTCCTGGTGGGGGTCTTGGCAATGTTCTCTGTCTTCTGCCTGGATCGCAGAGACCATTTGTGGGGTGGTTCTCCGTCTGCAGGGGGTGGGGTGCTGGTGGCCTGTTGTTCCTGTGGCGGGGCCTCCTGTCCACTAGTGCTGGCGGAGGTGGAAGGCTGTTCCTCAGTGTGGCTAGTGTCAGGGGCCTGGTGGTGTGCCCCTGCCTCCCTCATGGTCTTGCCCATATCAGCCAGCACCCATGCAATGGTGACCAGGATGGTGTACATTTTTGTTAGGTCCTCCCTGACACCCAGGTACTGTCCCTCCTGCAGCAGCTGGGTCTCCTGCAACTTGGCCAATACCTGGCCAATAGTCTCCTGGGAATGGTGGTATGCTCCCAGGATGTTTGAGAGTGCCTCATGGAGTGTTGGTTCCCTTGGCCTGTCCTTCCCCTGTCGCACAGCAGTCCTACCAGCTTCCCTGTTGTCCTGTGCCTCTGTCCCTTGAACAGTGTCCCCACTGCCACTGACCCCATGTCCCTGATGTTCTTGGTGTTGTGGGGTTGACTGGGTTCCCTGTAGTGGTGGACACACTGCTGATTGACGTGTCCTGGGGACAGAGGTATGGGCCTGCTGGGTAGGTGCTGTGCTGGTGTTTCCTGAGGGGGGATGGTCTGTGGTGGGTTGGGACTGTGGCAGGGAAACCGACTGTCCAGAGGTCCCTGATGGGCCAGGTTGGTCATCGTGATCCAGGCGTGCAGAGCTGCTGTCATCACTGTGGGCCTCTTCGTGGGGGTGGACTGGATGTAGCTGGCACCTCCTCTCCAGTGACGTTGGGTAGGGGTCCTGTTGGGATGCAAATGCATTGTTAATGTATCTGCGTGTGCCATCTTGTGCATGGGTGTGTTTCCCTCTATGATTGTGATTTCCCTGTCGGCTTGGCCTTGTGTGAGTGGTGATTTTGTGGGCTGAATGATTCTTTCTATTGGGCATGCTGGGGTGATGGGTGTGCATGCAGGTCTGTGATGGATGTCCATGCATTGTTGTTGCATGCAGGGCTTGGCATTGGAATGGGTGGGTTGTGATAGTGGGGTATATGTGAGGTCGTTGAGTGATGGGGTTGAGGGTAGGGGTAGGAGTTTGTGACGGCATGCAGGTAGGGTGGGGGATATAATAGTAAATATTTGATTTACCAGAGTCCAGTCCTCCTGCTACTCCTACAAGGCTCTCAGAATGCAAGATCGCCAAGACTTGCTCCTCCTGTGTTCTTAGTTGTGGGGGAGGAGGTGGGGGTCCACCGCCAGTCCTTTGTACATCAAACGGGTGCCTTGAAACAACGGAACGCACCTTCCCCGTAGGTCATTCCACCTCTTCCTGATGTCATCCCTGGTCCTTGGGTGCTGTCCCACGGCATTGACCCTGCCCACTTTTCTCCACCATAGCTCCATCTTCCTTGCAATGGATGTCTGCTGCACCTGTGATCCGAATAGCTCTGGCTCTACCCGGATGACTTCCTCCACCATGACCCTAGCTCCTCCTCAGAAAACCTGGGGTGTCTTTGGGGTGCCATGGATGTGGTGTGAGTGATATGTGTGAGGATGTGTAGGGTGATGTGTGGGGTGACATGTTGTGGTGTATGCTGTGATGTGCGTGAATGGTATATGGGTGATGGTGTTCTATGCCTCTGATTGAGTGGGTGCTCCTGGCTTGTTTCTCTCAGTTGGCTATCATTTTTTGGTTGTGGATATTGTGGGTGTGAGTTTTATAGTGGTATAGTTGTATCCCACCCATCATCATCATCATCGAGTCCCTCCATGCCCATGGCATTTCATCAGCCATGACTAAAGAAGTGCAGCGTGGTTCAATTCATGACTGCAGTGTTGGATGTGCAATGTACATCTGCTTCAGTTAATATGGCATTTAGAAAGTTTTCAAGGCATTGCAAACCGAACACAGAAGGTGTTTCCCTTCATCCACTCTGTCACCTCTCTTAATACTTCACTCCTTTATTCTTTCCTAAGTTCCTCCATCCCAGCCTACCAAACAAATTGAACAATCCACTTTTGGCACGTGCCACATTTTTGTATGGCCATGTGAAGTGTTTCCAAAATATATCTTATGGTTTCCCATAACAGATTTATTTTACAACTGTTTAGATTTTTCCCTTTTTACTTTTGTTTATTACAGTGACCGAATAAGCCAGAGCTTAAACACAAGATGAATTGATGATCATTGACACCCTTCTATTCTATATCAAAAGCTCTACCTACCCATCTAATCCCTTTGCCCTACCCTGCAATTATGTTGTTTCCTTTCCTTACGGCCCAGTGAATGAATTTGTAGGAAATAATTTGTGGTGATGGGTGAGGCCAGTGAATAGGTGGTCACTAGTAAGTGTGTAATTTGATTTCAGCTTTGGCGTAAGGGACACCCTGTGACAAACATGCTAAATGCAATCTATATAGCCCATTCCTTTCCCTGTTGTTCAGTGTATCATTTTTCCTACTATCTACTAACAGCAGACATGATAATATATCTGTGTTTTATATGTGACATGTGTGACATAGCATCCTATTTATTGTTCGTCTGCCTCTTTGGAGTCAGGTAGAGATGAAATTAAATACATTTGTAGAAGAGCAGGGCCATTGGAATTAAAGATAGATGACTGTCAACTACAGTTGCCCCAGCTGCAGACAGTAGCAAAATGCATCAAGCAGTGGCTAGCATACCTCCATTAATTTGGCACAGCTTGTACCTATTAACACATAGGGGGTCATTCTGACCATGGCGGTAATTACCGCCATGGCGGAGGTCGGCGGTAGCACCGCCAACAGGCTGGCGGTGCACCGCTGGGCATTCTGACCGCTGCGGTTCAGCCGCGGCCAGAAACGGAAAGTCGGCGGTGTACCGCCGACTTTCCGCTGCCCGTCTGAATCCTCCATGGCGGCGGAGCGCGCTCTGCCGCCATGGGGATTCTGACACCCCCTACCGCCATCCTGTTCATGGCGGCTCTCCCGCCATGAACAGGATGGCGGTAGGGGGTGCCGTGGGGCCCCTGGGGGCCCCTGCCGTGCCCATGCCAATGGCATGGGCACGGCAGGGGCCCCAATAAGAGGGCCCCAAAAAGTATTTCAGTGTCTGCCCAGCAGACACTGAAATACGCGACGGGTGCAACTGCACCCGTCGCACCTTCCCACTCCGCCGGCTCAATTCTGAGCCGGCATCCTAGTGGGAAGGTTGATTTGCCCTGGGCTGGCGGGCGGTCTTTTGGCAGCCGCTCACCAGCCTAGGGCAAATGACAGAATCACCGCCGCGGTCTTTCGACCGCGGTGCGGTGTTCTGACGGCGGTACCTTGGCGGACGGCCTCCGCCGTTCGCCAAGGTCAGAATGACCCCCATAATGCCTTACTCATATATGAGAGGTAATTGATTTTTATTTTTCCACTAAGAGTGTCTGTTTAGTTACTAGAAAAGACGTAAAAATAAAAAATTACAATCCCTGTTTTTTAATGTGGTGTTACTCTGCCTTAGTTCTATTCCACCAGACAGTCAATGCGCTTATGTGAGGCGTATGTGTGTGTAAAGAAATAAAATTGGCCCTGTGACTCTCCTAATCATAATCATATCAAATTCCAATGTCCCTAGGTAACCAGAAAGCTATTGCAACCGTCCCACCCATTTCCTACTTTTAAAATAGTGTTTGCTAAAGGTATTGTTAGCAATTTGTCTTTTTTATTTTTTTCTTGATATAGCTACTCCTGTTGGTCGAACAGTGCCACCCACCAGGCAGGAAATATTAGCCCTTCTGTCATGGCGGAGGCTGGAGAACATCCAGGCCAAATAGAGGCAGCTGGTTGGTCCTGGAGGATGAAGAGGCAGTAGTCACTGCCTCTGACCCAGGACCCAGTTCATCGGCAGCATGCCAGTCCCAGCATCACCCTTCCAGCCATCACATTGCCGATGTCGTCGTCAACTGTCAGGGGCCTGATTGCACCTGCTGCCACTCCCTTCCCTCTGACAAGGCATCGCTCCACTGAATCCTGCAGCTGATGGACGTTATAGAGAGCCGGCTGGCCAGGATTGGGCAGAGCCCAGACCAGCTCCAGGCCCAAACAGACATTTTTTTTTTATGCTGGTGGGAGGAACATGTTGTGGGTAGAAAGGGTGGGAAGGGAGTTGGGACTGGGTTCCACTTTGGGCTTTCGTTGGACTTTTTGGGGATGGGGCTATTTGTTTGGGGAGAGGACTGTGCCCATTGTGGGTGGAAAGAATAGGTTTTCTTATTTGTTAAAAATAAAAATGTAAAATTTATTTTACTTAATTTATGCCTCAAATGTTTATTTTTGTATTTTAGTTTGCCCTGCTGTTTTTTAGTATATAGCCTGTTTTCTAAAATCTGCTTAAAAAAGTGTATGTCATTTACGTATACCCTTTCTCTAGAGCCTCCTGTAACTATGCTGATCACTAGGGGAAGATTGCATAGCCAATCATGTCTGCAAAAACCTAAATACAGACAAACAACATCTTCTTCTGTAGAATTTATTTACTAACTAAACATGTTTACTTAAATCCATTGTTCTTCTCTTATCTGAATAGATGAAGCGAGGGCTGATACCTGTCGTATTACTGCAGAGTTTTCCCAAGGTGGCATCTTAACTTAAGGGAGTGGTAGTAGAAATAGCAGGCTAGCGTGCTAACAGGTAAGACACAAGGTGCCACTCCCACCTACGTGAACTCCAACTGCAGGATTAATCAAAGGATTACCCATTACTGTCAACTAAATTGAAAGAAAAGAGAGAGTTAGTGGGTCATATATTATATCATGACTTTAGGAAGACTGACACCAGACTACCATAATGACTGAATTTGACACACAACAAAGAAGACCTGATATGATAATAAAAACCAGCAATATTAAATTCTCCTGAGCAATGGGGAGCTAGTATTTTCAAACTAAACTTAGGAAATGAATCCTTGAGTCAGGAGACGTGAACTCTGAGTCAGGAGTGGTCCGACAAGGTTAAATGTTTACGCAACACAGAACACAAGGCCTTAATAATGATGTTGATGGGGCTAGTCTGGGATATAGCTCAGGGAATGAAGGTCATGCAGTGAGTTGGTGTCGCTTTCACCACATCTTCCCCAGCAAGTATATGATCCATTTATGGGGTAAAATTAAGTCACACCTCAATAAATTATGCAGCCCGGGGGTGAGGGGAAGGGTTAGATGCTCGATGAATGGGTTGGAAAGAGGATTTGTGAAATGGTGTGACAAAGACAAACAATACAAAAGAAACCATGACAATATTTATCGGGCACTGAGCAGCACATCATCATCAATCTGTTGTGCAAGGGGACGATGAAGGGATAAGTATGGCACAATTCAGTTAAATGTATTGCAAACAGTCCTTTTGCCTGAGAGAGACCCAAGACAGTACATCTCTAAATGTTATGTCTTTTAGGCTTCTAGCTTTGGAAAATACAAATTGAGGAGGATTGAAGGTAAAATTATGATTGTTAAAAGGAAAATTATACTCTATTGCCACATTGGGTGGTGCATCTTCATTCTTCTTAGAATGTCTATCACTCTTGTGTGCCTGACTGAACTCGTCCAGTAGGTAAGGTGAGTGTTGAGCTTTCACCAAGTTTTGTTAAGGCAGGAGAGGACTAGGAAAAGTCCTGGTTATTGAAAAACAGTAACTGTGTTCCAGAGTAAAGGAGGACAAAGGGAAGTAAGGTAATTTTCATGAGAATTCAGGAGTGTACAGAGCAAGGACAAAAAGATGAGTTTCACGTTTAACCCATCAATTCAGCAAACACATACTCAGCAGCATTTCCCAAATCCACATACCGTTCTCCAGTCCGCAGAAGTGAGTACTAGGCCTCAGAGTCTTTACCATCATCATAGTTTTTCTTCTAAATTGATAACCGTCTCCTTCTAGCTGTCGGGGTAGTGTTGACCTGAATCTTTTCCATCTTCTGCTTCCTTCTCCTGAATCTGAGTAGCCCTGTCCCAAACCGAGTGAAGTGGAAGTGCGTAGTGCACTGCTGTTGAAGATCAAATAGAGAAATAAAATGTAAGTATTTTGTGTAGGAGTGGAACCTGCAAGTAAATTTCCCTAAGTTTGAAAGGCCAATCACTTTCAGGAAAACATTATCATCAGCCTCATTAGCCCCCAAACCTTGCAATTCATCACAACCTAGCTTACAAATTTGTTGAACTTCTACCCTCACTGTCAGCCACCACATACATCATCAATCATCATTCACAATTACCCAATATATCTCCACTCATTAGTGCAATAGTTAATAGTTACCTCTTCCAATCCAAGCACGGTGCTTGAGTGATACTAAATATTTTTTTCTCTTTGATGGTAGCAACACATTGGAATTTGGCATTGGCACCGGCAGTCTTTTACTAAATGATCTTCTGGGGAAGGCCTGCTAGAGGATGTAAAACAGGATATGCAATGGCATGTGAGGGATGCAGGCATCTCCAATGTACAGAAGGGAATGTGGGGGCTTCTTTACTGCACACATGTCCAACTATTATTTTTTCTGGTGGCACTGGGATATTCAGTTTGGGAAGTAGTGTTTGTTCTCAAACTCAGGTTGCTCATCCAGAAGTTGGTCAGCAGACACACTTGGTTCTGACCAATCACTCTATTCTTCCTCTTGTGGAGATCTGGGAACAGTGTAATCAGAAGGTATAAAATGCTGTTTCATTTTGATCATGGTTGATCTCGCCACATTTTGAGATGAGAGACTGGTTTCTCTTCACTGTAATAACTGTGCCAGTTGCACTGAACACATGTTCAGCACACACCCTGGCTACAGGACAAGCCAGATACTTCATTGGCAGCCTGAGAAGCTTTGGCCATTGACACATGTTTCCAAACCCATACACCAATGGGTTTTGATCCACATACACCTCTTTTTGGTGATCCAGATACTCCTTGAACATCCTCTGAGGTGTCATTGGTGCTGCCACTTGCTCATCCTCTTTTGCCTTCACCTCTGCACTGGACTTAAGACCTGCCACTTGAAACCAAGCCAATGTAGAGGTTGGGTCTGTTTCTTCTGATGCTGTTGTTGTTTATGTTGGCTGCTGTGAGACAAGACTGCCCTCTCTGGAAGTTGAAGCTGGCATCCTAGAACTGCAGAGTGGTACTCTGAGTTCCAACCATTCTTCTTCCAGTTCCCTGGCTTGCTCAAAAATCCAACTCTTGTATATTTAAACATCCCCATCTGAAAAAGGAATGAAAGAGAAAGGAATCTTTTTGTAGCATTGATCAAGTAAGGTGGCACTCTTTGGACGAGATAATGTCATTTTGCAGCCTTGCATTGAAAGTCAAGCGATAGCTTAGGCTCTCTACCAAGGCATGTGCTTCTGGCTTATCATCCACACCTCCGAGTGCGAACCTTTCAGACACCTTCTTTAGCTGGTCCTGTAGCAGATGAAGCAACAGTATGCTTGGCCCATTGTACAGTCCTCTTTCCTAACTTCCCATATGAAAACCTCAAAAGGGAGCAGCACCTGTGTCAGGCATTTGACTAGGCCCAATTGTCCGCACCCATGGTCATAGATTTCCCAATTACATCCCCTCTTCTTAGAATGAGATAGTCATTGATCTGTCTGTACTGCTCATACAGACATTGCAATGTATAATAGGTTGAGTTCCAAAGTGTTGGCACCATCTATAACTTGGCTTTAACAGGTACTCTGTTACCACGCTGAATAATCAGCAACTTTTTCCAGGCTCTAAAAGAATGGCTAAAATGAGTGCAGATTAATCTGCAGGTGGTCAATATGTTGCTCACCATGGCTTCATTATTTGAGAAACTCTTCCACATTGATGCAGTGCACCAAACACAGGACCCTGATATAGCCACCATTGGCCATGGCCTTGCCAATGTTACTACCATTGTCTGTGGCAACAAATCCAATTTGGAGATCTCTGGGTCACATCCATTCTGACACCTTGCTATTAAAGTTGTCCAAGATGTTTGCAGCTGTGTTTGATCTCCATGCCGAACATGGCTACAGTTGCACTCTTAAAAATGTCTTTGGGGGCAAGAACTGTAGCTAGCTTTTGATTTACTCCTACAAAAGTGATCCATTGTGCAGTAATGCACATGTAATCATTAGCCTGACAACTTGTCCACATGTCTGTCGTCAGGTGGATAGTGTGGAGAACCTTTTGCAGCACATTGTGATGCAGCCCTGGAAAAGCAACTCTGGCAAAATAGGTTTGACTTGGAATCTTCTATTTCAGGCAGATCGTGGCCACAAACCGTAATAATCCCACTCCTTCATAAAAGAAGTACGGAGGAGGCCCAGCACTAACATTTTGCCAGCTTCCCTATGTGCAAACGCACGCGTGGTTGCAGTCGTGGGGCCCCTCCTGCCTAAACATGCGAGTAATTGTAGCATGGATGTGATTCTTTTGTGGGGCCATTGACGAGGGCAACTTTTGGGATCTAGGTGGTGGCAAACTCCAATTGAATCTTGGTGCAATCACTGTATGCTGTGGTGTCTCCGTCTGGCTCTGAGTCTTCCTATGCCATTGTGAGACCGTTGAGGTGGGTGATTCTGCCTTGCTGCTGGGGACAGCGCTGCTTTGTGTGAGAATGTCACCATCTTCTTCCTCACCTTCCACCATAATTTGACCAGTTGCAGCTGATGTTTCCTGGCTCTCCTCTCCTTCACCACCGCAGCCACGTTCAGCCATTTTTTTAAGGTGCTCCGCCCAGCCTATTGAGTAATGTTTTTTCATATGGGTTGTCTGGCTTCCAGTACCATAATGTGAAACAGGCATACCTCGACGAGCACTCATGTGGCAAGAGGAGCATATCGCAATGTTCTCCTCCTGTTTGATGATTGTAAAAAACGTCCCAAACTGGAGAGGAGTACTTTCTAACTGGGCCACTCCCAATGCCTGAAGAAGAACTGGAGCTAGGTGGGTGTTTTGACTGCCTCTCTGCAGTGCATATGTCTACTGAGGCATGGGCTGGTGCAGGTCTCCCCTGGGGCCTTACACATATGGGAGCTGGTGGTGTTGCCTGTGCCACATCAGTCAGAGCAGGTTGAATAGTAATGTCGGACTCCACTGTGCCAGCTTCCACAACAACTCCTCATCAACATTCCCTTTCATGATTCTAAGACTTTCTGGAACTTTTCTTTTCCCTTGCCTTTGCTGTCATCTCCCAGACTCTGCAGGGGTCCACACCATGTCCCTATCATTGTCATCAGAAGTGGTGCCTGGAGAAGAAGGTGGAGTAATACCCTTCATTTTTCTTGCTGGAGATCTGGAGCCATTGATTTAAAAAAAGGAGGCTCTTGCTTGGCAGGAGGCTCGACTTCCTGTTCTGCTCCAATTTAGGGAAGATTTACTCTTGCTGGCTGTGGCTGCTGTCCGCTTTGCTCTGTTTCCTGAAATGATTGGGTACTACTTTGCAAAGGGGACAAATCCAATTCAATGTCACTGCTCGTTGGCATTGCAGTGATTGCAGTGGCTGCCTCAATGACAGACATGATATTGGGTTTTGGTTGGGCTGGTGCTGTTGATGTGGGAGTGCTGATCCCAGGTCTCTCTCCAGAGGCCAGTGTGCCAGGCACATGTTTTCTGAAAAACTTTTTGCAGTTGGCACGCCACTGGTGGAAAGCTACTTCTTCTCACTTGGGAGCAACTTTCTTTGGGGCCTTCTTAATCTCTCAGTTGGCAGTGGCACTAAGATGCACAAGTGGAAGAGTTTGGAGGACCGAAGTAACTGTACAGGCCTTCTCTTTGGCAGTTTTGCTGTTGATCTGACGTCTCTTCTCTTCTGCACCTAAAAGCAATCAAGCAAGTAAAACATGTAGTTAGTGAAATGTGGCATTGTTGCAGGATAAAATAGTACAGACAAATGTAATATTAATGCGGTTGGTTGATTATGTAATAAATACCAATTTTATCAAACATTGTAAAGTTAAACCATACCAACACACCATAAACTTTCATTCAACATCAGGCAGCACAAAATGCAGATATAGCTCTTTGCTTTATCTACATCTGTTTTAAAGGAGACACCTGTGGTAGACAGAGAGAGATGCATGGGTATATGGATTATCTTTAAAGAACCTATGTCAACAAGGTGGCCAGGGGAAATGGAATAATCAATAAAAAGTGAATTATGCTGCTGATTTGTTTGCAGTGCACTTCAGAGGAAATGCAATTATTGTACACCTAAAGAAACTGAATGCTATAGTGCAGCTATGCACCTTTGGTGGATGGATGGACGTAGGAATGGATCTGGATGAGTGGATGAAAGGATCAAGGCAAAATGCAGAATTAAATAAAATGAAATCAACATTTAAAAAAAATCTAAAAAAAAAAAAAGTTCAAAAACTAATATTAAACAGTAAAAAAATACATTACATATAAAAAAGTAAAATATAAATAACAAATACAATAAAATAAAAAATAAATAAAAAAATCAAATAAGGAATTAAAATACAAAAATTAAAATAGAAAATTAAAATAAAACATTGAAATACAAACTCAAAATAAAAAAATGATCAATAATTAACTATGTTTGTATGTAAGCCTATGGCAATGACATACTGGCTAGATGCACAAAATGGCAGCCAGCCACAAGGTAAAACAACATCAAGGAGCAGGGAGTCATGGCAAAGAATACATTCTAGCCTATTGCAAAAGGACACTTTCTGGATGGACAAAATGGCTGCCAGCCACGTTGGCAAACAACAATAAGGGGCAAGGAGGCATCGGGATCAAAGAAGAACCCATGCAGTTTTCCCACCCAAGCCAATCTAATCAATTGAGACTGAAGCACAGCAAATACTGACTGGGGGAGCTGCATTAGGACGTTCTGAAATAGAAATAAGAATCTAGGGCGAACCACCATCTTCATAAGCGCTATACGCCCCATCGGGGAGAAAGGAGGTTAGATCCATCGGTCTATTGTTTCTGTTAATTTCTGTATGGCTTTCCTATAATTTTCACGTTAAACAACCATTGGATCCACATGGACTTGGATCCCCAAGTACCTGACAAATTATGTTGCCCACTGGAGAGGAATACCCAGTGGAACTGGGTAAATGGCTGGGGTCAGGGGGAAAATAGTGGATTTACCCCAATTGATTTTCAGACCAGAAAGATCACCAAATCTAACCACTCTGTGGAGCATAGGCGTCAGGTTGAGGTCTGGATTGTGAACATATAGCAAAGTATCATCTTTGTAAGCAGAAATTGTCAGAATATATCCAGGGAAACGATTGCCCCTGTGGCCATGATACTTAAGTAGGGCACAAGCCAGGGGATCTGTCACCAAGGCCTACAGAAGGGGTGACAGACGGCATTCGTGCCTGGTGCCCCTATAGGATCTGAGATGATACAGTTGACCCTCACATGTGCCGCTGGATAAACACCTCCACACTTCAATTTGTCGCAAAATTGCCAGCATGAAGCCCAATTCTACTGAGGTGAATGCCTTTTCGGTGCCCAGAAAGAACTCCGCTGTCCTCACCTCAGTGTCCACTAGTTATAAGGCTCCAAACAAGGTTCTAAGGTTCGACGTGAGACTACACCCAGAAATGAAAACTGCCTGTTCAGGACTCACTATCCTGGGCAGAAGAGGTGCCAATCTGTTTGTCAGGATTTTGGCATATAGATTGGTATCCATGTTTAGTAGAGAAAGGAGTCTGTAGGAGGAACAACCCTTCAGCGGTTTACTGGGTTTGAGGAGAGTGATGATCAATGGCCTCTGTCATGAATGTCGGCATTTGTGTCACACTGGCCATCTCAGTAAATACAGTCTGTAAGTGCGGTATTATTACATCCTGATATACCTAGTAGAATGGTACCATCAGCCCAACAGAGCCTGAGGTCTTCCCATTCAACATATCTTTGAGATCCCTGCATATCTTCACTGGTTACAATGGGGCCATTAGGTATTCCCTGTCTGTCTCAGTCATCCAGGGCATGGCATTGTGTTCCAAGTAGTCCACAATGGCGGGCTCCTTGCGCGTTACTCTTGATGTGTCTAGGTCTACATAATACTCTCTGAATCTGTTTACAATGCCAGCAGAGTCTATAACTGAATTCCCCTCAAGTGTTTGTTGCTCTGTAATGACATCTAGTTCTCTGTTGGGCCTTAACAGTGTGGCTAGCATAGCACTGGGAGATTCATCCTGCGCTGTGTCATGGAATTCCCTTATTTTCTCTTTATGCCATCTCCTTAGCCAGATGTTTGCAGTAGCTAGGTGCCCCCTCTCTTATGCAACATTCTCTTTTTCTAACTGAGTGAGTCTGCCTCATATGGATTTCAAGACACCTGCGTGTTTGGTGATGGCTATTTCTCTGATATATACTTCAAACGTCTCCCATACTGTTCTGAATTTAGAGAATGTCCATATGTTTGTACAAAAAAAAATTCTTCTATGGCCACTAGAGGTAGGTCCCTTCTAAACATTATGTCTAGGAGGGAATTCGGTAGAAAATGTCACATAAAGGGGGCCACTCTACGTCTCTGTGTTGCAAGTGTAAGGAGAACCGTAGAGTGGTCAGAATAAGTCCTGGGTAGAGGCACACAGTGAGTTGCCCATGTTACTAAGCGTCTGGAAACCAAATAGTAGTCGATTCATGTGTGGATATTATGTGCCGCCGAATAGTGGGTGTAGCCACCCACTGTGGGATGCCTATGCCTTCATATATCAACCAGACCGAAGTAGTGAATATTGCACAAGCCACGGTGGATGGGTGCATAATAGGCTCGGAAGAGCGATCCACAAATGGGTCCAACACGCAATTGAAGTCTCTGCCCCAGATTTTCAGCAGGCCCCCCAACACTAGTCAGTGTTGCACAAATATCTTGATAAAACTGTGGATTATCGCATTTAGGTCCATAAAGCCCTGCTAGGAGAAATGTCAAGTCATCTTTACTGCATCATGTTACTATGTATCTACCACCTGCATCCCTTATAAGTTCCTGGATGTGAACCTCTGATGTCCTGCCAGCCCATATCAGCACCCTCGCAAATGTGAGGTGTGCCCTTCTGCCACCAATTGGCCATGCAGCCTACATGGGGTGATAAGTGTGCAACCAGGGGCCAAGTGCATTTCTTGGAGTATTGCTATGTCAACGTTGTGCCTCTTTAGATATGGAATGAGTTTTCTCAACTTCCTGTGGTCATTGAGTCCCCATAATATTCCAGAGTATTAATGTCATAGACATGTTCTGGAATGGGTCAGTAGGCCCTCAGTTTACCTCTTTCATTTATCACTGTCCTTGTCTAACAAGAGGATTATGGCGTGCCCATCTTGTGCCATAACTAGTTGTGGTGAACAAAGCAAGTCAAATATCAAAAGAAACCCCCCCTCTTTCTAACCCCTCCCACTACAGGCCAATCCCTAACTTGCATTTCATACTTTGCGTGTACCACCCTCTACCCACGCCATTCCTCTCAATGAAAGCATCTCCCAAGTGTAGTGGCGCACACGTGTGGGCAGATGTTGCCATCCAACAAAACTCTTACGTCTCCCAGGTCACCAATAGTAGTCATCTCTTGCCCCTGCAGCAAAAGCAAATGGTGGGGGCATCTAGCGCTGTGCATAAGCACGTGTCCTTAAGTGTGAGCAATGGTTACAGTTTCCATTGACCTTTCAACCAAGATTTGGGAATCATGGTGACCCCCAAGTACAGGGTTCGGTATGCACTAAACCTCCATTCCCCTTTTCACTAATACCCCCCTTGGGCCCTCAAATGTCTATCTGTGCTACAACATGCAATTAAACCATTGAGTCAAATGTTCTGTAGCGTGCCATGTGATGCACCGACCGGTCAACTCTCACTAGGGAGCTGTAACTGGTGATAGACGTTGTTCACCAGCAATTGTTCTGCACTACAGGAATTACTGCACTTGTTTATGATCACTGAAGATGAGTGGTTTGCCTTCACCCAGGACACGAAGCCTAGCCGAGTAGAGAATGCAGTATTCTAAGTTAAGTTCTTTGAGTTGCCACTTGTCAGGCAAAAATAATCTCCTGGCCTCTTGGACATGTTGGGTGAAGTCAGGATACAAATGAAATATCAAAGCCCTTGTGTTTCAAGGTCCCCAGCTCTTGCGCCTTCCTCACCGCTGCATCTCGGTGTCTATAGTTTAGTCATTTTGCTATCACCAGGCATGGTGGCACTCCTGATGGCAGCCAAGGTGCCAGCAAGAGCTGTAGTTGTTCTATCACAAAGATATCTGAAAATGTTTCATGCCCCAGCAATGTGATGAGGAGTTGCTCAATGTAGCATTCCATGTTGTTGATTGCTGTTGATTCCGCAATGCCCACAACCCATATTACTCCTACAGGAACTTGCCTCTAAATCTTCAGTCTTCACCTATAAACTGACAATTGTCTTATGTATTTTAGCTTGTGCTGAGGCAATTGTGGTGTGGTCATCTTTGACTTCAGGGATTCTGTGCTCTGCTGCGTCAAGACGTTTTGCATGCTTATCAAGGCGCTTGGACATCCTGTCCACCCTATAAGACAGAGAGTCAATTTTACCATCAGTGGTGGCTAGTCTTTGCTGCATTGCTGTTAGGAAATGTTTCAGATCAGGCGCCTTGACTGACTCAGGGTCTACCATGGCTGCCCCAATATCAAACTACCACCCTTCACGGGGCCTAGGTGTCTTGTGCTGCTCGAAGTGTAACTTTGCCATCTTCACACCTGCAGGGGGATTACGCAGCCCGGCAGGCAATCATAAGCGCTGCCGCGCCCACTCCATTCTTCATTAATGTCAGTGCGACTCCCTCTCAGTGGGGTATAGCAGTGCTGCGTGCTCAGCTAGGTATCGTGGGCACCTGCCGCAGGGTTTTCTTAGGGATGAAGGGTGGCCTGGGCTGGGCACAAGGCGAATCTTGCAGGTACAGACCCACCCTGCATGTGGCACTCAACTAGGAGTGGGTGCACCAGAGCAAGGGAAGGCCATTATCAGGGGCCCCAGGCCAGGGAGATCTATCTTCTTGCCACAGTCACCCCTCTGCATGCAGATCCAATCTTGTATATCCACTGCCTTGCGGCTGCTCAGCACCACAGCCCGTGTCCCCTCCTGTTCTGCAGCACAGGTGGGTTTTTGTATAATGTATGGCCCTGTCTACACAGGTGGCCCCAGATCTCAGGTCTTGTTCCCCAGCCCCGTTTCGTGAGCATTTCTTCAGGGCATCTCTTGACCCCCCCCAGGCTCTCCGATCAGGGCCGCACGCCCACCCACCTCGTTCTGTCCTAATTTGATGCAGTTCTCATCTTGTACCACCAAGCCAAGTTTATCAGCGTGTCCCGCTCTCCTGGTTGTGGTGCATCCAAGCCATGCCGACAGTCTTCACATGGTAGCACGGGCAGACGGTTACCACAGGCTTCCATGGGATGCAGCCTTCGGGCCTCTCTGTTCTCCTCCTTCAGGGCTACACAGTGACACACTTCTCTTCCTATCAGATTGGACAGATAGGTACTCCCCACCTTAGCTGCAGCCTTAGGCCCCCAGCAGTCAGTCTCCCCAGGGACGTTGGCCCAGAGAACTTTGGCCGTCAGTATACTCCGCTCATCACCGATTCTCTATCTCACTATGTCGCCTGCAAGTTCCAGACTGAGGCCCATGCTCGGCGAGGTAGGCCGTGTTCATCTCACAGTGGTTTGGCACCGCAAATTTGTCTCACAGGCACCCACCGTTGTTGCACTCTTGTGGCAGGATCTTAGTGGTGGTATTTCAGGGTATGATATTCTTCAGGGGATACAGGATAATTTAGGATCGCATGCCTGATTCCCGGAGCAAGTTTATCTTGTGGCCATCTTACAGTGTGGTAAGCTCCGCCCCACATACCTACAGTTCCTGTGGCCGTCTTGAATTACTGAGAGTGTGTAAATCATGCTTGGGCCCCATTGTCCTGCAAGGTATTAGGGACCCAGGGGCATTGGATCTACAGAACAGCTTCCAAATTTCTACCTGTATCACAGCCTGCTCACCCAGTCACCCTTGTGAGAAGAACCACAGCAATTTGCTTGTTACTGAACCTGTTCTGACTCCACTGTTTCACACATACCAGCCAGGTTCTATACAGGAAGAAGACAAAAAATGTTTGGTGCATTGCACACAACTGCAATCCTAGAATAACTTCAAATCTAAAACATAATACATCACATCTAGTGTAGCTGATTAACACAGACCTGTTCATTTTAACAGTAATACTAACTAGTGAGCACTATATTGTGAGGTAACCTTTATCATATAGCAAAGATCGATCCATGGCTAAATGGACTACTAAAGATCACATAAACCTCAGCATCAACATAGAACCACCATAAACTATCAGAAAACAAATCTCAGAACTACCATTTAACAAAAATAGCAAAGAACAAAGTAATCTGAGTGACAAGAACTCATCTTCGATGATAGGGTATACTTACTTCTCCATATTCTCTAATGCATGGGTACTCGTAAACATTTTCCCAGGGGCCAAAAAGTTTGGCCTGTGACGTGCCTGGGGCCGCATTGATGCCAGGGCAGTGACGGTCAGGTGGGGTGACTAGGGGGATTGGTGGCAAGGTCGGTGTAGGGGAAGCAAAGAATATACATTTAGTTGCTGAAATAAACAATGGGCAACCAGAAAACCTGGAATTAATCCCGGCTTACCCACATTTCCAAATTGTGTGATTCTAGGCAATTGTTTAGTGTCACTTTCCTTCCTTGTTCTGCATTATCACATTTAGGATTACCTCGAAATATATGATTCATGGTGTGTGCTGCACAAAACCTGATTCTTCGTTTGTTTTAATGAACTCTAATGTTGTTTATGTAAGATAGGAACCCAGGCCACCCTAAAGTGCACGTACCAAGTGACTTGCCTCTTTAATTTATTATCGGTGGTGTTCTCAGCGTAAGGGGAATAATTAATGTTTTCCAATTTATGTTTCCAAATTTATGTTTGAAAACTATCACTTATAAATGAATACATCTCAATGCGCTGATAAAACAAATTGTACTAAGGCGAAAAAATTCTGCATGTTAACTAAATACACCTTTTTAATTTTGAAGAGACTGTCTTAGTTTTACACTTATGCTGCAAGATGTCTTTAAAAATGAAGGCGTTTCTAAAATTAAGTGCCGGAGTCCATAGTTACTTCCTTTCTTTAACACCAGTTAAGTTTGAAATAAATGATTGTGTGTGAGTTTAATATTTTTGTTAGTGCGGAGTCGAGCAAACAGCTGCTTAGTGCTCCTGTTGCCCCAGGGGCCGCATGTAAAGGTCAGAGGGGCTGCATGAGGCCCGCGGGCCGTACTTTGAGTATCCCTGCTCTAATGCATCAGGGTGTCCTCCTATAAACAAATATAACTGAAGTAAAACCAGAATAAAAACAACCTGTGACCACGTTGAGACAATGATTGATGTGTATTAATTTATGTATTCACTTCTGAAGAGCATATTCAGACAAGGATACCTTGGTAGTAGGAGCACAAAAGCACTAAAGATACACACAAGCAGTTAACAAAAGAGGAAAACACTGACTTTGTGATCTGAAAATCTTCGCATGGTTCTAGGGAGGGCACCATGTTTTAGGAGAACAGTGGGCAGGTTGGTAATAGGCCTGATGCACCAAACAGAACACCTTCAGTTGTACTTGCTACTTAATATGCAGCCAGTTTCGACCTTGTCTTTCACAGACACATGACTCAAGTGCCAGAAGATAGAAAACAACCTGATAAGGTTTTGTAGATACTGAAGTTTATTCACAGTCTTGGATTTGAGCCCTAGATTGAGGTACAATAATCAATGTGTCAAAATACACAGGATCCAGCTCCTTCTCAGAGAGATGCAATATTGCAACAGGATAAGCTAAAGTCCAATGTATCAAGAAAAATGATAGTGCCCCCTTTGCTCAAGTGTGCTGAGTTTGTCAGCCTCATATCATCACCCTTAGAGTGTAGGTTACACTCTCAAGACAAATCTCCGCCAGTGACATCTCCAGGTCTTAGGTCTAGCCAAGCAGTGGTGTCATATTGGTGTGACCTTATGGGTGTTCCAGTCAAGGATATGTATTCCCAAAATAGTAATGCAGATAATCCATCTTTAGCCTAACCACTAGCCTTTACTGCCCAGAATACATTTACACTGCAATTATTTTGGTAGCAAGTTTCTTTTCAAACCTTTTGAATCAAGGTTCTAATGCATGTTACATATTGTAGAATCGGATTGCAGAGCAAACATGCACTTCCAGAATCACAGTATATGTTTAGGTGTAGGTCAGAAAAATGTTTCCTTCTCTTAGAAGCAAAACTTCTGCATGAATCACAATTGTGCATGTTCCCTATGTAAAGACAGTTGATTAATCTGACTGACATTTATTGCAGTTCACCATCAAAAGGATTGCCCATTCAAACAGCAGTTATGTCTGAAAACAGATTCGAAGGGCATTGCAGAAGTCAAAATAATCAGGGGCCAGATGTATCAAAAGATTTTGCATTCACAGACCGTGCGATTCGTACAAATAGTCCATTAGCGAATGCAAAGTCCCCTTTTGCAATGTATGAAAGGCATTCAAAGGGCAATTTTAAGGAGTCGCAAAAGTAGCTATTCCCTAAAATTGAGATTCCGTTTTGTGAATAGCAAATAGGTATTCGCAAAATCAATGTATGAACCATTCACGAATTGCGAATGGTCACAAACAGGCATTTTGCATGTGCAGTTTACCACCAACTCAAATCAGGTGGTAAAAGGGTGCCACCTATATAAAGAGGCGCAGAGTGCATCAGCCCTTTAAAAAAATGGCTGCACTCTATATCATGGCGAGGAGGATGGGGATCTTGGCAGGTCTGAGGAGTGGGAGGACTGAGACTTATCAGCATGTGTGTTTTACACTTGTGATGTGTTGACAAGTTTAAAATGTTGTTCTTGGTGTTTATGACATATGTGTGATACAACCATTTGGCAACAAACTTGTGTTTGATCTCTTGCATCCATACATGTAAACGCCCATCAGAAAAAGGAGATTTAGAGAGCCATTGCCTGGAGGGTGCCCACTGTTGCAAGAGGTGGGAGGACGACCCGAGAAGCTGGGCACAGAAGATCATGGATGTCCAGCTGTGGCTGTCCTCCCAATGTGGGCAGAGCGCACATCAGATCCTGACCCCCTAGTGGCTCACATTGTGGCAGTGGTGTACCTGGACCTTGATGGGCATTTGAGGGGAGCACAACAGCCACAAGGGGATGAGTATAGGGCATATTCCTCCCTGTCACAATTGCCAAATTGATGTGTTAGGCTCTGAGATCTCTCCCTGATGACTGGGCCATGTGTAACACACAATCAGTATCTGTTTGTGTAGATATGTAATGTGATGCATTCTGATGTGCCTTGCCTATTAGCACAGGAACCTATGACACAATTTAGTACAATCCATTAAAAAATCGCTCTCCAGGAACAACATAAAGCTCATAGCTGTGTGCATTGATAAATCAAGTAATGTTGTTGTAGTGGGTGTAAATTCTACTCAACAGGCCGTTACTCCCCAGTGTTACAGGTCAAAGAAAAAGAAGTGATGGATCACTGTCCTCAGCCATGTGTCTGGTCAAGTCAGAAAGTTGGCATCTGCTCTTCAGAGGCCACTTGTCTTGAGTGTTGGTCGGTGCTGGTGCCTTACTACTGTCTGTTATGTGAAGGTGGCCATCCTTGTTTTTAAAAGATAGAACTTTTCAAGTTCTGGATTGTGCATTCTATTCCAACACGTTCTCCTTTACCTGTGGCATTCCACAGGACTCCTCATTGAGTCCCACTCTTTTCAATAGCTATCTTTCTCCTTTGGCCAAAATTGTGGAACCTCATGGCCTTTCTTTGATTTCATAAGATGAGGACACTCAGTAGTGTCGCTCTCAAATTACGGAAACATCGCTCAATCTAATCTCTCATCTTGTCTGGAGGACGTAGCTAAATGGATGACCGAGTCTAAACTCAAAATTAACGATGATAAGTCGGAAGTAATGATCATTGGCAATCACACCCTTCTCAATCCTTTGACACCACTTTTGGATGGTTTTAAATATCTTCTGCCCCTTAAGGATAATATAAAGAGCTTAGGCTTCTGGTTAGACCCTTGCCTCATGATGGATCACCAATCCAAAAAGCTCGCTGCATCCTGCTTTAGCTTATTAAGAGCCCAGAGGAAAATTATCAATCTTTTACCTTTTTTGGCCAGAAGACTCCTCATTCAAGCTTTAATATTGTCTCGCTTAGACTATGGCAACTCTCTTTTTCTTAGCTCCCGAGTTATGTAATTAGGAGACTGCAGGTTGTGCAAAATGCTGCTGCACGAATACTTAAGAATACTCCTAGATATATCAGACAAACCTGAATTAATTTCCCTCCATTGGCTTCCTACAAAGCAATGGGTTATTTTTTAGGTCATTTGCATGGCATAATAAGGGGCCCAGATTCCTTAGGCAATGTATGTCCTTTTATGTTCCGACTAGGCCCCTTAGATCTTCTGCTGCTTTACTGGTTCATACGCCCCGCTTTAAGAAAACCAGATGGGGAAGCAACTCCTTTCCAGTCAAAGCCACATACCTCTGGAATACTCTCCCTTTGGAACTTCGGCAAGATCATTTAGAATTATCTTCTCATAAGAAATTGAAGACATTCCTATTTTTCTTTTAGGAAATTCCTTGACATTAATATGAGATTTACCTACCTTTAATCTGATCTAATCTAATCATACATGTGACAGAGTAAAAATTGTTCTATGGGTGCAGCTACAGATTAAAAACTTTCTCTTGATAAGTGGGGAATGTCAATTGACATGATTTATGTGCCATCACTGTAGCCAGCATTCTTTGTGCTGGCATGTTAGCATGTATCCCTTTCTCTTTTGACAAAATGTGTACATTGCTGTTTCATGCTGGGTTTACCTTTGTTCATGTGAGGATTTCTACTTTCACTCACATATATGTTTACGCCAACCTGTGTTTGGAATTGGACATATGCAATGGGGCTACATGTCATGCAGTTCTGCAGAAAGGAGTGTGTCACTATTGATTGTGAGTTTATACATACCCCCACCCACCATTGCATGTCATCTGACATGTACAACTGCAGTAGCAATGAGGGACATGGCAGGTTGGGCTAGAAGTTTAACACACAATGTGCATTCCCATGCCATTGATATGGCATCATATGGAAAAGTACACTGCACATGTGTAATGGGAAAAGTTTTTTACCTGATTATTGGCATGCAGCATGGAGTGACTTCCAGTTATGTTGGACTTAGATGTAGTTGGTTACAACCATTCACCCACAAACCACTGAGTTTGCAGGAACAAAATGAAGACAGCAATGTGGCTTTACATTAGACAACATGATGAGGGCCTTCTACAAGTACGTGCAAATCTCTGGGCCTCTCCAACATACAAAGGACTAATGGCTTCTACTGATGCAATCATAGTATGCCATTGTAAGGAATGCCATACAGTAGTGGTGATTTACCTGCAGCAGGCTGATTCATTTTGTTGTGGATTTTAGAGACATATCTCCTTGACAATTTGCACATTTTGTCTACTGTCCATATTGCCATGCCAAATGTGTAGTATATCCGAGCAACATTAGTATTACCTCCATTACTCCATTAGGGCAAATTACACATAGTGAAGTGTGCATTGTTGTCATGTTTCCAGTGTGACATTAGTATTTCTATGTCACCTTCTTCAGGCTACTGAACTGCAGTCTGCAACATGGCAGGATTTTGGAGCATCATTTCCTATTGTTGTGTTTTTGTGTATGCAACAAATAGATGTCTGCATGACCTTGTGTGGGATCTGTGGGACTGAACTTGGCATTGGTCTGCTATGGTATGACAATAGATAACTGATGGTATTCTTCATGAGGGAAAGCATTGAAGGTGTTGTGACTCCTACTTGATGTGATTGCACAATTTCACACAAGCAATTAGAGTTGTCTGAGATCCTGATTTTCCTGTGGGCAACCGTTCACAGTTCATGTGGCATGCATGCATATGATATGGTACATGTAGGAGCCACTTTGATGTAGTTTGTTGCTAGGTCCTACTTGTTATGGTAATGTTTGCTAATCACATCTGTTGTTCAAGTGCGATCAGGAGCATGTGGTGACCCTTTTCTTCATTGAATTTGCAGCATCATCCTAGGTAAGTGAGGGAGACAGGGCACAACCAAGTAACGAAGCATCTGGCCACATTATCTCCAGTTATGGCAGCACCGACACGTAGGTACTCAGTGGCCCGCAGGGTGAGAGTCACCTGCACCCTTCCACCTTAAACTGCCATTGCTCCCCTTCCTATGCCCCATTGGACAATGCACCTGTGAGACCAAGAAACTGGACTCAACCCTGGACATTCCTCCACCATCACCCCAGCCCATTGCACGCCCCCCTCCACTTATTACAGAAATAAACACCCTTGAATCACAAATCAATCTGGACTCAGTCTGTGCTTTCACAAATGTGTAATTGCAAAATCTCTGGAATATAGCAATGTCAATGTACTTGTTTACATACCAATGTTACACAGCTGTAGGCCAGAAGTAAACAGAGCAGAGTGCACAAATTGGGACCCAGATCTGTGAAATGGAAAGCCAAAGTGACAAGTCAGGGTCCATACACATAGTGAAAAAGGCAGACGGATGCTAGGTTCTACAATAGAATGAGATGTGGGAAGCAGTTCCATCTTCTTACCTGTGTCTCACTGGAAGTATTGCATGTTGATTTTGTTTCTGTTGTCTACATCTTCTTCTTCTGCCTCCTCTTCTTCACTGTCCATAGGCTCCACAGCTGCCACAAGACCACCATCAGGCCCATCCTCCTGCAGAAAAAGCACCTGGCATTGCAAAGCCAGGCTGTGCAACATACAGCAGGCCACGATGATCTGGCACACCTTCTTCGGTGAGTAGTATAGGGATCCACCTGTCAGATGGAGGCACCGGAATCTGGCCTTCAGGAGGCCAAAGGTGCGCTCTATTATCCTCCTAGTTCACCCATGTGCCTCATTGTAGCGTTCCTCTGCCCTTGTTGTGGGATTTCTCACTGGGGTCAGTAGCCATGACAGGTTGGGGTAACCAGAGTCACCTGAAAATATCGAGGGACAACTGTTAGATATCCTCCAAACATTAGGGAATCTACCATAACCAGACACCAAATGAAACTGTGTGGGGACTTTAGGCTCACCTATTAGCTACACACGGTGCCTCTGGAGTTGCCCCATCACATAAGGGATGCTGCTATTTCTGAAAATGTAAACGTCATGCACTGAGCCATGATACTTGGCATTCACATGAGAGATGTACTGGTCTGCCAAACACACCATCTGCACATTCATTGAATTATAGCTTTTCCAGTTTCTGTACACCTGTTCATTCCTGTGGGAGGTACAAATGCCACATGTGTACCATCAATGGCACCAATGATGTTGGGGATATATCCCAGGGCATAGAAGTCACCTTTCACTGTGGGCAAATCCTCCACTTGAGGGAAAACAATGTAGCTGCGCATGTGTTGCAGCAGGGCAGACAACACTGTGGACAACACGTTAGAGAACATTGGCTGGGACATCCCTGATGCCATGGCCACTGTTGTTTGAAAACACCCACTGGCCAGGAAATGGAGTACAGACAGGACCTGCACTAGAGGGGGTATTCCTCTGGGATGGCGGATAGCTGAAATCAGGTTTGGCTCCAAATGGATTGTTGCACGATCAAGTCTGTAAGTGATAATTATGTGTCTCTCTTCCATTGTCGACAGGTCCACCAGGGGTCTGTACACCGGAGGATGCCACCATCTCATCACCTTCCCCAGCAGACGTGCCCTATGGAGGAGAACGGTGAGCAGAGGGTTATACAACACTTAGGTATCACAATGTTTTTTTGCAAAAACTTTACAATTTCTCCATGTGCCTTTGTCTGTCCATATTCCTGGCCTAAATAGGTGTGACGCAGTTATTTGGCCTGCCATGTGACCCCCTGAAATGGTGGATGCCTGACCTGTAAGGTGGGACAAGGGGAAATGAGGTAACTGCGCTGGCATTGTACACCGTCGCGGTAGGTGGTCGAAGACCACGGCGCAATTCAGCATTGGTTAACATTGGGCCCTATGGGCTCCAGGAGCCAATGCCAATGTGCGCCGGCGGTGACGGTACGCACCGCTGTGGACGTGGCCGCCATTTTCTAACTGTTCACTCACTTGACACCTGACTTTTAACAGGAAAGGACCTACAATGCAAGTGCTGCTGTGACCTCTGTCTGGAAGCGACAATGGCTACAATGGCTACAGTGTCTGGGGAAAGGGCCCCTGCCTTCACTTCGGAGGAGTTGGAGAAACTAGTGGATGGGGTCCTCCCCCAGTACACACAAATGTACGGTCCTCCAGACAAAGAAGTGAGTACACTGTGAGCATGGTGGATGGCACATGATTGTATGGAGTGTCGTGGATGGAAGAGGGAGGGGAGGGGGATAGGCCAGCATGTGAGGATAGTGTGTGTATGTATGTCTGGGCCAGGGTGGGAGAATTTTATGCAATGAGTGAGAAGAACTGTATGGGATAGTAACATCCATTCTTACTTCACTTTTCCTGTAGGTCAGCGCCCACCAGAAGAAGGGTATTTGGTGTTCCATCGCCAAGGAAGTGCGGACCCTGGGGGTCTACTATAGACGGAGCACCCACTGCTGGAAAAGATGGGAGGACCTGCACCGCCGGAGGAAGAAGACAGCGGAGGCCCAGCTGGGGATGACCTCCCAACGTGGAAGAGGTGCCTATCGCACCATGACCCGCCTCATGTACCGGATTCTGGCGGTGGCATATCCGGAGTTGGATGGGCACTTGAGGGCATCACAGCAGCCACAAGGAGGTGAGCATACTCTCATTCAGCTGACTCTGCGCGATTGACGAGGTGTCTGGGTGGGGGTGGTGGCCTGTGGGTTCCCCTAGGCAAGGGCACACGTGCAAAGGTAGATCCATTGTTTTGCCTCATTCCCAGTCCAACCCCAAAGGTGGTATTTGTCCTCTACACCTAATCAGGCTCCCATGGGTGCCAGCTGTGCATGAAAATGGTCTAGACAGAGTCCCCCTTGGGCATGTGCTTTTCCCCTGCACTGTTAGTGCATGGCTTAGTGCATAGTGCTGCTCCATGGGTCTTGTGTCCGCCAACGGTAGTGGTGTTGCATGCACTGACCATGTGCATCCTCTGTCTTTCACCTGCCTTTTTGTTTTTTCACCCTGTTCTTGCGTGCATTAGCATCATCTGGTGGAGGAGAAGTGGCACCAGAGCAGGAGGGAGCTGCATCCCACATGGCCCTGGAGGGTGAAGTAACGGAGTCTGAAGGCACCAGTGGGACGGACGGCAAGGGGCGCTCCACGACAGGGACAGGAGCATACACCAGCGACAGCTACGCCTCCTCTGATGGGAGCTCCCTTGCATTGCACCTCTGTGCCTACCGCATCAACAGGTACAGCCACCAACCCCCCTACCAGGACCGCCCTCCCAGCAGCCCCTCAGCATGTGTCCTGTGCCCGCTCACCCAGGAGGGTGGGCATCTCCTTCACCCCAAGCACCTCAGGCCCTGCCCCAGTCAGCCCTTCTGCCCTCAGTGAGGAGGCTATTGACCTCCTGAGATCCCTCACTGTTAGGAAATCTACCATTTTGAATGCCATCCAGGGTGTTGAGAGCCATTTGCAGCAAACACATGTATACCTGGAGGGCATTCATTCTGGGCAGGCGGCCCAACAGAAGATTTCAGGCTCTGGCCTCAGCACTGATGGCAGCCATTGTCCCTGTGACCAGCCTCCCACCCTCCAATTTCCTCTACCCAGACCCAATCTCCTGTACCTCAGCCTATCCCAAGCACACCATCAGACCAGCATGCACACTCATCAACACACAAGAGTGGACATGGCAACATAAGCACCACACATCCCACAGGCAGTCACACAAGCACCATCCCCATACAGACACAGCAACATCCACTGCCTCCACTGGGTTCCCCTCCTCCACGTCCTCCTCCTCCCCCCCTGTCTCCACTCACACCTGCATGCACTATATCCTCAGCCACTACCTCCATCACCAGCACGCCCATCACCACTCACTGCTCTCATGCACTCACCACCCCCACTACCATTCACACATCCCCTGTGTCCTCTACCAGTGTGTCTGTGAGCCCTCCTCCCAAAGTACACAAACACAGGCACACACCCACCCAACAGCCATCCACCTCACAACAGCCTCCAGCCCATGCACCTTCACCCAAATTCAGCAAACATACACCTCCTACAACCACTACCTCTTCCTCCACTCCCAAACCCCTGCATCTTCCCGTCCCAGTGTGTCTAAGAAACGTTTCCTGGCTAACATTGACCTCTTCCCTACACCTCCCACCCCCGTCCTTCCCCTATGGCCAGGCTTTCCAGGTCCCAGCCCAACACCTCAGCCACCAAATCCCCAAGCACAGTGGTCCCAGCAACTCCGGTCTCATTGCGGGTGCCCCCATCAGGGCTGCCAGTGTGCCACCTAGCGAGGCCAAGGAGCAGGCCATTCCACCACCTGCCAAGGTGAAGAAGGTGCCCACATGCCGGAGGGAGAAGCCGCACCTACCAGCAAGCAAGGACTCCTCCAAACCAAAAGGTCACAGTGGCAAGACACCAGCAGCAACATCAAAGGTGGGGAAGGGACACAAGCCGAAGAGCAGGTCAGGACAGGGCACAGTGGCTCCGACTGAGGGACCAGAGTCACTCCTTCTGTCAACCAATACACCAACCTGTACGGCGGTGGACATCGCCACCTGCACCGCCATCAGCACCGCCACCAGCACCACCACCTGCACATCTGCTGCCTCAGCAACAGTCCCCAGCATATTTGTCCTTGCGTTTTTCCAGGGGTAAAGGGGCGTATATGTAATGTTGCTGCATGTATTTGTGTGTACGGTGTTGTGGGTGAGGGTGGGGGTGGGGGTATTGCATGTTGCATGTGTGTGTCACTCTCTTTTCCCTCCCACCCTCCCTTGTGTTGTAGGTGCAGTACTCACCATGGTCGTCAACTGCATCTTTCCTGCTTCTGATACAGAAGGAGGAAGACCAGCATGCGCAGGACCTGTAGTTCGGGCTCTATGGCATCCTGGTTCCTCGTTGGGTGTCGAGAGGTGAGTGGTTTCCGTTCCAATTCCTGTTTCCACCGTGCTTTTGATAGCATTGGTACTGACCCGTAAAAGGTGGCGGATAGACCACTTGTAATAGTGTGGGCGATACTTTGTCCTCCGCCTGTCTGTTGGTGGTTACCGCCGTGGTTGTGTGTTTCTACCACCGTGGCTGTCGGAGTGTTAAAGTGGCTGTCTATGTTGGCGGTTTCCGTCATGGTCGTGATTCCATTTTTTTTTTCCGCTGGGCTGTTGGCAGTATTACTGCTGCTTTATCACCGACCGCCAGGGTTGTAATGAGGGCCTAAATCCTAAATAAACATAGTCATCCACTGGATTAGGGTAAATCGTGGGTGTTCAGCAGAGGTGCAATCTGATATTACCTACGCAAAGAGATGCACTAACGGATCAACTATCCATGACTACACAATGGTCTCCCTTTTCAAACCTTCACTGGCAGATGGACTAATTAACTTTAAATTTTGCACGAGCCACGTAAAGGGCCCTACTGCCTCCACAATTCAGTTGAAACTGTCTCCTCCACAATCATGTGCAGATGCCTCTGCCCCTAACCATGTTCCTTGAAGCACTCTGCCCTGCCAAATACAACAATATCTGCAATTAACAAGCCTGATCCATGCAATTCAAACACTGACCTAAACTCTGTTGACTGCCTACCCTATGAGCACACGGTCTATGGTGTTACCTGCTATTGGTCCTTCTTTTGCAGACGATCCAAATTCAGAGTCGAGTGAAACTAATCCTAAAATAGATGTCAACTGTTTAACAGAGGCTAGGGTCCCCTGGTGTGCATTATGATGGGTACTGGGGCCAAAATGAGTTTGTCTATGATCTCCTGGATTTTGGCAGGAATCCATTCCAAACGTTCTGATCCTGGTTGGTTTGTATTTATTGATAAAAACGATGTCCATATATTTTAGGAGAGGTGAGCTGTGGATAAGGTGTTGATAATGGTTATTCCACACATAGAGCCTGATTATAACCTTGGCAGATGGGATACTCTGTCACAAATGTGACAGATATCCCTGCCGCCATTTTACAATTTTACATATGAAATCATGAAACTTGTAATACGGCGGACGGGATATCCGTCATGGTTGTGACATAGTATTCCATCTGCCAAGTTTGTAATCAGGCCCTTCGTGCTAAAGCAATTGCTCGAATAAAGCAGGCAGAGCTACTGGGGGATTTAGCTATTTTTGTAAAGAGTACTATTGCCTGCACCCATAAACAGTTATAAATCGATTCCCCTGATTTAATGGGTATCCAGCTTATCTTTCCCACAGGATAAATTTTGACTTTTCTCAATGTTTATATTAGGTCTGTCCCCTCGGGTACTGATTCTACAGTGATGACCATCTTAGATGATTTAATCATCACCTACCAGCACCAGACCAAAATCATGGTAGCAGGGGATTTCAATATTTCCTTTGAACCATTGTGACCAAGAAGGAAGATAAGCTCTGCGGTATTCCAAATCTGTCATACAGAGGCCAGTGTCACCACTTCACTAATGCAGCTCTGCAGCTTGCTTCTCTGGTGTTTGGGAGGAATCTATGGGCATGCAATGGAAGTACTCATTCTGATTTAGACAGGCAGCCCACGTTTAAGGGGGTCTTCCTGTAGTGTTATTGATTAAATCGTTGTAGATGTTTGAATTTTGGCACTAATAAAAGACATGGTAAATATTCCCGTTCTATTAGCGATCATAACCCCCTGCGTTTAAATCTGGGGATGCCACTCTCAAAAGTCTGCCAAAATATAGCTCAACAATGCAGGAGCCCCTTTTAACATTGAGGGGGTCATTCTGACCCCGGCGGGCGGTGGTTGCCGCCCGCCTGGCGGGAACCGCCATTTGGCCGCTCGGCAGTCAAAAGACCGCTGCCGGCATTCTGACCTTCCCGCTGGGCCGGCAGGCGCTACCCAAGGTAGCGCCTGCCGGCCCAGCGGGAAGGAGGCCTGCAACACAGAAGCCGGCTCCGAATGGAGCCGGCGGTGTTGCGGGCGTGCGACCGGTGCAGTTGCACCCGTCGCGCTTTTTACTGTCTGCTAAGCAGACAGTGAAAAGCCGCCCTGGGCCCTGTTAGGGGACCCCTGCACTGCCCATGCCAGTGGCATAGGCAGTGCAGGGGCCCCCAGGGGCCCCAGGACACCCGTTCCCGCCAGCCTCTTGCTGGCGGTGTAAACCGCCAGAAATAGACTGGCGGGAAGGGAGTCAGAATCCCCAAAGCAGCGCTGCTTGCAGCGCTGCCCTGGCGGATTCGCCCAGCCGGGGTTAAACCGGCGGAAACCGCCGGCCCCGGTTTTCTGACCGCGGCTTTACCACCACGGTCAGAATGGGCTAGGAAGCACCGCCAGCCTGTTGGCGGTGCTTCCGTCATTCGCGGCCCTGGCGGTCTTTGACCGCCAGGGTCGGAATGACCCCCTCAAACTTAGAGCTTCCCCTGGGTTCTTGATGACCGTGAGTTGCACTCATGGATTTATAATTTATTAGTGCATTTCTTTTCCAATTTTGAAAATGTTTCTCTACCCTTTGAGTTACTGCTAGCTACTTACAGGGGATTTTCTGAGGCACTGAAAGCTGTATTTTCTAAACAAAATGGCCATAAGGAAACCTATTGCTAGGAGGAGTCATAAGTGGTTCAACACAGAGTGCAAACTGGCAAAGAGCGAGCACATTTAAAAGTTTTCTAATATGTTGTAAATAATCTTTGCAATAAAATAAGTTGCTTTGATTATTTGATTCAAATTGTAAGGTGCACAGTAGGATTTATGTGTATTAATTGTATTATTGTGTATTTGGGCTTTCATAGCTAGACTAGGCCTGAAGATTCATTTTTGCAGTGGTATTGAAGAAATGCAAACTCATTCTGTTCCCTCTGACCTGAAATATTTCCTAGGTTGCTGAAGTGCTGTTCAATATCCTATTATATTAAAGACCAAGAATATGATTCAATGTTAACTAAGTAACAATATGTGCACTGGCTGTTGAACAAGACAGAAAGCTTTATTAATTTCATGTGAAAAATTGTTCAGCTCATCCTGTGTACACGAGAAAGGATCCCAACAGTTGCAACTTGAAAATGTAGCATTTGGTGGAACTATATGAATTCATCAAGATGACTAAACACTTTCCCTTTCAAAATCCGAAATAGTCGCAAACTTGATGGTGTCAGCAGCTATACACTGATTCTTGTGGGCAAGATGAGCCCACCTGGAGGACCCATCACACACATGTGGGCATTTCTAATTATGAGAAAACTTTCGAAAGTTTTCAGTTAGTTTGCAAGACACTTTTGAAGGCTGCACCTGTCACCTTCACCTACTGTCCCTCTCCAAGTCTTCTGCCATATTTGGGCCCTCATTATGAGTTTGGCGGTCTTTTCAGAAGACTGCTGTGGTGGCGGCCACCAAAAGACCGCCAGTGATGGTGGTATCCCGGTGGCCATATTACGAGTCAGATACTGAAGACTGCCCAAAAACAGTCACAAATCCGAGACTAGTAGGCCGACCGAGGGCTGGAGAGAGGCGATCCCACCACCAGCGCCACCACGCAGACAACATCCTGCCTTCCATATTAAGACCCACAAATCAGCACAATGGTCATTACAGGGCGGAAAACCATTGGCAGTGCGAACTGCCGTGCTCAAATTACCACTACCACTGGAACCCAACACCACATTGGACAGTATGAACACCCCACACCTGACACACATTGCACACTACACACACCCACCACTATACAAGACACCCACACACAACCCACAATCCTTTCCAACTGCAACCACAGACAGACAGCGAGGAGCCACAAACCCATCACCTACCACTTATACTCCATAGGCACGTAAACACCATACATGCAGCACACATCACACAACTGCACCATCAACTGCACCATGAACAACAGACACACGTCACAACTGCATACAAACACCACAACACACCAGCACACAAAACTAAGCACACACCCACACCCTTCCAAGCCCCAAACACCCCACCCTTGCACACAACACCCCCCTCCGCGAATCCACATCACAACCGCCATGTCCCCTCAAAAGCACCCACAATTCACAGATGAAGAGTTGAGGGTCATGGTAGATGAAATCATCAGCGTAGAGCCACAGCTGTTAGGAGCACATGTCTAACAAACATCTATAGCCAGGAAAATGGAGTTATGATGGAGGATAGTTGACAGGGACAACTCAGTGGGCACCCATCTACGCACAAGGGAGGACATCAGGAAGCGGTGGAACGACCTTAGTGGGGAAGGTGAGTTCCATGTCCTCACAACATCAGATTGCCATCAACAAAAATGGTGGTGGATCCCCGCCTCCTTCCTGAGAGTTCACATCGTGAGAGGAGAAGGTCGTGGCCATCATGCATCCAGAGGGACTGACTGAAATAACCGGAGGACTAGACCCTGGTAAGTCAACAACACTGCCCTTGCACCAACGAATTCTGTACAGCATGCGTCCTCACCACCCTATTACTCCCCAATTCACCCGAACTCACACCTCTGCCCCAATCATCTAATGCCCCTACCCTGTATGCCACCCCACCCCACTGTCACTATCCCCACACAGTCCCTCTGTTGTTCATGGATAGCACTCACAATGGCAAGCAAAAAAACTCCCACAATGCATTACTCCCTACACATGTAAAGCTGCTATTCTACTTCACAGTGGAACACCTGCACGTAAAACCATCGCCCCAAGTACACCAACTAGATATGTCAACTGTGTACAACTACATGGCAATGACAGCAATGCTATCCATTATCCACAAAACACGATGATAGGTGGAACCAATGTTACAATCAATGTCCCACAGACAATGTCTGCAGTGCTGCATCTGTCATTGCCATCACTGGGAAGCAAGTCATGCCACTGCATGCATCAGACTATGAAACAAAGAAGTACACCGCCACAATGTAAATCTTTCCCTCTCCATCCACAGGTACCCCTGCCACTGCCACCCTACAGAGGATGCCAGAGACAGACAGCCCTCCACGGATGAAGGCCCCAGTGAATGTCTGGACTATGATGACTTATCTGGCCAATCTGGGACAACTGGTCATTCCACCACCACCAGCCCCACCATGACCACATCTGAGTCCCCCATCCAAGTGACAACAACAGCACAGCAAGCCCCTCATCCCCAAACCTGTAGACTAAGGATTGGTCAATCATCAGTGTGCCTCACAGTACAGGGATCAGACTTCACCCCTTACACCCAAGACGATGAAGGTCCTGCTGTAACTGGGAGTAGGCACTTTGTGCCAGGGGCAGTTGGAGGGCACCTGTGGGCCAAGAAATGGAACTCCCAGGGGAAATGAGTGGCCAGGAGGCCATCACCAAAATCCTGGGAGCATACCTGCAATCCCAGGACAAGATGGGCCAGATTCTCTCAACCTTGCAGGAGAACTAAAGGCTGCAGAGGGAATACAACCAGGAGGCCATGCAGCAGTGACAGGCCCACAATGCCACCATGGCCTCCATTGCGGGGGTACTAAATGAACTTACTACCACCATGCGTGCGTCTTCCACCCACCAGATTGCCCCTTCTACTAGCCACATTGCAACTGAGCAATCCACTTCTGCCACAGCTAGTGGAATGGAGGCCCTGCCAGAGGACCCACAAGCATCTAGCTCCCCTCCCTCTGTAACTGAGGAACCCCCACGCAGACGAGTTTGTCCATCCAGACATTTTGCAAGACCTGATGCCAAGACCAAAACCGCTGCAAGAAAGTGAACCTCTCCTGAACATTCTCCCTTGTGTGCCACTGACACACCTTGTTGACTGTCCACTGTCTTGTCTCGATGTCCTCATGGAACTTGGATACTGGACCTGTACTAACTGCAGCTGGGCCAACTGCTCTGATGGTTTCAGCCACCATTACCCCTCCTCTTCACCCATTGCACTTGTTTATCACAATAAACAGCATTGAGCACAGCTACTGCCTACTTGTCTTTATTGTAACACAGAAGATTTTGTGCTACACAGAATTTCATTGTAGTTAACACATTGACCATTCAGACTATGGACGATGGACAGAAGGGGGGAAAATGTGCGGGAAGTATAAAAGTAGAACAGACGTATACTAAAATCCTGTTTCAAGGGAGCCACCAGTCAAGCCATGAACCACAGTAGCACCACCCAAAAGACCTGCAAAGAGACCAAAATAGGGACAGCCATCATGATAGGACTCAATGTTGCACAACCAACACAAATGCAGTACATTGTCCAGCTCCCTAGTGCGAATAGGCAAGTGGAATGTTAACACATATTACCATCGCAGACCTATATGTTCCAGACATGCATTACCAGTGGTACATCACTCACAGCTGATATTAATCTACTTAAGGCAAGTCCCACTGCCAGTAACAGTTATGTTCGATAAACGTCCATCGTGTATACTGCGGATAGGTAGCAAAACTGTTAATCACAATATGTGTGACAGTCCAATTGCGGTTGACATAGCAGTACAGGGAACATACAACATGACCAAGTCATTGCAGATGTAATGCTAGACTGCAGCATAGCAAAATTAGCTCTGAAGTCAGAACAGTAACTCCTCTCCTGATGGCTGACATGTTGTCTCCCAATCCCACACAGTGGAATAGCTGCACTTGCCACCTCCACTGATGACAAACATCAGGATGAGCAATGTCACAAGGCAGATAGCAGTACAATACATACCACAGAATAAACACATACCTGCATGTCATAATGAGTATTGTTGGATAAACTCTGTTCTAGTGTCAGCTGAATCCTCATCATCTGCCTCCTCATCACTATCTATGTCACCATCATCTGCCACTCATCCAGCTGCCATCTCCTTAACATCCCATAATGGGATGTGACATCTCAGGGCTAGATTGTGTAGCATGCAGCAGGCAACAACTATCTGGCAGACCTCCTGAGACGTGTAGACACCGAAATCTGGCCTTCAGTAGCCTAAAGGTCCTCTCAATGACATGCCTTGTCCTGACGTGGGCCTCATTGAAATGGTCTTCCCTCTCTGTGGCCAGGAATCTCACAGGTGTCAGCAGCCACGGCATGTTAGGATATCCAGAGTCACCTGCACGCACAAAGATTTGACACATCACAATTCTGGTAGTGACAGAGGGCAGTATCTGAAGAGAGATGAGATAACAGATGCACACATACAACTGGAGAAATACCAATGAGCCAGGCCCTCTCTCTGTATAGTTGTGCAATCATGTGTGGGACATTTCTGTTCCTCTGAATGTAGGAGTCATGCACAGAACCAGGAAACTTGGCCATCACTTGGGAGATGTACTGGTCAGCGAGACACACCACCTGGACATTTATGGAGTAAAGGTTTTTCCTGTTCCTGTGCACTTGTTTATTGGCTCTGGGAGGTACCAAAGCAATGTGGGTGCCCTCCATGACCCCTTTCACATGAGGGATATTTGCCATTTCATAGAAGTCAGCTTTAACAGTGGGCAAATCCACACATTGGGGAAACCTGATATAGATGTCCAGATGTTTGAGTAAAGCACACAGTACATCCTTCAACACTTGCCTGAACATGCGTTGTGACATCTCTGCTGCCAAGTCCACTGTGATCTGGAACAAGCCTGAGGCAAGGAAGCATAGCACAGACAACATCTGAACTGTTGGAGGTATGGCATAAGGATGACGTATGGCAGACAGGAGATCTGGCTCCAACTGTTTACACAGTTCCATAATGGTCTAACAGTTCAGATGATAGTCCTGTATGATGTGTCTTTCTTCCAGGGTAGCAAGATCGACAAAGGTCCTGTACACAGATGCATGTCTCATTCTCACCATTGCACGGAATCTAGAAATGGGAGAGAGGATAGCCACAAGTTGATGTCACCAAACACAATACACATAGCACACAAGAGTAGTGTGGCATAACGCTGAAGTACACTGAATCCACATGGCCATGTTGAGTGCCCCTACATGCCATTGTTGATGACAGTTCCAGGCCCAGACAGACAGTTTGCCAGACACAATACATTTGAAACTTCCATGTAACAACACTCTATTACCGCAGGTAAGGAGGTGTGTGTCAAATTTGAACATATGGATATGGTTACCCCGTCTATGAGGCAGCAAGTGACTGCGTGTCGGGCTATGGTTATCTGTGCATCCAATAACACTATGCATGAATATCAAAAGCATGTACCATGTTTTCATGTGTGAGTATAGTTCATCTGTGCAAAGTTCACTAAAAACATATGTGACACACTTATCATTCACCTACAATACACAACATACATGTAAAATGGCAACCGCCTGTCCTGCAAGCACAGGACAGATGGAAGTGACCTAATTCTGCCGGTGTTAGTTGTCATCGTGGAAGGCGGTCTCAACCGCCGTGCAACTCCTCATTGGCTAAAATTGTTGCCTATGGGAGACTGGGGCCAATGATGATCACCGCCGGAGGTAACTGTCATGTATGCAGGGGACGTGACTGCCATTTTTGGTTGCATTCTTCACTTGACTTCTGACACTCGTGCAAGCAAGACCTCCACTGCATGCACTGCTGTGTTCTGACTCTTAAAGCCAATATGCCACTTCCTGCAGGAGATAGGGACCCTGCCATTAACCAGGAGGAGCTGGAAAAGCTAGTAGATGGGTCCTACCCCTGTATGGACAGTTGTATGGGCACCAGAGCAGTAGGCGAGTCAAATGTTCCTGTCCTGTTTCCTTGTGAGGTGTGTGAGTGTGAAAGGCATTGTGATGAGAAACATTGAGTGGATGCATGCAGATGGCAAAGGATTTGGTGCATTAGTGGCGTATGTGCATGCTTTTGTGTGGTCATGAGATATGTCTGATTTGTGAAGTCCACTGCTGCAGCTGTGATGCCACTCCACATGACTTTCTCCTTCTGTCTGTGCCACCCATGCAGGTCAGCACCCATCAGAAGCAGGGGATTTGGCTGACATCGGCAAGTAAGTGTGGACCCTGGGGGTCCATGCCCGGCGGTGCACCCACTGCAGAAAGCAGTGGGATGACCTGAGACGCTGGGCCCGGAAGACTGCTGCAGCCCAGCTGGGGACATCCTCCCAATGAGGAAGGAGTGCCTGTCGGACCCTGACCCCCCTAATAGCCGAAATTTGGTGGTGGCCTACCCTAAGGTGGATGGGCGCTTGGGGGCAACATAGCAGCAACACGAGGGTGAGTACACACTCACAACTGGCTAATGGAAGGCATGTATGGGTTTGGGTAGCCTAATAGTGGGAAGATGTGGTGTAGACAATTGGTACTTGCACATTGGAATGGGTATGAGCCACCCTGGCAGGATTTTTCTCAATGTTGTCTGCAAATGCCATGCAGACAGTGACTCATTAGGGACTTACTCCCATGTTTGAGTTTGTCAGGACACATTACACATCTTTTGAGTGACCAGATCCTTCCATCAGCAACAGTATACCTGAGGTGACAGGGCATTGCCATCACTAATAGTGTGCCACTATAACAGAGGAAATTGGTGAGTTCTCAATCAGCTGCCTCATACTGTAGATGCAGATGGCTGCAGGGGACCAAGATATAACTGTACACGATGTGAAAGGATTTCATAGCATGCTACTTTACCATGCAGGAATCATATGGGTAGGAAGTACAGGGTATGTCTATGTAAAAGAGCATGGAAGTGTGCATTATAGGACCCTTCATTGAGTCAAAGTGTGCCATATGTCCCTACATCAGTAGGTTTTCACTGCATAGCTTCAGTTTGTCCTATGATTTCAGCCGGATATGCATCTCCGTTCAAAGGCATGCAATCATTGGCATTACAGCAGATTTTGAGGTTGTTACTCTGTGTGTTACCCTGAGGTGCCTGCTAGCCCCATTGAGTCCCCACCATGTGGAGGCCACTTTGCGGTCAGGAATCAAGTTGAGCCGAGAGACATTACCGAGTGTGCCAGGGGCACTGAGGACCATTGGACTGGCCAGTAGGCCCATTTTTATATAGTTATATATACATCTATTTAGACCGTTCAATATATCGGCTCCACTTCACCATTGGTGACAATGGCTACAAACGTATCCTGGATTTCCTTTCACATGTATGTGTACATGTACGATTTGGCGTTTGTCTTCTGTGTATGTGATGTGTTTGTGTAGCAGCATGAGTTGTGTGGGTGAGTTGTGCTATAGACTTGTGATGTGTTGTGTTGGTGTTGTGTGGCATAGTGTGGTAGTGGTGTGTGTGTTGTGATGCATCTGTGAAGTCATTTGTGTGTTGGGTGGAAGTGGCATTTGCTCAGACACATTGTTTGGCAGTGTTATTGTTTGTATTGGTTGTGTGCTGTAGTTACGTGTTGCTGCCAGTATGTGTTTTCCTGTAGAGGTATGCAGTGTTCCTCTCGAACAATGAATTTCTGTGGTTACGATGGTGTTGTTGTTGCGTGACTCAGTGGTGTTGTGTGTAGATGTGGTTGACAGTGGCAGTGGTGTGTGTGGTGAGGTGTGTGTATGGCACATGGATGTTGGCTGTGGTGTCTGTTGTTTGTGTGTGGGTGGGTGTATGTAGATGTGTTTGTGTGTTGGTACGGGTGTATGTTTGCGTGTGTGTGTGGCCGCATTTAGCCATTCCGGGGCTGTGTATGGGTGTGCACTGATGGCCTTCCCTCCAGTGTGTGCTAGGTGGGTGTTCTTACAGTTGTTGTCTTCGTCACTGGTTCTGGAGTAGTATGGCCAGCAGGAGCAGTGGGAACACTTTAAGTTCTGGTTCCATGGTGGCTGTGGACGTATCAGTGTTCCTGGAGGTGAGTGTCTTCTTTTATGTAATTCATTTTGTCGATGCTTTTCGTGTGGTGTAACCACCCTGGAAATCATGCTGGTCTGCAACCTCCTAATATGGTGGACGGAAACACGGTCCCTGCAGGCCTGAAGATGCCTGCCATCAGCCGCAACGGTTCATTCGCACTGGTGGTACTGGCGGTGCATTGGCTGTGTTCTGTTTGGAACACTGGCAAGCTCATAATATGGTGGTCTTCTCCACCGGGCTGCCACTGTTGTAACGAGGGGGCTTAGGACTTTCTTACAACCCTGGTGGTCGGTGATAAAGCGGCGGTAATACCACCAACAGGCAGGCGGTAAAACAAATTGAATTATGACCATGGCGGAAACCACCAACACCGACAGCCACTTTAACACACCGACCACCACAGTGGTAGCAACAAGCACCGTGGCGGTAACTGCCAACAGTCAGGTGGAAGACAAGGTTCCGCCCACTGTGGAAAACAATGTGAGGCACTCAAACAATTTCACATACAAAATATATTCCGGCGTCATTATAGTAGATATAGTAGAAAAGACTTAGGGGGTTATTCTGACCCCGGCGGGCGGCGGGAGCCGCCCGCCTTGAGGGAACCGCCAAATGACCGCACCGCGGTCAAAAGACCGCGGCGGCCATTCTGGCTTTCCCGCTGGGCTGGCGGGTGACTGTCAGAAGGCCGCCCGCCGGCCCAGCGGGAAACCCCCTTCAACAATGAAGCCGGCTCCGAATGGAGCCGGCGGAGTTGAAGGGGTGCAACGGGTGCAGTGGCACCCGTCGCGATTTTCAGTGTCTGCAAAGCAGACACTGAAAATCTTTATGGGGCCCTGTTAGGGGGCCCCTGCACTGCCCATGCCAGTGGCATGGGCAGTGCAGGGGCCCCCAGGGGCCCCACGACACCTGTTCCCGCCATCCTGTTCCTGGCAGCAAAAACCTCCAGGAACAGGATGGCAGGAAGGGGGTCGGAATCCCCATGGCGGTGCTGCCCTTTTCTGACCGCGGCTTTACCGCCGCGGTCAGAATGGCCCAGGAAGCACCGCCAGCCTGTTGGCGGTGCTTCCGCGGTCCCCGGCCCTGGCGGTCATGGACCGCCAGGGTCGGAATGACCCCCTTAGTAATCCAAGTTCGAACAATTCTCAAAATGTGTAGTCCAAGCCACGTAACCAAACTTCTAACAGCTTCAGTCCCAAGAGTCAATTCATCGGAAAATCATATAACATTCCAAACCAACACGTGTTTCGTCATGGTGAAATAACCCAAACGACTTCTTCAGGGCTTATTTATGACCGGAATATAATAAAGACGTATATTAGTGTCTGCACAGAATCGTTCTTAGTCCTAACCATCAGTCATGTCCACCTTGAAATCACTGCTTGATAGTGTAATCAGTATTTCCACAAGCTTGTCGTACAATACTCTTGTGACCAATCCCTGCCGGTTCAAATATCTCCTTACCCGAGTAGGTCTCGGAGTTTTCAGTCAACACGCCATCACCTCAAGTACGCCGCCCACTGTATTATGACACACCAATCCACCACCTTTTCCATGGCAGTACTAACGCCATCAAAAGCACAGCGAAAACAGTACACAGAAGGGAAACGACTCACCTCTGGAGACTCAAGGAAGAACCACAATGCCATGGAGCCTGAACTGCAGGTGTTCCCCATGCTGGTCTACCTCCTCCTACACAAGGAATACCAAAGCCGGCGATGACGACCACAGTGAGTACTGCCACCTAGCACACAGGGGAGGGGGTAGGAAAAAGAGAGTGACACACACACGCAACACCCCTACCCCCAACACCATACACACAAACAGATGCAATAGCATTGCATATTCACCCCCCACCGCAAAGGAATAATGCAAGGAAAAAATGATTGGAAGAAAGTGAGTGTAATAATATAAAATAATAGAAGTACGTCCTCAAAAATCAAAACAGTATTTACAGATATACCAATGAAGGGACACTGCCCAGTCCATAATGTCTGTGGGCCACAGGGCCATATCACATAGGCCAAGGCCCCACTTGACTCCTGCCTCAATACAGAGAGAACACTGCTGGGGCATCAGGTCAAAAATACACAGACACCTCGGGGAGGAGGAGTGGCACCTCAGCCGGAAGATGGTACAACGTCATTGCTCCTGGAGGGGGCTACATGCCCTCTGCGATGCGATGGCCTGGGGAGTGCAAGGCCACAGTCTCTCAAGTGGGTGGTTTGCCCACTGCTTGGTCCTGGGGAGTTCAAAGCCACAGTCTCTCAAGTGGGTGGTTTGCCCACTGCTTGATCCTGGGGAGTGCAAAGCCACAGTCTCTCTAGTGGGTGGTTTGCCCACTGCTTGGTCCTAGGGGGGTGCAAAGCCACAGTCTCTCCAGTGGGTGGTTCACCCACTGCTTGGTCCTGGAGAGTGCAAGGCCACAGTCTCTCTAGTGGATGGCTTCTCTACTGGTTCAGGAAGGGGCCTTGTGCCCAGTGTGCCTCATCCTGGCAAAGCGGGGGTAAGTGGATGCCTTCTTCCACTGGTTCTGGAGGGGTCTCTGTGCCCAGTGTGCTTTATCTTGGCAAGGAGGGGATGAGTGAATGCCTTCTTCCACTGGTTCTGGACGGGGCATTGTGCCCTGTGATGCAGCACATGGGGAGTGAAAGGTCACAGTCTCTCAACTGGGAGTCAGATCCAAGAGATTTACTGTGGGCAGGATGCATGACACTCCATTGAGGCAGGACTACAGTCCATCCGCTGGCGGGAATGGCTGAACAGTGGTGGAAGTGCTGGTGCTGGTGTCGGTGCTGCTATAGGTGGGGGGAGACTCTAGCCCTTCCCCTGCAGCCTCGGACAGCTGCCCACTGGGGCTGCTGCTGCAGTGGTGCTGGTGGCGGTGCTGGTGCTGCTGGCGGTGCTGCTGGCAGTGCTGGTGTCGGTGCTGCCAGTGGTGGGGGGAGGCTCCAGCCCTTCCCCTGCAGCCTCGGTCGGCTGCCCACTGGGGCTGCTGCTGCTCCCAGTGGTGCTGGTGGCTGTGACAGTGGCGGTGCTGGTGTCGGTGCTGGTGTCGGTGCTGCCAGTGGTGGGGGGAGGTTCCTGCCCTTCCCCTGCAGCCGTGGACAGCTGAAGCGGCATGATTGGTGGTGGGTGCTCAGATCCTGTCACTGCACCAGGCCTCCTGTCCCTCCTGCCTGCAGGGGCAGGCCCTTTGCGCTTGGCAGCTGGAGGGGCCTCCTTGCCCTTGGCAGCTGGTGGTGCATCCTTGGCCTTGCCCTTGGCAGCTGGTGCAGGCACACTGCCAGTGCTGGTGGGTGTCTCCTTGGAGCCACTCACCCCTGCAGCAGCTGCCAAAACTACAGTGGCCGTGGACTGGGGCAGGAAGAGGGTGAAGGTTTGGGACTGGAGGAAGAGGGAGTGGTTATAGGAGGTGTTTGTCTGCTGTGTTTGGGTGCAGGTGCATGGGCTGGATGCTGTTGTGAGGTGGATGGCTGTTGAGTGTCTGAGTGCTTGTGTTTGTGTACTTTGCGAGGAAGGGGCACAAAGACAGTGGGAGAGGACACAAGGGACGTGTGCATGGATGTGGGTGTGGTGGCTGCCAGTGAGGACTTTGTAGTGATAAGCATGATGGTGATGGACTTAGTGGATAAGGATGTAGTGCATGAATGTGTGCGTGGAGACGCTACTGGGAGGGAGGTGGAGTACGAGGAGGAGGGGGACACAGTGGAGGCAGTTGATGTTGGTGTGTCTGCTTCTGGATGGTGTTTGTGTGAGTGCCTGTGGGATGATGTGTGGTGCTTGTGTTTGCCTGAGCCACGCCTGTGTGTTGTCTTGGGTGCAGTCTGGTCTGATTGTGTGTTTGGGATAGGTTGGGGTTCAGGGGAATGGGACTGGGTAGAGGAAGTTGGAGGGGGGAGGCTAGAGACAGGGACAATGGCTGCCATCAGGGAGGAGGACAGAGTCTGGAATGGTCTATGTTGGGCGGCCATGCCAGAGTGAATGCCATCCAGGCATGCATGTGTATGTTGCAAATGCCCTGCCAGCCCTTGGATGGCATTCACAATGGTTGACTGCCCATCAGAGATGGATCGCAGGAGGTCAATAGCCTCCTCACTCAGGGTAGTAGGGCTAACTGGGGCAGGGCCTGAGGTGCCTGGGGCGAAGGAGATACCCACCCTCCTGGGTGAGTGTGCATGCGAAACTTGCTGAGGGGCTACTGAGACGGCGGTGCTGGTATGGGGTGGCAGATGTACCTGTACTTGGGCTGGCCACAGAGCTGTCTGCCACAAGCAGGGAGCTTCCATCGGAGGAGGTATCACTGTCAGAACTGTCCCCTCCTGTCTCCGCCGTGGTGCTCCCCTCCATCCCACTGGTGCCCTCACAGCCGGTGGATTTCGCCTCCAGGGCCATGTGGGATGCAGCTCCCTCCATCACCAGTGCCTCTGCTCCTCCACCAGATGATGCTCAGGCACAGAAGGAGAGGGTGACAAAACAAAAAGTGGGGGGGAAGAGAGAGGATACACTTGGTCAATGCAAGGAACAACACCACCGTTGGTGTACACAACACACAGTGGACAGCCTACATACTAGACGATGCACTGCTACTCCCAATGCTAGTCACCAGGCCATGGACAGTAATATCTAACGCCAATAGCAGCATACCTGAGACCCACATATCCCTTCCTGGTAGTAGATGCCCACTAGCATGTTTGGGTGTGGAATGCATCAGCCCCTGCCCAACATGGAACCTACCCTGCAATGTCTGGCCTTGCCTGGGGGCACCCACAGGCCCGCATCCCTCACCCAGAGACCAGCATACCACGCGCAATTTACAGATTTTGAAACTGTACTCACCCACTTGTGGCTGCTGTGATGCCCTCAAGCACCCATCCAGCTCTGGATAGGCCACCACCAGTATGCAGAACATCAGGGGGGTCAGGGTTCGACGGGCACCCCTTCCTCGTTGAGAGGCCATCTGCAGCTCGGCCTCTGCCATCTTTCTTGCCCAACGTCTCAGGTCCTCCCACCGTTTCTGACAGTGGGTGCTTCACCTGCCATAGACCCCCAGGGTTCACACGTACTTGGCGATGGCACGCATATACCTTTTTTCTGATGGGAGCTGACCTGCAGAAAAATGAAAATGGGAAAAGGGATCAGTCATACCCTCTGACCTGTTACACCCATGGCCCACCATGTCCCTCCCATCCCCTTATGCACATACATTGACCATCATACATGCTGCACGCTGCCCTGGACCCCTCCCCCACTCCCCTTACATGAGGCCTTCACACACATCACACCATGCATTCATGCCCCATGCATCGTGCCTACAGTGTACTCACCTGTTGGTCTGGAGGCCCATAAAGCAATAGGTACTGGTGTAGAACCCCATCCACCAGTTTCTCCAACTCCGCAGCAGTGAAGGCAGGGGCCCTTTCTCCAGTGACACGAGCCATGGTCGGTTCCAGACACAGGTCACAGCAGCACTTGCAGTGTAGGTCCTCTCCTGTTGAGGATCAGGTAGCAAGTGAGTCAACAGATAGAAAATGGTGGTCACGTCCACGGCGGTCTGTACCATCACCGCTGGCGTACGCCACCATTGGCCAATGTAACCCATAGGACCCAATAATAACTAATGAGGAGTTGCATGGCGGTACTTGACCGCCTCCCGCAATGGCGCACAACATCAGCGGCATTGCATCATTTCCACCTGTCCCTCCACACAGATCAGGCGACTGCCATTTCAGGGGGGGCAGGCCATGGCATCTAACTGCGTCACAGCCGACATAAGCACATTTTGGGAATAAACATAAACATACTGTTTCTGTCACAACATGCAATGCATTGTACATTGAGGAAAGGTTTATAACTGACCAGATGCTCACCGTTTTTCCCCCTAGAGTACAATCACTGAGGATGAATAGGAGATGGAGACATCCCCTGTGTACAGGCCCCTGGTGGACTTGGCAACAATGGAGGACAGGCACATTATCCTCACCTACAGACTTGATAGGGCCACAGTCCAAGAGCTGTGTGCCCAATTGGAGCCAGACCTGATCTCAGCTATCCGTCAGCCCATTGGGATCCCCCTTCTTGTGCAAGTCCTATCTGTGCTCCATTTCTTGGCGAGTGGCTCTTTCCAAGTGACAGTGGCCATAGCATCAGGAATGTTCCAGCCAATGTTCTCAAACGTGCTGACCAGATTGTTGTGAGCCCTGATGAAACATTTCCCCCAGGTGGAGGGTTTGGCCACAGTGAAAGCTGATTTCTATGCAATGGGACATATCCCTAACATTATTGGGGCAATTGATGGTGCACATATTGCCTTTGTCCCCCCCCCAACAAAATCAACAGGTGTTTAGAAATCCAAAGAGCTTTCAATCAATGAATGTGCAGATAGTGTGCCTGGCAGACCAGTACATCTCCCATGATGGCTCAACTCCAGAGGCACCGGGTGTGGCTAATAGGTGAGCCCATGGTCCCCACCCAGTGTATGTAGGTATATGGGTGTGGGGTTGGCCCTAAGGGTGAGTGTTTGGCTAACAGGTATCCCTCGATCTTTACAGGTGACTCTGGTTACCCAAACCTCTCATGGCTACTGACCCCAGTGAGGAATCCCAGAACAAGGGCAGAGGAATGTTACAATGAGGCACATGGGCGAACAAGACAAATTATAGAGTGAATCTTTGGCCTCCTGAAGGCCAGGTTTCGCTGCCTCCATTTAACAGGTGGATCCCTGTGCTACTCACTCAAGAAGGTGTGCCAGATCATTGTGGCATGTTGCATGTTGCACAACCTTGCCTTGAGACGGCAGGTACCTTTTCTGCAGGAGGATGAGGCTGTTGATGGGCGTGTGGCAGAGGTGGAGCCTGTAGACAGTGACGAAGAGGAGGCAGAGGATGAGGATGTGGGCAACAGACCATCTATCATTCGACAATACTTCCAGTGACACACAGGTAAGACACTGTAACTTCATCTTCCATTACAGTTTTGTGTTGTAAATTGTCCCTGGCAGGCTGCTGTTGACACTACTATGGCCACTTACTGTACCCTTTGATATGTCTATTCACAGGTATTTGTGACCTACTCTGGCTCCTGGTGTATTGACTACAGCACAATACAGGTCATACATATGTATACATTACTGTACAGTCTACTTGCAGTGTCAACAGATTGTAAAAGGAATACATACATAAATCATTTGACATACTATATACTTGGTGTTTATTTACTTGCTGAAAATATAATGGGAATTTGCAATGGGCTGGGGTGATGGTAGAGGAGAGTCCAGGATAGAGTCCATTCTATTTGTATCACAGGTGCATTTTCCAAGGGGGCATAGGAAGGGGAGCAATGGCAGTTCAAGGTGGACAGGGTGACAGAGTGGGATACAAGGGTGACAATCAGGAAAGTCTTATTTCCTGGCGGGCTCTGGCAATATTCTCTGGCTTCTGTCTGGATTGCAAGGACAGTTTGCGGGGTGGTTCTCCTTCTGCAGGGGGAGGGGTGGTGGTGGCCTGTTGTTCCTGTGGCGGGGCCTCCGGTCCACTAGCATCACCGAAGGTGGAGGGCTGTTCATCGGTGTGGCTAGTGTCAGGGGCCCACTGGGGTGCCACTGTCTCCCTCATGGTGTTGGCCTTGTCTGCCAGTACCCCTGCAATGGTGACCAGGGTGGTGTGGATGTCCCTCAGGTCTTCCCTGATCCCCAGATACTGTCCTTCCTGCAGTCACTAGGTCTCATGCAGCTTGGCCAGTATCTGGCCCATCGTCTCTTGGGAATGGTGGTATGCTCCCAGGATGTTGGCGAGTGCCTCATGGACAGTCAGTTCCCTGGGCCTGTCCTCCCCCTGTCACACAGCAGTCCTCCCAGCTTCCCTGTTGTCCTGTGCCTCTGTCCCCTGAACTATGTGCCCAATGCCACTGACCCCCAGGTCCCTGATCATCCTGTGTTTTTGGGGTTGCCTGGGGTCCCTGTAGTGGTTGACACACTGCTGATTGACATGTCCTGGGGACAGATGGATGGGCCTGCTGGGTGGGTGCTGTGCTGGTGTTTCCTGAGGGGGTAGGCCCTGTGGTAGTATGGGATGTGGCTGGGTAATCGACTGTCTGGAGGTCCCTGATGGGGCAGGTTGGTCATCCTGATCTAGGCGTCCAGAGCTGCTGTCATCACTGTGGGCCTCTTCTGGGGGGGGGGACTGGATGTTGCTGCCACTTCCTCTCTGGTGACGTTGGGTGTGGGACCTATGGGGATGTAAATGCAGTCTTATTGTTTCTGTGTGCGAGATCTTGTGCATGGGTGTGTTGCCTTGGATGGTTGTGAGTGCCCTGTGAGCTTTGCCTTGTGTGAGTAGTTATTTTGTGGGCTAGGTGACTCTCTCTAGTGTGCATGCTGTGGTGATGGGTGTCCATACAGGTCTGTGAGTGGTGTCCATGCATTGGTGGTGCATGCAGTGCTGGGTACTGGCATGGGTGGGTTGTGATGGTGGGGTGTGTGGGAGGTGGTGGCGTGATGGAAGTGAGGGTGAAGGTGGGGGTATGTGATGGTATGCGGGGAGGGGGGTGAAAATAGTAAAGATTTGACTTACCAGAGTCCAGTACTCCTGCTACTCCTGTCAGGCCCTCAGGATGCAGTATTGCCAAGACTTGCTCCTCCCATGTTGTTAGTTGTGGGGGAGGAGGTGGAGGTGGAGGTCACCCGCCAGTCCTCTGTACAGCTATCTGGTGTCTTGCAACCACGGAAGACACCTTCCCCCATAGGTCGTTCCACCTCTTCCTGATGTCATCCCTTGTTCTGGGGTGCTGTCCCACGGAGTTGACACTGTCCACGATCTTCCACCATAGCTTCATCTTCCTTGCAATGGATGTCTGCTGCACCAGTGATCCGAATAGCTGTGGCTCTACCCGAAGGGAGTAGTGTTTGTGGTGTGTGTGAGAGTGAGTGGGGTGATGTGTTGGGGTGTGTGCTGTGAGGTGTGTGGATGGTGTATGGGTGATGGTGTTCTGTGGCTCTGTTTCTGTGGGTGTTCTTGGTGTGTCTCTCTCTCAGTTGTCAATTTCTTTGAGTCATAAAGGGATGTGGGTGGTGTGGGTGTGTGTTTTATAGTGGTGTGGGTGTGGTGTATGTATGAGTGTCAGGTGTGTGTAGTTTGAATTGTCCAATGTGGTGTTGTCTTGTATGTATATGTGTATTTTGAGCACGGCGGTATGTATTGCCAATGGTTTACCGTGGTTGAAAGTCCGCCGCAGGGATTCATGGGTCATAATTATGTGGGCGTAGTTCTGTTGGCATAACGGTGTGGGTTTTGCTACTGCCAGTTTATCACTGACCTTTGGGCTGGCGGACTTGTGTTTGTGTCCGTATAGTGAGGGATTGCTATGTGTGTGTCATGATATGGGTAGCGGTATACCGCCGCAGTCGCGGTATGTTGGCGGCAGTCGGCATGGCGGTAAGCGGGACTTACCGCCAATGTCATAATGAGGGCCTTGGTCTTTATGTTATTAATTTCCTTTTGCTCCTATATGCCCCATTTGCTTATGCTGTTCAGTATTAATATGCACAAATCAATTCTGAACTGTTAATTCGTCCTATGTGCAGCCCATGTTCTGCACTGTTTTAATGCTGCTGTCTACTGATGTTGCTAAAAGGTGAATGATCTGCTTGATGAACCTTTCCTGTCTGCTGTTCCATGAGGAGAGGTATAATTCAAATAGTGCTTCCTGTTTCCTTATAAATTTATTTTATAGTGAGTTACCTTAGTTAGAGGATTAAGTTTCCAAATTATTTTTGTCTTTTTTCGTTATGCCTGGGTGTGTTAGCCTGTTCCCACATACGCAAGTCCACATTCGTATTAGAGATAAGGATGTCCCAGCCCTGAAATGAAGTTACATTGAATTTTGATAATTTACTGTTGTCACCATCATCTGCTTTGAAATCTGAAATGAATGTGCAAATTGCAGTTTTGCTCATATATGTTATTCTTTTGGAGTGTCTAACAGTATTGATGTTTAGTAAACTTAGGCCCTCATTTTGACACTGGCGACATTTTTCAAATACCTCCGTGGTAACGGGAGCCAACATACCGCAGCGGAGGCGCACATCCTCCCACCAGATTATGACACACACACTCAAAAACATCAAAAAACAGCCACAACCACTAATCCACCAGACCCAACAAACTCGAAAAACTGTCGGAACTAACACTGACACCATTATGGCAGTAAAACAACGCCCTCCAAATACCCACGAATCACTACAGCGGACATTCAACTGTAGTAAACCATAGGTGGTGTACAGAAATGACCACTGAAAACAAGCCAACTTTGGCAAGTCCAAAAAATCCACACCTGACACAAATACACCCCCCCCACGAACCCACCAACAACCCTATAAAAAAAAACACATCACCCACAATCCTTTGCAAACACGAGAAGAATGCTACACCTTGCCAGGTCAATCCCAGAGATAACTGTACACACACACCATAACTACCCAATCATCTGTCACGCACCCCACATCAAAGACCTTACCATATCACTCAACACGCTCTGCACAACACACACACCACACAACAGCAATGTCCCCACAAAGGCACCCCGTTTCACTGATGAGGGGTTACAGGTGATGGTGGAGGAAATAGTCAGGGTAGAGCCACAGCTGTTTGGAGTGCAAGTACAGCAGATCTCCATTGCCAGGAAGATGGAGCTATGGCAGAGGATCGTGGACAGGGTGAACAGCACGGGACAATACCCACTCACAGGGGATGATATTTGAAAGAGGTGGAACGACCTACGGGAAAAGGTGCGGTTCATTGTAGCAAGGCACCAGCTCGCCATCAGGAGGACTAGCAGTGGACCCCCTACCTCCTTCCCCACAGTTGACAGCATAGGAGGAGCAAATGTTCTCAATACTGCATCCTGAGGGCCTCACTGGAGTAGAGGGAAGAGTGGACACTGGTGAGTCAGCATTACCAGCCTTTTACCACCTATACCTGCATGCCAAGTCATCCCCCTCACCCTGATTCCCTTCACCCCACTCCATCACACACAGTGCACCACCCCAATTCCCACATCTAAATGTCTATCCCTGCATGCCATACCCACTGTAAGCACATCCCTCCCAGCACTGCATGCACACCCACCAGCAATGCATGGCCAGCATGTAGAACTACCAATCCCACAATCCATCACCATACACTACCAAAGGTGGGAGGACAACACCAATATCATTGGGAAAGGTAGGAATATGTGATAGACAATTACCCTAACAAATTACCCTAACAAATCACTTACATCCCCACAGGTGTCCCAGACAATGTCAGCGGCGAGGAGGTGCCACGGCAACCCAGTCCCCCACCAGAAGAAGCCCTGACTGATGACAGCAACTCTGGAGCTCTTGATCTAGATGAACTCCATGGCCCACCTGACTCACCACAGGTCAGTTGGCTACCACATATCACAGCCAGTCCACCCCAAGGCCCCCGCCTCAGCATCAAACACCAGAGCAGTCAGGCAAAGGCCCCAAACCTCTGTCCCCATCACACGTCAATCAGTAGTGTGCCCACTTGTACAGGGACCTAAGTCGACACCACACAGGCAAGACGATGAAGGTCCTGGTGTAAGTGGGAATGGGCACACCGTTCAGGGAACACTGACACAGGGGGCCAGGGACAGTCGGAAGACAGCTGTGCGCCAGAGGGAGGCCAGGCCCAGGGAACTGACTGCCCAAGAGGCAGTCACAAATGTCCTGGGGGCATACCAACAATCCCAGGACAGGATGGGTCAGGTGATTAACATCACGCAGGAGAACCAGCAGCTGCAGGGGGGACACCCCCAGGAACTCATGCAACAATTGCAGGCCTTGAATTCCACCATGACCTCCATTGCAGGGGTGCTAAGTGACATGGCGAACATCATGCGTGAGTATACAACACACCAGTGAGCACCTTCCACTAGCCAGTTTACTGACCAGCCCTCCACATCTGCTGCAGCTAGTGGACAGGAGGCACTGCCTCTCCCTCCAGAAGGTGAACCATCCTGCAAACATTCCCTGCAACCCAGACAGATACCAAATACAGTTGCCAAGACCACCACCAGGAAATGAGCCCCTCCAGAATGTCCCCCTTTTGTTACACTGATTCACCTTGTTCACTTTGGGCTGCTATTGCTCCTCTTCCTATGGCCCCATGGACACTGGACCTGTGCTACAAACAGACTGGTCCACTAACCTGGACTTTTTCCAACCATCACCGCTTGAGTAATAGGGCTTTATCAGAAAAAAATGTGCAATGTATAGAACTGTATTGAACTGCGTTATCCTTCGCAAATGTTGTGTAATGTGTGAATCCATCCAAGAAATTTATCTCATCAGTCTGTAGTCACCACATCAGTACACGGTTGTAACCACACCAACATCTGCAATAAGGGAAGGCACTGGTGACAGTCAATTGTGATGCAAAGGTAGTGATTGGCACAACACAACAGTCACACAGCACTTTACTAAAATGGAGACATCTATAGATCAACAGTCTTACCTGAGTGTCATTGGAAGTACTGCAGAATGATATGTGTCCTGTTGTCCACATCCCCTTCCTCTTTCTCCTCCTCACTGTCCTCAGCGTCCACTGCTGCCACAGGTGCATTGTCACCCAACTCCTCGTGCAGATTGGGTAAATGGCATCTGAGAGCCAAATTGTGCAGAATGTAGCAGACCACCACAATATGGCAGACCTTCTCAGGGGAGTAGCATAGGGATCCACTTGTAAAATGGAGGCACCTGAACCTGGCTTTCAGGAGACTCAAAGTGCATTCCACAATCCTTCTGGTATGCTCATGTGCATCATTGTACTGAATCTTAGATTCCTAAGAGGGGTCAAGAGCCAGGACAGGTTTGGGTAGCCGGAGTCACCTGGAAGAAGTGAGGGACACACCTTATCCATGCACAATGGCATGGGGTATGACTCCAGTAGGTATACACTGACATACATTGGGTGGGGACTCAAACTCACATATAAGCCACACTCTGTGCCTCTGTAGTTGTGTCATCCCCTGTGGGACACTGCTATTCCTCAAGACATAGGCCCTCATTATGACACTGGTGGTAAATCCTGCTTGCCACCACGCTGACGGTCGCCAACATACTGCTGCGGTGATGGACATCCGTTCACTATATTATGAAACACACACACCAATCTGACAGAATACAGCCACATACACAAATCCTCCAGCCCAAAGGTCAGTGGTAAAGTGGAGGTCCCAAAAGCATTACCATTACTCCAACAAAACAACGTCTATCATATTATGACCCACGAATCACCATGGTGGACATTCAACGGGGGTAAACCATTGTCCGTACATACTGCTGAGCTCAGAATGGACACCCACATACAAAACAACACCACATTGGCCAATTCCAAATACACACACCTAACACCCATACACACTCCACACCCACACACCCACACCACTATAAAACACCCACCCACATAACTCACAACCCCTTAAAAACACCAATTGCCACCAGGAGACTGAGAAGAAGAGCACAGACACAATTAGACACACACATCACTTACACCCATACACCCCTCATGCACTCCACATCACACACCCCACCACATTACCTAACACACCCTCAGCTACACACATTACTCAACACCCATGGCATCACAAAGGCACCTCCATTTTACAGTGGAGTTAAGGGTCATGGTGGAAATTATCAGGGTAGAGCCATAGCTCTTTGGAGCACAGGTACATCAGATTTCCATTGCCCAGAAGATGGAGCTATAGCGGAGAATCGTGGACAGGGTGAACGCCGTGGGACAACACCCAAGAACAAGGGATGACATCAGGAAGAGGTGGAACGACCTACAAGGGAAAGAACGTTCCATTGCAGCAAGGAACCAGCTTGCCAAACAGAGGACAGGCGGTGGACCCTCACCTCCTCCCCCACAGCTCACAGCATGGGAGGAGCAAGTACTGGCATTACTGCATCCTGGGGGACTCACTGGAGTAGCCGGAGTACTGGACAGTAGTAAATCAACATTTACTTATCATCACCCCCATCCAACCTGCATGCAATCTCACACCCAAAGCCTCACTCCCATCACCCCACTCCAACCCACACACTGCACCTCTACATCTCAATAACCCCAATGCCAAGCCCTGCATGTCATTCCAATGCATGGGCACCCCTCCCAGCCCTTCATGGACACCCATCACTAAAGCATGCACAGCACAGGGAAACTAACAATCCCACAATACATCACCATACAGAAGCAAAAGCTGACAGGGCAACACCAACGATAGAGGGGAAACCAGAGATGTACAATATGTCACACTCATGATGCAGAATACATCATTTACATCCCCACAGGTACCCCAGCCAATGACAGTGGAGAGGAGGTGCCCCCACTATCCAGTCCCCCAACAGAAGAGGCCCCAAGTGATGACAGTAATTCTAGACTTCAGGATCTGAAGGACCTACCTGGCCCATCAGGGACCACTGGACAGCTGGTCACCCAAGCACAATCACAGATCACCACAGAGCCTCCTCCATCAGGATCCAACACCACAGCACCCAGCGTACCCAAACCTCTGTCCCCAGGACCCGTCAATCAGCAGTGTGCCCACCTGTACAGGGAACCCAGGCCACACCTCGCCCCAAAACAATCAGGGACCTGGGGTCAGTGGCAGTGGGACAGGGGCACAGGCCAACAGGGACACTGAGAGGACCAGTGTGCACCTGGGGAAGGACAGGACCAGGGAACCAGCTCTCCAGGAGGCACTATCCGTGATCCTGGGAGCCTACCAACATTCCCAGGACAAGATGGGCCAGATCCTTGACAACGTGCAGGAGAACAGGCAGCTGCAGGAGGGCCAGTATCAGGGGATCAGGAAGGACTTGCAGGCCACTAACAACACCTTGATCTCCATAGAAGGGGTGCTGGCAGACATGTCGACCATCATGAGAGAGGCAACAGCACACCAGCGAGCCCCTACCACTAGCCAGTCAACTGAACAGCCCTTCACTTGCACTGCCGCTCGTGGGCAGGAGGCCCCGCCACAGGACCCAGAGGCCACCAGCACCCCTCCCACTGCAGAAGGTGAACCACCCCGCAAATGATCCCTTTAAACCAGACGGAGCCCAGAGACATTTGCCAAGACCACAGCCAGGAAATGAGACCCTCCTGATTGTCCCCCTTGTGTCCCACTCAGTCACCTCGTCCACCTTGAACTGCCATTGCTCCCCTTCCTATGTCCCCTTGGACACTGCACCCATCCTACAAACAGACTGGAACAATACCCTGGAGTTTCCTCCATCACCCCATTCGATTGCACTTTCCCCTCAATTTCTTAGCACTACAATAAACACCCTTGAACACAACTCAAATACTTGTATTTCATGTTTTGAAACAGTGTATTAATAGAAACAGTTTTATCCATTGCAAATGAACTGTACAGTGTGAAAGCATAGAAAGAATGACCTGTAGCTGGCTGTAGTGATCACATCAGGACATTGTTGTCATATCACCAACATCTGTAAAATGATAATCCATAGGTGACAGTGAGAAGAGGTAAAAAGAGGTAAAAAGTGGGTAATGCCATCAAGCCACAGCCATACCTAATACACCAATAGTCATAGAAATGTGAAGTTGCACGTCTCACCTGTGTGTCATTGGAAGTGCTGATGGATAACTGATGTTCTGTTGTCCACATCCTCATCCACTGCCTCCTCATCCTCACTGTCCTCAGGGTCCACTGCTGCCACAGGGGCATCTCCAGTCTCTTCCTCCTGCAGAAAAGGTACATGGCGTCTGAGGGCCAGGTTGTGCAACATGCAGCATGTCACTACTATCTGGCAGACCTTCTCGGGTGAGTAGCACAGGGATCCACCTGCCAGATGGAGGCACCTGAAACTGGCCTTCAGGAGGCAGAAGTTCCTCTCAATGATCCTTATGGTTCACCCATGTGCCTCATTATAACATTCTTCAGCCCTTGTTCTGGCATTCCTCACAGGGGTCAGCCGGCACAATAGGTTTCGGTAGCCAGGGTCACCTGTAGGTATTGAGGGACAACATTTAGCCACACACTATCCTATTAGGTTAACATTACAGGCATACTCTAACATACACCGGGTGGGGACCAAGGCTCACCTCTGTAGTTGGGCCATCACATTTGGGATGCTCAGGACAAAGGCATCATGCACCGACCCAGGATATTTAGCATTGATGTGGAGATGTACTGGTCCGCTAGGCACACCATCTGCACAGTCATCCAGAAGAAACTTTTACAATTCCTGTATACCTGTTCATTCTGGCGAGGGAGGGACAAACACAATATGTGTCCCGTCAATTGCACCAATAATATTGGGGATTATGGGGGTCATTCTAAGTCTGGCGGGTGGCGGAGGCCGCCCGCCAGACTTCCCCCACCAAAATACCGCTCCGCGGTCGAAAGACCGCTGAGGGTATTTTGGGATTTGCCCTGGGCTGGCGGGCGACCGCCAAAAGGCCGCCCACAAGCCCAGGGCAAATCAACCTTCCCACGAGGACGCCGGCTCAGAATTGAGCCGGCGGAGTGGGAAGGTGCGACGGGTGCAGTGGCACCCGTCGCGTATTTCAGTGTCTGCAAAGCAGACACTGAAATACAAAGTGGGGCCCTCTTACGGAACAGGAACAGGATGGCGGTAGGGGGTGTCAGAATCCCCATGGCGGCGGAGCGCGCTCCGCTGCCATGGAGGATTCTCAAGGGCAGCGGAAAACCGGCGGGAGACCGCCGGTTTTCCGAATCTGACCGCGGCCAAACCGCCGCGGTCAGAATGCCCTGCGGGGCACCGCCGGCCTGTCGCCGGTGCTCCCGCCGACCCTGGCCCCGGCGGTCTCAGACCGCCGGGGTCAGAATCAGGGCCTATGTCCCATTGCATAGAATCCTGACTTCACAGTGGCCAAATCGTCCACCTGGGGAAAGCTATGTAGCTGCACATGTGTTTTCCAGGGCAGACAACACTTCTGCCAGCATGATTGAGATCTTTGACTGTGACATTCCTACTGCCAAGCCCACTGTCACTTGGAAAGAACCAGTTGCCAGGAAATAGAGCACTGATAGAATTTGCACAAGAGGGGGAATCTGAGTGGGATGATGGATAACTGATATCAGGTCAGGCTCCAACTGGGGACCCAGCTCTGTGATTGTGGCCCTGTCCAATCTATGGGTGAGTATAATGTGCCTGCCCTCCAGTGCATCTAAGTCCACTAGGGGTCTGTATAGAGGGGTATTTCTCCATCTCCTATTCATCCACAGCTGTAGGTATCTAAGCGACACAAGCGTGTATAGGATGTCACAATTTGAACAACTAAACCACAACAGCAATCCACATTGTGCAATTGTGTATTGGGACAGTGTAAATTTCTAAGTATGTGCCTATTTATCCTGTGATGCAGCAATTATCGATAGGCCTGTTTACCCCCCTGAAATGGTTACCGCCTGTCCTGTGTGGAGGGACAGGTGGAAGTGAGGTAATTCTGCCAATGTTGGGCGTAATGGCGATAGGCAGTTGTGAACCTCTTTGCAATTCCTCATTGGATCGTATTGGGCCCTATGGAGTACAGTGGCCAATGGGGATGTATGCCGGCGGTGACGGTGTATACTGCCACAGACTTGACTGCCATTTTCAAAATCATTCCTCACTTGTTTCCTGACCTTCAACAGGAGAATATCTACACTGCATGTGCTTCTGTGACCTGTGTCTGGAGCATACCATGGCCCGTGTACCCGGGGAAAGGGCCCTATCCTTCAGTTTGGAGAAGTTGGAGCGACTAGTGGATGGGGTCCTACCCCAGTACAGACTGCTGTAAGGGCCTCCAGACCAACAGGTGAGTACACTGGGGGTACGATGCATGTGGCATGGATGCATGGAGATGTGTGTGAAGGCATTGTGTGAGGATGGGTGGGGGGTTGTCTGTTGGCGGTGTACATATTGTGCACTGGGCAATATGTGTGACAATGGTGATGGAAACGTGTATGGTGGGCCAAGTGTGTGACAGGCTGGACTGTTAGCTTAATCCCTATGCTGCCAGGCCTTTTCCCCTCCTGTGCTGAGCCTTTTTTTGGCTATTTGGGGCAGTTTGCACTTAGGCCCTCATAACTTTTTCTCCACATAAGCTTCCCATGCCAAATTTGCGTCCTTTTTTTGCAGCGAACATTTTATTAAAAAGAAAAAAAAATAGAAAAAAATGCTGCAGAAGATGGCTTGTGGTTTTTTTCCCTGAAAATGGCATCAACAAAAGGTTTGCACTTGTAAAATCACCATCTTCCCAGCTTTCAGGAACAGGCAGACTTGAATTAAAAAACCCAATTTTTCAACACAATTGTGACATTTTACTGGGACATTCCAATGCTGGATCCCAGAAAGCTAAACATTTATGATACGTAGACAAAATTCTGGATTCAGCAAGGAGTCATTTGTGTAGATCCTACAAGTGTTGCTTACAGAAAATAACAGCTGAAATAAAAGAATATTGAAATCGAGGTAAAAAAATAGCCATTTTTCTCCACGTTTTACTCTATAACTTTTTCCTGCGATGTCAGATATTTGAAAGCAATATACCGTTACGTCAGCTGGACTCTTCTGGTTGCGGGGATATATAGGGCTTGTAGGTTCATCAAGAACCCTAGGTACCCAGAGCCAATAAATGAGCTGCACCTTTCAATGGGTTTTCATTCTATACCGGGTTTGCAGCAATTCATTTGCTGAAATATAAAAAGTGAAAAATAGGTATCAAGAAAACCTTTGTATTTCCAAAATGGCCACAAGATAAGGTGTTGAGAAGCAGTGGTTATTTGCACATCTCTGAATTCTGGGGTGCTCATACTAGCATGTGAATTACAGGGCATGTCTCAATTACACGTCTTTTTTACACTCTGTCTTATGTTTGGAAGGAAAAATGTAGAGAAAGACAAGGGGCAATATCACTTGTTTTGCTATTCTGTGTTCCCCCAAGTCTCCCGATAAAAATGGTACCTCACTTGTGGGGTTAGGACTAGCTCCCATGACAGTAAATGCCCCTAAACACAACGTGGACACATCACTTTTTCACAAAGAAAACAGAGCTGTTTTTTGCAAAGTGCCTAGCTGTGGATTTTGGCCACTAGCCGGCACCTAGAGAAACCTAGCAAACCTGTGCAGTTTTGAAAACTAGACACCTAGGGGAATCCAAGATGGGGTGACTTGTGGGGCTCTGACCAGATTCTGTTATCCAGAATCCTTTGCAAACCTCAAAACTTGGCCAAAAAACACTTTTTCCTCTCATTTCAGTGACAGAAAGTTCTGGAATTTAAGGGGGAGCCACACATTTCCTTCCACCCAGCATTCTCCTAAGTCTGCAATACAAATGGTACCTCACTTTTGTGGGTAAGCCTACTGCCCGCGAAAGGAAATGCCCCAAAACACCATGTGGACACATCAAAATGATCAAATACAAAACTACCTGTTTTTGTGGGGGGGCACCTGCGTTTTTGATCCTGGGGTCAGCAGCCATCTAGGGAAACCTACCAAACCAAGACATTTCCGAAAACTAGACACCCGAGGGGGTCCAGGGACGTGTGACTTGCGTGGATCCCCAATGTTTTCTTACCCAGAATCCTCAGCAAACCTCAAATGTAGCTACAAAATCACATTTTTCCCATTTTTCTGTGTGGGATCAACTGTTTGTGACAGGGAAGAGCCAAAAACATGTTGAAATTGCAGTGAAACCAAAGCGGGTCCAAAAGGGCAGTATAAAAAAAAATATTTTTATGATGACAAGTGCAGCAGAATTTTTATCGGTATAGATGAGACAATGCTGGGTGGTCGGAATTTTGTGGATTCCTGCAGATTCTGGAAGGTTCCATCACAAAAATGTGGGGAAATGTGTTATTTCCAGCAAAGTTGGAGGTTTGCAGGGCATTGTGGTTAAGAAAATGGTACAGAGTGCATGTGAAACAGACCACCCTGGAATCAGCCAGATGTTTAGTTTTCAGATGTGTCTATGTCTTGTGGAGTTTTGTACATAGCAGCATCCCAAAGTCCATAAACTGCAGCCCTCACCATTCCAAGTGGGACGATTTTGAGAGTTATCCAAGCTCTCATGGCCCAAAGTGACTAGCCATATCACTGGTAGTGCAATGCATGTTGCTTAGGCCTGTGTGAGGGTGCTATGTACACTAACGGTGGTGTTGGTGCAGTAATTGCCCCAGTGTTTCCTTTTCTCTCGCACCCTTTTTTTGTTCTGTCATCCTGTTCCTGTGTGCATTAGCATCACCTGGTAGAGGTACAGGGGCACCGGTGACAGAGAGAGCTGCATCCCAATTGGCCCTTGAGGCAGAGTCCACTGACGCCGAGGGAATCAGTATGATGGAGGGCGAAGGGAGCACCATGGCGGAGACAGGAGAGACAACACCAACTCAGATACCTCCTCCGATGGAAGCTCCCTGGTGGTGGTGGACACCTCTGGAACCACCCCAGCTGCTGGTACAGCAGCCACCCCCAGTACCAGCACCGCCCTCCCAGTAGGCCCTCAACGAGTTGCTCGTGCACACTCACCCAGGAGGGTAGGCATCTCCTTCGCCCCAGGCACCTCAGGCCCTGCCCCAGTCAGCCCTGCTGCTTGGAGTGAGGAGGCTATTGACCTCCTGAGATCTATCTCTTTAGGGCAGTCAACCATTGTGAATGTCATCCATGGGCTGGCAACCCAGATGCAGCAATGCAATCCATTCCTGGATTAGCGGCCCATCAGAGGTCGATGGCCTCCTCTCTGATGGGATCCATTGTCCCTGTTCCTACCGCCCCCCCTCCAACTACCATTTCCCTTTCCCATTCTCCTCAATCCCAATCCATCCCAGGCACACATACAGACACACATGCACACAAAACAACACACAAGAGTGGCACAAGGAAACACAAGCATCACACTTCATCCCACAGGCCCTTACACAAACACTATACAGTTGCCGACACGACAACATCCACTGCCGCCACTATCTCCCCCTCCTCCTCACCCTTCACCTCCTTCATCTCTTTCCCAGTCACGTCCACACTCACACCTGCATGCTCTACATCTACATCCACTAGCAGCATCACCACACCAAGCAGAACACACAGCTCACTGGCAGACACCGCCTCAACAACCATTCCTGTGTTCACTTCCACTGTTTCTGCCCCCCTCCTAATGGACACAAACGCAAGCATTCACACACTCAAAAGCCACCCACGTCACATCAGCATTCAACACATGCACCTACACCCACGTCCAGCAGACATACACCTCCAACAACCACACCCTTATCCTCCAGTCCCATTACTCCTCCGTGCTTTTGCCCCACCGTCCCTAAAAAGCTTTTCCTTTCCCAATTTGACCTCTTCCCTACCCCTACCCCTGTCCTGCCCGTATGGGCAGGGTACCAAGGACACAGCCCAGCAGCTCAGCCAAACAGTCCACGGGGACAGTGGTAGCACCACCTACTCGTGGTAGTAAGGATACCATACCTCCAGCACAGAAGGTGAAGGAGCCAGCACCACCAGGGAAGAAGAGGAAGGGGCTTGCACCACCAAAGAAGAGTGTGAAGAGTCCTGCACCACCAGGGAAAAGTGTGAAGAGTCCTGTACCACCAGGGAAGAGTGTGAAGGGACCTGATTCACCTGCAAAGAAGGGGAAGAGCCCTGCACCAGCTGTGAAGAAGGGGAAGGAGCCTGCAACACCAGACAGAGAGGGAAAGAGCCCATTCACCCCTTCCAGGAAGGGTAAGGGATCCAGGACCAATGGACAGGAGGATACAAGGCTAACACCATCACCACCACCAGCTGTCATGGGGTCCCCACTGCCAGCTGTAGAAGTGGCGCCATCAGGGAGTGCAGGGGCTGCCCAGGAGGCTCCTCAAACCACCACCACAGTGCAGCCATTGGACAGTGCAGTGGCTGCCCAAAAGGCTACTCCAACCACCACCACAGTGCAGTCGTCATGGACATTTGTATAAATTTGGTTCGTGTGGTGGGTTTTGCTATGCTAATGGATTGTTGTTACCCCAGCATTGTGGTTTGTGTTTTATTATGCTGTGTGTCGTGTGCCATTGGTTTATGTGTGCAGCTGGTTGTGTGTATAGTGTGTGTGTTTCAGGTGAGTGTTGTGCGTGTATGTGTGTCTCTCTCATTTTCCTTCTCCCTCTCCCTTGTGTGCTAGGCAGCTGTTCTCACCATCGTCGTCTTCGTTGGTGTTCCAGGTGGAGCATGACGTAGACGATCATTGGGAAAACTTGTCGTTTGGGTTCCATGGCGGCATGGTTCTTCCCTGTGTCTCCAATGGTGAGTCCTTTTACTTCTGAGCTCTGTTTCAGCCAGGCTTTTGTTGGCATTGGTAAGGTTCTGGAAAAGGTGGCGGTTTTGTGTGTCTTAATATGGTGGGCGGTTCTTTGTCTCCAGCTTGGCTGTTGTTGGCTGCCGCCGTGGTGACTGTGGTTTCCGCCATGGCGGTTGGTGTGGTACATTGGCTGTCTATGGGAGTTATAACCGCCATGGTCATAATTTGGCGGTACCTATGGCCAAGCTGTTGGCGGTATTACCGCCACTTTATCACTCACCGCCAGGGTCATAATGAGGGCCATAGGCACCATGAACAAATCCATTATACTTGGAAGTGACGTGGGAGTACTGGTCAGCAAGGCACACCATCTGGGCTTTGAGAGAGTGGAAACTCTTCCTATTCCTGTACACCTGCTCATTTGCCCTGAGAGGGACTAAGGCAATATGCGTTCTGTCAATGGCGCCAAACACATGTGGTATTTGTCCCATTGCGTAGAATACAGCCTTCACAGTGGACGAATCATCAACCTGGGGGAATGTGATGTAGCTGCTCATGTGTTTGAGCATGGCAGCCAAAACCCTTCCAAGCACAATCGAGAAAATTGGCGGTGACGTGCAGCCAAGCCCACAGTCACCTGGAAAGGACCAGTAGCTAGGAAATGGAGCACTGATAGTACCTTCAAAAGAGGGGGAATTACTGTGGCTCTACAGATAGCAGGTAGCAGATCAGACTCCAATTGTGCACACAGCTCTGTGATTCTGGCCCTGTCCAGACGATAGGTGAGTATGATGTGCCGGTCCTCCATTGTAGACAGGTCCACTAGGGAGCTCTGTACACGGGTGCTTCCCGCCTCCTCCTACAATTCCTCTGCAGTGGTTGTTATCTTAGTGAGCCAAAAGTAAAATGGGTGTGACAACAGGACCTATGGACACACAATCTCATAGTACCCAGAGCATGTGTATATGTAGGGCACTTGAATTTTCTAGGTGTGTACAGTTGACACCAATGATGCACATATAAATTCAAAACGTGAGTAATAGCACTAGGAAATAGCAACCGCCTGTCCTATATGCAGTGACGGTTGGAAGTGAACTCACTCCGCCGGCGTAAGCTGTCATGGCGGAAGGTGGTCTGCACCGCCGTGCTATTCCTTATTGATTAACATGGGGCTCCTTAGAGTACAGGAACCAATGATCAATGCCGGTTGGACGGTGTTCACCGCAGCGGACGTAACCGCCATTTTCTTTCTACCACTTCACTTGATTCCTGACTTTCCCCTCAATTACATCTGCACTGTGTGTGCTGCTGTGGCCTGTGTATGGAACCTGCCATGGCCCGTGCTACAGGGAAAGGAACCAGCCTTCATGTCGGAGGAGTTGGAGAAGCTTGTGGATGGGGTCCTACCTCTGTATGGGCAGTTGTATGGGCCTCCAGACCAACTGGTGAGTACATCATGTGTACGTTGCATGCGACACAGCTGCGTATAGATGTATGTGTGTGCTAGCAGTGTGTCATTTGGAGGGGGTATGACTGCAGGCAATGTGAATACAGAGGTATGGGTCACGTGTATGCTTGATGAGGGGCAAATGCAGTGTGTAAGCCATTTGTGTGACAGGCTTCTTGGTATCCTGCTGTCTGTGTTTCCTCTGCAGGTCAGTGTTCATCAGAAGAAAGAGTTGTGGCGTGCCAGTGCCAAAGACGTGTGGACCCTTGAGGTCCATAGCCCGCAGAGCACCCACTGCAGGAAACAGGGAGGACCTGAGACGCTGGGCCCGGAAGACCACGGAGGCCCAGCTCGGGCAGCCTCCCAATGAGGGAGGGGTGCCCATCAGAGCCTGACCCCCCTAATGGCCTGCATACTGGTGGTGGCTAATCTTGAGTTGGATGGGCGCTTGAGGGCAGCACAGTTGCCACAAGGGGGTGAGTACAGACTGTTTGTTATTTTGTATATGGTGCCTGCCATGGGGTTCGGGTGCAAGGTTCTAGTCAGTGGATGCCCCAACATGCCAGTTTAGCCATTCCTGCATGGTCCTGCTTAGCTCTGTATGGTGGTATGCATTTTTGGTATTGCAAGGTAGCTAGCATACCATGGCAGACACGGCTTAGTTGGTCCCAGTAGGTGTATAGATGTAGAACGTGGGTTCCTTCCTGCTGTAGTACCTAGGCAATGATTTGTCATTGTGGTCCATACTGCCCAATTTAAGTCTCAGGGAGTGATTGTGATGTGTATGCCATCTGTGCTGTTGGTTCTGTGATTGACCCTGTGCTCCCTTTCTTTCTCCCCCACCCTCTCTCCTTTTGTCATCCTGTCCATGTGTGTATTAGCCTCATCTGGTGCACCGGCAACTGAGAGAGCTGCAGCCTGCGGGACCGTGGAGGCAGAGTCCACCCACGCCGAGGGGACCAGTGGGTTGGAGGGCGAGGAGAACACCACTGGGGATACTAGTGTCTTCTTCGCCTAAGGCACCTCTGGCGCTGCCCCCGTCACCCCTGCTGCCCTCAGTGAGAAGGCTACTGACCTCCTGAGATCAATCACTGTAGGGCTGTCAACCATAGTGAATGCCATCCAGGGGCTGGCATCCTAGATGCAGCAATGCCTACCTGGAGGGCATTCATTGTGACTTGGTGGTCCTACTGAGATCGTTTCAGGCTCTGTCCTCCTCACTGATGGCAGCCAGTGTCCCTTTTTTTCCGTCCCCCCTCAAACTACCTGTTCCCAGTCCCATAGCCCTCTCCCCCCAACCCATCCCATGCACACAGTCTGACAAGCATGCACATAGAACAGACAGGACTCACACACACAAACACAAGCACCACACTTCACTCCACAAGCACACACACAGCCAACACCCAGATGCACATACTACAACAGCCATTTCCTTCACTGTCTCCTACCTCCTTCTCAGCCACATCAGCACTCACACCTGCATGCACTGCATCATCAGTCCTAGATACTGCCACCTATATAGCCTTGCCCACAGTCACCACAACAGCAGAAATGCAGACATGCATACCACACACCACATGTGCAGTCACCACCACCACCATCACCACCTCATGAAGCACATCCACCTCACTTGCAGATGACACCATAACATACATCCACACGTCCTGTTTGTCCTCCCTCACCATGTCTGCCCCCCTCCAAAGACATATAAATGCTCCCACTCAGACACCCAACAGCCATCCACCTCACACACGCACACTGTCCATGCACCTGCACCCAAGTCCCGCACACCTCCTCCTCCTACAACCACTTCCCCCATTCCCATTCCTTCTCAAACACCTCGCCTCACTGGTCCTAAGAAGCTTTTCCTTTCCCACCTTGACCTCTTCCCTATGCCTGTAAGAGGAAAGTACCCCACAGCCCAGTCCGCCCAGCTCCCATTTGACTCCTATTCCTCCCCCTAAGAGTTCCCCTGCCACTAAGTGGAATAAAAGTGGCACTCTGGCCCCATGTCGCAAGGCCACTCCTCTGCCCCCTATGCAGAAGGGCAAGGTCCCGCCCCCTCCTAAACCCAAGCCCAAGGGCCCCCCTCCCAAGAAACACTCCCACCCTCTCCACTCTCCTCTGCCCCCTGAGGTGCCTACCTGCCATCTCCATCTCCATGATACCCCTGCCCAGTGGAGTGAGTAGCTGTCAGGAGTCAAGTTGGGCCTTGGACGTTGCCCTGTGGCCTTTAATAACTTTGGAATGGCCAATGGTCCTTTCTGTACATATGTATATATCACTTTTAACAACTGAGGTCCCTAATTACAGTGGTTGGACAACAGGTATGTGTCATGGCTTTCTTTGCTCCTGGGTTATGTTGCTGTTGATTTACTCTGCAGATTGTTCTGTGTGTGGGGCATGTGTGTTTGGTGTGTAGTGCGTTTGTGTGTGTGTCACTCTCTCCTCCCTCCCCTGTGTGCTAGGCGGCTGTACTCACCGTCGTCATCTTCATTGGCATTGGTGCTACTAGACGGCCATCACGTGGTACAGCATCGGGAAGACTTTCAGTTCAGAGTCTATGGTGGCAAAGGACTCCTCTGTGTCCCTGGAGGTGAGTGTCTCCTTTTATATGATGTGTTTCTGATAGGCTTTTGGTGGCAATGCTAATGCCCCAGAAATCCTGGTGGTCTGCTATGTCATAATATGGTGGGTAGATCCTTGTCTGCCACCAGCCTGTAGGTGGCTACCACCGTAGTCAGTTGCCCCACCGCTCTGGCGGTTGGGGTGGCACATTGGCTATCTATGGGAAGGAACACCGCCATGGTCATAATTTGGCAGTCATTACCGCCAGCCTGACGTGGTGATCACTGGACCGCCAATTTCATAATGAGGGCCTTAATCTCTTTAGATGTTTTGGTTTGCCAATGGTTTTCATGTGTGCACCATATACGTTACACTGGTTTGGGGATTGAAATAGAGCTTTGAAACTTTATTCAGTTTGGAATTTGATTTTGTGTTTGAATTGGTCATGGTGCCTAGAATTGTTTATGGTTTTTATGTTGTTGATTTGTGTTGAATAATTCTGATTACAACACTTCTCTCTGAGTCCAAAGATCCAGTTGACTTCAAATAGTAGGATAAGGTATGGTATCTCACCAGAGTGCTTGTGGTTTCTCAACCCGAGGTGGGTAGAAGACCTCTGCAGGCTCTCCAGCAACTGTACTGGACTTGGTATTGAAGGGTTCAGGGAGATCAAGGAGAATCGAGGCAGCTTTTCCCTCCATACCAAACTCAACTATAGTTCAATCTGGACTACGAGCAGGGCCTACAGTCCCACATGAATAAATAAATAAAGGAGAAAATTTGACCTTTGACCTCTTTTTCCCTACCTTGGTATTGAATGGTACTAAGGAGATGGGACCCTAATTGACCTAGCGAGAACCTCCGCACAAGGGAATTACACAAACCATATACTGCTCACAGGATCCAGGTCATATGCAAAGGATAAGTTCACCCAACTGCTCAGCACTGGCATAACGTAAGGGACACTAACTGCAGAATATGTGCAGACAAAAAAAGTCATTTCAGGCGCCCGATTTTACCACTTTTATTGGTTGCATAATGCATTGAGGCATCAAAGAAGTAAAGTCTGTTAATCTGTTCACTGTTTTAAATGCTTATTTGAAACAACCAATTGCTCACCCCAAGGGCTACTGTAGCTTCTCACTATCAGAGAAAGTGAGTCATAAATGAGTCTTACTCTTCTAAAAAAAAGAGGGCAGGGATTTGAAAAGAGATGGATGACGAGGATCATTGTTTTGTTTGTTGTAGGAGTGAGAAAACAAACTATTTCCAGCATCTTCTGAGAGGAGTTATTGACTTCCGCTTCATGAGATGAGTAAAACTGTGAGGACCAATTCGCAAAGGGTCTCCTTAGTTCTGGCGGTGGCTCCCCATTGCAGTTTCTAACTGTGGAGCTTCTGCCATGACTGAGGAGAACATTTGGGAATCGGGCGCTGGGTGGGCATCTTGTACCTCTCTTTGTAGCCAGCCTAGAGGCTAATTTGGCTTTAGCTTGTGATGTATAGTTGTGGGACTAAGGTTACTGAAGCAACTAACGGGCTTGTTTGGCTTCAGTCAAAGCTTTGGTATTTGTATCAGGGGACTAAGGTCTAGTGCAATGAAAAGCTGTCGTTCTAATGGAGGTTAGCTCATCTAAAGCACAGAAAATCCAGCCTGGACAGCCTCAAGTAGAAGACATAATGAATTGTTTAATTGTGAGGGAAGATTAATCTCATTAACCTCGTAGTTGTTATGTTTCACGGCAGGCATCGAGGAGGAAGAATATTGTCTTTTGACAGAATTTAAATGATTTACAGAGGACAGAATGGCTATATTATCGTGGGTATTGTATATGCCCAGTCACTATTTATGCAAGATTTAGAGTAGTTCAGGACTCCATCAACATACTCAAGGCTGGTATTTTAAGGCATTCCCCAGCATATTAATATCCCGGAGGGAATACACTTAGAGGCACTTACAACAATGGGTGAAAAAAGATTACAGAATTGGTCGCCAAAAACACTGTTCAGTCCAGGAATGTGATACACTAGTGGTTGGTATACCTCCACCATTCTTGCCATGTCGCTCAACAGGAAGAATTTTAAGATGGGATGGAACTGCAAAGTGGACACCAGGGAGAGATGTGTCATTTATCGGTGCTTCTGTTGCAAAAAAATGAAATAGGGTTAAGATTTTTGATCAACTCAGTGATGTAGTCACTAAGGGCCTGATTTGACGACGGCTTTCCTATGGGGATCGTAATAAGACAGAGGGGATATCTGTCATGTTTGTGACTGAGTATTCCCTCTGCCATAATATAAATCAGGGTCTAAGTTTGACTGAAGCTCTCACAGTCAGGAGTGCTGCACGCAAAGATGAACACTCAGAATTCATGGGGACCCCCAATCCATCCACATCCATGCATACTAAAATACCATGATGGTTACCTCAATTAATAACTTTTATTAGTGCTACGAGTAGTTGCTGACATAAGTACACTCTTCCCTCTTTGGTGATAGAACCAAGGTTTCTAGTAGTCAGCATGTCCAGGTCTCCGACAGACACAGATGGACTTACCTTCACCAATCTGCCAGCACAACTGAGCTAGCATCTGGTTTAAATACTCTAGTCAGCTCAGCACATGCTCAACACAGTGAACAGCTGAACCAGGTAGTAATGTTACAGGAGAACTCTCATCTCTTTTGCTCTTAGAGATGCCCAGCAGGTGAAGCTCCTATTCAGAATATCATGATTTACCACCCCTAATTTCTAAATAGATGACAAAAATGTAGATTAATTTTTCTTCTACATATTGTAAAGAAAAATGGTTACAAATTCTTGATGAAAAGATGGAAAATCAAGTGATCCATGGATGTCAATAGACAAAAGTTATGGTTTTGGAGAAGACAAACCTAAATATTTGCCACAGACTTTGATCAGTATTTGGCTAATGGATTCATCTTGCACTCTGAGTCTCCTGTTTCATCTCCTTTGTTTTTCATAGCAACACATTTACTAGTGCCCCACTCCAAGGTCAGACCTGCCCATGTCAAAATACTGGCTTCCTTCCATTTGCTTGCTTCTGGTTGCTCCCAGATAGTCAATGAAGATGCTGTGGGCATCTGACTTTTTTGACAGGTACTGAAATGCATCACCAGCCATCTGCACCAGATTATCATCAGACCAAAGTCACTGGCGAAAAGGCATTGTACTACAGGGGAATTCCGTGCCATTGTTCTCTTTCCTTATGTATTAAGTATTGTTGATTGCACCCATGCAGTACTTCGTCCACTCCAAAACAGGTGACATCATTTCCATCAATGTGCAAGCTGTCTGGAATGGCAGGGGGTTCTTTACTAATGTATATGCTTCCTCTTGTGAAAGCACCCAAGAAAGCTACATATAGAAACAGTCAATCTTTTGCATGCCAGATGGGTCTCGTTGATTCTGGTGACATGCAGCTTATAACTAAGTTAAAATAACTGAGGCTGTGTCTGGGATGGCATCTCAAACACAGTCACTCATTACCTCACTACATCATACTAGACATACATATCCCTACCTGTACTGCATATATGTCTGGATAATCTAATTCAGATACGATAATACCTCAATATAAGGACTGTCATAACTTTCCATAACAAAACACACATTAAAGCATGCACAAGAGAATACATAACAATGTATATAATAAAGTACAAGCAAGTGGATGTTAGGTGCTATAAAATTTATTTACAAAAGTGCTCACAGGTAAGAGTATTAGAATAAATGATTTGTGAGTGGTTGCTACAAAATGACTACACAGCATGTGCTTTAAGAAGTCAGATGTTGTGAGAGAAGTACATCAATTCAGAAATGGTGTCAATGTTTCCCAGCACATCTTGATAACATTTCTCAACATTCTCTAAGGTGCAGATCTGCCTGTTAAACATGTGAGAGATTCCTGTATGGTGGTCTGCAAACTCAGGCAGGGTTACACCCATGTCACAAATATCTCCACACATAGATGACTGCTGCTGAAAAACGATCCTCCCAGAGAACAGGATTTGTCCCTGACCATGCCAAGCTCCCTACAACCACAGCTGTTATTATTGCTTGTGCACAATAAAATATTTTACAAATAAAAACAGCAAAAAGAGGAACTACATTTCTCTCCTGACATATTGCATAATAACATAACTCTGTGTGTCTTATGGATGTATTTTGAGACTGGCCCTTTGTATTAGTGTGCGATGGATGCATCTACATCTGCCAAAGCTATTGCAACAAAAGCATTTGTACTGGCACTGTATGAGAGAACAAAAATAAAGTGTAGTGATGGACGTAATCAGTTTACTACATTATGAGTGGGGTTTTGGTGCTGTGTAAGAGGGCTATGTGTGATATGTGCCTATATGTGGTAGGTAGGGTAGAACAAAGTAACAAGAGAAGTTAAATAAGTTGGATAGAAGGGTGCAGATATTTTTTGACCTGGTTTGACATTGAGGTTTCTGTAGTAGTCAACTCATATAGCAGGTCAGGATGAATGGCTGGGAGGGCACATTACTGGAGGATGGTGAGATGGAGATGAGATCAAGGTCTATCTCCAGGAACTGTGTTAGCCACATGCTCATGGAATTTTGTTTCCACCCACTTCTTCCCCAAGTGTCTTATCTAAGTAGGACACATTCTACCACAAAGCTGCTTTCTCTTCTCTACCACAGTTTTCTGGATACAGGCAATGTCCTAGCCTATAATGATTTACCACAAAGTTACCTGCAAGGTCTGTAGTTCTCCTAAATGAAGTTTCTCTTCCTGTTGAGTGGGACTGGCTACATCATGAAGTCCTGTTAGTGAGGCAGTCTAAGTGTAAGCAGGCAGAGCTAAGGATTTGTGATATGCTGAATGTTTGACAAGTGTGTGTTGTGTGTGATGTAGTTCAGGTGTAGACTATTTTCCTACTGACTTCTATTCAGTGATGTTGCCCAGTAGTGGAGTTGTCCTCCCCAGTGACAGACAGATCCCCCAAACAGGCATGTAGTAGAAATACAAGTTTAAAGTTACAAGTAGTAACTCTATGATCATAAATCTAGTTGTTAAAAACTCCACACCTCTTTTGAAAACGTGGAGATTCATAAGTTGGGGTGGGTATAACTCCTGTAAGTTGCTGTAGTATACTTTTGCGATATTACAGCAAAATTACTCTTGATTATGCTGAATTACGTGAGAAGTATACCCTCAGAAGTTAGAGTTATTTTCATAGCACAACATGCACCCTACCATCCAAAGTAGACCCATGGATACATTGTGTGCTAAGAAAACATCTCTAAACACAACAGAACATGAATAGCGGCAGCCAACAGCCACTTGCCCTGGCTCAATTCATAGTTCCAGTGGTCCAGTGGTTGGATTTATATACTACATTACTCATAATTATGCAAATGTTTGTGTTTAATGAATTCATAGTAGACCTTTGCAATTCATAGAATTTAGTTTGAAAATGCCACAAATCAAAGCGTAAATGTGCTGAATCGTTCTTCAACATTTTGATGAAATATCTAGCTATATAATGTTCTCAATACTACAGTTGAACAGTAGTCAAATTAATTGGTAATTCATAGTATCACAGTATAAGTCTAAACCAATTACTTCACAGGACATGCTTTGCGCTGCATGGTGTTCATGTGCAAAACTGAGAAGATTAAGCTGTTTTTATCCTTCGGACTATTTCTGGCTGGCCTAGCACTGATTGTTGGGGGAGGTGAACAAAGAAGTGGATGTTTTTAGGTTCTCGCCCTTTTCTCTGCCTTCTGTTTTTCCTTGTCGTAATGTATTAAGTATTATTAACCAAACTGTAACTAAGAAACCAACTTAGTTTATTGTTTCCCCAGGTGTGGCCAAATCATGTGGCCAATCACCCATGTCCTAGAAATTGACCCAAATTCGTCGGGACATCAAAAAACCACTAGCCTCTCATGCTTGCTGTTAAATCTCAGTCAGACCCAGCAGGGCACTTTCCATGCCTTGATGACATGTTGAGTCAGCACCCATCTGAGTTACCTCTCTCTGTCAATAGCAACTGATATATCTGAATCCACTTTGGCTACTGCACAGGTTGGATCACTCAACGTAATCTCTGCTATGTCTGGGCAACTACTTCTGTGCCTTCTAGGCAGCTGTCCCGTGCAGATCACATTGATTGACTCTCTGAAGAGGGACCAAAATATGGTGTGTCCTGAGTCACCTGCACTGTAGCAAATAAGTGCTGCTGACCCTCCCATTAGAAAAGTTATTTTCATTGGTGACCCCTGCAGTATTTATTGGCTTTAGGTGCAGGAAGTCAGAGATGGACTTTAATGCTGTGTTACTCTGTTACTGAAGAGAGGTCTTGGAAAACTGCAGCGGTGCTACATTACATAGATCAGTGGTTCCCAACCTTTTGATTTCTGTGGACCCCTACTTTAACATTAATGGAACCCAGGGACCCCCACTAAATCATACTTAGAATCTGGGGACCCCCACCTGAGTCATTACTGGAAGCTGGGAACCTAATTTGTCAATATTTTGTTAATATGTTTTAATTTTCTAGGCTCTCGCAGACCCCCTGAGAAGGCTTCGCGGACCCCCAGGGGTCCCCGGACCACAGGTTGGGAACCACTGACATAGATTATGCTTCTTTGACTCACCTTAGGCATTATTGCTTCTTTATGAAAAAATTTACTCATATCATCGCATCAGAGTGGGGATGGTGCTGGAAGTTACTCAGTCCACCTTATGGGCTCTATCTAGTTTGATCAGTTTTTATTTCAGATCTTTTAAGTATGCTACCAAATAGCTGTAACACATATTGATGGATTTAATTGAGGTCAAATATGCACTGGCACCCCCATTAATGTAGATGAAGTGTTTTTTCAAGCCTGCCATTTCCCTGTGAGGTGATGTGTTTTTCTGCCAGTTGAATAAACACCTTGATGATGTTCACAGTCCACAATCTGCTAATCATGGTTTTATTTGAGGTGGTTCACTCTATCACTTACCTCATTGATGTCTTTCTGCATTTCTTTCAGATCATGTTATAGGTCTGTTTTGACCACTTTCATTTCGTTTATTTTCTAGAAAAATTGAAGGAGGAATTTTTGGTGACAAAAAATTGATTTCCCCCCTCATGGTTCTCAAAGTTATCTCTTGTTGTCTATCTTGTACACTACTCCTCTGTCGCATTCATTCATTTGAGGGCTCCTTGTGCACTCCTTGATGTATGATTTTTTTTTCTTCCCGCAACAGCCATGACGCTGCAAAGCAATTGAGGTTGACTAATCAGCCCCAGCAGTTCTAGGTAGAGTCAGCAAGAGGTGATTCCCTTCTTGGGAGCCCAGCCCAAAGGCAATTCCCTGCATAGGAGTTTAGGCCAACGCCAAGGTCACCAGCCCTCACAGTGTTTGCCCCAATCATTGTAGACAAGTAATTTAGCCCCAGGCTGATGGGCTTTGCTTTTTATCTGTTACTCCTTAGGTTGAAAGCAATCTCACTCACTTTGCTCACTGGTTGTCAGTCTAGTTGCTGCTTTAGATTGGGTTACATAGCCATGACTCCCCAATGGCATCCGGATGTGTTCTATGCTCTGGTCAGTACCTCCAGACATGGATTTGCAGTACCCATTCACATGCTCCACCCACTTTATCACCATACTTCAATTTCTTCTACAATGTCATGTAACATATCATAGAAAGCCCGGACCTCTGCTGCTCCATGTGGTGATGGCCCTCATTAAGGCACTTATTTCAAAGTCACTCTCATTCTGACAATTTGTTAGTGTGAGGAGCTCAAGTGCCAGTTGGGGTATGGAGGTGCCTAGCTATTTTAATAGTTATCTAAGGTTCAGGTGTTGACTCATTTTGAAGACTGACTCAATAAAAATCTGGGACTTGCCTCACTTGAGACTGATACCACTCACCCCACAGGTTCCATGTCACTAGCCATGAATGGGCTACAGAGGCATCATTCTCAAATGCTAAGACATGGGTGCTCTACCCCCATGACCCCAGGTGGCAGCAGACAACCCTATTCTGTCAGAAGTCCCTCTTTACTTTGAGCTCTCTCTGACACTTCTCTGGAGTCCACCTGCTTGTCTATAATGCCAGCCTTTCTATCCACTCTAGCCCATGCCTTAAGTGCCACAAGTGTTTATCTAACGCCATGCCAAAGCCACACCTGTGCTCATACAGCAGTTGTGTTTGTGCCACACACGTTTAGGTCTGTCTGCTGAAATCATGCTCAATAGTCCTTTGGTTCTCTTTGTGCATCCCCAGTGGCTGCTGGAGACTGGCCTTAAAGTTGATCACCTGTTGTTAGCAACCTATTGATGTCATAGGACCACAATCTTGGAGAGGCAAATTTGGCCATGTTTAGTAATGGCAGGTCATTGGCCAGGGGCCTGAGTCACTAAGTCATTCAGCATGTGCCCCAAGGTCTCTACTGTGTGCCCTGACCCTTCCGGACTTTCTCAGCTTGCCGATGGCAAATGATAACCTGGTGCTGTGTAGAATACTCTGGCCTAGACATCCATTGTCCTGTCAGCCTGACTACCCCAGCTGAACATATCTTTTATTATAACTTAAATTATACTTGTCCTCTGCTTATTCCAAGGCCTTGTAAATAAATGGGACAATTGTAACATAATCAGAAAGCCTCAAATCTTCATGGACCAAAATAATCTTAGATTTGAGTCTAATTGTGATAACCTTTACCTAGATGTCATGCCTCACAAGCTAATTTAGGGGAACTGAAATGAAAACCTAAAGATTATAATAAAAATTACTATCTAGGGTGATAGTCAATTAAATGATCTAAATAAGTTTGTTTGATATTTGTAGACCGATTCTGGCTTCTTTGAATGCTTCTAACCCCTAGCTTTGAGGTTTTAACATGGCTCACAGCACTTTGAGCGCTTTATAAATTTATTATTGTGTCATTCATTCAAGTGCATGTGTTTTAATAAAGTAAATGTGCATGTTTGCGTGATGTAATCTGCCTTCTTCTGTTGAAACTAAACCTGGGTTTTCACTCTGCTGAAATGAAGTTAAAGTTCATACTTTCTACCTTTTAAAACAATTTGGATTGGAGGGGGAAAGGAAGTTCTGCAAACAAGAATAGAATGAGAGGGGGTATTGACACTTTTACTACTCTACATGAATCAATCTGGTGCTCTACTCACAGAAAACAGCATCAAAATTCTCCTATATGCTGATGATACACAACTCTACTTGAAAGTCTCTTTGGTTTCAAACATTTAATGCCTCAAACACACTCTGCACATCATCCAGACCTGGATGTCCATCAGCTCACTGAAGATCAACCCAAAGAAGACAGAATTCCTGTTACTTGCCAAGAACAACAAACAAGAAACGGTACAAACATGGCTCAAAGACATGACCTTGACAGGTTTGAACCCCAATGTTCTCCCAGTGCCAAGTCATTCGGAATGGCCACCATCCTCACACTCAAGGACCACATTGCCAAAAAACAAAGATGGCCTGAAATAATGCTTTCTTCTAAAAAATAGTGAAATTGTTTCTTCCAGAAAATGACTTTAGAACTGTTGTTGGAGCCCTCATACTCTTGCATCTTAATGGTGGTTATGCCGTGCTCCATGGCCTCCTAAACACCTCATTTGCACCCCTTAATGGCATCGTACACTCAGCACATCTCATCCAGGACCTGAAGAATTATGATCATGTCACCCCCACTTTGATTTATCTCTATTGACTCACTTTGTCTTCCTGCAACATTGTCAAAAATAAGATGCATCATTTACAAAGCCATCACTAACAGTACCCTCTCTTATCTTGCAGACAAGCTCACCATCTGTGGGTGCTTTTGGCACACTCACAGCCAGGACACTATCAGACTGCAGACTAAGTAGTGTAAAAAAGACATAATCAAAAAAGCAGGAAGCCTTTTTCATCTATGTACTGCTACTCATTCTAAAATGGAAACTGGAAAGTCCTTACATTTTAGAAGGCATGCAATCTTCTTAAGATAGGGATAATAATAATAATTATTATCCATTCCTTAAAGATTTATTACTGAGACACCAAGGTAGCCTTTAGGGGCCAATTGTATTAAACTTTTCCGTGGTCAGAAACCCTCTGATTCCCTACACTATAATTTGTAATCACTGAAAAGCTATTTCTTTAGCACTAAGCCCATTTTAGTTCTACCAACTGCTAAAGTAAGGTTGAAAAATGGTTACCAAATTGCAATTTGGACGGGACATTTTTTGGATGTCCCTTCCAAACCTCAATTTAGTGCCATATGTATCAATGATTTGTGACCCTAAATCCAGTTGAAAACCATTGATAAATTACTATGTCCCATGTTGGAGTTTTAACTGATTCATAAAGTGTAGGGAACCCTCTTGAATGCCTTCCTCTTTAGGAATCAAGGTGGCAACATCAGGGGAACATCAGGGGAAGTAGGCAGTGGTCTAGGGTCTCAATGCCCATATTTTCCGAAGTATTGTATGTATTTTATTTTTAATCAGCCTTGTTTCCTTTAGGTTTTCAATTTTAAAATGCAGTCACACAAATATTGGTCTGCTGACAGTTTCAGGCCACCTTCCTTGGGATTATAGACAATCGGAGTGAGTCTCAATTTGCAACTGTCTAATACATATTTGTTAGGCAGGTCATCCTGCGAGACCCACCAATTTGGTATTTAGCAAACCGACCTACTAATCAATAGCTCAGCTCAAAAAATAAGATACTGGTTGCAAAAATTAGAGTCATAGTTTGTGACAACTTTTTGCAACCACTATCTTTATACTTCTGGCCTTAGGCATTTTGTACTAGCCTACTTGAAGAAACACCCTATTATCTAAAACATACACCTTAAAAAAGAGCACTACATCATCTGCACTGAGTTATCATCTTTGAAAGAGATTAATAGTTGGAAATCCCATATTCTTCAAGATGGAAAACAAGTATTTCTAGCACATTGGGTTGATTGCTTTGTTTGCAACAAAGTAACATTTGGAAATAATTCCATTTGGATCACGATGAATAAAAGACTTATGAATCACTGCTAACCTATTAGCCAATTTTTTTTGGGTTGCCTTGCTGATCTTTGCTTATTCTTATGTTTACATTTTGGATGGCAGAAATCGAAGGCTGATACCCGGTGAACGATAACTTATGGTTTACAATGAGTGACATCTCTTCCTCACTGCATATTTTATACAAACGTTGAGGTATGTGTGATAGATGGTGCATGGAGATCCTGATGAGACACTTAAAAACCATGGATTGGGTTGACATATCGACAGAAACTAAGGGGTTGTCCACTGAAGGTACTTAAGAACAAATTATAATTGGACTTGATATCTGAGCAAGTAAGGGACACCCCTGAATGTCTATATATTATGAAGTTCTGTTTAGCTTTTATCAGATGAGGCTGGCAAAAAAGGCAATTATACAGAAGGAAATCTGGATGGCAGACAGCACTTTATTTGTGCAGGTGATTTCAATTGTGGGACTAGCACCTATTTTCAAAATCAAAATTTATTTTTCATCTTTACACTTTTACCAAGATATAGGAGTGCTAAATAATGATGAGAAAGATAGAAAACAGTAACAAATGGAAAAAAGGACAGACATGAAAATTCTTCAGTTGGTGTATGTCAGTATATTATTGTCAAAATGTCACACGATACAAATATTGTGGCCTAAATACCATCTAAAAGTATATCTCCTTTGAGTTAATATTAAAAATATGAATTCAAAGGGGCCACATTTTTTAAAATCAATATTGGGGACATACTATCTCTAAATATATGTGTATGACATTACGAAATACAACACTATATGTAGGATAATTTGTCTATTTGGCAAATAGGTGTTATTTCTGAAAAGGTGCTAAAGGGTTTTCTTACGTAAAACTTTCCAGGTCACGTCAAAAGAACACCCACCAATAAAGCAGATGTAATAGCAGGAGTGCCTTTTCTGGTTATCTGGCACTATTTTGAGATCGACTCTACCGACCGGAGTTTACTTGTTTCAGCCTCAGAATCACCTTAAGTGGTTCACTTGGACTCAAAGAGATGTCACTTCTTCCGATCAGACAGGCTCCTGGGATTGTTCAAAAGGATCATAGGTCCTACACAAGGAAGCCATACAGCTAGTTGTCACTTGCAAGCTTTGAGGAATAGGGCCTAAATATCAACTCCAAAATATTGTCACACCATGATATCTAGACCAAACTAATGTCACTGTAAACATATGATGGCTTATATTAACTAAGATAAGTGTATTGATTTTTTTCTTGCAGTAAACATTATTGATGTTAAAACTACAGTGTACTATTATATTGAGGAACTGAATGTACTTTTCATTATTATATTTAGGAGTATTTTTTGCTATATTTTGAGGCATAATTTCTATTCTAGTTTTTAATGCTATTTAAAATGTTTTCTTATTATATACTTTTGTCAATTGTAGACAATTTTGGAAGGTATAGGGAGTAGTATTTTACATTTAAATATTTAAAATTAAATGCATTTTAGTTTTAAAATGTACCTGTTTTTTAAATAGAATATTAATAATTTAATATTTTATTTTACATGTTAATTTATTAAATTAAGTGTTTATTTAATTTGGATATTTTGAAATGAGTTACAAACTTTCTTGATTGGACTGTAGACTGTAGGGTTTATTGGGAAATGGTTGGGTAGTATTTTATTTGTTTGTTAAATTGATTAATAATTCATAATTAATAAATGTTAAAACTAAATAATAAACATGGATTCTAACATTTGTGCCTCAGCTTTTTGCGTATTAAAAGCTACTTATGCTCAATTAAAATCATTGTGAGCTACTAATTTATTAGTGTTTTAATAGGTACCACATTACACAAGATTACATTAGTGGCCACCCAATTCACGAATGCTAGCAGTGATTACCTCAGCAGTAATTTAAAGAAAGCTTTGCTAATTTGGAATGCCTCTGTACTGGTAATACATGCCACCCACAGCTGCAGTGTCCCGGTGCAAAAGTAATAATATTAGTAATAAGTCTCCCTACACAATTAATCACAAAAAAATCAGTTTTAAGTGTATTTTAAAAATTGAGTCACCTTTTCTCCAGATATCAGCTTATGTGTTCTGAAAATAGAACATATTCATCTTGAATACAAGATTTTGTCACATATATTAATTCAAACAAGCAAAAGGTAGGCTGGGCTAAGCATAGAACAGCTACTTACAGGCAGCTGGAAAGCTGCCAGTTACTCATGAGCTACTCATTGTAGAAGCCTGATCTAGATTGTAGGGTATACATTGGAAATGATTGGTGGTCTTTAAAAAAAATATATAATAAGTTGTGCATGTCATCAACACATTTATTTTACACAATTTTATTTCAATTTGCTTTTTAACAGTGTAATTTTATTTGAAAAAGAGTTACTGGTAGTATTTAGGGACTAGGTATGTACTGTTTTATTGTTATAAATATCAACTTAAATTAATATTGGGAGCTTACCATGCTGTAAGTGTGTTTCTGAAATGTTATTATCAAATTATTTAATGTAGCTATTTACATGTATAAAAACTGAACCCAACTATAACGTCCCTGTATCCTTTCTCAGTGAATTTCCATGGGTTTTAAAGCTATTTCCTAACTATAACGTCCCTTTAGCCTTTTGGTGTTTTAGTGAATTTCACTGTTTAAAAAAAATATAAATTGTACCACTATGTGGGTGTGTGAGTGGCTGTATGAGTGTGTGAGTGGTGTGTTAGTGCTTGTGTGGGAGTGTAAGTGGGTGTGTGAGTGGTTTTGTGGGTCTGTGTGTGGGAGTGTGAATGGGTGTGTGAGTGAGTGAGTGTGTAAGAGGCTTCATGGGTGTGTGTTAGTGGCTGTGGTCGTGGTTTGATGGCTCTGTAAGTGGATGTGTGAATGGCTGTATGGGTGTGTAAGTAGGTGTGTGAGTGGTTGTGTGGGTGAGTAAGTGGGTGTGTGAGTAGGTGTGTGGATCTGTGAGTGGATGTATGTGTTTTTCTAATTGTGGTCTGAATTTGCAGATCCACCCAAACATAAGAGAATTAGTAGATCCTTCTGAATCCAACTGAATCTGTGAAGGTCTGAGAGGATCTGGGTGGATCTGTGGATCCTCAATCTCTACAAAAAGGTTTTTGACAATTACTTGTCCATTAGGGGCCCCTCACAGACCCATAGAGTCAGGGTACCTCTCCCCTCTCCCCTTTACCCTTCTATCACTTTTATTTTCCCAGCTGGGGAATGAGTCTCACTGAACAAAATGGCAGCCAAAACTTTCTCTCAGGTTGTGGCCAACCAATTCCCACATTACTGTTGGCCATTGGATCTGCAAATTGACCTTTGAAGTGCGGTGGATCAACATCTCTTTTTTTTTATAACTGTATTTGTATTGATTTTATAATGCAGAACCAACAAAAACAATGCAATGCCTATCAATGCAAGTCATCACAAATATCTTCTTTGAGGACAGAGTACATATACAATCAGAAATATGCATCTTAAAAGTGCCTAATAACAATAGAAAGAGGACTGTAAAGTTTTTATAACTTGGTCGGCATTTTGGAATATATATGCCTCCGAAATATATTGTACAAGATATAGGGCCTCATTATGGGTTTGGCGGGCGGTGGAGGCCAAACTCTTTGGGTCCAAAGACCGCCATCCCAGTCTTCCTCTTGCTGGCCCTATAATGAATTTCCTGCAGGGTCAGCGGGCGAAAACAGCATTTTCACCTGCTGGCCCAGCAGAAAACTACCTACAACATTGGTGCCGGCTCGTAATCCAGCCAGCGCCAATGTTGTGGTGCATCGGGTGCATCAGGCAGTGAAAAGCGTGAGAAGACTGTTGATGGTGCCGTCAGCCAGAGAAAAAGTGGTTGTTCAAAATTTGGCTGTCGGACTGTTGCTTTGGCGGTGGTGCTTCTGCCACCATGAGTCTGGCGGTCCAAGGACCCCCAGACTCATAATGAGGCCCATAGTGTGTCAGAATTTGCACCATGCAATTAGAGAATCTTATATTATGTGTTTAGAATGCCCTTTGGGCTTAGGATATTAAAAAACTTTGAGTGCATATTATAGAAAGGTGGTTATAATATTACTGAATATGTTTGTTTATGTATCTTTTTGAATTTGCTGCAAATGTATTTAATTCAAAATTTCTTTAAATCATAATAATTATAATATTTGAATATATATGATGACATTAAATCTATTTTTTATTTACATAAAGCACCTAGAAATCATGTTTATTAAATAAATAAGTAAAGCAAATTTATATTATATTTTTTGAAAAATATATTTTTTTATTTGTAAAAATATCAATATTTTGGATACTATTGATTTGAAGTGTTTTTAATCTATATTATGTTAGTTGACATTTTTGTATGCGCTCTATTTTTACTATTGATATTTCTATTCTCTTTTTTATTTAAATACATGAAGGACTTTTTCAATGGATATTTTGACACAATATTTTCGAGTAACAACATTTTTGCTGTCAATCATTTTAACCCACGATCGGCTCTGGAGGCAGGATTAAAATGTCACTTCTGCTCAGCAGCTCTGTGGTCCTTCCGAGTCATTTCAACAGATAATCTTCAAAGTACTGGCACAGAAGTGATAGATTACTCAGTAATTAAACTGGAAGCCAGAGCAGCTTGCTTTGCATTTGCAGGAGACAACAAAACAAGTATTCTTTTGACTCTTCTTTTATACAGCCTTCAGCTGAGAGTCTCTGGTTTCAACGTCTGCCTTTGAAGGATTCAGTTTATTATGTGATTTGTATACAAACCTGAGCCAATCCATTGCTGTCCTTAATAAATTTAGCGCACCTTTTTACAGCACAATATTTGCCGAATAGTTTGAGTCCTAAATTAAGGTCAGTGAAGTCTTGCAAGTCGCATAATACCCAAACAAAAATGCGAAATGCTTTACTCCAAGAACAGTGACACTCTAGTAGTGAGTGTATCCGGTTTCACCAATTATACTCTGCATTTACAAATACATGATGAATGCGCCTATGCATTTGAAACGAGGTGCCATCTTGATAAACAGGGCTTGCTTTTACATATGAAAATGCAAGTTTATTCAGGGCCAGTTCTAATTGCTGTGTCATGTTAGGCCCAATGAACAGATTCAGTGCTAAAAATGAATGGTCTATTCACAAAGGCATTTTGAAGAATGTAAAGTAATACTACTGTAGTCATCTTTTACGTTCTCTTGCTTATCTTTGTTAATTGGCCCCAAAATATCTAAAATTGGAATAAAATGGGAATATTTATAATCAGTACAAACAGAAAAGACTGTGCCCTTTTTGCAATGTTATTATTAGGGGCATATTGGGGCCAGTTCACAAAGTTGTGTAAGAGTACGATGAAGAGTCCTCCTGCAGTACTACTCACCAAAATGTAAAAAAATTTGTGAACTGACCCCAGATAAGCTTTTTTACTGGAATTGAAATACATATGTCAGTAAGTAAAGAATGTGACATTGCCTAAGGTTTGTTGCTTACACTGAGGTGACTCCAACAAAATCGTATTTTACATCAAGGCCCAGATTTACAAGGATTTAGCACCACCGTTCGTTGCCCTGCAATTTTTGGTGCAACGACGGTGAAAAATCAGCAGCATATTTACACATTGGTGCTAAGTCTGTCTAGCACCACTTTCCAAAACATTGCGACGCCACCTAACCCTGCGCCGATTAAGGATTAAGTCCCCTATGTACTTTAGGAAAATTGGTGTGATGTGCAATAAGTGTTCATGCTGTTCTTAGATCAACATTCACAATGCTACGTTTCATGTTTTCTCTTGCAGGTGTACCATCGGAGAGGTCCCCACTTTTGCTAATCCCGAATCTGCCCTTCAGTGTCAATACGTTTACATCTTGTGTGGTGAAAGTATGTTGTAAGATATGCTCTGGGTATCTGTGATGGTCTTTAGCATTGTATGTATGCCATGAGAGTCCTCATATGTGAAACATGGCTGTGGACTGATTTGTTGCACATGTTTAAGATATGAATCCCTAGGACACAATGCACTGGTGTGAACATGTACAGGTAAAGACTTGAAAATATTTGTCATGGTATAAGAATGACAACAACAGTGTTAACTGTTAGTAAATGTGCATGAATTTGAATATAAGACATAGGTATGGACATTGTGTATATGTTGTTTGCTAAATATGTGACTGCACTGTGTGCCCACCGTTGCACACGTCAAATCAGTTTATGGTGAGATATGTCACCATGTGATTACTTCCCTCATTATGCTGTTTAGTGGGCAATGTCCAACAATTCAGAACTACCAATGTCTCAACCAGCCTGTCGTGTCATAGCCCATACTCAGAGTTGTTAGTCAACACATTGCCAAAGTATGTCATCCTCGGATATCTTGACCTGTGTGTGTGGGCTGAGGGTTGTCCATACAACTTTGTCAGACAAAATGCCATCATGTCATGCATTCATTGTTAGTGCTGGATATGTAAGTGTCCAGGATGTGATACAAACAGCTTCACACAGTGTATAACATTAGTCAGATTCCCAGTGCAAAAAGGTCTTTGACATGTGTGCATCCATATATGAGATGGTGGCGCTGAGTGTTGTGGTGCTACATGCAACGCTTATGTTTTTGACCTGTAAATAAAGAATGGTAAACATAGTGCTACACATAAGGGTACTCTTGGACTCTCCCTTCAGGTATGGCAAAATTAACCAGGTAGAGAGCTGTGTGGATATAAGTATTGTGTCACTTTCCTCTGTGTGACATGGGTGACTGCTGTTCCCATCAATCTCTCATATCATACGTGGCAGATGCATTTTCTATGTAGATATGTTGTCAGACTCTATCCTTGCCATAACAAACACCAACTGTTGTGATCCTACCTGTCGGTAGCACTTTTTGGTCAGACGGGTTTTGTACAGGCAATCAGAGCAGGGGTCTATGGTGCATGAATGAGGGACATAGAAGAGCATCCCATATGGTGGGAGGAACATACCATGGTTACATGGTTAATGTGTATGACAATTGTAGTCAATGGTGTGATGGTGCGTACATGATGATCAAGTACAGTGATTTTGTGTCCTTTCACAGTGAACAGCTTTGACACCTTGAACAAGTTCCATTTCTAGGAAGGTTGAAGATGGGCCAAATTGTTTACACATTGCTCATAAGGGCAAAGTATTTAGATATGCATATCAATTTTAGAGGTTTGCAGCTCCTGTTTTCAATGCATGACTCCTAGTCTTTTGCCTGACAGACAGTATCTTAGCATGTCCTATTTTTAATGCAGCTGCCAACATGTCCCCTGCCGAAAGAGAAATTTAGCAAAATGAGCAGAAGGGTATCATCACATCAGGCAGGTCCACAGGGGGTACTGGCAAATGGAGGCTCTCTATGACCGGGAAAAGGCCTCAGGGATCTGGAGGGCATTCCTGCATGGGGACCAAGAAGAGAAGACGGGCGATCCGCCACCCAACCAGCAGGCAGATCAGCTCCATCCTATTTTGGATGACCATCAGGAGCAAGAGCAACCTGGGCACCTATGCCATCTACTTTACGGCCACCACCTGCAGGATTCCAGCCATGCCAGCACCATGTTCAGCCACCTTGCATCCAGGACCTGCATACTGAAGTGGCTGATCTAAAATACAGGATGCCTCGGCTTGAGCATAAGTTTGAACAGATTTGGACCATTACGAAGGACATACAGTCCAACCAGAAGAGACATTGATTTGGAGGATCTGTGAATATGACAGTTTTCCCTTTCCCTTGTTTTAACTGGGGTTTTTTAATAGATGGGTATTTTATTGAGATAGATTGGTATAGTTAAGTTACTGTAGTTAGTTTTAGGCTATTGTTGTATACCAGTAGGGGGATGGGGCTGGCGGTTATAAATGTGATAGCTGGGGGTGGTATGGGGGAGATGATTTAGGTCAATGCTCTAAAAAAATGTAAACCCAAAAAATGTATACAATTTAAAAAAAATACAAAACATACATATTTCATTAGTGCATATGTTTAGTTAGTCAATGTTTAGCTGTAGTCACTGTTGTCCTTGTCAATGGATATAATTTAAGGGGGGGGGGTGAGGTTGATGTTTAATTGTGGTGTCTGCTGTTTAGAACAGGTTAAGATAAGCTAAAATAGTTGTAGTTATAAGGTAGGATAAGGTAGTATAGGATAGCTTAGTTTAGATAGGTAATTTAGTTAGTGTGTATTTAGACTTAAGTATGTAGTTAATTAAATCTAGTTATACCATACAGCTTGTTCTCCATCATGTCTATTGTGTAGGTAATAGCATGTCCATACAGGTAATGTTTGACAACTTCCAGTGACATGAGCGCCAGTACTTTGTGACATATGTGACATTATGTATCTCCTATGCTGAAGTTCCAGTCAGGTTGCCAATAGTGTAATATCAGTTAATCAAGTCAAATGTTTGGATACACATCCTCACATAGGTAATCGAATTGCATTTGTCTGTGCCCTGAAGGTATGTGGTTTGCACTGTCAATGGAATATTTGTCAATACACTCCCCCGAAATCAAGGTTTTGGTACAGAGTCACACATGGCTGGCCCTCACATTTTTACACATGCATCATGCTTTTGTTATCTTAATGGTGTGATGTAACTACCATGTGTTGTATTTGGTATTAAGTGTCACAATACACACATACTACATGACCCATGCCATGTTGTGATGCCTCATGTATTACTTGGTTCTCATAATAGTTCTCAGTCACCTGAACCATGTTGCAGTCAGTATATGTGACATTGTGCCAGACACATAGACACGCACATCCCTTTGGTAGGTACTCAGTGACATATGTTCAATGCAGTGGCACCACCATGCCGTCATGTATGGTGACAATATAGTGGTGATGTTTTCTCTCACATATGTACACGGTGGCACTGTGGCACTGTGGGTGACACAACACCAATTTACAGGAGTAGCTCCCTGTAGCAGTGTGATGCAGCAGAGGGGCATTCAATGGGAGGGTCTTTGGCCATACCCAAGCAAAATCCATTGTGTTTGTCACTGCATCAGCCATACAATAATACATGTACCTGAGGCAATGGAAAATATACTGACACTGGCCTAGGGGTGGGGTTTGCATGGCACATTTTGGATTGATACGATTATTGCTTCACAGATTAGCTTGTACTATGTGTGCACAATTTTACACAAATGAAGAGGTCAAAGATACATTAGGGACTGTTATCATTCTGAAAGGGACACCTTCCTGCAGATACTACAACTACTACCTGCAAGACAGCCACACATTGCAGCATGGTGATAAGATGCCTGCATTGGGGCTAGGCTGTAGATCATACACCTGAGCTACTGTAGGCACACATTTTACTTTGTTCTTTTCCATATGTCCCTACCCTGCGCTTTGGGAATGATACACCTTAGTATATTAACTTCACTTGTGGAAATGCACAGATCCATTTTTAGGTGCACAGGCCCCTCATTGTTTTAGCATCACAAGGTTCTGTTCAAATAGTTTCAACCTCAGACACAGAATTGACATAGATCATGTATAAAGTGCATTCATTTACATGTGCTATGAGAGTTATTGATTCAGTTAATGGCACAGGAAATCACAATTCATTGGATGCCCCAACAGAATCCAGAGGTAGGGGAGCATGTAATCAGACATGTGTGGAAGAGGAATGCTTCAGTCAGGAGGTGATCACATTGCCATTATGTAGGATGGGGCACATTGATAGTCCCTATGTCTGATTGGTCAACAGTGGAAAAGAGAAGTGGGGACACAGATTGTGCTAGCGACAATGGCACCTTCTCAACACACAGAGCGAAAAAGAAATTGTCCATGTGCCACAGACTGTAGCTACCAGGCTGTTTTACGGATGAAAATTGTTTCTTCCACATCTGCATCCTTTGATGTGTGGGGTGCCTCCTGTGCCAGGGATTCTGCTAGACTCCTTCCACCACCTCATCCGGGTTGACCACTGCCTCCAGCTTGTCCAGCTACTCCTGGGGTGCAGGGCTTCCAACTCTGGTCTGCCATGCTGCCTTTCTGTTACTGGCCAGTTTCTCTTTAGTTCTGCGAAACAGCAACTTTGAAGTAGGTGTACTGCATTTATCAGAATGCAATGGGATGAACTGTGCTGGGATGTAAGGCAGTGTGCTCCCTCCCCCTTTGTGTTTAAAAGGCTCCCTTGAACCAATGAGCTAACAAGCTCACCTGGGATGCAGCTGTGTGCTGCCTGTGGAGTTGTACTGTGGCCTGTGAAGATTTTGGCAGCAAACCAGCCACCCCAGATGACTTTTCTCTGCTCTCTACTACTTCTACTCTCTACTGATGAAGGGCTAAACCCAGAAACACGTGTCCAGAGATAACAGCACTACCTACATTAACTTTGTTGAAAGACCACAGCAACTTTGAAGTAAGCATACTGCATTTACCAGGATGCAATGGGGTGAACTGTGCTGGGATGAGAGGCAGTGTGCTCCTTCACCCATCGTGTTTAAGTAACTCCCTTGAGCCAATGATCTGATGAGTTCGTCTGGGGTGCACCTGTGTGCCTGTGGAGTTGTACTGTGGCCTGTGAATTCTTGGGCCGCAAACCAGCAACCCCAGATGAGGTTTCTCTGCTGTCTACTACTTTTGCTCTGTAATGATGAAAGGCTAAACCCAGAAACACATGTCTAGCGATAACAGCACTACCTGCACCAACTTTAGTGAAAAACTACAGCAACTTTGAAGTAGGCAAACTGCTTTTACCAGGATGCAATGGGGTGAACTCTGCTGGGAGGAGAGGCAGTATGTTCCCTCCGCCCTTACAATTAAAAATACATTACTCTATGGCAAATAGCCATTTCCAGTATTGTAAATTCTACATAAAACTACTGAACATGTTCAAGCGTGCAACATGCACTGAGTGGACACTGCAAACAGTGATCCTCAATCACACAAGAGTTATATACTCCTTTGAGCATACATGTGGGGTATGCATTATATCATTTGGGTGTTGACCGATAGATAGATTTCCAGGCCCCCTGTGTGATGCAGTGAGGTAGCATCCTTTATTCCAATTACTTAATTAAAATCAGGAGACATTCATTAAGTTAAAATGCAGATTTAGAAGTACCTTGGTAGCCTGTCCATTTAGTTGAAATACCTACTTTTCGTTAGAAGTGTGCGTGTCGCTTAAACTAGGCTATTGGACTAAAGAGTGCTATGTCACCACTTCCCATGGAGGCGTGTCAATCTTTGACATGGTAAGACCTTGCTGCTGTGAAGTTTATTTACAGTTAAAACACTATTGTAAATAATGTTCACAATCTTTGGTTTAAATAAAACATATGCTAGATGCAAAATTTGTAGTAGGTAACCATACTAAAATTGTTTAGGCCTGCCCATGAATAAGATGCTGAATTAGGTTAGCCTATGTTAAGTGAAAAATAATGTATTACCACTGAAAGGCCTGTTTTCACATTGAATAGTTGTTGCAAATGGTGAAGTGCAAGATATGTTTCTTCTCTTTGCTGTAGATATTGCAACTTAAAGATCCTACTGTGAGCTAGTGAATAGACACTTGTGTTGTATTAGACAACTGATAGTGAGGTTCTCACCAGGAAGATTCATGGGAAGATGTTTTAGACTGCGATTAAACAACATTGTAACTTTACAAGGACAAACGACTGAAAGTCTATTATGCGCCAATGACAAAATGGGGAGGTTGCTTATTCCCAAGGAGTTGCTAATATCACATTGAATTTGTGTGTTTATATTAGTGAATGATCCTAGAATAGGGTGGATTCCTTCCCCTACATCCTGGCCGGACACTGGGCTCTGATCTTCTAGACTTCTATACATCAGAGGTTAGTTTGCCTAATTCTAAATGTCTGATGATTTATGACTTTGAATAATTTCCAGTCTCATTTGCAAAGGCTTTATGATTGTGCGTTGTTGTCTCTCACATCAGATTCCTTCATTGGGGTTCTGAACTGACACCTTTTTCTCTCCTAATCCCAATTTTATTTAGAATAGGAAGTTTCCATTTTTGACATGCTTGTTGTATTATTACTATTTTTACTGTCATCCTAACAAACATAGTATTCTATTTGATAACCAAATATCAATTGATGGATTATATAAACTTTTAATGCTGAAATCTAAAGACTAATGCCTAATGAATAAATAGATGAAAGACTAAACGATTTGAAAATATAACCCTATATCTCACACTAACTATCTTTATTGACTGAATTTAAAGACTTTCATGACTTATTGATTATGTAGATGATAGGTCCTCACTTCTCTATGTCGATGCACAAAGGTCCATACAACCAGTGGTGGGGTTATTTAATGATTACATTTGAAGCCTGAGATATAGAAACCCCACTCCCTCAATCCCAATTATATACACACTCCACATGCATGCTCATAGGGGTATATTCAACTTTAATTTGTAGATTTTCTATGAACATCAATGGAACTACGTTTTTGTAAGTGATATCTAGGACACTATGGGCCAGATGTATGAAACATTTTTGCACTCGCAAATGGTGCAAATCGCAAAAATCTGCCGTTTGTGAGTGCAAAAACGTGGTCTGCGATGCATGAAAGGCATACGCAGACGAAAAATAAGAAATCGCAATTTTTGCGATTTTTTGCGTTGCGACCTGGTTTTGCGAGTCGCATTTTGCGATTCAGTATTTCCAGTAGGAAATTGCGAGGCGCAAATTGCGATTCGCAAAATCCAAGTTGCAAAGAGATGCATCAAAAAATTGCAAATTGCGATTTTTTGCAGAATGGCATTTTGCACATGCAAAATACCATGAACTGAAACCAGGTGGTAACCAGGTGCGACCTATATAAAGAGGCCCAGAATGCCTCAGACTCTTTTTCACAATGGCTACACTCTACGTCATGGCGAGGAGGATGAGGATCTTGGCAGGTTTGAGGAGATGGAGGAGGAGACAGGAGCGCATTTTCAGAGTGCGCATTACACTTTTTGACCTGACAGAGGAGGAAATATATGAGAGGTATAGGTTGAACTCAGCCATGATACTTGATCTGATAGCTGAGCAACAAACCATACTGCAGCGCAGAACACTAAGGATTCACAGCATACCCACCCATATGCAGGTATTATGCTCCCTACACCTACTCACCTCATGGAGCTATCAAGGGGTCATAGCAGCAGCTGGAGGGGTCTCACAGAGTACCCTCTCCAGATTTTTTAATTCTTTCATCAACGCCATGCTGAGCAAACTACAACAGTACATCAGATTCCCCCACACTGCACAGGAAATACAGCAGACCAAAATAGAGTTTCACCAGATAGCAGAGTTCCCCCACGTCCTAGGTGCCAGAGATGGCACACATGTGGCAATATGTCCATCATCAGCCACAGAGCATGTGTACCGCAACAGAAAATACCAACATTCCATGAACATACAGGTGATATGCAATGCCTCCTACATCATTACTGATCTCGTGGCCAGGTACCCAGAGAGCACACATGATTCGTACATCTTTCGCCACAGCGGGATTCACACAAGACTGCTAGCTGGGGAGTTTGGTGAAGGATATCTACTAGGTAAAGTCACTTTGTACACTGGTGCATAGATGGCGAACCCATGTCAGATGGCTCAGTTACTCATCACACCCTCTGTCCCTTCTAGGAGACAGTGCGTACGCAGTGCACACCTACATGATGACGCCCTACCTCAATCCTACAACACCAGCTGAACAGAGATACAATGCAGCACACAGGGCAACCCGCAACGTGGTGGAGCGCACATTTGGACTGCTTAAGAGTCGCTTCCGGTGCCTCCACAAAAGTGAAGAGGCACTACAGTACAGTCCAGAGACAACATGTAGAATAGTGGCTACTTGTGCAATCCTGCACAATATAGCTACAATCAGGGGCATATCTGTAGAAATATGTGAATCTGAATCAGATGAGGATGACAATCCCATACCACCTCTACAGCCAGCAGACAGGACCAGTGTAGCAGAGGGAAGGCAAAGGTGTGCCGACATCACACACAACCATTTCAGACGTGAGTATATATGACACAAATCCTCTGACAACTGTACCTGTAGTGAAATAAATGTATTACCTTACGTCAGGTAATGTACGAGTGAGTAATAAATGAAACAGGTGATGTGACAAACGCAAAACAACAAATAACCAGAGTTATGCACTATTTCTTCATAGTGGCAACAGCAGTCTAATGGCAGCAAGAGTCATTTCTTTCTACCACGCACACCACTCGGGTGCCCAGTTATGTTACTGGCACCTCTATTGTCACCTTCAGTGGCAGTGCTGTGCCTGGCACTGCGCCATCTGTTGTCTGCTGCTGGTACGGCAACACTGCTGAGGCTGGAACTGTCCTCAGTGTCCCCCAGTGCTAGCTCACTTGGAGTGGCTGATCGTGGTCTGAAGATGTGTTCGATCACATTTGTGATCTGAACAAGTCCATGGACAACGTCCCTGCTGCTATGTGCATCCTCCACTTGCGCAGCCACTGCTTGATGGGCAATCAATGCAGTCGAATTTGCTATCCTGTTAGAGGACCGGCAGTAGCTGCCAAACATTGTACGGAATCTGTGCTCCTGTCTGCGCTGGCTCACCCTCTCATGGCGCAGCTCCTGGCACAGTTCACGAACAGCACTTGTAAGGTCCCTGGTGTCCTGTGAAGCCTGCACCTGTCCCTCACGCAGCTGTACAATATTACTATTGAGTGCATCAAGTTGGCGATGCAGGCCCATAATGTTGCGGTTGTGTTTGTGCAGGTTTCAGTCTAATGCAAGGATCCGCTTATTTTGCAGACGCTGCTGCTGCAACATAGCAGCTTCCAGGCCCCCGAATAAGGAGGGACCCTCAACTGGCTCATGATGCTGTGCCCAGGACTCCGTCGCAATCTTGCGTGATGCTGTGGTCGGCTGACACCTGCCCTCCGGAATCTGGCTGTGCCTGTCTGGTGCTGATGGTGTGCTTTGCCCTTCTTGCTGCTCATCAGAGTCGTTGCTGAGCTCTGGCAGTGGCAGTGCCCTGGGCTTGCGTCGTCCCGTCGACATGTGGAGGGACCCACTGGTGTTGGAATCTGAGGGCAGATGGGTGTCTGTCTCTCCTACACATGCAGATGGTGTGGCTGCTGGGCCTGGGCCACCTGCAACAACAATATGCAGCATGTCAGTTCTGTATGTTACATTATCTGTCAGACGATGTCAATAAAGGTACAGGTACTGCTCTACACGGTGTTGTGTGTGTTGTGTTACTTTGGGTGTCACTATACTTAATTACATTGTTATGCTACTTTCAGTTCTAGGTTGTGGACTCCCATAAAGCATTGTTGTGCTGCTTCTAAGATGTGGACTGGACTACTTCACACACTGTTTCACATTACAAGCTAATTCCTAAGGGGCTTTTGTGCATATACATATACAATATTGCATCTATCTTGGCTGGTACTCGGTGTGTCGGAGGTGTCGATCTCTGTGACCCCAGTCACAGCTTCAGGGAGGAGTGTGAACTCCACTAGGTCCTCCAATGGTGTTGATGGTGCCTCTGTTGGTGGACCGCCACCTGTACCCCTGGCCTCCGCAAGTCTCCTTGCCACCCTCTCCTTTGTACGGGACCGCAGGTCGTACCACCTTTTTTTGATCTCTTCGATGGAGCGCTGTGCCACTCCAATGGCGCAGATTTGGGACTGTATGCCCTGCCATAGTTTCCTCTTTCCACTCTCAGGCACCTGGAGTGAGCTTTTTCCAAACAGGCGGTCATGGCTCCTCACCACCTCCTCAGTTAGTACCTCAAGCTCCTGTTCGCTGAATTTCAGCTTGCGCTTCCTTTCAGCCTTCTCCTGTGCTTGGCCTGGGGCGTCCATCCTGGCTCAGGTGTTCTTGCTCCTTCTGAGTGCTGCTCTGTGTGGCTGGGCTGCTCTCTCTCAGGATGCTAGTTTGGGTGTGGCACCTGAAACTGCCTGGGATGACTCATTTCCTGCTGGTGATGTCATCAGGCTCCTCCAGGTGTGCATTCTCGAACTTTCTTGCAATTTGCGATAATGCAAATTGCGATTTGGGAAATGGGCCTCGCAAACCACAAATAGCGATTTTTAAAAAATCGCTTATTCCGAATCGCAATTTTGTTACATGGCCATTTGCGACTCGGAAATAGTGATTTCTTAAAAATCGCTATTTGCGATTCGCAAGCTCCATTTTTCATACATATGGCCCTATATGTGTGTCAAACAATATTTTGGCTATGATATTCTCACACCATGGTAGTGAAATGACACATGTTAGTAAATATATATTCCAAATGACCTCAAGTAACCTATACTCATCTCTCTCCTGAGCATTGCACACTAAAACAATATGTTGACTTAGAAATTACAGTTTTTTTTTTTTTATTGTTTTCATATGTGATTGTGGTGGATCTGCTCATTTGTGCATGCAGGGTTTGCATTGCTTGTGTGTGTGTTTGTGGTGATGATCACATTTGAGCATGCCTGTGTTTGCATTTTTTAGCCCTTTGAATCCAGAAAGCACATTGAAACAATGAATGAAAAAATAAATTAATTTGTGAGCCGGGAAAGTGGAAATGCTTGCTGTGGGTACAACAGAAAGGGAAAGACTGATGCAAAGTAATAGGGTGTCATTGACCTTTCCCCTATGGAATGCCTGAAGATTGTATAATTATCAGAGAGAGATTGGCAGTCTTCTCTGTGACATTATTACTGCTTGTGTATTACCACTCTGTATGACAGACAGAGTCATACTCAAACACTTTCTGGTAAAGAAGGTACATTACAATGGAGAAACAAAATATCTTGGGACAGGCATAGACCAAAGGTGAAGCCACAAATAAAGCGTTCATTTTGAAACAACTTCAAACTTTACATTCAACTGCTCATCACATATTGAAAAACAATTTTTTCTCCTGCTAAAAGAAGTACATTATCTTCAAATCTCCCTTCATTAAATGTACTGTAACAAAGTGCTTGTAGGGCATCCAGATGAAGCAGTCAAAAGCCCTAAGGCAAACCCATAACCTCTCTGTGTCAGTGGGCTGAATGCCAAGTATTGCAAAACTCATTCTGGGTAAAGTTTTCTAGTAATGGAGGAGGAAGAATGTGAATTTCTCCCTGATTTTCATCAAGCCTATTCCTTAACATCTTTGTGTTGCCTCTGCATTTACCTTTCTCATACCTTCCAGCACTCTGACTCCTATGGCAGTCTATTTTGACTTCTAACAGATATTAAGAAATCGTCTGCCGAACTATAAATCATGCTCCTACTGAACACCTTTTGCCAACTCAGCCTCTTCCATCAGCCACTTGTTTTTTCAAAACACTTTCTGAATATTTCTTTGCTTTTCCAGCCACTCTCCAGATTTCTCTTAAGCATTTCTACTGTAACACACTCTACACTAACCTATTAAAATTGCACCTGTTCCTGAGACTAAAACTAAAACATTATCTACCTCTTTTAAATCTGGTATAAATATGGAACTAGACTGCCCCTCTCAGGAAACGCAAATGTCTGATGCAATATTGCTGACAAAAATATCAGCAACAAAAATATATTGAGAACACAAATATCAACTTTAAATACTTTGCATGTAAACTCAAAAGTATTGACATTAAAAACAGAGAACACCACAACATCATCAAACATTAGATAGGTATATTTAATTTTAGCTATTGTACACTATGGTAACATTAAAACAGATAATAGCTTACATTTAAAAAAATGTATACTTGTAAAAAAATATCTTAAAAAGAGTGTAATAATATTTACTTTTAAATATTTGCCAAAAATAATAAACATACATTTAAAAATATATATATATATTGAACATAAATATTAAAAAATACACATCAAAATAAATTATAATATTGAAGAACTAGATTTTTCAAAATAAAACATGTATACAATACCAGCATAACGAATGAAAACAATAAAGTAAATAATAAATGATTTTATTAAAATAATCTTCAAAATGAAAACAATAAAGATATATAAACAACCTTAAAATGTCAAATAAAAAAATGTAGACATAAATTGGTCAGATTTGCTATTTACGCTCTGGTATGAGCAATGGGGGGAAAGTGTTGGGTTTTGGATTGGTCAAATTTCCTACTCAAGATGTCTCCAATAAATACATATGGAAAACATATTCACCCAGCACAAAAGTACAACATTAGAGCAGTCCAGTATTAGCAGGTAGAGACATACACACAACACAGTAGAACCACATCATACACTAAATTTCAAACCCAGGAACTGACCAATTCCATTACTCCCAAATCTGAACAAAACATACCACAAGACAATCACAAATGTACCCTTCCTCATGTGTCACACACCTGTCAAACCTTCATATTTGTACAGGATGACAATTGGTCCCAGTGCACACTCAGGTAAAACTTGTGGTTATCGTCCATAATACTCACTATAAACTTATGGCCATCACACACAATGCTATGAGGCACTACACTTATTCATTCCATGGGTACTCCCTCTTACACCCGTTTGCAACATGGTAATACTCTTTCTAAACTTGGAAGGCCATGGGGAACTCCACAGGCAACCTCTAACAAGAAGCAACAGGGTAAAACCCTGCCCAACTTCACATACAATGGGGCACTCCTTGCATACAACCACTAATGATAGGCTACTGTTCTTTCCTCAGTTTGCACCAACATAAACACAGGTATACTACAATCATATCTCTTGCAGTGCTGTACTAATCTTTCCACATTCATAACACTTGGACATGCACAGCAGCTTGTATCTACGCAACACACAAACAGGTACAACATGCTCTGCCCTAAACTGCTAACTAGACTGCCAATGGAGTTGAAAGTAAAGGCTCACATAGTACTCCTAAAACAACCTTCATATGGGTAAATTAAACTTCACAAAAATATCTTTCAGTACTAAGCATTCAGTCGACCACAACCCCATTAACAAACAACTTACTTATCTGACACATACATTACCAATAAGATGTATGCTGCCAGTGCTGACCAGAAATGACACACAAGACCTGGCCACATAGAAAAAGGTAAAAGAAATGGGGAACAAAGCTGGCAAACTATTTGAGTTGCTGGAAAAAAGAGAAGAAAAAAGCAGATTGTTAGGAAAAATATGATGCCCTGAAGAAATAAAAAATAATATGCTTGCAGACATTTCCTAAATCCCTGCTAATCTGTAGACATTCGAGGGCAGACAGACAGAAGCTGAGTTAGAAAAAACACCAGAAGAAATAGCAGAAGCTTTGGTAAACTACAAACAAGCAAAGCTCTGCTCCAAATGGCCTACTAGTTGAACTTTACAAAGGATTGGCTAGTAAACTAAATACTTACCTCCTTGAGATGTAAACAGCAGCCAGGACAGAAGGTAATCTACTAAAGTCTATTAGATGATCTGAGGTTGCCCCCAGTGTTTGTCAGACACAAGTCTAGCAAAGCTCAGGACACGTACTCAATATGTAGACCAATATTCACCTTCAATGTAGAAACTAACATACTGGATAAAATATTAACCACCTGAATGAAAGAGATAACAACTTCACTTTTGCATCCTGGCTAATCAGGCTTTATTCTCCAAAAGTGTACTAGAATGAATATAAGTTGTAGGCTTGGATACATGGCGTGAATAGAGAAGGTCAGTGAACTAGCAATTATTATGTTAAAAAGGTGCATCATAAGCATAGGACTTTCCTGAATGGCCTTGTTTGTTTGAAGACCTCAGAAAATGGGATCTGCTCTAAATTAATGACATGGCCTAAACTACGTAAAAAAGAGAAGCCAGTGTCGAAGTGAATGACACAATCTTGGATCCTTTCCTATTGGAGAGAGAGGAAAGAAAAACAGGACTGCCCCCTCTCTCCAATTACATTTGCTTAGTTATAGAGCCTCTGGCGAGTTGTATTAGAGTTTATGGACTCGTCAGAGGGTTTGATATAGAATGAGATATGACACGAATGGATTTCATTATATACTGACAGCATATACCTTGATACTGTACAATTTAAAAGAATCGTAGATAGACTACTGCAAGTCTTTGAAAACTTTAGGAAATACTCTGGATTTTTTGACATCCACTAATAATGAGCCACCAAGGCTTTCACTTTTGGGTGTCAAGGCAAAGGACATAGAGGATAAAGATGTCTTCCCTGTTTGGGCTTCTAACACGTGACCTCTCCCTTCTACCGGATCTACCCTCTGAAGTCCAATACCACCTTTGTCGGTTCACTTTCCAACCCACCTATACTCACCTGCTTATACAACATATGCATTTACTCCTTCTATTAATCTGGCATTAAATGAGGCCTGACTGCAAAATATTTCATAATGTATCACCTGTTGTTTTGGGCATTTCTGGAACCTCTCACTGGGCCTTTTGAAATCCTCGTTTGTTAGCTTTGGGCTCTCTAAGAGAGTCAGTTTTGCAGGTTTGTAGGGAGCAACTTCCTTTTCTTCTTTTCACCACTTTTTTCTGTCTTCCACTCTGCGTTCTTTCTTTCCTCTTCCTCCCCACTCACCCCTGTGTGCACTCACACTCGCACTCCCCTTCTCCTTCTCTTTCTCCTTCTCCCAATACTTGCTGGCTCTGCTCCACTTTCTTTGCTCTGCTTTCCTATGCAGCGTCTATTTTTCCAGCCTTCTTCTCTTTTCTCCTTTCCCACTCCATTCACCCCATATGTGATCTCATGCTCTCCCATGCCCCTCTCACCCCTTACGGTCTCTGTCCCCCTTTAGTTACCTTGTTTTAAATCATTGCAGTCTTTTTTTTATTTTTCATTCTGCACTTTTTACTTCTCTCTCTATCCACCCCATTAGATCGTGTACATTTTGACTTCACCCTACTCTCTTTGCCCCCTTGACTCTCCCCTTACAGGCCCAACTGTCTACATGAGACTGTTTAAAAGCACAATAGCTTGTACTCCTACAACTGGTATCAGAGGACCCCTAAGGCATCCACTGATTCACAGCTGAAAGAAGCAATATCAGCTTTACATCAGGTTTTTGTGACAAATGTTGGTCTTCTTGTAAATGTATGTGAATTCTGTGCAGTTCTGCCTGTCTGCAATATGAAAAGATTTACTGATGTAAGATCCAATCTTGCTATATTCCTCCTTCCTCCTCTCTTTCTCCTACATTTCCCTCACCCTATCTGTTCTCTCAGACTTAAGACATATTCTGGACACTGAACCGACAAATGTACACTATTTTGGTGATTGCTGGGCAACCATTAAGCTGTGCTTGCAGGTGAGCCTAAGAGCCAGAGAGAGGGCCATTTGACCTTATCACCAGCCTATACTAGCCCGCCTCTCAATGTTTCTCAGCCCAGTAGTCAAGGCAAGGGATAGGGAGGAGAAGGGTGTCTTCTGTGTTTGGGCCTTTTAGGGTTCAGGTCCAGAAATGGTGCCCTAAATTTCTATCAATGCATATTAACCAGGAAACATTCAAAACAACTAACATGCACACAATTTCTTAAAATGACCTACTTACCATTGCCCAAGAACAAGGTCACTGTAGCCAACCCTCACCCACCAACCACCATCCACCACTATGAAAGACTCCCATATACCCTTCCTCTCTTATATCCACACAAAGGACCCTTCACCTCTACACAAAGTGCAACTCTGTGCTAAATTCCAATGTAAAACACTTACCTCCATTATGCAACTAACCCTCACTGTACTTATCCATAATCTACTCAATCTCACCCACGCTCTCCCTTTATTCCCTAAATCCTCCCACTACTCTTAGCCAACTCTGCCTATGGCAGCTCTCTCAACTGTCTACTGAGTCCTCAACTATACCCATTCCCTCTTCTACCCTTCTCTTCTTTCTACCTGGGGCCCATGAAAACATTCTTTTAACTCTCTTTTCATTTCAACAAATCTACATCTTCTTCCTGTTTACCCTCTAATTAAACCAAGTGAACCTTTTCTTGCTCCTCTCACACTCTCCAGACATTCCCTTTAATCCCTCCTTTGACATGTTACATTTCATGCCACTAAACCAAACTAGGACAATACTGCCCCACCAAAACAAACCCCAACACATACAACATCGTTCAGACATTCACAAATTCCCCTATCCCCAATATCAACATGCATCCTCTGTGCACCTAATGCCATCATAAATAACTCAAATTCTTACCCATCTCTACTTCGCAGTTTCTAAGCAACAAAGACACCAACTACACAGTCCACAAATGCAAAACAGAACTCACTCCCAATATATAATTCATTGCAGAATTCAGAGCTATTAAACCAGACCCTCATGCTCCTATATCACCTCTCATTTGTAACCCTTCTACCTTCTACATATGCAAAAGAAAGTCACTCCACACAATTCCTCAAAGCGTCACATTCCCTTTTCTACCACACAACAATGCTACAATTCAAAGACAACTCAATTCTTCATATTCTCACCTACAATCAGTCTCTTCACCACCAATACTCATGAAACCCAACAAAATGCATACTGAGCTTGTTAGGAGAATGATAACAAAAACAGCTAAATTTCAGTCCCGATGCAGCTAACACAATCGCCAAATGCATATGAGGTACAACCTCCAAGGGCAATACGTACTTTCCTACAGCACAAGGTCACACCACCTCCAAAACAGCTCCTTTACGCTGCCTGCTAATAAATGCCCATTGTAGATTCAAGGATAAGCACCACATCTTCAACCTTTAAACAGACCAGAATCTAACTTGGAGTCTGCAAACCTTGTTGGTGAGGGACGTGACGTGGTTCCTGCCAGTGCAATAAAAATGCTTTTTGAATGATTGCTGACTTGGCAGTCTTTTATATATTTGACTGGTGGTCCCTCCGAAATAAGGATGGAGTAATTTACTGGCAGGCCATCGGACAATATGTCAATCTGGCTCTTAGCCTTCATAACTGAATCATGGCTGAGGGAAGACATGGCCCCAGTATTGCATGAAACTGTTCCAGCAGGTTATCAAACCTTTACACAAAATTGCACAGGTGGCTTACCTATCATATTTAAAGAAACAACAACTCTCATTAAACCTGACGATCTTTCCCTAAAGGGTTGTGAGGCCCTCCTAGTCAGATGCAACCCTACCCCAACCATTATCTATAACTTTCAACTTATTTACAGACCACCATCTAGTAATTGAACATTCGCAGATACCTTTCTAGATGGTTTCAAACCTACTTAACAAATATTCAAGCCTATGCATCCTTAGTGACCTTAACATATGGTTTGACAAATGTCCTACTCCAGAAAAAGTCTCACAGGCCTAAACATACTCAACCTACAGCAGCTCATTCCCAAACCCCACACATTGCAGGACACTCCTTAGATGTCATTTTTTAGCAACCCAGACCTAGTCACCTCCCAAAGGAATACTTGGTCATGTAGTCAAACCACACATAGTTGTCTATCAACACAGGACACCACGACTCACCCGCCCAATCTCAGTTTCCTAGCAACTATATATCGACCTTGGATCAAGCTGCATTTCAAGGACCTGAAAACCCAGCTTACTTCCAATACTGATTTGGACACAATTAAGTTGGTTCAAAATATCTATGGATGGCTTCATGAAGCTTTTGATACATTAATCCCCCAGAAAACAACAAAACATATAAAAAGTAAAATGCCCCTTGCTTGAATACATATTTAAAAAACAAAAAAACTCCCAACCAAAATGAGAAGATTACAGAGAATGCAGAGTCAGACTATTATAACATGTACAGTCTAGATCGGCCCTGTCCTGAAGCCCCAACACTGGCTTCCATTTGCCAGAAGATCCTCCTTCCAGCTGCTTTGTATCACCCACAAGACAGCAAATGGCAAAGAGCCACTTTTCATTGAGAAGAAAGTAAATAAATACACCAAGCACAGGCATCCCGTCTCAAAATCGCAGCACGAAAAAAATATGGGGGGAGCATCTTTCTCTGAGCAAGCAGCGAAATACTTTAAAAACTAAGGTCGAATGAAAACGATCTGTACCTTAAAAGACAAGTCACAGATGGCTCTTTCATACATGAAAAAAATAATCAAAAGGCAAAAATCAACAGCAATAGCATAAATAGGACTTTAAAAAGTATCTGCTATGTATACAGCAATGCATGTATATTTGTATTAAACACAATAATAAAACAACATTAATTTTGTATGCATATTGCAATGTTTGTATTTTTATGCATTCCATGAATATGTGCATCTGAATATGATATGTGGATGAAAGTGGTTCTAGACTTTGTATAGAGATATATGTACATATGTGTATAAGGTATGTAAGTGTATATCTATCTATCTATCTATCTATCTATCTATCTATCTATCTATCTATCTATCTATCTATCTATCTATCTATCTATCTATCTATCTATCTATCTATTATATATATGCACATACACATACACATATAATATGTGTAGCTATTGATGTGTCTGTATGTGTATATGAATACATATATATATAAATGATTTAATATGTAAATGTGGCTATTTGCATGTACATATGTACAGCGGGGGTTGGCCTTAGGTCCTGGCCTGTGACCAGGTCCTGCGGCCAACCACCTATAACCACCTAACCCCGTGCTGCACACAGCCTTCAATCATGCTTGGTGGGTGTTGACCCCAGTGTCTCTCTGGGTGTGAGAGGGTGTCTCTGAGTGTGAGTGTGGGTGTGACAGTGTCTGCCTGGGTGTGAGAGTAGGTTTGAGAGGGTCTATGTGGATGTAATAGTGGGTGTGGGAGTGTTTGTCTGGGTGTTAGAATAGATGTGAGAGGGAGTCTCTGGGTGTGAGAGTGGGGGTGTGAGTGTAGGAGTGGGTCTGTGAGTGAGTGTGTGAATATCTGAAGGGTCGTTGGTGCATGTGTGTCTAAGTGATCTGTGAGTGAGTGTGTGAGTCTCTGAGTTGGTCTCTGAGTTGGTGCATAAGTGTCTGAGTGGGTCTGTGAGTGGGTGAGACTCTGAGTGGGTCTGTGAGTGTGTGAGTCTTTGAGTAGGTCTGTGAGTGGGTGAGCGATTGTGTGGGTCTTTGAGTGGGTCTGTGGGTGGGTGAGTCTATGAGGGAGCCTGTGAGTGGGTATGTGAGTGTCTAAGTGGTTCTGTGAGTGGGTACATGAGTATCTGAGTAGGTCTGTGAGCAGGTAAACGAGTCTCTGAGTGCATCTGTGAGTGAGTGCATACGTTTCTGAGTGGGTCTGTCTTTGGATGCGTGAACCTGAGTGGTCTGTGAGTGTGTGTGTAGGCGTGCCAGTAGCTGCGTGAGTGAATCAGACACAAAGGAACAACACCTGCCTGTTTACCCAACAAGACTGCACAGTTTTGCACAAAATGCCTCCCCCTGAAGTAATTTCTACTGATTAGTTATTAAGTGCTACATTGTTGGATAATTGTCCAGTGTGTTTTCTACACTATGGCTGCGTAATGGACCACAAAATAATGTCTACAGGTGACCTTGTGTGCGTTTAGAAATGTGATTGTTCCTTGTGCATCTTTCTCCAGAAATCTTTGGTAACATGAATTTTTCTATATAGAGGCCAACAAGGCAACAAAGATGTACATCTATACAAACCAGGGTCCTTCCTCTTAACTATTTGTTGTGAGTTCTTCTTTGTTTTGTGGAGAAGTCCTTATATTCCTCGACATCAAGAACGTGCCACCAAAACCGGTTGGAAATGCACTGGAGGGCCTCTTGGAAAGCTGTACATCATCCTGGTAAAAGGCAGTAAGACCTTTGCCTACTACTAAGGTGGATGGTGTGGGGATATGCAGGCAGAGCTTTCAGAAGAGTTGCACATTTATACACTTGTAGGAATTTAAAGGGAGATCCATGGGCTCGAGGGAACGGGGGTAGCGTGGTCCCCCCTCCCTGAGCTGAATTTGGCCCTGGGGACCCCAACCCTTGAGGCCGGTCCATTTAATGGGGGGCATGTGGCCCCCATCACCAGGCCGATTACAGCTCGGGGACCCCATCCTCTGGGGCCTTGCCATAAATAAATGGAGGAATGGGGCAGTGCAGCCTCCTCCCCAGGCTGATTTCGGCCCAGGTGACCCCATCCCTTGGGGCCTAGCCTTCACTAAATGGAGGAGGGTTGTGTAGCCCACAGCCCTGGGCTGATTTTAGCCCTGGGAGCCATCCATCTCTCCTGCGTGCCCCGAGGGCACCAACTGTGCAAAGGGAATACAGGGGAAGACTCAAGGCCCGTGCAGTCCCAGCCAGCTCCCCGTCTCCTGCGGGAGCTGGCATTGCTATTGCACACAGGGAGCTGCTAAACCAACAACTCCCTGTGTGCAAGAGCAACTGTTTTATCTCTTTTCTTGCCTGCATCTTTTTGACAGCGCTTGCCCCGGGGAGGTAGTAGGCCATGGGGTTGCAGGAAGGCTGCATTGCCCCCCTGCATAAGTTCACATTCGTTACTGGGTAGGTGACAATCCCCGGACTGTGGAGGAGGACGTACGGGTCTACCCTGTTACCAATACACATTTTGCCCCTGGGAGGTGGTGGTCCCCAGGGTGTGGGTGAGGCCATCAGGCCTCCCCCACTTATCTAAAAACATTTTTGCCCCAGGGGGTGGTGGTCCCCGATGCGCAGGGGGGAAAGTCCCCCCATTCTTATTTGGACATTCCCAAGGGGAGGTGGCAGTCCCTGAGATGAGCACCATATGCCCCCTCTTCTATGATGCCCCCAGGATCTGACACACCCGGAGTAAAATAGAAAAAAGCCTGTGAAACCACGTTTTTTCCCCAAACATCTGAAAAATCTACGGATCCATCAGCAGATTTTTAGTCCTGACGCGGTCCCTCAGGGACCATGCACCAGGGCTAAGGGGTCAGGTTGACTGTACCCTTTCCCTTTTTCTTTTTTTGTTTTACTTTTTACTGAAACCGAGTCCCAAGATAGCTGCCAACACTTTCTTGCTGAAGTGTTCTGAGGCAATCACATAGCAGCACGCGAACAGTTGGATCTGCAAAGGACCTGTGTCCCTATATATCTATATTTTTTGGCCTTAAATTTCTCTCAAACTACTGAATAGATTTCCACCAAATTAAAAAAAGTGGGATCTGTGGAACTGAATCTAGCTTTTTGTCAAAATCGGTGTAATTCCGATTTATCTCGGCCCCCACTTGACCACCCTATTACTTTCAAGACAGAAGCTGAACTTAGTAAAGTATACGTTTTGAGAATTTCATGAAGATTCATCAAATGGCACCAAAGTTATTAGTAAACAAAATGTTTTTTCTAAACTAGGTCCTAACTATAACTACCTTATGGCGACCGTCACCAGGTTTTACACACATTTATATATATATATATATATATATCTGTGTGTGTGTGTGTATGTGTACATAGATCGATAGATAGATAGAGAGATAGATAGATAGATAGACAGATAGATAGATAGATCTATAGATAGATAGATAGATAGATAGATAGATAGATAGATAGATAGATAGATAGATAGATAGATAGATAGATAGATAGATAGATAGATAGATAGATTCAATGAAAAAACAAAGGTTATAGGCACGGTATAGTTAGGGTCACATTTCACATGTGCAAAACTATTAGAAATTCAGCAATTATAGTTACCTCAGCTAACTATAATTTGCTCCCCCATAATGCACTGCTTATGACCTCAGATATTACATCACTCATGACATGGTCAGTGACATCACTGATGACATCACTGATGACATCATTTAGTGAGTGTAAGTGGTTGTGCGGATAAGTGAGCGGGAGTGTGAGTGCCTGTACAGGTGAGTGGGTGTTTGTGTCTTGTATGGGTGAGTGACGGAGTGTGTTTTTGACTGTGTCAGTGAGTGAGTGGGTGAGTCTGTGAGTGTATGAGTGAGTGAGTGGAAGTATCAGTGGGTTTATGCATAATTGTGTGGATGTGTCAGTGACTTTATGGGAGAGTGAGTGAATGTGTGAGTAGCTGTATTAGTTAGTCACTGGGTGTGTAATTTTCTGCATTGGTGAGTGAGTGGGTGTGTAGTGAATCCTATTTAGTTTAATGGGAATCAGGAGTTTAGCTTAGCCTTCTGGCTTGCAGGCCTGTGCCCCCTTACCTAGTGACTTTTAACTTACTTAGCCAGCTTTGTTTTAACACATTTATTTAATTATTTCTTCCAAGATGGCTGCTATGTTTATAGTTAGGAATATGTTTTGATTTCACGTTATCAGTGCCATGATGTGAAGGTATCAATATCAGCATCAAAGACAAGTGATAGATGTTCACATCATGTCCCTTTCCAACATACCTGTCACTGGAGTATAATGTACTTTTAGAGGGAACTGTTGATGTAATTGCTGCCCCAAGCATGCCTTCTTATCTATTGCTTGGGAACATACCTGTGTCAGGTGTCCTACAAGATCTGTATAAATATATCTCACGCAGACAAGGTTATCAGAGGGATTCCTACCAGATGTCATAAGTGCTACCTTTGCTACACGTCGCCTTGATGCAGACCCAACCTTCGTGTCCCCATGGAGTCTGATCTAGAGACCTCATTCCAAGGTAACAAGGGTTGGGGAGCTCTTATGGACACGATACTGGCAGATTAGGTTTATCACACCTAGCTCTCCTTAGGTTAGAGGTTAGGTTCAACATGCTAGGTATTTTGGCCTATTTCACATCACGTTATTGCAAAATGGTGGGGGTCTTTATATTCAGAACTCTCGTTTTTACAATTCTGTTTATTGCATTGTTCATTATCTTAATCATTGCAGCCCATGTAATTTACAGTAGAGTGCAGTCTTGTTAATAAACCATATTGAAAACTTTACTGCATCTCCTTCATTGCCTGAATGTGACTGAGATGTGTTGCTCATGTGAGAAAAAGGTAATCTCCGTTTAACCACAACTCCCCTGAGATGTCGCACTCTTGAGTCCAGGCGTAAAGGCTGCCAGAAATCACATTTTACTGTTTGAGTTTTTGGTGAGGTACTGCTTTTGAGCCGGGAGGGTTGGGCCGACAGTTGCACCTTGTTGTAGGATTGGCTTAGTCGCCTACAAACAAAAATGCTGTCATCCCTAAACCAGTAGTCTTGCCTAGAGCAAGAGTCCAACTACAACATGGCACCACCAACAATGGTGTTTTGGCACTAATTTACAGATGCCCTGAGCAGTAGAACTTCTCAAACATAACAGATACCCTAAGGACCATTATACAGAGACATCCGTGGTCTTTGGGAAGAGCCTCCTCAGCTAAACAGGGAACACCTAAGTAGACTGTAGGTTGTGCAAGCTCAAACTCTTAAAAGGACCTTTCTCCCCATTTGTCTTCCATCTCCCTCCTTCATTCCTGAGAATGTCAGACATGCTTCCTAATAACACATGGCTTGTCAGGTAAGGGTAGGGATGTTACATTCATTGTACAAGCCAATGAAGCAGAAACATTCTATTCCCGGGTTACCTTTCCTGAGGAAGATAACACTACATTCACATTCCACACATACAGAATTGCAAACATATCACAGCGGTACCAAGCACACCAGTATCTCGAAATATCAAGAACATCAGAACTGGTTTAATGGCGCCCTACAACACATAATATAACACGTAAAATTAGGTCTCTTAGGTAACGACGGGTCAACGTGGCCAATGTTTGTCACATATACACTTCACCCCGTGTACAAAACATGCAAGCAGCTGGTCTGCTCAATCTTTACAATGAGCTAGTAACACTATATAGACGACTCGTTCTTTTCGTAATGCGAACCTTGAACACAACATCAGCGCGTCCAACACCACCACCACCTGCTGGATATCAATTGGCCACTACTCGGGTTAATCCACAAACAGTACATTCTATCATGGGCAAAGTGATAGAATGTTCTGCATAGCCCAGAAAACGAATCAGCTGGAAGATGTGTGTCCCTATACGGGACCACCGGAAAAACATAGAATTCACACAATGTGCTCGCCCTTCAGGATGGTTCCCTCAGTGGATGACTGTGACACATGGGGTACAGTCTTTGCTGCCATTTTGACTACCACAGGTGGTACCCCGAACCTTGTTAATTTACCAGAAGCATTAAAACAAATTCAGAACAAGCACGGAGCTGCTCCAGCCCTAGATTTGTGGATGAAATTGATGCATAACTTTGACGCAGCCTCCTCAACAATACTTAGTAACCTTAAAGGGGAAGCGGTAGCATTGGCAATATACTAGCAGCCCTGAGGGATTCCACACTTGGAACAGGAGAAACAGCTACCGAAAATAATTTCCGATACCTTCACCAGTACAGGACGGGATAGTTTGGAAGCCAAGCAAAAAAAGCCTGAAATACAGAGTACAACCCCAAGGAAGGTACCAAACAAGCACTGAAGCGTTTTCAAAAGCGCTAGGATAATCCAAAACAAATTAAAAACAGACGAAGTCAGAAAGCAGACTCTCCACACACGGAAAACTCCGAAAGGAGATATAATCTCAGAAATAGAGAAAACATTAAAGCTCTTGATAGATATACTGATTTATGTCCCACTCGTTCCTTTCAGGACACACCGGATAGACGTAGCGACAAAGCGGGTCAGCTAGAGCAATGTCCTGACTACGTGAACCAGAAGATAGACTCACCATGTTCTTCAGACAAAAAAGAAGACAAGTCCCCACAAAAAAAGTCACAGTTTAAAAAGAAAAAGATGGCAGCACTTTTAATAAAAAATGCCAGTGAATTCGAGAACATTGCTGGAGAACAAAATGTGGGCTGTGACACTGCTGGACAGTGTGGCAGAAGTCACGATATGTCGCCAGAGTATGAAAGATCATCTGAATGCTACATCAACTTGCAACTTTATTGCAGTCGAGACTGCGGACGGGTGGGTCCTCCCACCCTACAGGGTTTATGATTTAGATATCCAAATTGAGGGAGACATAGAGCTTACTATTAGTGTAATATTCTGGGATGAACTTAGTTGTGATACCCTGTTGGCTGAAAGAGACTGGCCACCTGAGCACGTTCGTAAGCTCCTACATGGGGAAGATGTAATTTTGCCTTCTTTGTCTGATCTTCTTACCGAAGCGGTAAAACAAGCATACATTGTCAACTGCTCTATATTGCTATGATGAAAGTTTGGATAAGGAGTCTCCTTATTATGTAATACTGATTAGGTTTACACCCCAGCCTTAGCCCCGATAGCCCGTTAAACATGAAACCAAAGTTCCAGTGAGGGAGATCCTCACTCAGCTCGAGTACCAGGGTATAACTGAGCCATGTGTCTCTGCAATGAATAACCCATTATTCCCCGTTGCAAAACCCAACCATTCATATAGAATATTCTTAGATTACAGACACTTAAACAGTCATACACGCACATACGCAATACAAAATTCACAAAGCACTTCACTAATTAACAACATAGTGCGTAAAAAATACAAAACAACCTTGGATATCTCCAACATTTGTTTCCACCAAAACTTAGCACACGAAAGTCGGGACCTGAGTGCATTCTCATTTGGCTCACAAAAATGCTTCTGATGTTTGCCCAAAGGCTACAAGAATAGTGCAGGGCTGTTCTCAGCCCATGTAGCATCAATATTGCATGATATTGGTCCTGAAGCATTGTCCTATGTGTATGAGATCTATCTCACAGATGATTACCTCAACATTCATCTTGCCAGGGTTGATAGGATCATTCTGGGATTTGCAGTCCTTGGTTGCTAATTTAATTTTAGGAAAACTAAAATAGTCTTTCTCAGTGTATTGTTCCTGGGATATGAGCTATTAAACTAGGGCAAGAGTCTGGCCCGCACTTTTTAGAAAAATGTGCTCAACTCCAGCCACCAAATACTCTCAAGAAATTACAGTCTTTACTTGGTTTCTTTCCTTTGGCAGAACATGCATTCCTGACTATGCACAATCCATCAAGCCACTTTATGGTTTAATACATGTAGATTTCTCAGGCAGACACTGGACAGAAGAACACATGCGCATCCTTAGAGGAATGCAGCAAGACATGCTAGAAGCAAAACACTTACACACATGTGACCAAAAAACAAGTTTGGTCATCTGAATAATTGCTGTTGCGATTGGATTCACTTATGTCACCTTTGACGAAGGCGACATGGTGCCCATAGCATATAAACCACATTTATATTCCAATGCACAACAATGCTTTGCACCCACAGAAAAAACTTCTTACTGCTGTATAGACGGCTGTCATCAAGAAGAGACCATTTGCCCAAAGGAAACACATTATTATTGTTACCCTGATCCCAGTGCCAGACTTACAGACCATCACCAAAGCTAGTGTTTGTAATGCTAACGCATTACATCCACACTCGATTCAGTGGGCAACCTCCCTGACTGCCACCAATGTTAATGACATCTTTGATCCAAAATTTCAAATACAAGAATTTCTCCAATACGAACAGGAGTACCACGCATACTGATATCTTGCCTCTTGACAGACACCATACTGTCATTTACACTGATGGTTCAGCACAGCCAGCTCTAGGTTCTAGGTTCTAAATATTAGTACTCAGCTGCTTGTGCAGCCATGAGCAGAGTGATAAAAGATGGGATATTCCACCTTCATATTATCTACACACAGACCCTGGGGGACTGCACAGTTCAGCTGGCTGAACTTAAATTCTTTATCCTAGTGCTAGAACATACGGATCCATGACAACTCACATTGATTCTCTGTGATTCATACTACTGTGTCCATTCTTACAATGATTATCTTAATGATTGGTGATTAAACAGGTTCAGAGACTTGAAGGGGAACACCATAAATCACAGAACTCTATGCGGGAGGGTAGCTGATCTTAAGGATAAGCTACCTGATGCTCATGTAGTTCATACATTGGGCCACCAATGTATAGGTGCACATGTTATTGGTAAGACTTTGGCTGATGAAACAGCCAAATCCACAGTCTCTACAGCTTCTGTTGATGCAGTGACTAGTTCCCAGATTGGATGATGGAAGTTTGGCTGCTGTGAAAGCTTCGGCTGAAGGCAAGCCTCTCCCAAAAGCATACCATACAAAATGTTCAAACCACATCAGTGGACAAAATGTTGACTATGCAACAATTCCTGGGGTTGAGATAGAGTGATCCCCTACTAAGACCAGAGATGTGATCTAATGGAAGCAGCGCATGAGGGTGTCGCCTCTGCACATACTGGTGTTGTGGCCCCAATAACAGTCTTACAGAAACGCTTCTGGTGGCCGGGTCTATACAAACAAACCAAGCAATATGTTCTTTGCTGTGACATTTGCCAGCAAATAATGGGCTCAAAAATGAAACGTCCACCGCAGGCAACCCTCTTAATATCCAACAGGCCACCACAATGTATTTACCTGACCATTGTGGTCCCCTTCAACCTGATGGTGCATACAAATACATTTAGTTGCTGTATTTTCTTGTTCTAGATTCCTGTGGGTACGGCCTCAGCGGTCGGCTGACCCTCGAAGTGTTATAAAAGACTTGCTGACCTTTATCGTACAAATGCGGCTGCTGCATTCCTTTCGGACCAGGGCATTGCCATTGCCTCTAAGGCACTCAGGGACACCATGCAGACAATGAGTGTTGTACTCCCCTACTCTTCATCCTACTATCCCAAGGGTAATTCGGTTGTTGGGAGGAGGAATCAAGATCTAAAGCAGTCCTTAACAGCTAGAGCACTAGGTTGTGGCCGCAGTTGGCTTCATTACCTATATGGGGTCCAGAGAGCACTGAATAATCTGCCAAGACGGTCCTTGGGAGGACGCATTCCTTATAAGGTTCTCTTTGGGATACCCATGTATGTCCCAGAGCTAGGTGGCCCTGGTTTGGTGCCATAAGATACACCATTTGACATAAATGAACATCTCACTGTCTTACAGGAGCTATGGCAACTTCCTGATGATAGTTCATCCACCAATGCTGCCATCTTGGGAATAAGGGATTTGACAACAACTTCTACTGGCTGGATTCCTAAAGTTGGGGATCTGGATCATGAGAAGATTGCTCTGAAGAAGGAATTCCGCTCATCCTACAGAGGTCCAAGTCCTGGGAATACAAGGTACCAGAACTGTCATCCTACCACTTCTGCTGGTTCCAAAGGAAACAGATTCATCTCCATTGACATCAAACTACATCATGTGGCTGAACCTGCACAGTAGACCCAGAGGTCCCTTGGGTAGTTCACAGTCCCGTCTAACTACCTAACAGTATATACCTCTTCAAATATAAAACAAAAACTCTTCTGAATACAACAGAATGTACAATGATGCTTCACATGCCTCCTTAAGCATGGGGAGGGTGGAAAATGAGTTTTTCTTGCCTGTTACCACTTCAATGACAACAACAGTCCAAGATGTGGCTGTCATCTACTCCAAATCAACACAAACAGACAACATAATCTACTACAAACCTCCACGCAAAGTGGATTCATCCACCAGTACTGCGCCAGCTCCTATGTTTGCAGCGACTGCTTTTCATTATTTAATCGACCTTGATGACTTTTCTTTGACTGCAGCCACACCTGCAAAGACACGTCAGCTATACATACGGCTTAAAAATAACAACTTAATGTATCCATTGATTTATCTGTGGATATTTCTGACATTGCTTGCCTTTATGGTATGGATTGGATTCATGACTGTTTTCTTTCTCTTACTAAATGGTCCGTATCCTCCTGAATGCTCTTCTGTCGAGCCAGTGGATGAAGTTCTAACTCCATATCTTGTGAGCATTTCAGCAGTACCAATTCAAGATGGGATTGTTTGGGATAAAGTTCCATTTGATATTTATAGGGGCCTACTGAGGCCATTCAAATTCCATATGCTTTCAAACTTTCAACAACTGATAATATTACACCTGGTGTTGTTTCTGATGACTAGGATGTTCAACTAGTTGATTCCATGCTTACTGAATTGCAGGATTATACTGTATTTGAAAGTGATGATGTGTACACTAAAACAAAGAATTAAGGGGAAATGTTCTGTTCTAATAATTGGGACATTACTACCTGTGCCGAGCAACTAGACATAGATCGGTATACAACTACACCCAGTGGGAACACTGTTCAATTCCACCAGTAGGGAGCCCAAAGCATTATTCAGATAAATTTGGATATTTTCCAGGGCATGACATAAAAAATGTGGAATAATACTTTTTCAAGTTACCACCTTCTAAGAGTAGGAAGATTTTGCTAGCAAACACAAAATTGATTTATTCAGAATTCTTTGTTTCTCGACTAGCAGTTGAAAGATACGAATACTGGAAGAACACTATTGATGTAAAGAGTGTATGGGTAACACAAGATTGGCAATTACAGGGTAGGGAAGCTTTATTTAGAGCATGCCTTATTCATGTTCAAATGATCTTTGTAAATGACATAATTCAATGGACATCCTGTCTAGGGTTAGCAAAAATAAATTAATTTGTCTAGTATCCACACACCGGCAAAATTCAACTATTGGCAGTCCTTCCTAAATGTCACTGAGGAAGAATTAGATGCAAAGGTTCAGGCTGGTACCTATTATTCATCACTTTCTAGTCCTGGTGGGTGGCTATTGTGGCCAACACACACAAATTTGTGTCCGGCACGTTTTGTTAATTCCTTAAGGGGTTTCAAGCTTAGCCGGCTGGTGCAGCACTCGGGTATAGTTACAATATACAATGTGGGTAAACTTTGCCAACAATGGTTACAGACTAACACCTTAGCAGCAGTTAAAAAAACATCTTAATATGCTATCTGAAAAGATAGACTTACAAGATTTCTTGTTAGGTCCCTAAAAGCCTCGCTCAAAAAGATTAATCTGTGCCATATACAATGATATCTGGAAGCTTTCCCAAATGCAAGCAGCCGTGTATTTGAGGTAGATAGATAAGGAAAATGTGGAAATGGCTTTAGCAGTTGTCTAAGGGCATGAACACTCTGTCCAACAAAATATAATCCCTTAATGACATAGGCCCTCATCATGACATTGGCAGTAAATCCCGCTTACCACCGCAGTGACGGCTGCCAACATACCGCCACAGTGGAGGATATCCGTTCGCCATATTATGACACACACATATTAATCCGACAGAATACTGCCACATACACAAATCCGCCAGCCCGAAGGTCAATGTTAAAGGTCGGTACCAACACTCATACCGATATGCCAACAATACAATGCCCACCACATTATGACCCACGAATCACCACAGCGGACATTCAATGGCAATAAACCATTTGCGTACACACCGGCGCGCTAAGAATGGCCACCCAAATACAAAACAATATTACACTGGCCAAAACTGAAATCACACACCTGACACTGATACACACACAACAGCAACCCACCCATAGCACTATAAAAAACACACCCACATAACCCACAGCCCTTTAGGAACACCAATTATTGCCACCAGACTGAAACCAAGAGACTACTAGACACACATACCACAAACACCCATACATCCATCATGCACCCCACATCCCACACCCCACCACACTACTCAACACCCTCTCACCAACACACACCACACAACACCCATGTTCCCACTAAGGCACCCCTGTTTCACTGATGAAGAGTTGCGGGTCATGGTGGAGGAAATAGTCAGGGTAGAGCCACATCTGTTTGGAGCACAGGTCCAGAAAATATCCATTGCCAGGAAGATGGAGCTAATGCTGAATTGTGGACAGAGTGAACGTCGTGGGACAGCATCCACAAACAAGGGACGATATCAGGAAGAGGTGTAACGACCTACGGGGGAAGGTACGTTCCGTGGCTTCAAGGCACCAGCTTGCCATCTAGAGGACTGGTGGTGGACTCCCACCTCCTCCCCCACAGCTGACAGCATGGGAGGAGTAAATACTGACAATACTGCATCCTGAGGGAATCACTGGAGTACTCGGAGGACTGGACACTAGTGAGTCAATATTTACTACTTATCACCCCCATACCTGCATGCCATCACACCCCCTCACCCTCACTCCATCCCAAGCACTGCACCTACACATATGACTAATCCCAATCCCTAGCCCTCCATGCTAAACCAATGCATGGACAGCCTTCCCAGCCCTGCACTTATACCCATCACAAAAGCATGCACAGCATGGAGAACTAAAATCCCAGAATACATCACCATGCACAAACAAAGGAGGCCGGGCAACAGCAACAACAGAGGGAAAGCTAGGGATGTACAATTTGTCACAGACATGCACCATAATATTTCACTCACATCCCCACAGGTTCCCCAGCCAATCTCAGCGGAGGGGAGGTGCCATGTTTAACCGGTCCCACAACAGAAGATGCCCCCAGTGAGGACAGTAAGTCTGTACTTCTGGATCTGGATGAACTACCTGGCCCATCAGGGACCACTGGTCAGTCGGTCAATCCAGCCCACTCACAGTCCACTACAGAGCCAACCCCATCAGTATTCAACACCACAGCACTCACCCAACGTCCCCACACCTATTTCCCCAGGACATGTCAATCAGTAGTGTGCCTACCTGTACAGGGACCGCAGTCCACACCTCAACCGCAAGACAATCAGGGACCTGGGGTCAGTGGGCACACCATTCAGGGGACAGAGGCACAGGGGAACAGGGACACTGGGAGGATTGCTGTGCCCCAGGGGGAGGACAGGCCCAGGCAACCGACTTTCCAGGAGGCACTCACCAATGACCTGGGGGCTTACCAACAATCCAAGGACACGATGGGCCAGATCCTCACCAAGATGTAGGAGAACAAGTGTCTGTAGGAGGAACACCATCAGGAGATCAGGGAGGATTTGCAGGCCCTCAACATCGCCATAATCTCCATAGCAGGGGTGCTGGCAGACATGGCCAACATCATGATGGAATGGACAGCACACGAGCAGGCCCCTACCACTAGCCAGCCTACTGACCAGCCCTCCCCTTCTGCTGCAGCTAATGGGCAGGAAGCCCTGTCACAGGACCCACAGGCCACCAGCACCCCTCCCCCTGCAGAAGGTGAACCACCCCGCAAACATTCCCCGTGACACAGACAGAATCCAGATACACTTGCCAAGACCAAGACCACCTCCAGGAAATAAGACCCTCCTGAATACCCCCCTTGTGTCTCACCCTCTCATCTTGTCCACTTTGAACTGACTTTGCTTCCCTTCCTATGGCCCCTTGGACACTGTACCTGTGCTAAAACAGAATGGAACAATACCCTTGACTTTCCTCTACCATCACCCCATTCCATTGCACTTTTCCGTCAATTATTTGCATTACAATAAACACTCTTGAACACAACTTGACTGATAGTGTTTTATGTGATGAAAATGTGCATTTATGGAAACAGTCACATCATGTGCAAATGATCTGGAAACTGTGATAACATACAATTAATGACCTGTAGCTGTCTGTAGTCATCACATCAGTACACTGTTGTAAAATCATCAACATCTGCAAAATGAGAAGCCATAGGTGACAGTAAGTTGAGATTCAAAGGAAGTGAATGCCATCCTGCTACAGCCACACAGATAAAACAATAGTCAGAGGAATGGTCAGTTACACTGTCTCACCTGTGTGTCATTGGAAGTATTGACGTATAACTGATGTTCTGTTGTCCACATGCTCATCCTCTGCCTCCTCATCCTCACTGTCCTCCCAGTCCACGGCTGCCACAGGGGCATTTCTAGTCTCCTCCACCTGCATATAAGGCACATGTTGTATGAGGGCAAGGTTGTGAAACATGCAGCATGCCACTACTATCTGGACCCTTGCCACCAGGGGACCTATGCTGCAATGTCAGGCCTGGCCTAGGGGCATTCACTGACACACATCCCCTACCCGGATACCACCCTACTATACTTAGGTTGGAATGATGGCCACTGTACTCACCCCCTTGTGGCTGCTCTGATGTCCTCAAGCGCCCATCCAACTCAGGATAGGCCACCACCAGTATGCAAGCCCTCAGGGGGGTCAGGGTTCGACAAACACCCCTTCCTCGTTGCCAGGCCATCCCCAGCTGGGCCTCGGCGGTCTTCCGTGCCCAGTATCTCAGGTCCTCCCACCGTTTCCGACGGTGGGTGCTCTGCCTGCCGTAGACCCCCAGGGTCCACACGTCCTTAGCGATGGCACGCCATATACCCTTCTTTTGATGGGCGGTGACCTGCAGAGGCAATACACACAGGAAAATTGAATTAGTCTAACAGTCCTGCTTGTTACACTTATGACCCACCATACCCCTTCACATCACCATGTACACACACACATGTCCCAGCACACAACCTGTATGCTGCCCAGGGGACATCCACCCACCCCCCTTTCATGAGGCCTTCACACACCACTCCATGCATTCATGCCGCATGCATCGTGCCCACAGTGTACTCACCTGTTGGTCTGGAGGCCCATACAGCAGTCCGTACTGGGGTAGGACCCCATCCACCATGTGAGAAACTGGGGCTGATTGCAGAGGCCCCATAACTTTTTGCCCCCATTTTCCACTTTATGCTGGTGTTTTCCTGACTCTGATGGTGCCCTGGGTACTGCTAACCAGTCCCAGGGCCTGTGCTCTGTGTAAAATGGATATGCAAATTAGGCTAATTATAATTGGCTAAGTTAACCTACCTATAAGTCCCTAGTATATGGTAGGGCATGTAGGTTTAGGGACCACAGCATAGGTGGTGCACACCTAGGTGCATTGCTGAGGTGCCCAGTGTCATTTTAAAAGCAAGCCTGCCTTTCTGGCTGCTTTTAAATTAAAGTTATATGCAAATTCGACTTTGGAATTAAAGGTACTTCCAAAGTCTTAAACTACCTTATTTTTACATATAAGTCACCCCTAAGGTGTGCCCTATGTGCCCCTAGGGCTGGGTGCCATGTAACTATAAGCAGGGACTTTATAAAAATAGATTTATAAGCCCTGGTGAGGTAAAAACAGCCAAATTCGTTTTTCCCTCATTGAAGTAAATGGCCTTCATAGGCTAGAATGGGCAGACTTTATTTTAAATTTTAAAGTCTCCTTAAATGTTACATACCAAGAATTTGGTATCAAATTGATTGTTATAATAAATCCCACAACTTCCAGTTGTTGGATTTAATATAACTAGTGCAGGTAAAAAGTTTAGACTTTACCTAAAAAGTTGCCAATTTCAGCTCTGCATTGTTTTTGCTGCTGTGCTCTGATTGGCCAGCCTGCAGCAGCTTCTGCCAGGCTACTTTAATGAGGTGTGAAGTGGCCTGACTTCACACAAAGGAATGTGCTTGGGGGAGAGAATCTCCCCTCAGCAGATGGGGAAGCAGGAAGGGGGAGGGCTGCCAAACTGGTCTTCAAAGGCAGAGAAGGACATCTGGAGCACCCAGCAACACCCCCACATCCTGCAACCCCAGACAGCTAGGTGCCCCCTTGATTAGATTAGGAGAGGGCAGGAGAGGGGTGTGTTTATGATTTTTAGCCACACAAGTGGGTGGGCTCAGCCAGATCTCTCCTCTAAAAATCAGATTCATCCATTTTGGATTTTTAGAGACTGTTGCCTTCTGGGATGGATTTTTGCCACACTTCCCAGGAAGTGGTCATCACAGGGGGACGACCCTGTCCCTGATTGGAGGACCAGGGCCCCCCTGCTTTTCACCCAGGAGCAAGGATAAAACTGGCAGACCTGCACCCACGCCTCAGATCCCCTCCAGAATTCAACAAGAAAGGAACTAAAGAAGAAGAAGGACTGCCCTGCTGGACCCCTGGCCTGCACCTGGACCCTGCACTCAGAAGGACTGCACCAGCTGCACACTTGGGCTTCACCACAAGAAGGACTTTGCCTGGCTTCAACTGGTTCAAGGAGGGACTCCCTGTTTGCTACAGGTGAAAAATTGCTAAACCAGAGTCCCCTGCACCAACTCCTGAAAAAGTGACCAGCTGACCACTGCCCAGTGGCCAAAAAGGAGTTTGCGCCAGGTGCACTCTGGGAGTTGAAGTCCGCACTTCCCAAGGACCATCACAGAACTTCTGGACCCTTGGGGTGAGCTGTGGACCCCAAAAGAACCTTAAAAGAACATCTGGGTGAAGCCCCAGAAGTTTGGAAAAGATTGGAGAAATTTTAGAAAAAAGCTCCATAAAGTGACCGACTCGACGCGGAAATTCTAGCCGGCTTGCCTCAACCGCGACCCGGCCTGACTTCGTGGTTCGTCCCGGTCAAGAAAAACATCCGAAAAAGAGACTAAGTCCGAACGTAAAAAGTTGACCGGGACCTTCCAGCCATCGTATCCGAGAAGGGCTCCACGGACGTCGGATCAAGATCCAGGTTTACCCCGGTCGAAGGATTTTTATCTCGAAAAAACGACTAAGTCCGAAGGTAAAAATCACCACCGAGGAAACAGACTTCGCGTATCCGGACAAGGGCTCCAGGAGGTCGGATCCAACTGGCAGGTTCGTCCCGGTGAAGAAAAACTTCAAAATAAAGACTAAGTCAGAAGGTAACTTTTTAACCGAGGCCTCTCGCGACCTGTAGCCGAGCAGGGCTCCATCGCGGTCGGCCTGAAAGTTTGACTTTGCCCCGGTCCTGGTGCAACCAGATGACCCGATTGGCGCTTTTTGTTTCTAAGCGCTAGAAAATAATAATACTTTAAAAATTCATATCTCCGGTTCCCCTGAACCGATTTTAATCGTTTTTGTGTCATTTTAAAGATAAAAATATAAGCTATTTTTATAAATTGGTTTTGGATTTTTAAACTGTTTCCTGTGTTTTATTTAATTACTGTTTTGTGATATTTGAATGCTTTACACTTTGTCTCCTAAGTTAAGCCTTGACGCTCGATGCCAAGCTACCAAGGGTAGAGCTGGGATTAATTTACTGAGACCTAACTGTACTTTTGTGGAGGTTTGTGGCTTGTTGCTAGGTGTAGGTACCTACCTGCCCTACCAGTAACCCATTTTCCAACATAATTGGAAGCAGCGACGGGATCCTGTACTTGTGTTCAATATCACGTTACAGTTTTAGATAAAACAAATTAAAAATCCTTTAAATTGTCCTAGTGCAAAAATTGTTTTTAATTTTTAATTTTAATTTTTTTTTAAATTAATTTGGATTAATTTCAATTATTGAATTTTTGTAATTTTTCTAAATTCTTGTTTCCAATTTTTGCAAAAAGTTTTTGTTGACACAAAACTAGGGAACCATGGAGCTTGATCTGGCTAGCCTACCCACACTGACAGTAGTCCAGCTTAGGGGGTTGTGTATTGAGAGGGGGTTGCCTGCAACCACTAATCTCAGGAAGGAAATCCTGATTAAATCCCTGACAGCATGGGCTGAGGCCCAAGAGGTAGAGACAGAGGAAGCTCCAGAGGAGGAACCAAAAGAGGATGATGCTAACTCTAACCACTCAGGGGAGGAAAGGCATCAGACCCCAAGTGAGGAAGAGGAGGAACGGTCCTCACTGGACACAGTCACTAGGGGCAGACCCAAAGCTAGTGGTAGGAAGAGGGTCCTTTCAGGAGGAGAGAACCCATCCATCAGGGAAAGAGAGCTGGAAGCCCAGCTAGCCTACATAGCTTTGGAGGCAGAGAAGCTGGCCCTAGAGAAGAAAAAGTGGGCATACAAAGAAAAAAGAGATGGAAGCAGCGATAAAGAAGCTGAGGTGTCCATGGGTGGGGGAGTTTGCCCCAGATTACCCAAGGGGGTAGTTCCTGCTTATATAGAGGGGGATGACATAGATAAGTGGCTAGGGGCCTTTGAGAGGGCACTCCAAATGAGAAGGGTTAAGCCTCAATACTGGGGTTCCCTTTTGTGGGAGTTGGTCCCCAACTCAGGGAGGGATAGGCTTCTGACCTTAAGGGGGGAGGAGACAGATTCATACCCTAGTATGAAGAGGTGCTTAGTCAAGAAGTTTGGTCTGACCCCAGAGCAATATAGAATGAAGTTCAGGGACACCCAGAAGGTCAGTACCCAGTCTTGGGTTGACTTTGTGGACACCTCACTAAAGGCACTAGAGGGCTGGATTATTGGCAACAAAGTAAATACTTATGAGGGGTTATACAATCTGATCATGAGAGAGCACATCTTGACCAATTGTATCCAAGAAAGGTTACGCCAGCATCTAGTGGACTCTAAGCTGACCAACCCTAGAGAGCTAGGGGAGGCAGCTGATGAGTGGTTGAGAACCAGGGTGGTTGTCAAGTCCCAGGGGGGAGACTCCAAGAAGGGGGGGACAGGTCCCCAAAAACCTAAGGAGGGAGGTGGTAAGCCCACCACAGAGACTCCCTCTGTACCCCAGAACCCTAAAAAGGAGGAGAGTAAATCCCACTCCCACTCTGACATGCAGAGACAGGGAGACCCAGGGTTAAAAAAGCTCTTGGACAGTAGGGCTTGCTTTGACTGTCAGCAGACAGGTCACTTCAGAGGAGATGCAGCCTGTCCAAAGAAGGTGGTTAGCACTGGGCTGTCCAGTGTAGCCATAGAGGAGGATTCCTCAGATGATGAAGTCCTCCTAGCATTGTGCTGGGAGACAGGACCAGATGGTAAGCTGGTGATCCCTGAGGGTGGGAGTAGGCACTTCCACCACATTCAAGTGAATGGGATCCCTACCACTGGCCTGAGAGACACCTGTGCCAGTCACACTGTAGTGAGTGACCGGTTAGTGACCCCAGACATGTATGTCCCAGGAAAGACAAAGAAAGTCAGGATAGCCACAGGGGAGGTCACCTCCAAACCTGTAGCCATAGTGCCCCTAGAGAGGGAGGGTATCCTTGACTGGATTAGGGTGGTAGTCAGTGCTGACCTTCCCCTAGATTGTATCCTGGGCAATGACCTCCCAGAGGTGAGTCTGGTCACAGATGGGGTGGTCGCCCAGGGCGCCCCCCCAACCCAAAGTCCTGGGGAGTCAGTCCCTACAGTTAGGAGACAGGGGTCCCCAAGAAAAGGAAAGAAGAAAAGGAAGGGTAGGCCACTCTTGAAGAGAGTTCCAGGGAGCCAAGGGCCTTCTGCCCCAGTAAGGGGGGAGCCCAGAGTTGGCACTGGTGAGGCCTCACCTGACCCCAAGGAAGTCCTGAGTAGTCAGGCAGCTGTCCAGATGCAAGGAGTTGCCCCTGCACTGACAGAAGGGAGAGTGGAAGGAGGGTGTCTGCCACAGGAGGTGGTAGCCCCCCACTCTAGACAGCAAGAGGGGTGCCAGGACCCCAAAGTTGCCCTTAAAGCAGCTCAGCCACCTGTCAGTGGAGAGCTTAGGGTGTGGTTCTGGGTACTGACAGCTGTCAGTAGCCTCTGCTGGGTGCTAGCCTTCCTGGCAGCACTGTACTTGGCCTGGGAGGCAGACCCCAGGGCCAATAGCAAAGTAGGCCCCCTGACCCTATTGGTCATGGTGGGGTTGCTCAAGTGTTGGGTGGCCTCTTTGGGTAAGCTAGGTGTTGCCCTAGCAAAGTTTGGAGTAGGGGAGGTGGGCACCTCACTACCCAAGTTGGCAGAGAGAGAGGAGGAAGACCCCCCTAGAGGGAAGTTTCAGTTTGAGTTGGGTCCTTTTACTGTTGGGAGGGCTTCACTACCCAGAGGGAGTGACCCTGACAGGAGGATATAAGGCAGAGTAGGCCCTGCAAAGGGACAGCCAGTTTTCTTCACTGTCTTCCTCGCCTAACAAGCCAGGAAGACTCTCCCAGGGTTGGGCTGAGTCTCCTGCGCGTGTGGGCTGGGGGGGGGTTGTGTGAGAAACTGGGGCTGATTGCAGAGGCCCCATAACTTTTTGCCCCCATTTTCCACTTTATGCTGGTGTTTTCCTGACTCTGATGGTGCCCTGGGTACTGCTAACCAGTCCCAGGGCCTGTGCTCTGTGTAAAATGGATATGCAAATTAGGCTAATTATAATTGGCTAAGTTAACCTACCTATAAGTCCCTAGTATATGGTAGGGCATGTAGGTTTAGGGACCACAGCATAGGTGGTGCACACCTAGGTGCATTGCTGAGGTGCCCAGTGTCATTTTAAAAGCAAGCCTGCCTTGCTGGCTGCTTTTAAATTAAAGTTATATGCAAATTCGACTTTGGAATTAAAGGTACTTCCAAAGTCTTAAACTACCTTATTTTTACATATAAGTCACCCCTAAGGTGTGCCCTATGTGCCCCTAGGGCTGGGTGCCATGTAACTATAAGCAGGGACTTTATAAAAATAGATTTAAAAGCCCTGGTGAGGTAAAAACAGCCAAATTCGTTTTTCCCTCATTGAAGTAAATGGCCTTCATAGGCTAGAATGGGCAGACTTTATTTTAAATTTTAAAGTCTCCTTAAATGTTACATACCAAGAATTTGGTATCAAATTGATTGTTATAATAAATCCCACAACTTCCAGTTGTTGGATTTAATATAACTAGTGCAGGTAAAAAGTTTAGACTTTACCTAAAAAGTTGCCAATTTCAGCTCTGCATTGTTTTTGCTGCTGTGCTCTGATTGGCCAGCCTGCAGCAGCTTCTGCCAGGCTACTTTAATGAGGTGTGAAGTGGCCTGACTTCACACAAAGGAATGTGCTTGGGGGAGAGAATCTCCCCTCAGCAGATGGGGAAGCAGGAAGGGGGAGGGCTGCCAAACTGGTCTTCAAAGGCAGAGAAGGACATCTGGAGCACCCAGCAACACCCCCACATCCTGCAACCCCAGACAGCTAGGTGCCCCCTTGATTAGATTAGGAGAGGGCAGGAGAGGGGTGTGTTTATGATTTTTAGCCACACCAGTGGGTGGGCTCAGCCAGATCTCTCCTCTAAAAATCAGATTCATCCATTTTGGATTTTTAGAGACTGTTGCCTTCTGGGATGGATTTTTGCCACACTTCCCAGGAAGTGGTCATCACAGGGGGACGACCCTGTCCCTGATTGGAGGACCAGGGCCCCCCTGCTTTTCACCCAGGAGAAAGGATAAAACTGGCAGACCTGCACCCACGCCTCAGATCCCCTCCAGAATTCAACAAGAAAGGAACTAAAGAAGAAGAAGGACTGCCCTGCTGGACCCCTGGCCTGCACCTGGACCCTGCACTCAGAAGGACTGCACCAGCTGCACACTTGGGCTTCACCACAAGAAGGACTTTGCCTGGCTTCAACTGGTTCAAGGAGGGACTCCCTGTTTGCTACAGGTGAAAAATTGCTAAACCAGAGTCCCCTGCACCAACTCCTGAAAAAGTGACCAGCTGACCACTGCCCAGTGGCCAAAAAGGAGTTTGCGCCAGGTGCACTCTGGGAGTTGAAGTCCGCACTTCCCAAGGACCATCACAGAACTTCTGGACCCTTGGGGTGAGCTGTGGACCCCAAAAGAACCTTAAAAGAACATCTGGGTGAAGCCCCAGAAGTTTGGAAAAGATTGGAGAAATTTTAGAAAAAAGCTCCATAAAGTGACCGACTCGACGCGGAAATTCTAGCCGGCTTGCCTCAACCGCGACCCGGCCTGACTTCGTGGTTCGTCCCGGTCAAGAAAAACATCCGAAAAAGAGACTAAGTCCGAACGTAAAAAGTTGACCGGGACCTTCCAGCCATCGTATCCGAGAAGGGCTCCACGGACGTCGGATCAAGATCCAGGTTTACCCCGGTCGAAGGATTTTTATCTCGAAAAAACGACTAAGTCCGAAGGTAAAAATCACCACCGAGGAAACCGACTTCGCGTATCCGGACAAGGGCTCCAGGAGGTCGGATCCAACTGGCAGGTTCGTCCCGGTGAAGAAAAACTTCAAAATAAAGACTAAGTCAGAAGGTAACTTTTTAACCGAGGCCTCCCGCGACCTGTAGCCGAGCAGGGCTCCATCGCGGTCGGCCTGAAAGTTTGACTTTGCCCCGGTCCTGGTGCAACCAGATGACCCGATTGGCGCTTTTTGTTTCTAAGCGCTAGAAAATAATAATACTTTAAAAATTCATATCTCCGGTTCCCCTGAACCGATTTTAATCGTTTTTGTGTCATTTTAAAGATAAAAATATAAGCTATTTTTATAAATTGGTTTTGGATTTTTAAACTGTTTCCTGTGTTTTATTTAATTACTGTTTTGTGATATTTGAATGCTTTACACTTTGTCTCCTAAGTTAAGCCTTGACGCTCGATGCCAAGCTACCAAGGGTAGAGCTGGGATTAATTTACTGAGACCTAACTGTACATTTGTGGAGGTTTGTGGCTTGTTGCTAGGTGTAGGTACCTACCTGCCCTACCAGTAACCCATTTTCCAACACACCAGTTTCTCCAACTCCGCTGAAGTGAAGGCAGGGGCCCTTTCCCCAGTCACACAGGCCATGGTATGTTCCAGACACAGGTCACAGCTGCACATGCAGTGTAGGTCCTCTCCTGTTGAAAGTCAGCTAGCAAGTGAGGAATCAGATAGAAAATAGTGGTCACGTCCACGGTGGTGCATACGTCACCGCCAGCGTAGATCACCATTGGCCACTGTACCCCATAGGGCCCAATGTGAACCAATGAAGAGTTGGACAGCGGTTCCCAACCGCCTCCCGCATCGGTGCACAACATCAGTGGAATTACCTCACTTCCACCTGTCCCTCCACACAGGGCAGCCAGACACTATTTCTTGGGGGGGGAGGCCCTAGTAAATAACTGCGTCACTGTTTAAATTTGGACATAAAGGGCGATTCTCACTGACCCATTACAATTTGTCAACTTGCATCGTACTGTTGTTGACCCATTGTTTAGTTTGTGACCGGCTCCTCACTCTTTTGTCCCTCGGATGGCTACCGCTAAGGATGAATTGGAGATAGAGACATAACCCCATGAACTGACCCCTGGTGGACTTGGCTACACTGGAGGACAGGCACATCATCCTCACCTATAGACTTGACAGGGCCACAATCACAGAGCTGTGTGCCCAATTGGAGCCTGACCTGATATCTGCTATCCACCATCCCACTGGGATCCCTCCTCTTGTGCAAGTTCTATCAGTGCTTCATTTCCTGGCAACTGGTTCTTTCCAAGTGACAGTGGGCCTGGCAGTAGGAATGTCATAGCCAATGTTCTCAATAGTGCTGACCAGAGTGTTGTCAGCCCTAATTAAACACATGTGCAGCTACATTGTATTTCCCCAGGTGGAAGATTTAGCCACAGTGAAGGCTGACTTCTATGCAATGGGACATATCCCCAACATAACTGGGCGATTGATGGAACACATATTGCCTTTGACCCCCCCATCAAAATTAACAGGTGTACAGAAATCGGAAGAGTTTCCACTCAATGAATGTACAGATGGTGTGCTTGGCGGACCAGTAAATCTCCCATGTCAATGCTATGTATCCTGGGTCGGTGCATGATGCCTTTGTCCTGAGGAATAGCAGCATCCCAAATGTGATGGGCCAACTACAGAGGCACAGGGTTTGGCTAATAGGTGACCCCTGGTCCCCACCCAGTATATGTTGGTGTATGGGTATGGTGTGGGCCATATGGGATAGTGTGTGGCTAAATGTTGTCCCTCAATATTTGCAGGTGACTCTGGTTTCCCCAACCTATCATGGCTACTGACCCCTGTAAGGAATACCAGGACAAGGGCAGAAGAATGTTACAATGAGGCACATGGGTGAACCAGAAGGATTATAGAACTGACTTTTGGCCTCCTGAAGGCCATGTTCAGGTGCCTCCATCTAACGGGTGGATCCCCGGGCTACTCACTCAAGAAGGTCTGCCAGATAATAGTGGCATGTTGCATGTTGCACAACCTTGCCCTGGGACGCCATGTGCTTTTTCTGCAGGAGGAGGAGGATGGAAATGGCTGCGTGGCAGCAGTGGACCCTGTGGATAGTGAGGATGAGGAGGCAGAGGATGAGGATGAGGACAACAGACCAGCAGTGATCAGACAATATTTCCAATGACAAACAGGTAAGACAGTGTTACTTCACATTTCATTGTCATTATTTTGTAAATCTTTAGCACTGTCATGCTGTTATTTCGAAGTTCTATGCTCACTTACTGTACCCTTTGGCAATTTATTTTTCAGATGTTGGTGCCTCACAATAGCTCGTGGTGTGATCACTGCAGCCAACTACAGGTCTTTTATATGGGCTCATTTTCTGTACAGTTGATTTGCAATGTTTGTACCTGTTACAATGAATACCAAATGTTGTTTTTTCAAAGAGTGTTTATTGAAGTACTAATATATGGAGGGGCAAGTGCAATGGGATGGGGTGAAGATGGAGGAAATTCCAGGGTATAGTTCAAGTCTGTAGCACAGGTGCATTGTCTATGGGGACATTCGAAGGAGAGCAATGGCAGTTCAAGGTGGACAGGGTGACAGAGTGGGACATAAGGGTGACATTCAGGAGAGTCTCATTTCCTGGTGGGGGTCTTGGCAATAGATTCTGGCTTCTGCCTGAATCACAGGGAATGTTTGCAGAGTGGTTCTCCTTCTGCAGTGGGAGGGGTGCTGTTGGCCTGTGAGTCCTGTGGTGGGGCCTACTGTCCACTAGCAGCAGTGGATGTGGAAGGCAGTTCAGATGACTGGCTAGTGGCAGGGGCCCGCTGTTGTAAGACTGCCTCCCTCCTTATATTGCCCATGTCTGCCATCACCCCTGCTATGGAGACCATGGTGGTGTTGATGGGCTACAACTCCTCCCTGATCCCCTGGTACTGTCCCTCCTGCAGCAGCCTGTTCTTCTGCACATTGTCCACAATCTAGCCCATTGTGTCCTGGAATATTGGTAGGATTGGTAGACTCCTAGGTTCTCTGCAAGTGTCTCCTGGAGAGTCGATTCCCTGGGCCTGTCCTCTCCCTGGCGCACAGCACTCCTCCCAGTTTCCTTGGTGTCCTGCCCATTAGCTGCAGCAGAAGGGGGGGGCTGGTCAGTAGGCTGGCTAGTGGTAGGGGCCTGCTGGTGTGCCTCTGTCCCCTGAACTGTGTGCCCACTGCCACTGAACCCAGGTCCCTGATTGTCATGGGTATGAGGTGTGCCCGAGTATTCCTGTAAAGGTGGACACACTGTTGATTGACATGTCCTGGGGACAGAGGTGTGGGTACGCTGGGTGGGTGCTGTAGTGGTGTTTCCAGATGGGGGAAACTCTGTGGTTGTCTGTGACTGGGCTTGGGTAACTGACTGTCCAGAGGTCCCTGATGGGCCAGGTTGGTAATCCGGATCCAGGCGACCAGAGTTGCTGTCATCACTGTGGGCCTCTTCTGTGGGGGGACTGGATATTGTTGCCACCACCTCTCCGGTGATATTGGCTGGGATACCTGTGGGGATGTAAATTGTGTTTTCATTTTTTCTGTATCTGACATATTGTGCATCAGTGGCTTGCCCTCTTTGGTTGTATTTGCCCTGGCAGCTTCCACTTGTGTAAGTTGGTATGTGGGGGCTAGCTGTTTCTCTCTAGTTTGCATGCTTTAGTGATAGGTGTCCATGCATTGGTATGGCATGCAGGGCTTGGCACTTGGATGAGTGAGATGTGATGGTCAGGGTGTGGGAGGTGGTGGAGTGGTGGGAGTGAGGGTGAGGGTGGAGGTATCTGATGGCATGCAGGTAGGGGGTGATAGTAGTATAGAGTTGAATTACCAGAGTCCAGTCCTCCTCCTACTCCGGCCAGGCCCTCAGGATGCATGATTGCCAAGACTTGCTTCTCCCATGCTGTGAGTTGTGGGGGATTAGGTGGTGGTCCACCGCCAGTCCTCTGTACAGTGAGTTGGTGTGTTGCTGCAATGGAATATACCTTCCCCTGTAGGTTTTTCCACCTCTTCCTGATGTCATCCCTTGTTCTTGGGTTCTGTCCCACGACATTGACCCTGTCCACGATCCTCCGCCATAGCTCCATCTTCCTTGCAATGTACATCTGCTGCACCTGTGCTCCAAATAGCTAAGGCTCTACTCTGATGATTTCCTCCACCATGACCCTTGGCTCCTCCTCTGAGAATCGGGGGTGTCTTTTTGGTGCCATGGGTGTTGTGTGAGGTGTGTAGGTGAGGGTGTGTAGGGTAATGGGTTAGGATGTGTGATGTGGGGCGCGTGAGTGGTGTATAGGTGTGAGTGGTGTGTGGCTCTGGTTGTGCCACTTGTCTTGCTGTCTCTCTCTGGTGGCACTTGTTTGTAGTCGTGAAGGGTTGTGGGTAATGTGGGGTATGTGTTTTATAGTGGTGTGCGTGTGGTGTGTGTTGTTTGAATTGTCCAATGTCGTGCTGTTTTGTTTGTGTGTGTATTTTGAACGCAGCGGTATGTACCGCCAATGGTTTACCGCTACTGAATGTCCGCAGTGGTGATTCGTGGGTCATAATGTGGTGGGCGTTGTTAGGTTCAATCAATCAATCAAAAAATGTCTTAAGCGCACTACACACCCAGTAGGGTCTCAAGGCGCTGGGAGGGGGGGGGGGCGGTTACTGCTCGAAAAGCCATGTTTTAAGGTGCTTTCTGAAGGTTAGGAGGTCCTGGGTCTGCGTTGGTTGGTGGGGAGAGAGCTCCAGGTCTTGGCGGCGAGGTGGGAGAATGATCTGCCGCCGGAGGTGTTGGGTTAGATATGGGGGACTGTAGCGAGGGCGAGGTCGGCGGAGCAGAGCTGTCAAGTTGGTGTGTGTAAGTTTACTCATTAGTTGAGGTAGGCCGGTCCAGTGTCGTGGAGGGCTTTGTGAGCACGGACGAGGACTTCGAAAATGATCCTTTTGTTGATGGGCAACCAGTTTAGGGATCTGAGGTGGGTGGATATGTGTTAGTGGTGAGGGAGGTTGAGGATGAGACGTGCGGCTGCGTTCTGGATTCGCTCCAGTTTTCTTTGAAGCTTGGCTGTGGTCCTTGCGTAGAGGGCAATGATCAAACCACGGCACATCACATAGAGTCCATATTTTTCTTGCTTATTCTTCCATGATAAGTTGTTGATATCTAAACAGATGATGCCATGCAACAGAAGAAGCGGTTTCAAAACCGTCAACAGCCGCAACAGATGTAACGATTTAAAACCATCAACAGCCGACACGTGTTCTCGTCAAAACTTGACTTTTTCAAGGCTGTAAATACAATTTAATGAAGAGCACATCAACTACTGTTTTCAACTGTCTGAATACTCATTGCATTATCTCTACTACCGCTTTCCAACACCCAGAAGTGTATGCCACATCCATACATAAAAAGAAACCTGATAGTGAAATGTAAGGCACCACAAACCAGTAAAAAAGGACCAATTACACACCACTCAGTGTGTATCCAAGTATCATAGCATCCCTGTATGTACACATGGATATGTTTTCAAATGTAGCCAATTTCAACAAGCCCATATATACAATTACACACCCTAATGACATCTGTGAAAAGTACACGAATAACCTAAACAGACAAGAAATAGTGTAGAAAGATAAGGATTCCAACACTGAAGAAGTAATAATGTGTGAAACATACCGCAAAAGATATACTTCTATGATAATACTGTCTATATTGAATCCAGGGACCGTTGCAAATCTGCAGAATCAAAGTAGAGTAGGAATCCTTGGTCACACGAGATCCATAAATAAATTAGACCATGATAAGTCTGTGAATCGGATAAAAAAAAACACACACACATACACAATAATAAATACTAAGGGAGCCATCAAAGAAATAAAAATAACTATAAAAATAAGCGCATGTATGTTAACTAAAAAGCTAGTCAAATTATATCCTGCACATTATTGTGTCAGGAAATGGGGATACGTAGTCGGAAACATAGTCAGTTATATACCTAACCAGTACATACAGCCAACCCACTGCAAAAAATAGAGTATACCCTGTGCCAAAATATGAGGTTCCCAATGGTGCAAGACAGTCAAAGTGGGAAGTAAAGCAGACACAACACGGTTCAAACCCAAACTCTTTCATATATAACGGTCCCTCATAAGGTTACATACCGGATAGTGGTACTAAGTCCTGCAGAGATTGGCGGTCGAGTGAAAACCCCTGCGGGTTCCGACATTTTGTTTTATATCTCCTATGCGGGGATAAACATAAAAGAGGGACTGCCCAAAGAAAAAACTCTACTACGGTAGTACCGCCCATAACAAGTCCCGTATATTTTATGTGGCCATGTTACAAGAAAGAGTAAGAAGAGTAGATTGTACACACATCACAGGAGAAACGGTAGAAAAAGAAATCATGTCCAGCTGACGGCAATCACAATTACCATTTTGTCATGAATACAACGTACTATACATTAACACACATATTAAATGTCAATCTAGTGACATTGAGTATTTCTTTCAAACTGCACACCAATGTTGAGTTTGGCCAGTTGCAATACCAAACACTGTAATGCAGTGTGCAGCTGCCTGTAATTACCATTAGACTTCGGCACGTAAGCATACTGGCATGATTCTCCGGTAGGTGCATCACCAAAATTATATACAAATTATTCACACATAAGCAACAATAATGTGAAACTATATTTATCCTGTCTTAATTACAAGAAAACATGCAAGTCCTTTTCTACACTAAGGCCCTCCTCACCTGCTCTAAGTTTGATGATCCACCTACTCTCTATGAGTCGGAGCACTAGAGTCTTATCTCCGCCCCTGGGACATTCACCCAAAGTATGAATACCATGTGTAGTAATTCCCAACACCTCCGTATGAGTGTGGGCAGAGTTGTAGTGAACTGCAAACGGATATTCTGTATTATTGTTTTTGATCGCCCTGATATGTTCTTGCATTCTTTCATTGAAGGGCCTAATCATACTCCCTGCGTAGAATCGTTTGCAAATACAGATGAACAATGAATCTAGTGTTACAATTCATGAAATTAAAGATTTGGTGAGTAGTCCCCATATTGTAACAAAAAAGATCTAATTTTATCAATGTGTAGTTGCATACATTGCAATGTCCATATTTGTAGAAGCCCCGTGGAAGCTGTGGAATCCATGTGTTGTTCCTAACAGATGGTAGAAAACTGTGGAAAAGTCGGTCCCTTATGGTGCAACCTCTACTATGTACAATGTCAGGTCTGTTCTTGATTCTCCTTTTTAGTGTGTTGTTTGCTAGTAGGAGGGACCAATTTTTTGTAAAATGTTATAAATGTCTGAGCTGGCATTACTGAATGGTATTATCAGCGGTAACCCAGTCCTTTTGGGACTCCTTTTATGGCCAGGGCGAGAGAGTAAAGAAGATCTATTTACTGTCTTAATCCTCCTGCGAGTTTCTTTCAAAAGTTTATCAGAAAAACCTTGAGTAAGAAGACAGTGTTCCAAATCTTGTAATTCATGCACAAATTCATCATCCTGACAACAATTGCATCTTATTCTAATGGCTTCACCATATGGAATCGCTTTGATTTGTGAACGAGGATGAGCACTAGTAGCATGTAAAATTGAGTTGGAAGCAGTTGGTTTCCTAAAGAGTCTAGAGCAAATGTTGTCGCCTTTAATGTAGAGGGTGACGTCCAGGAATTCGACAGTAGACGTACTGTACCCATTGGTAAATTTGATTTTAAAAGTATTCTGGTTAAGATAATTAATGAATAAGTCCAGAGAAGTGGAGTCCCCTGACCAAAATAAGAGGACATTGTCAATGTAACGACCCCAGTAAACAATGTGTTGAGTGAGCTCGGGGGGACAGGTGTGCCAAATATGTTCTTTTTCATAGTAGCCCATAGACAGGTTGGCAAATGAGGGTGAAAATTTTGCACCAATAGCAACACCCTGGGTTTGTTTATACCACGCACCGTCATGCATAAACACATTGTTATCCAAGACAGTCAGTATCAGATCAATGAGCATATGTGAGTGTTGTGACAGGGTAGCCTCTCTTTCATCTAAAAAGTGTTGGATTGCGATCATGCCTTTTTTCCCAGGAATACAAGTATACAGTGATGTGACATCTAAGGTAGCCAAAATATGACCCTCTGTCCATTCATAATCAGCCTCCTGACATAGTCAATCCTTCGTATCCCTGATGTATGATGGAAGATTCTGCACAAAGGATTGTAAAAAAATATCAATATATTCTGATAGTTTTTCTGTTGGGGAGTCAATTCCAGAAATTATAGGTCTACCTGGAGGGAATTCAGCTGTCTTATGTACTTTCAGAAGAGTATATATGCAGGGAAATTTGGGTTTTGGATTAAACATATACCTAAACTCCAAGTCCGTAAGGAGATCCAAGTCTCTCCAGCAAGTTTCCCTTCTATATCATTGACTATCCTACTCATAGGATTACATTTCAGTTTGCAATAAGCCAAATTGTCTGCTAGTTGCCTGTCAATTTCTCTGATGTAATCAGCCCTGTTCATCACCACGATGTTGTCCCCTTTGTCTGCCTCCTTGATCACTATTTCATGTGTTCGTGATAGAGTGCATAATGCTTCCTGCTCATTTTTGTTGATATTATATGTGAGGGCCTTATGTCTATTCATGTAACGTTTCTCTAAAAGATATAGATCATTGGTAACATGTTTGTAGAAAATATCAATGACATTGTCCGATGGTAATGTTGGAGTAAACTTGGAAGTTGGTTTGAGCTCACTGTCACAGACCCCAGATGTATCTAAGCCTAAATCCAATAAAATCTCCTCAAAGGAAGGTATAAATGCAGTGTTGGTGGTATCTTCCAAGGTCAGCAAGGTTTGGATATCCTTAACATCCTTAATGGACAAATCACATGCTGCTGTGATGTTAGACACGGGGGAAGTCACTATTTGTTTATCCTGAAAATGTTTCAATAATTTAAATTTATGGACAAATTTAAATAAGATGATATGTATATCCGTAAAATTCGGTAACAATGTGGGTACAAACCCCAAACCCTTACTCAAGAGATTCAGTTGATTTCTGTCAAGCACTTTATTGGATACATTAATCACACACACATCTTTGTCATTGAAGGTAGAGATCTGTCTGTTTGAACCTAGTTCCTCATTTTGCGTGAGGTTGACCTTGTCGTCACACCTTCCCTGCTCTTCTCTGGTTCTTGCTTTCTTTCTTTTGCCTCTTCTGGTTCTCTTCGATAGGTATCCTGCCCCATATGAGTTTGTTTCTGACCTCTGCGGAACCTTTCTAGTTCCAATAAAAAAGACGATTCCACAGTGGTGGTACTATCCTGGTCATGTACTAAGCTACTAGCATCCTCACTAGCCATGCTTGAACTACTAGACTAATCTGTGTCAATAGTTGTTATAACAGAAGGTGACATAGAATTTTGACAAAACATTTTGTCCCCCTGTCTATCAATATTTATGTTGTCAAACTTCCGAGAGTATGTAAAAACCCTCCCACTTGCATAATCATAAGCGTCTCGTTTAAGTTTGCGCATTTTTTTATCTTTAATATATTCCTGATGTTTACGAAGTACTTCTTTCAGAATGGCGACAATTTTTTCAATTGCTTCTGAGAGATTGGTCTCCTGGATTTTCTTTTCTAAGGTGTTAATTTCCAGAAAAAGTTTAGGGCGTTGCTGTAGTCTAGTCTGCTGCTAAGGAGGGAGTGGGTGACTGTTCTTCTTGTTTCTAAAGGAATCCATTTGGAAGTCTTGCATAGCATTCGAAAGGTGTTGAAGCAGGAGGACGATATGGCGTTGATTTGCTGGGCCATGGAGAGAGATGAGTCCAGTACGATGCCAAGGTTGCGTGCGTGGGTGGTGGGTGTTGGGGGTGGTCCGAAGGTGGTGGGCCACCAGGAGTCGTTTCATGGTGTCTTGTTGGGGGCGAAGATGATGATCTCTGTTTTGTATGATTTGAATTTGAGGTGGCTTGCTGTCATCCATTTGGCGAAGTCGAGGAGTCTGGCGTGCAGGTTAATCTTGGCAGTGGCTGGGTTCCTGGTGAGGGAGATGATGAGCTGGATGTTGTCAGCGTATGAAATGATGGTGATGCCGTGGGGGCAGAGGATGTTGGCGAGAGGAGCCATGTGGATGTTGAAGAGGGTGGGGATGAGGGAGGATCCTTGGGGGGCCCCACAGATGATCTTGGTGGCTGTAGACCAGAAAGGAGGGAGGCAAACTCTTTGAGTTCTTTCAGAGAGGAAAGAGGTGAACCAGTCCAGGGCCTCGTGGCAAATTCCGGCGTCAAAAAGGCGTGCGCGGAAGGTTTGGTGGCATAAAGTGGCAAAAGCTGCAGAGACAGGATGAGGATGAGGGTGACGGTCTCGCCTTTGTCCACTCTGGTCCTGATGTTGTCTGTGCAGGTGATGAGGGCAGTCTCAGTGCTGTGGTTCTTGCAGAATCTAGACTGGGAGGCGTTGAGTATGTTGTTTTCTTCTAGGAAGGAAGACAGTTGTGCGTACTATCTTCTCAGCGACCTTTGCGGGGAAGGGGAGAAGAGAAATGGGTCGGTAGTTTGTGAGGTCTTCTGGGTATGCTTTGGGTTTTTAGAGAAGAGCGTTGACTTTGGCGTGCTTCCAAATATCTGACAAGGTTGCGGTGTCGAAGGAACTGTTGATAACCGCACGGAGCCGGGATGCGATGATTTGGCTGGCCTTGTTGAAAATGTGGTGGGGGCAAGGGTCTGTTGGGGAGCCTGAGTGGATGTAGTTCATGCTTTTGCTGATTTCTTCATCGTTGGCGGGGGTCCAGGTGTTTAGTCGGTTGGTGCGGCAGGGTGTTGTGGTATTGGTTGTGTCAGTGGTGGTCATGGTGGGTGCTGATGTTGTGAAGCTGTCATGTATGTCTGCAATTTTGCGGTGGAAGTAGTTGGAGAGGGAGTTCCAGAGGTTTTGGGAGTGTGGAGGGTCGATGGTGCTGGATTTGGGTTTGGTGAGTTCTTTGGCGATGGCAAAGAGTTCCTTGCTGTTGTGTGTGTTGTTGTCTATGCGTTCTTTGTAGAAGGACCGTTTGGTGGTCCAGATGAGTTGGTGGTGTTTGCACATGGCTATTTTGAGGGTGGAAAAGTTGCTCATTGAGGGTCCTTGGCACCAGGCTTTCTCAATTTTTCAGCATTCTTGTTTGGAAGACTGGAGTTCTGTGGTGTACCAGGGGGCGGTCTTGATGGTGCAGGTGTTGTTGTTTGTTTTAAAAGGGGTGAGGAAGTCTGCGCAGGTTTCTAGCCATCGTGTGAGGTTGTGGGCGGCGGTGTTGGAGTCGTTGCTGATGGGAGATAGAGCTTGTGCAAGGTTGGAGATCAGGTGTTCTTTGGAGATCTTCTTCCACTTGCGGTAGGGTGTAGTGTGTTGTTGGTGGTGGGTTTCATGAAGAGAAGTGGACGCAGAGGTGGTCAGTCCAGTCGAGGTCGGCGGTGTGAGTTAAGGTGATGTGGTTGCTGGAGGTGAAGATTGTGTTTAGCGTGTGTCCCACTGAGTGGGTGGGTGAGGTTACCAGTTGCTTGAGGCCGAGGTTCGTGAGGTTGTCCAGCAGGGCTGTGGAGTTGCAGTCGTGGGTGCTTTCCAGGTGAAAGTTGAGGTCACCAAGGAGTATGTAGTCTGTGGAGGTTAGGGTGTGGGAGCTGATGGTATTGGCGATGGTGTCACAGAATGGGGTGTGGGGTCCTGGTGGTCTGTAGATGAGGGTTCCTCTAAGGGTGGTGTTGGGGTGGATGTGTTTTTGAAAGTGTAGGTGTTCTGCATTGTCTAGGGTGTTGTTGGTGTTGGTGGAAATTTTTATGGTGTTTTTGTGTATTATGGCAATACCTCCTCCTGGTTTGTTGGTGCGGTCTCTACGGGTGATTTTCTAACCTGATGTCGGGTTCTGATGAGGAGTTTATCCATGTTTCAGTGAGGAAGGCGATGTCAGGAGAGTTTGTGGTGAGCAGGTGCCAAAGCTCGATGGCGTGCTTGTGGACAGAACGGGTGTTAAGGAGGATGCAGTTAAGGTGATTGCAGGGTTTGGTGTTGTTGCGGTGCTTGTTGGTGTTGCAGGTTTTGGTATGAGTGCAGGGAAATGGCATGATTGGCATGTGAAAGGTCCAAGTGTGTGTTTGGGGTTGGCCTGGGCGCAGGCAGGGTGTTGGCCTGGGTTGAGGGCAAGGAGTTCTGTGGAGGAGTAGTGGTGCTTCGGGGGGGTCGGAGAAGTGTGGACCAGGGGGACGGGTGCTGGGCGCGGTCCAGGCACGGATGGGTGCAGATGGGCCTGCGTCTGCGTCTGGCGCGCCAGCGGTACGGCTGCGCAGCGGGCGCCATTAAGAAGAGGAGGTGGGAGGGAGGAGCAACAGGGAGGCGAGAGGCATCCAATGGGGGCACGAGGGGGGTGGGGCCGCAGGGGATGCAGCGGCAGCGGCAGGGATTAAGGAACCAGCGAGAGCCGGGAAGAAAAACGGGCACAATTAAAGTGCAAAATACGAAGCGGAGCACAAAATGGGCACAGTTAAGGTCAAAAACAGTTCTAAAAATGGGGGTTTTGATACCGCCAGTTTATCACTGACCTTTGGTGTGGCGGATTTGTGTCTGTGGCAGTATTCTGTCAGATTTGGGTGTTTGTGTCACAATATGGTAAACGGATATCCAGTGCAGCGGTGGTATGTTGGCGGCAGTCAGCGTGGCAGTAAGTGGGATTTACCGCCAATGTCATAATTAGGACCTTAATATACCTACTACTCCAGTAGCACAAAACCAGGTGCCACAGTCGAATGTCCTGAGAATTTACCCAGATGTACTTATTGTGGACCTGCCACAAACTTAATAGTACCAATAGGACAGGTTTTCCCGAAACCGATATTGGTTCAGACAGAACCAACTCCACTTTTACTGCCTCAAGTGCAGACACAAGCAGTGCCAAACTACACTCCGATAACAGGGACCCAGACAAAGACGTCTGTATTGATGAGCCAGAATATGGGAATTATGCACCCATAGAACTAGTGTGAGACCCAGCCCAGATGCTGTATCTGTACCTGTCACTATTGGTCTAATTGTACCTCTGTTTGCACAAGAGAATAACAGAACAGCTGGACAGGGAGTCCTGAGTCAGAATTCAATGAAGGGAGGACTTGATTAAAATACTTGAGTTGTCTCTCCTATGGGACAGACTTTGACAGATCGAGATCTTTGTTAGACCTTAGTCCATTTGGAGTTCCCTCATAATGTCATAGGGTCGAACATTTGTCAGAGTGAGAAATTATTGATACCGCAGACTCCAAATATAATTGTGCAACAGACACCACATGCCCAGGCCAGCAACAATTGGTTGCAGGGTTTGTCTGCCCAGCAATTGACTGAATGGTTAGACAAGCTGAATATCCTGCGGAGTGCTCCTAGGGGAGAGGAGTATGTAAACTATACGAGCCTAGGAATGGAAGCGGGTGAGCTCATAGAAGGAACTATGGGCGTGAACAGACAAGAGTCTTACACTAAAGAAGAGTTGAGATATCTGTGCACGAAGATTATGAGGGGAGTGAACAATGTGCATCAAAGACTAGCAGATTTGGCAGAAAAGTACAGAGAAAACAAAACATTTGAAAAGGATTTAAAGGTTAGATTTTGACACAAAAGAATTTGAACAGATGAGATCTGCGGGAATGAAAGCACACCTTTGGGAGTTACTCCAAAGTGTCCATACATGGGGAGCATTAGACAAAGAGCAGCTAACTAAGAGTCCGGTAAATTTTTTACAAATGAGAGAGATTCGCTGAGGGAATATTGTTCATGTCCCTTGGAGCAGAAGGGACACTTTATAATTTACAAATGACTATCCCACGTTGAGAGAGAAGCCAGTAGAATGGCACCAACAGACAGACAGGTTTGTGCAACTTGCAAAATGCCTGTAGGAGGACTTGAACACTCTATTAGAGATAGTAGTCCCAGATGATTTGTGGATGGAGTGCAAGAGGAGTATAGATTGACAAAAGAACCAGAGAGGGATCAGGCTACAGGTACCTCATCTCCTTAGGTAATTAAATATTATTACAAAGTGATTGCATTTTTTAAAAGGCGAATTTCGCCCAAAAATATTTCCTGGCAGAGAATAGACAGAACAGCTCAGGAAGCAAAGGATTCAATACATGCGTATTATGAGAGATTGTTGCAGTTGTTCAAGCATTACAGTGGTACAGAAACAATTTAGCCAAAAGGCATGATTCATTTTATGTTCTATTTCTGGAAGGACTGAGATCTGAAATTACCCAGATGATTAAGAGTCATTTGATCTGCAGGCAAGCAAAGCTGATTGATGAGGTGTTGCAGTATGCAAAGTACTGTAGTAACGAGATTGAGTTGAAGCAGAGAAAGCTGAAAGAAAAGGCGACGGTGATGCAGATTAAAGCAGCACTGTCACAAGCCTTCTTTTCTGTGCCTCATCATGAGGATAGTCAATTTCTCTTTTGTTTCAAATTTCTCGACCAAGTTTATTGCTGGTGTAAAATTCCTCAATGGTTTTCAGAGTCACCTTTCATATTCAATCAGATCTTGAAAAAGAATCTGGAGTCGTTGGAATTGCCTTTCCAATGAACATTGGTACAGTAATTGATGACTTATTGATTGCATCCAAAACGAAGGAAGAGTGCAAGTATGACACGATTGCCTTACTGAGTCATTTGGGAAAGAATGGTCATAAAGTGTCACCATTTAAATTACAATACTGTCAGAAAGAGGTGAAATATTTGGGTTATCAGACGGAGAAGGGATCAAGGAAAATATCCAGAGAAAGGGTCACAGCCATTTTGCAGATGAGTCCCCCATCCACACAGAACGATGTCAGGATGTTTTTAGAGATGGTAGGCTACTGTTGCCAATGGATTCCCAATTTTTCAGTCATTTCTAAACCATTACAAAAGCTGACCCATTAGATCAGGCTTGCATGAAATCGTTTTCTGTTTGAGAGAGAGTCTGTGCAGAGCTCCGCTTTGGGTATGCCTGACTACACAAAGTCTTTCACATTGTTTTGCAATGAGCGTGATGCATGTTCTTTGTCTGTCTTGACGCAGGTCCATGGAGGTGTAAACCACCCAGTAGCATATTTTTCAGCTAGTTTGGACCCAGTTGCAGCAGATTTACCAGGCTGTCTGCGTGCAGTTGCAGCGGTTGGACAGAGCCTCACATAGGGGGTTATTCCAACTTTGGAGGAGGTGGTAATCCGTCCCAAATGTGACGGATTTACCACCAGCCGTATTACGAGTTCCATAGGATATAATGGACTCGTAATACGGCTGGTGGTATATCCGTCACTTTACCGTCACTTTTGGGACGGATTACCACTTCCTCCAAAGTTGGAATAACCCCCATAGTGTGAGGGTATTGTGATGGGCCACCTTTTGGTTATTATGATACCTCACTGCATTGCAATTCTACTTACAAAAACAAAAACCCAGCACCTGGCAGGTGGCAGATTGACTCGTTATAAAATGAGTATTTTTGGGGTCACCAAATGTGTCATTGAAAAGATGTACAGTGCTTAACATGGCATCCTTACTTCCAAATGTAAGTGTTGAAATTGAAAAGTTGGAAGACATTGAGCATGATTGTTTTGGTGCACAAAACTGAGGGGGTCATTACAACCCTGGCGGACGGTGTAAAAGGTGGGGTAATACCGCAAACAGGCCGGCGGAAAAAAAAAGGGAATTACGACCCTGGCGGTAACCGCCAACAAAGACAGCCACTTTAACATTTCGCCTGCCACTGCGGTACAGACAAACAGCGTGGCGGTCACCGCCAACAGACAGGCGGGAGACAAAGTACCACCCACACTATTACAACACACCAATCCGCCACCTTTTCCGTGGATAAAAGCACTGCGGAAACAGCCTTTGCTATGGGAAAACGCTCACCTCAACACACTCCACGAGGAACGACGACTCCATGGACCCAGAACTCCAAATACTACTCGCCCTTGTCTTTCTGCTCTTGTACGAACAACAGCGACGTAGGCGCAGAACAGACTGGTGAGTACTGCATCTACGACACGGGGAGGGGGGAGGAAAAAGTTAGGGGGACACCCACCAAACACCCCCACCCTCGCATATTACAACATACACACCAATGCAGTCAAAAATATCACATTAACAACCCACAATCCCCCCGGAAGAATGCAAAGACAAAGCGAGATCCGTTCAAATATTGTAATGTGCCAATATACATGTCATATAAAAATATACTGAATCATATCTCGAAATCTGTCATATTTATATATATAATACAAGAAGTAGTGCAGATATGCACACAACAATGTCCGTGCACCAACAGTCCAAAAATGCATGGGCGAGGCCCACAATAGATACCTGACCAAAATCCGAGAGAACACTGCCGGGGCATCAGATTGAAACACTACAGGCACCTCAGGGGGAAGAGAAGGGGGGGCACCTCAGCCAGATGAATGCGAAGCCAGATCCACGACGGGGCTCCATGCCCATTGATGTATCCTGGGGAGTGCAAAGCCACAGTCTCTCAAGTCTCTACAGTGGGTGGGTTGCCCACTGGACCATCCTGGGGAGTGCAAAGCCACAGTCTCTCAAGTCTCTACAGTGGGTGGCTTGCCCACTGTGCCATCCTGGGGAGTGCAAAGCCACAGTCTCTCAAGTCTCTACAGTGGGTGGTTTGCTCACTGTGCCATCTTGGGGAGTGCAAAGCCACAGTCTCTCAAGTCTCTACAGTGGGTGGTTTGCCCACTGTGCCATCCTGGGGAGTGCAAAGCCACAGTCTCTCAAGTATTTACAGTGGGTGGGTTGCCCACTGGACCATCCTGGGGAGTGCAAAGCCACATTGACGCAAGTAGATGCAGTTCTCAACTGGTACTGGGTGGGACTGGTGGCCAGACTGGATGAGTCTCCCCGTGAAAGTTCCTGTCCTGTCACTGTCCCAGCTGCACATGGGAGAAGGATGCCTGATGTGGCGGCCTATTCATACCCACACGGTGTTTGCCCTGATCAGCGGTCTTCACCATGGCGGTCTTGGCCTTGTTCAGCTGTACTTTGCCATGGCTGGCTATGGACTGTTCAGCGGTCTTCACCATGGCGGTCTTGGCCTTGTTCAGCGGTGCTTTGACATAGCTGGCTATGGACTGTTCAGCGGTCTTCACCATGGCAGTCTTGGCCTTGTTCAGCGGTGCTTTGCCATGGCTGGCTATGGACTGTTCAGCGGTAGCCTGAGATGGCAGTTCAGATACTGACATTGGTGTGTGGAATTACGAACTCCACACTGGACATTGGGGTGTGGCATGACGAACTCCACACTGGACATTGGGGTGTGGCATGACGAACTCCACACTGGACATTGGGGTGTGGAATGACGTTCCATCATCGCCCAGCGGGGCTGTGGGATCCTGGTCCCTCCTGGGCACTGACTCCGGCGGTGGTCTCCTGACCAGTAACGATACTTGGGCCCTCCTGGGCAGTGACTCTGGCGGTGGTCTCCTGACCAGTAACGATACTCGGGCCCTCCTGGGCAATGACTCTGGCGGTGGTCTCCTGACCAGTAACGATACTCGGGCCCTCCTGGGCACTGACTCTGGCGGTGTTCTCCTGACCAGTAACGATGCTCGGGCCCTCCTGGGCAATGACTCTGGCGGTGTTCTCCTGACCAGTAACGATGCTCGGGCCCTCCTGGGCAATGACTCTGGCGGTGGTCTCCTGACCAGTAACGATACTCGGGCCCTCCTGGGCAATGACTCTGGCGGTGGTCTCCTGACCAGTAACAATACTCGGGCCCTCCTGGGCAATGACTCTGGCGGTGGTCTCCTGACCAGTAACGATACTCGGGCCCTCCTGGGCACTGGCTCTGGCAGTGGTCTCCTGACCAGTAACGATACTCGGGCCCTCCTGGGCAATGACTCTGGCGGTGGTCTCCTGACCAGTAACGACGGTGCTGGCGGTTGTGTCTGGACCGCCGGAAATGATGGCGCACTTCTCCGCCATGACACTCACAACAGGCTGGGCAGACTTCCTCGGAACCTTCCCCACCTTCTTTGGAGTTACAGCTGACTCACCAACCGCCTTCGATCCCATTTCACTTGTTGTTCCACCAGGAGTCTTGACACGGTCCCGTCGTCCACTCTCCAATTTCGGTGCCTTTATAGGGGGTGGGCTGACAGTGCCTTGGCTCCGGGTCCTACTGCCTGCCCTGGTGGACGGTGCACTCCAAAAACCTGGAACACGCACCACTGGTACTGGAGGCTTTTTGGCTGAGGCGCTACGACGGGACTGATGAACTGGAGGGGGGGTGGGGGGCAAACAGGTCAATTTGACAGAGGGACAGTTTCTGACGGACACTGGGATGGGTAGTTGGAGGGGGTCTGGGAGTGGAGGTAGAGGAGGTGGTTGTAGGAGGTGTCACTTTAGGTGTTTTGGGTGCAGGTGCAGGTGCAGGTACTGGAGGCTGTCGTGAGGTGGATGGATGTTGGGTGAGTGATTGCCGGCGTTTGTGTACTTTGGGAGGGGGCGTCACAGACACACTGGGAGAGGACACAGGGGACGTGTAAATGGCAGTGGAGGTGGTGAGTGCAGGTGAGCGGCTTGTGGTGCTGGGTGTTCTGGTGCGAGTCTTAGTGCCTGTAGATGTGGTTCATGCAGGTGTGTGTGTAGACGACACTGGGAGGGAGGAGGGAGAAGAGGAGGAGGGGGACACAGTGGAGACAGTGGATGTTGCTGGGGGTCATTCAGAGTCTGGCGGGCGGCGGAGGCCGCCCGCCAGACTTCCCCCCTCCAAAATACCGCTCCGTGGTCGAAAGACCGCTGAGGGTATTTTGGCTTTTGCACTGGGCTGGCGGGCGACCGCCAAAAGGCCGCCCGCCAGCCCAGTGCAAAAGACCCTTCCCACAAGGACGCCGGCTCAGAATTGAGCCGGCGGAGTGGGAAGGTACGACGGGTGCAGTGGCACCCGTCGCGTATTTCAGTGTCTGCAATGCAGACACTGAAATACAAAGTGGGGCCCTCTTACAGGGGCCCCTGCAGTGCCCATGCCATTGGCATGGGCACTGCAGGGGCCCCCAGGGGCCCCATGACAACCCATACCGCCATCCTGTTCCTGGCGGGAGAACCGCCAGGAACAGGATGGCGGTATGGGCTGTCAGAATCCCCCATGGCGGCGCAGCAAGCTGCGCCGCCATGGGGGATTCCCAGGGCAGCGGAAAACCGGCGGGAGACCGCCGGCTTTCCGCATCTGACCGCGGCCAAACCGCCGCGGTCAGAATGCCCTGCGGGGCACCGCCAGCCTGTTGGCGGTGCTCCCGCCGACCCTGGACCGCCGGGGTCAGAATCACCCCCGCTGTGTCTGTATGGGTGTGATGCTTGTGTGAGTGCCTGTGGTGTTTGTGGTGCCTATGTTTGCTTGAGCTACTTGTGTGTATTGACTTGTGTGCCTGCTGGTCTGTAGGTGTGCTTGGGATGGGCTGGGGTACAGGGGATTGGGTCTGGGTGGAGGAGGTTGGAGGGGGGAGGCTGGACACAGGGACAATGGCTGCCATCAGTGCTGAAGCTAGAGATTGCAGGGTTCGCTGAAGGACAGCCTGACCAGAATGAATGCCTTCCAGGAATGCATTACCGTGTTTCAACTCTCGTTCTACACCCTGGATGGCATTCACAATGGTACACTGCCCAACAGTGAGTGACCTGAGGAGGTCAATGGCCTCCTCACTGAGGGCAGCAGGGGTGACTGGGGCAGGGCCTGAGGTGCCTGGGGCGAAGGTGATGCCCACCCTCCTGGGTGAGCGGGCATGGGACACACGCTGAGGGGCTGCTATGAGGTCGGTGCTGGTAGGGGAGGTGGCGGCTGTACCTGTAGAAGTGGGGAGCACAGATGGTGCCGCCACCACAGGGGAGCTCTCATCGGCGGATGAGTCCGTGTCGCTGGATGGTGATCTGGTGGCCGACTTGAAGCTCCCCTCGCCCTCCGTCCCACTGGTGAATTCAGAGTCTGTGGTGTGGCCCTCCATGGCCATGTGGGATGCAGCTCCCTCGTGCTCTGGTGCCACTGTACCTCCGCCTGTTGATGCTGATGTACAAAAGGACAGGGAGAGCAGGAAAAGGGGGGAGACAGAAGAAAGAGAGTTTTAGTGCATGGCATACCGCTACCGTTGGCGGACAAGACAGACGCAGCAGCCCCGTGCATTACGCCGTGCTCCTGACCTCTGCACATGCTATTTCTGGGAAATGGCCTGCATGGCAATGGTAGTAATCTGCCCACATGGATGGCAAAGGGGCAACTATACATCAACTTCCCTCTGTTTTGAGCTGGGGTAGAGTGCCACATGGCCTACATAACGGAGGGGCCTTGCCTACCTAACTCGCCCTGGCCTAGGGACACCCACAACCCACCACCCCCACCCAGACACCTCCACTGCACGCAAAGTCCATATGATGAGGTAGTACTCACCCCCTTGTGTCTGCTGTGATGTCCTTAAGCGCCCATCCAACTCCGGGTAGGCCACCGCCAGGATCCGGAACATCAGGGGGGTCATGGTGCAACGGGCACCCCTCCCACGTTGGGAGGCCATCCTCAGCTGAGCCTCCGCCGTCTTCTTGCTGCAGCGGCGAATGTCCTCCCATCTCTTCCGGCAGTGGGTGCCCCGTCTCTGGTGGGCCCCCAGGGTCCGGACTTCCTTGGCGATGGCACGCCAAATGTCCCTCTTCTGGTGGGCGCTGACCTACATGACATGCACAAGGAAAGAGGACAGTCATTACCTACTGCACCGTCGTTGTGATTGGCCCCCTCCCAACTCTATCCCTGTGGCCCATTCATCCCCATGCATAACTGTTCTATGTACTCTGCCCCCTTCCCTCATCCACCCAGCCCTCTCCACCCAAGCCTAGCCCATCCAACGTGCTCCCTGTGTACTAACCTGTTGGTCTGGAGGACCTTAGAGTATCGTGTACTGGGGGAGGACCCCATCCACAAGTTTCTCCAACTCCTGTGCAGTGAAAGCAGGGGCCCTTTCCCCAGACGCAGCAGCCATCGTCGCTTCCAGACCGAGGTCACAGCAGCACTAGCAGTGTAGGTCCTCTCCTGTCGAAGGTCAGGTATCTAGTGATTGAATAGATAGAAAATGGTGGTGACGGCCGCGGCGGTGACGTCCACGGTGGTGCGTATCATCACCGCCGGCGCACCTGTTCATTGGCTCCTGGGGCCCATAGGGTCCTATGTTAACCAATGCAGCATTGCGCCGCGGTCTACGACCGCCTACCGCGACGGTGTCCAACGCCAGCGCAGTTACTCAACAATCCTATTGTCCCAGTTTAGAGGTCAGTCAGCCGCCATTTCACGGGCCCACATGGCTTCAATTACTACTGCGTCACACATACCGAGGCCTACACTCAAAACCTTTCCCGGATGGGTTAATTGCCTTTGTAGTCTTGAGTGTGACTGTGGGTACATACCTGGAGGAATGCTGACAGTTTCTTCGCTGTTGTCCTTCTTAGGCAACGTCAGTTGGGACATATTGGAAGATGGCGGAAACCGCCGGTGTACCGACCGCTGGTGGACCTGTTGACAATGGAAGAGCGACATGTAATCGTGACCTACCGGTTTGACCGTGCCACAATCCAGGAACTATGTACTCAGTTGGAGCCAGACCTGATGTCACCAATCCGCAATCCGACTGGAATCCCCCCTGACGTGCAGGTGCTTTCAGTGCTGCATTTCCTTGCAAGTGGGTCTTTTCAGACAACAGTGGCCATGGCATCAGGGATGTCCGAGCCTATGTTTTCCAACGTCTTGTCCAGAGTGTTGTCTGCCCTGCTGAGACACGTAAGGAGATACATAATTTTCCCAGAGGTGGAGGATTTGCCTACAGTGAAAGGTGATTTCTATGCCCTAGGACATATCCCCAATGTCATAGGTGCCATTGATGGGACCCATGTAGCTGTGGTCCCCCCCCGCAGGAATGAACAGGTGTATAGGAACAGGAAGAGTTATCATTCCATGAATGTCCAGATGGTCTGTTTGGCAGGCCAGTACATCTCCCAGGTAAATGCTATGTTCCTTGGCTCTGTGCATGACGCCTACATCCTGTGGAATAGCAGCATCCCTGATATGATGTGTCAACTCCAGAGGCACCGTGTATGGCTATTGGGGGACTCTGGTTACCCCAACCTGTCCTGGCTATTGACCCCAGTGAGGAATCCCAGGACCAGGGCAGAGGAACGGTACCATGAGGCCCATGGGCGGACTAGGAGGGTGATCGAACGCACCTTCGGCCTCCTGAAGGCCAGGTTCAGGTGCCTCCATATGACTAGTGGATCCCTATTCTACTCACCGAAGAAGGTGTGCGACATCATCATCGCCTGCTCCATGCTCCATAACTTGGCATTGCGACTCCAGGTGCCTTTTCTGCAGGAGGATGATCCAGATGACGGTGTTGTTGCAGCGGGGGAGCCTGGGGAGCCTGTGGACAGTGATGAGGAGGAAGCTGATGAAGATGAAAACGACAACAGGGAGTCAGTCATACAGCAATATTTTCAGTGAGACACAGGTGAGTACATTTTCATGTTTCACATATTATTAACTTTCACACGTCTACCTCTATCCTGTACCTACATTTCACTCCCTATTTGTTAACTGAGTTGTCCCCTTCCATTTCAGTTTCACTATTGTGGTAACCTACGTGTCAACAGCTTGCACCCTTGAAAGGCTTGTGATGTGTGACATTGGTATGTTGGCCTTCCAATGGGTAACCTTTATTAACACTGTAATTGACAATACAAAGTTCACAATCATTGACTGACTCCAGTTTTATTAGTGTTTCAAGGGTGTTTATTTAAGTGCATAACAATGAAGGGGGGTTGTGAAATGGGGATGGGTGATGGTGGAGGAATGTCCATGGCAGAGTCCAGTCTATTAGTCTCACAGGTACATTGCACATCTGGCCATTGGAAGTGGAGCTGGGGCAGTTCCGATTTGGACAGGGTAACAAAGTGGGACAGTGGGAGGACGATCAGGGTGGTCGTATTTCCTGGCTGGGGTCTTGCCATCTTGCTCTGTCCTGTTCCTGGATCTCAGGGCCCGCTTGCGTGGTGGTGGTCCGTCTGCAGGGGATGGGGTGCTGGTGTGTTGCTCCTGTGGCTGTGCGTCCTGTCCACTAGCGCCGGCGGAGGTGGTGGGCGTTTCATCGTCGTGGTTAGTGTCAGGGGCCCCTTGGAGTGCCACGGTGTCCCTCAAGGTCTTTTGAATGTCCGTCAGCACCCCTACAATGGTGCCCAGGGTGGAGCCAATGGTCCTGAGCTCCTCCCTGAACCCCAAATACTGTTCCTCCTGCAGGCGCAGGGTCTCCTGCAACTTGGCCAGTACCGTTGCCATTGTCTCCTGGGAGTGGTGGTATGCTCCCATGATGGAGGAGAGGGCCTTGTGGAGAGTAGGTTCCCTTGGCCTGTCCACCCTCTGTCGCACAGCAGCCCTCCCAGTTCCCCTGTGTTCCTGTGCGTCCGTCCCCTGGACCGTGTGCCCACTACCATTGCCCCCAGGTCCCTGTTGTTGTTGGGGTGGTGGGTTCACCTGGGTGCCCTGTAGTGGTGGACACACCGCTGATTGACCTGTCCTGGGTAGGGAGGTTTGGGCCCGCTGGGTGGGTGCTGTGCTGGTGTTCCCAAAGGGTGGCAGTTCGGTGTTGGGCTGTGGCTGGGCAAGGGGAACCGACTGTCCTGAGGCCCACGATCGTCCGGGCTGGTCATCAAGATCCAGTGGGACAGAGCTGCTGTCGTCACTGTGGGCCTCTTCTGGGGGTGTAGTGGTGTTGTCTGGACCCTCTGGTGTGGTGACGTTCCTTCGGGTTCCTGCGGGGGTATGAGTACATGATTATTGCATGTGTGTGTTTCATGATGTGCAATGTTTGGGTGTGCGTGTACCCCAGTGCAGGCATTCTTGTGTGGGGGCTTGTGTGGTGATAGTTGGGGGGTGTTGTGGGTCTGTGCAGTGGACATACTTTAGTGATGGGTATCCATGCTTAGTTAGATCATGCAGGTTTTGGGGTTGGGATGGGTGGTTGGTGTCATGGGTAGATAGGTGAGGATTTGGAGTGATAGGGGAGGGTGTGAGGGTGGGAGTGTGTGATAGCATGCAGGTAGGGTGGAGGATATGATAGTTGAAATTAGACTTACCAGTGTCCGTTCCTCCAACGACTCCTGCGAGGCCCTCAGGATGCAAGATGGACAAGACTTGCTCCTCCCATGTTGTTAGTTGTGGGGGAGGAGGTGGGGGTCCGCCGCCAGTCCGCTGTACCGTGATGTTGTGCCTGGATACCGTTGAACGCACCTTCCCCCGTAGCTCGTTCCACCTCTTCCTGATGTCCTCCCTATTTCTTGGGTGCTGTCCCACAGCGTTGACCCTGTCGACTATTCTTTGCCATAGCTCCATCTTCCTGGCTATTGATGTGTGTTGTACCTGTGAGCCAAATAGCTGTGGCTCTACCCGGACGATTTCTTCGACCATGACCCTGAGCTCCTCCTCGGAGAAGCGGGGGTGTCTTTGGCGTGCCATGGGGTGGTGTGGGTGAGGTGTGGGGTGGTGTATGTGTTGATGAGTGTGGTGAATGTAGTGGTATGTGGTGTTTTGTGCGTGGGTGTTGTGTGGGTGATGGTGTAGTGTGCCTCTGTGTGATGGGGTTCTCTATTCTGTGCTGTCTCTCTCAGAAATTCTGGTCATAGGGGTTTGTGTGTGATGTGGGTGTGTGTTTTATGTTGTATTGGGTGCGTGGGAGTGGTGTGTGTATGTGTATCAGGTGTGTGTATTTCAAAATGTCCAATGTGGCGGTGTTTTGTAAGTGTGTGTGTATTTTGAGCGCAGCGGTGTGTACCGCCAATGGAATACCGCGGTTGAAAGACCGCCGCGTGGATTCGTGGGTCGTAATAGCATGGGCGTGTTTCTGTTGGCGTGGAGGTGGAGGATTTGTTTCCGCATGTTTATTGCTGACCTTTGGTGTGGCGGAGTTGTGTGGGTGTCTGAATTTCGGCGGATTCCGAGATGTGTGTCATAATACCTGTTGCGGTCTACCGCGGCCGCGGCGGTGTATTGACGGTCGTCTGCATGGCGGTAAGCGCCTTATACCGCCAAGGTCGTAATGACCACCTGAGACCTGACATTAGAGACACCTGAATAGAAGAAAATGACCAAATTATCTTTGTTGATGGTTACTGTCTATAGACAATAGAGGAGTACTGAGAGCAGGATATGCTGTATGCATAATTTCTGTTATACTGGAAGCGTCTTGGCTTCGAGAAATATATTCTGCACAAGAGGCAGAACTGGTAGCCCTTACCGGAGCATACCATGTTTCTATTGAGCTTAAAGTTACCATCTATACAGATAGCCAGTATGGATTTGGAATAGTCCATAACTTTGGCCAGTTGTGGTCGTAGAAAGGCTTTATGAACTCTTCTGGTTCACCAGTGAGAAATGGTGAGAGAATTACAGAATTGTTGCCAGCTATCCAAATCCTTGAAAAGATTGCCATGGTGAAATGCAGTGCACATCTGAAATTTAAAGATTTTGGGCCTGATTACAATTTTTGAGGACGGTGTTAATCCATCCCAAATGTGACGGATATACCACCTACCGTATTACAAGTCCATTATATCCTATGGAACTCGTAATACAGTAGGTGGTACATCCGTCACATTTAGGACGGAATAACACCAAAGTTGTAATCAGGCTCTTTGTGTCAATGTGAAATGGATATGGGAAATCAAGTTACAAGATGTTGTCATTGAACTGAATATTGATCAAAGATAAGTGGGAATTGTTACCTGAAGAGGATGAAACATGTCCATGTTTTGCATTGTATGCAATAGATACATTGGAAGAATTGAGAACATTGCAGAATAATGTTGATAGGGAGGAAAATTGGTTTTGCTGAACAATCTGTTGTCTCAAATGGCTAGGTTTTATCATGGTCAAGCACATGTTGGGAGGGATTACATGATTTGCCTTTTCAAACATAATTGGTTCAACCCAAGGTTCAGACAAGTTGCTGAAGCAGTTTGCCATTGTTGCGTTATTTGTCAACAAATGAACGCAGGAAAATGAACTGTGGTTAATTTGAGCCACATTGGAGAAGTAGGAGGTCCATTCAACAGAATGCAAATTGATTTTATTGAGATGCCTGTGTGTGGAGGATTGAGATATGTGTTGCTGATTGTATGCATCTTCAGTCATTGGTTTGAAGATTACCTTGCATGAAGAAATGGCAGCCTTACAGTAGCGAAACTACTGCTTAGGGAACTGATACCACGTTTTGGGTTTCCAAACCTCCTTAGAACCAGATTGGGGAAGTCACTTCAACAATGAAGTAATTAACTTACTATGTGCAGTCTTAAACATTGAACAGAAGTTGCATTGTAGTTACCGTCCTAAAGCATCAGGACTAGTGGAACAGATGAATGGTACCTTGAAATCAAGAATGGCGAAAATGTGTGCATCCACGAATATGAAATAGCCTTAGACACTGCCTTTAGTTTTGATGACAATGAGAAACACACCCAACAGGAAGACAGGAGTGTCACCACAAGAAATCCTCACGTGTAGAGCAATGAGGTTGCCAGCGGTTCCTGCAAATGCTCTTGTGAACATAATAGATGATATGATGTTGGACTACTGCAAAGGTATGGGTGATGTTGTTCACTCTTTCTCTCAGCAGGTGGAAGCCCCCACACTGCCACTGATCCCAGGTCAAGGAAACACACCCTGAGAGCAGGTGACTGGGTGGTAGTCCGGAATCACTTGAGAAAGACGTGTTTGGAGCCTCAGTGGAAAGGCCCTTGACAGTTGGTTCTGATCACTACCACATCTGTGAAGTGCACTGGAGTTCCAAACTGGATACACACCAGCCACACGAAAAAATGTGCATATCCTTTGGACAATGAAGAGGAGTTGTTGAGAGTATAAACAATGACCAGACAAGCCTCAGAGCTGGAAGAAGGAGAATGAGAAACTGAGCCTGGATCTGAGCAAGTTGAGGACAGTTCTGGCACTCCTGTGAGAGACGAAGGAGAAGGCCTCCAGGAGGGTGACAGTGAGCCAATCTCAATTCAAGCAGCAGGAGTGTCTAGTCAGAGGAGGGTTCTCCCAGAAGTAAACAATTTTGAAGGACGACCATAGCAAACACCAGACCCTGAGGGGAAAGGAGTGGAGGCGGATCACAGCCAATGTGGTCTGACTCCTCCTGAACCAGTTGCAGGTCCGTCAAGAGAAAATCCTACAGAGTAAGAAGAAGTTTCAAGTTCAAAACTAAAAAGGGCATTGACCAAAGGTCTACTAAAAAGAGATAAGTGGACGGAGTCACAAGCAAAGAGAAAGGAAGCAATTGTTATGACAACAATCGAAGAAGAAGTAGATGCGACAAGGAGAGAAGATCTGAGTGAAGGAATATTGAATGGAGATCGAAAGTTGAAAAGAAAGAGAATAGCAAGCTGAAGGTACACATGTCCGGAATGTGCGTATGCAACAACAAGTAAATGGCAAAAATCATTTTTGTCTTTTGATTTTGATCAAGACATTCCAGTTCATATTTCGGCACTTGAAGGAACTCACTGAACTGAGCTGTTGAGACCAATTGAGAAAAGGTACAAAGAAAAAGAGAATTTTGAAAGTAACTGGAAAATACTTTTTGAAACCTGATTTGACAAAGAAAACCTGATTTGACAAGTTGCTAAACGGATTTTGACAACTGAGACTGAAAGCCGTAAATAACTGCTGAAAGAAAATTTAAGATTTTTCATTTTTTATTTTAATTTTATTTTTGCTGCATAAGTTTCTAATTTTTTCTGTTCTACTTTCTGATTCTTTACAGATCATGAGTAACATTAGCCAGCAGGGTAGGAAGAACAGGTGCTGTAATTACATGAGCATTGGTTTGACAATTGTGTGTGTGATATTGTGTGTACTATTGATTGTGGGTATGACTCTTCTTGACAAGAGTAAAACCAACCATACTACAGCTTTAGAGACAACTACTGCATTAACAGTGATAGAGAAGTTTAGGTTAGATGAGAAGTATTTGCATGTGGGCAATGCACAAGGAAAAAAAATTCTAGTGTCTTCTATCGCTTATTGAGTGAACATGTTGAGACGGATGCGAGAAATTGTTATGTGTGTACGCAGATTCTTTCATCAGATGAAGAAGAAGTTACCTATCATAGTTTGCCCCTTACTTATGGGATATAGTGTAGTCTGTTACTAACAAGATTCTATAATCAGGAGTACAATTAATATTTCTATTCCAACCACGATGTAGTGTTTTCGTTTGCCCCCATAATTAGATACCAGAGTAGAGTAGCTAAGGACAATGACATAGTATTAGTGAGAGGTTTCTTTGAGCCTACATTAACTTTTGGCATGGCTTCTGCACACAGGAAAAACCTGACATGCTTGCTTTCACCATTAGAAAAGATTTAGATCACACAGATGACAGAAGAAAGGCATTAAAGGAGAAGTTAGAAAAGGGTTTAGAGAAAAGGACTTTTAGAAAGGATTTTTTTTAGTGAAATAAAAACACAAGGGAAATTATGTTTAGATGCGTAACACGTGGGAAAGCTTTGTGTCTATCGACCTAAATCTTGCACGCACACTTTATTTGTGGGAATGAGTGAATGTAGACATGTGTTCTTGTTTCAGAGTAAATGGGCATTTATGCTGAATGGACAGGATCCAGCAATTCCTGGTATATATTACATTTATGGAACTAATGCTTATTATCGTCTTCCAAGAGGATGGTATGGTTCATGCTATTTGGGGATAGTTTTCCAAAAGATATTCCAACTTGATGACCTAAAAAGATTTCCGAAATTGACTGAATTGCATCACACTAGAGAAAGGAGAGAGTCTCCTTCTGGTATAGTGGGGGAATATTTGGAGCAATGATTTCAGCAGGAGTTGTTCTGAATTCTAAAAAGGTTTGAACGTTGCCTATTATTGTAGATAACATACTGACACGTTTTTCAGGAGCTATGATCCTGATAGATACAGAATTAGATGTGGAAAGAGCTTTGACTATTCTGAACCTCCTTGCGTTAGACATTCTTTTAGCAAAAGATTGCAGAATTTGTAAAATGCTTAATTCTAGGAATTGCTGCTCATACATTTCTGCTAATAGTAAAGAAATTAGAAGCTTACTTACTAATCTGACTAATGAAAGTGCTGATTTGAAAGAACTGAAAGAACCAGGTGTTTGGGAGAAAGTTGGCAAAGGATTTGTGTCAGTGGGAAATTTTCACAGCAACACTGGGAAAGGGATACTATTGAAAATATTACAAGGGATATTGATTATTGTGATTCGCATAATTGGAGCATGGGGAATATGTAAATTATGTATGATGATCAAATTGAAGAAAATAAATAATAATCGGAAGAGGGAAGAAATGACAAGGAAAAATTTGTTTAGGGAAAATTTGAAGAGGGAACGAAGATTAGAGGAGATAGAGATGACAGATTTTTAAGCCAAAGCAAAAGAAAATCTGTGTGGGAAGATTGGGGGGCATATTTATACTTGTTTTGCGCTGAACTTGTGTAATTTTGTTTTACGTAAATTTGGTGCAAAACTAACTCCATATTTATACTTTGGCGCTAGACCCGTCTAGCGCCAAATTTATGGAGTTAAGGTCATTTGGACGTGGAAACCTACTTTGCGTCAATGAGATGCAAAGTAGGCGTTCCAGTGAAAAAAATTACTCTATGGCCTTAGCGCCATATTTATAATGCACCAGAGGGAGGAGGGGTCACCTGGGTCAGGGCAGGCGTTAGGGGATCTGTGGGCCTATTTCCTTGGTGGAGCACATGGAATAAGCCCACAGGTACCCTCCCCAGGCCCCAGGGTACCCCCACCCACAAACACTAGAGGGACAGCAGAGGATAGGGGACCCCATCCTAGGTAAGTATAGGTAAGTACAGGTGAGTATGTTTTTTTAAAGTGCCATTGGGGCCCCTGAAATGGGCTCCTCTACATGGCACTGGGTGCAATGGCCATGCCCATGGGACAGGCCACTGGGGTGGTGGGCATGACTCCTGTGGGCATGACTCCTGTCTTTTGCATCAGAAAATGACTCTAGGCGGGTTAAAGTCATTTTGTTTTTACTCTAAACTGTATAATGTCATTTTTGGGTGCAAAACCCCTTCTTCCATACCGCCAGCCCCACCCGACTAACATAATTTTTTTTTACGCTAGCCTACCCTTTGCACCAGCTTGCACCATTACATAAATTTGGTGCCCGGTTGGTGCATGGAAAGGGTGCAATCTGGTGCTAAACATTTTGGTGCAAAATTGCGTTAGTGCAGTTTTGCACCAAAAAGTATAAATCAGGGCCTTAATGTGATGACACATTTAGTCATCAGAATAGGTACTGTTGACGCTGAATTTAATAATGAATATTTGTTAGAAATAGGGTCTTTAGTTGGCAGTCAGGTTACCCCTGTCCAAGCAAGGACCCTCACTCTATTCAGGGTAAGTCACACACAATCCAAATTATCCTGTGCCCACACTCTGGTAGCGTGGCTCTGTCGAGACGGGCCACTCACCTGAAAAGCAGGATGTCTGCAGGGGCAATGGTATGCCCCCGACCTCCTGGGACACCATTTGGCACTTCTGGGTGGACACAGAAACCCCAGCACGTGTCCCAAAAGGAAAGGGGGAGTGGAAGAGAAAGAGACAAAACACTGCCACGTCTTGCCGGTCCAGCCAGCACCCTGTATCTTCGGGGGGCAGGTCGTTGTTAACAGAGTGATAGTAGAGTTAGTGCACTCAACTTCCTTGAAACTGAATATCTCTTTCTGATATGGACACGGGAGCGGTAGAAGAACACCAGGATGCTCCAGCACTTTTCTTGGATAATAATAACTGTTGGCACAAGTACTAACACTGCATTACCAAAAACCCAAACTGAGTACCATAACAATAAGTACTGTGATACTAGGGCTGGCTTCACAGAGATTATCTGTTGCACACTACAATTAGAACTGTGGTTGCGCTTATCATGCACAAGAAAGACAAAGAAGGGCATTCATCATATCACATATAACTTTCCTGCATGCATAGGGTTAAACTAAAAGGAACAAAAACAATCCAAGAAATACAAATGTCCACTCTGGGTTTAAACAGTTAGGATGGCACAGTTTGGTTTGGTTTCACTGTGTGTGTGAAAAACCCTTCAAAAGCAAATTCCTCAAACCTGAAACACAGGCATGAATGACACAATTTAAATCCAAGAGTTATGCTATTAGAGAAAGAAACGTCACGTAAATGCTCTTTTAAAATTGCACCGTCACTTTTTGTAGTACTTGAGCTCAAGCAGATTTCCTGAAGCACATTTAGGCAAGCATCTACAATAATAATGTAGGATGTTCAGTAATGCATTTGTATCTTCAAGATAAGCACTCTGCAAAATATGAGGTCTGAAATACACCAGCTGTTCTAGGAAAGCACAGTGCTCAAAGAACAAACTCCCTGGAGAATACTAGTCACTTAGCTGCAGTCTTTTCCGGAGTGCTAGAGGAATGCCTGATGTCATCTGGTACAGGAATGAAGAAAAGAATTGCCTCAAAAGTCCTGAATACGAGGATGACAGCAGGGGCTGGACTGCCAAATCAGATGCTGAGATCAGGAAGCAAAACAAAGCCAAGCAGGGAGGCATGCTTCACTCTGCTATTTATTGCCAATCAGTAAAGCAGTTGAGTTTCCACATGTGGATGAGTCACCACACCCAATTAGAAGCACGTGTCTACACCACACCCAATTAGAAGCACATGTCTGCACCAGCTCACATTAGCAAATAAGCATTGGTAAAACAAGCATTGATAAAACCAATTGTGTAACACAGCACATTATGTTTACTTAGAAACAGAAGGTTTAACCAAGAGCAGAGATATGATTTAACCCTAATCCCTGGGGATGCTGACAGATAATGTAGGAGGCACCTTGGGGATTCCTGACACTGAGCAGTCAGGCTTAACTTAGAAGGCAATGTGCAAAGTATTTGTGCAATAAATTATCTATAAAGTAGATTAAGGTCAAAATGATAAAGATTTGATAAATACAAGTTGAAATATCACTTTTCTAATGATAAATAGAGTCTTTAGTTCTTAAAAATAACAATGGTCTTTTGCGAGCATGAAGTACCTGGTTTGCATCTAAATTATCTGCACAGGACCACAGAGAAGGCAATGGGTGGAAAACGGGAGGTGTGTGTCGGTTTCTCCAGGCGCACAGAGATGATGCATCAATGCTTTTCCAAGCAGCAAGGGTTTTGTGTCGATTTCTGACGCGCAGGATTGGATCCTCTGCAGGTTGTGGGGAATTTGGACATCCCGGGGATGATGCAGAGAAATCCTGGGCATGCAGGACGAAGTCACAGGAGCTGCATCGATCCGATGCGGGGAAATTTCTGTCACACAGCAGGCGCTGCATCGATTCCTCTCGCATGAAGTCGGGCTGTGTTGTTCCAGTTCGGCGATGCGTCATTCCGGTGGGCCGTTCGTTGAAGTTCCTGTCACAAAGCTGGCGCTGTGTCGATCTCCACTCGAGGAGCCAAGCTGCATCATTCCAGTTTGCGATGCAGTGATTTTCTCAGGGCAGGCTGTGCGTCAATTCCAGCAGGCTGTGCGTCGATTTTCATGGCACAAGAAGTTCTTTGCGAAGATGAAGTCTTTTTGGCCCTGAGACTTCGGGAAACAGAAGGCAAGCTCAATCCAAGCCCTTGGAGAGCACTCCTCAGCAGAGCCAGAGGGCAGCAAGGCAGCAGGGCAACAGCAATGCAGCAGCCTTTACAGCAAATCAGTCAGGTGAGTCCTTTGGGCAGCCAGGCAGCTTCTTTTAGCAGGTTGAAGGTTCTGATTCAGAATTTTTTTTCCCAGGAGGTATCTTGTCAAGAAGTGTCTGAGTTGGTAGGGTCTGAGACCCGGTTTAAATACCCAAATATGCCATTGAAGTGAGGAAGACTTCAGAGAGTGGCTTAGAAGTGCACAAGGTTCCCTTTCAGTTCCATCCTGTCTCCCAGGGTCCCAGTAGGGGGTTTGACAGTCCATTGTGTGAGGGCAGGCCACTGTCATTTTAAATGGAAATGTCAGGCCCTCCACCCTCCTAGCCCAGGAAGGACCATTCAGTATGCAGATGTGTGCAGGTGTGGCTGAGCAAGTCTACTTGGCAGTGAAACTGCACACAAAGGTCTTGCAATGGCAGGTCTGAGGCATGGTTAAGGGGCTACTTATGTTGTGGCACAACCAGTGCTGCAGGCTCACTAGTAGCATTTAATCTAAAGGCCATGGGCATATGTAGTGCACTTTCCTGGAGACTTACAAGTAAATTAAATAAGCCAATTGGGTATAAGCCAATGTCACCATGTTTTAAGGAGAGAGCATATGCACTTTAGCACTGATTAGTAGTGGTAAAGTGTTCAGAGTCTTAAAGTCAGCACAATTGAGGGCACAAAAAGAGAAGGAGGAAGGCAAAAGGTTTGGGGGTGACCCTGTAGAAAGGCCAGTTCAAACAATATCCATGTATTTTGAGTGTTGAATTTGCATAGAAAATGTATCAACTTAGAGAAAAATAATGTATGCATTTGAAGGCACGCCCACCTGAGTGGCCGTCAATGTTCACGAAGTGTACTTATTGTTGGCTTATTCATTTGAAATGTTGAGCTTATGTTTCGTTAATGTAGTAAAATGTCATATTAAGGGTTATGTATTATGTATTAGCTGTATTAATCATAGTATAGTATTCTTGGACAGGCCACAACAGGAACAAATGTAGAAACAGCAGAATTGCGATATGATGCAGATTTATTTCAGATATAATCTACAAAGGAAACTTCATCCACCATGAAGACCAAGTGCATCCATTCCACTCCCCAGGTCCTCCTGAGACTCAAGGTTCTACATTCCGAAGAGTCCAAGAGGACGAGAGATGGAAGGGAGAGAGGTGGAAGCAACCAACTAGGGTAAACCTAAAACTAAGGGAGACACAATAAGGACATAGAAAGATACAACATGTAATAAACATACAAATTACAATAGAGAATACGTATAACACACACCACACATAGGCCTTAAAATAGCGAGGTCCTGGCCTAAGTGCATAGCCTTGTGTCAAGCTGCATTTCTTAATCGATTTAGAAAATGGATGCTTAGAGAATTAAATTGTGATTTTCCACTGTGCTGACCAAGTGCTCATAGCTGAAAGTCTTTCTCATGAGAACTGCTCACTAGAAGATGATGTAGTAGCTAGGATACAATGATGGAAACAGGAGGAGAGGAGCCAATCATCGACCTCTGAATCATATGCTAGTAGAAGTGTAGATTTGTTTTCATTGGACTAAATTCAAACATGCGATTCTCTGACCAATAGGGACATGGGAAGTAGTTTTAGGAAATTTAACTTAGCCAGACTGCACAGAGAGAAGACACGTCATTTGCTTTATTATTTCTGAATTACATGAAGAAACTTTACTTTTTCTGAACTTTGATGCTGAATCCTGATGCCTTGCTGACCGAACTGATGTCCTATTGACAAAGACTGTCACAGCTTGCTGAACCATATTAAGAACAGGTATAAAGACACATGTTACTGATCGCTATGTCTATTTGCTTTTGTTTCTAGGTACCAACAGCTACTTTTGATAGCGCCATAGTTAGAGGTTTTTCTAAATTTGTGTAGATGAAATTTTTTGCATGAAGTCCAAACATGCTATGCTAATCTGATGTTAGTTAGGGTTCACACTGATGAAGTTTGCCACATGTAATAGCAATTGATGTCTTTTCTTTGCTGAATTATTAATGTATGTTATTTCATTTGTGCAGTTATTCTTGCTATTAATTTGTATTGTAACCTTACAATGTATAGTGGCTCAAGCTTTGATTAGATTGTGATTCTTTAGCCGCTTTGGTCAGCCATTGTTGTTTCTGATTGTTTATCATTTGATTCTGAGATTAAGTTACATGACATTAACTTTGTTAATATAGGAAAATAAACATTTTAACTTTTACACAAAGGTACGGTATTACATGGCCGAAAGGTCATGGTTTGTGTAAATTACTGACTCCTATTGATTATTGATGTCTTTGATTGTTATCGTCATTGATTTGTATTGGCACGAAGTTCATGGTGGGGTAAAACTCAAAGCGCAGTCAAGAGGTCCATCTGCCTATTTGCGTCTCCCTTGTAAGTTTACTTACAAGACACGCTAACCGAAGCATCATAGACCTCCCAATGCCACCTGTCCACAATGCTATTTATTTAACTAAGCATTATATAAAAGCAACAGTAATACAATTCAATAACGTTTTTGGCTTTCTCTTCTCATGCCAGATCTACCTGGAGGACTGGAGACGTCATGCAATGGTCTTGTTGCTTGAAGAGCCATTTCTTAGTGAGTCCATTTCTCTTGTGGACAGTCATGTACTGGAAGACCAGGTGGGTTAGTTTAATGGAGAGAGGGTGGAGATGGCACGGATTTACTAGCAGTTCACACAGCAAGGCATGTTGGTGCATTGTGTGAATGAGGGAGAGCTGAACTGTGCCATATTTACACAGATATGGCACTGTTTAGCTCTGTTCCTGTGCTGGCACACTTATGCCTGTCTAGAACCAATGCAGGTACCCTTGTGTGATGGTGAAAACGTGCCTGCATTGTGGGAAGGATAATTTTTCTGCAGGAAGAAGTACCTTCCTGCACAAAAACTATCCTTTAGAGGTGCATTCCTTTTTAAATATGTGCTCAAAATTCAGTGTGCATATTAAAAGGAAGTAATCAGGCAAAATACAAAATATTTCTTTTCGTTAAGCCATCTTTGGGTAGATGCACCATCTTGTTGCAGACCCAGGCTTATAGGCTTTAGTAAATCTGTGTTTCAGTGAAAATACATAGGTAGATGTACAGGATTGCCAATGCTCCACCCATATTGCGCCTCCTCGAAGCAGACTATGCACTGCATTGCATGCATTATTTTTTTTACTTTTTACAAAGTGACACATCTCCATTGCAAAAACACTTGGTAAATCTGGACCTAGGTTTCTGCAAATTCATGTATTTTCTGTGCCATTATGTACAGACATTGCAATCTTTGCAAACCTACCATTTTATTGCCGTGGACATGTATTTGCTTTCCATCAAGTCAGCAACCAGATATTCAGCAGTATCAATATAGATGATTATTGAAGTTTAAAAAAAAAACATTTTTATATAAAAGCCGCAAAACTGCTTGTCTGGCGATTTGCAGACTCGCCTTTGTGCCTTTTAACAATAAACTTTTCATTGCTTACACAGCCAAACACAGCTGAACCATGTCGTCAAAGCAAATTTCACAAATAAAATTAGGACAATGAAAAACAGCTGATTAATAATTCCCTGGGTGTTTTAGCTGGGACTATAAATGTGGGAACGTATACCAACCTACATTCTGCAGAATTCCGCTCTAATTTTTATTACTCATTTAATACTTGCTTGCGATTGTTAGATTAAGCACACTATTTACACCACTCAAACCTGATTGCTCCTAAAACATTAAGGAAAAGGTCACACCAACATCCAAAGTATTGTTGACGAAAAAACGACACCCACTACATGGGATGAACAGTTTTTTAGAATTATTTGAATTGTCTAATGCATTTGCATTGTACACAACTCTAGGTACTTCGACTCAGAGGTATATGGTAATCACGTTCACCGAAGAAGCCATCAGTGAGGCTAACTGAAGACTGCAGAACAACACAAGGAAATGGGGAAAGAGCAACTGCATGGAAATATGGCCCAACGGAGCGATAGCCTTACCAATGTGATGGGGGACTGACTCAAATTATCCCCTAATGAAAGGAAAGAAGAGGGAAAGTAGTATTTGCAATATATGTTAAATTGTACTGGATGTATGTGGTTGAGGAATCGCGTGATCACAAACTCTTATACGCAAGCGGATACAGGGCGTTGACTAAGTTGGTTGTCAGTGTCCCATTTCCCCAATTAGATGGACATTCTGTATGGTTTTCACACACCTGTGCCCAGCTGCCACAGTTTAAAAAAAAAACAAAAAAAACTGTGGCCACATTCCTCTGTATCTGCCTTTTGTGTAAATGAAAATGGGCGGCGATATTAATGCCACACGAAATTCACCATATTTTGGACTCTCAGGATGCAGACACGTGATACGTGTATCCCATATTCCACTGAAAATATGTTGTGAATCAAGAGATTAGGCAATGGGGTACGTGTATTGTGCAAAAAATTTACGCAAACCTAACAGAACTTGGGCAGAGGGTTCTCATTCCTTTCATTTATTTCAATGACGTTTGACATTCAAGCTATTGATATGGATGGTGACTGAATTCTACAAACGTACACGATTGAGTCGTTTGTGGTCCAACCCGGGGTTGTATTGACGATTTCCAGATGAGCAAACGCAGCAGAGGGCAGTTTTGTGATAAGGCTCATTTTATAATGGTACTGTTAAAGCACTGTGCCTCCTACTTCTGGGGCATTAAACATGGTGTGGGTCATAGTAGGAAGGTGGTGCTGTTTGAAGAGAGAGACACACTATATGGCTGGTAGCGATTACTTGTCTGGGCATGGGCGGCTCCTCCATAAGGACGGAGGAGCGTCACCCCCACTGAGCCCCCACCCAGCAGCAGAAGCTGCAATGCTTTCATCACGAAGGAATAATAAACTAGGGGGCAGATTTATGGAAAGTGGCAATGCACTGGGTGCAGCGCCAATTTCCCTGTGCCCCTTAGCACCCTTCTACCACCACCATGTGTGCACCGTATTTAAATTACTGCGCACCATGACACAGGGTAGGGGGCAATAGCATCATTTTTCATGAGGCTATTGATGCACTCTGCAGAAGTAGGGCCAAAATATTGGTGCTACTCCTGCAGAGTACATAGGGCCCCATTCTAAAGAATGGAAGCCTGCTATTAATGCCTGCTCTTGAGCAGGCGTTAAAAGTGGCATAAAAAATGGCGCAAGGAAATCTCATAGATTTCCTTAAGCCATTTTTATGGCTCCCCTAATGGGGGAATGCCCCCTTTCCATACATTATGCCCCGTGCAGGCATAATTTAGTGCAAAGGGTTACAGAGTGGCGCGATGCATGCATTTCACCACCTTTTAAATAAGGCATGGGAATTTTGGCCTTGTTGGGCCACGTTAATGTAAAAAATAATGACGTTAATGTTGCTCATGGTGGTGCCAGGGCATTATATACATGCCCCTAGGTTTATTATTCCTTCATTGTGACAGGGGCGGGGCATGGGGGGGTGACAGCATTGGGGGAGAGTGCACAGAGCACTCCCGTCAGAGCGCATGTGTGTTTGGCCAGCCGTCTTGGGCCACCCAAACACACATGCACTGTTGGCTCTCTCTGGCCTGGCACTGTGTTGCTGGGCTGGAGAGAGCCTGCACAGGCTCCCACTCTGCCTGGGAGCATCGTGGCTGGGCGCTCCCAGCCAATCATGATACTGCTGTAAGCAGCAACAGGATTGACGGAGGGAGAGCTTGGAGCCTGTGCCTGCAGCGCCAGCGATGAGCGACAGAGAAGAGGCGGCAATGGAGGTGGTACGTTTTTTTTAAATTTTTTTTTATTATTCAATGTCCCGCTTCCCCCTCTTTCCCACGCACCGCACCTGCCCTTCCCTTATTCTGTGATTTCTCTGCTTTCGGGTAAGGGAAAAAACAATGGCTGAGCTAATTTCTAGCATGTTGTTAGAAGAATGTGACTTCTGTTATAGGTTGAATGTGACATTTAAGGACAGATTTACAAGGCCCTGGCGCTTCCTTGCGCCACACTAGCATACCTTTTTTTATGCTAATGTGGCTCAAAGAGGCAATTTTCGCTGTGCCATATTTACAAAGCACTTTGCGTCCCCTGCACCACATTATGCCTGCGTCAGGAATAATGAATGCAAGGGGGGGGGGCATTCCAGCATTAGGAGGCCAACAAAAATGGTGCAGTGAAATCTTCAAGATTTCACTGCACCATTTTTGGCTCAAAGCAGGCGTTAAAGTGACACATCCATTCTAATCAATAGGCCTCCTTGCACTTTGCTGCACTAGCTTTAAGGGATAGACACAGTACAAATCAATTCCCAAGTTCTGAAATTTCTAGAGAAAGAAAAAACACTTGTCAATGGTTGGGGTAGACTGAAATTTAGTTGAAATTTGAGGCCTATTGGATGCACCAAGTAGATTGACCTGGCTAGGGCCTGGAATTAGGGAAGTTCAAAAAAGTTTCTAAATCCCAATCTGAAATGCAACTTTGTTATTTTCTCCTAAGAAAACTCTTCTTCATGCAGAAGAAACCTGAAATTCAATCTGATACAGTGAAACTGCTGATCAGATACTTTTTATAATCATTTCATCTGAAGCTCTGTAGCAAAAAATGTTTAAAAGTTTCCAAACATCTTTTTGTGTCCAACAAAACACAAAAGTACTCTTCCTACTCTCACAGGACCTCAGGGGAAGCCTATCAGGGTGTCAGGCACAGTGCAGCAGCAAGGTCCAGTCCAAGATCTGTTGCCACTGGTCATCTGAGATTCCTCAGAAGAAAGTGCTCTTTAGCTTTTTTATGCTCCTTCAGCCACCAAGGAGATCAGCCTTATGATTCTTGGAGATCTCTCTGTCTTTGGACTTCAAGTGAAATGGGATCCGACCTTCTCAGGTACATCTCACAGGTCCCATAGTCCAAGTGCAACAGATTAAGTTTGCCTCGTAACGTTTTGCAAGTCGAGCAGTATTCTGAAGAAGGCTGGATGAGGGTCCAACTTTGCAGGGTTCACCAGTCTATAAATGGTGGACACCATAGGACACCCCTAGTTCTCCCCGACCAATGGAGTAAAGGTTCCCTGTCCCTGACCTATTTTTGCAGTCGTTTCTGTTTCCTTTACTGCACATCCAAAATTGAAAAACCTCTTTGGTATGGTCTTTGGCCACACTAAACATGGGCTCTGAGGCTGGGGGAGTGAGAAGGGAGTGCCCTATGGTAATCATACTGTATTCCCACATATATCTGTGCCTGCACAGTTTCAAAAAGGTACTGTACCCACAACAAGCCCAGGAACAGAGAAGTCTGATAGGACAAAAGCATTGTCTTCAAGTGACCAGACAGGGGGCACACAATAATTGTCCTGTCATTCGGTTTCCTACCTTTGAAGGGTGCAAACTTTTATACATGGTTCAGAAAGGTAAGCCTCTTGTGTGCGCCTGGGACCAAAGTCAAAACTATATCACACCCCTAGCCTGGTCTGCGCACAGGCTGCACGCTAGCAGAGGCTACTGCTAATTAGCCATCTGACAATTCAGGAAGGCAAAGGCTAACTTTCCAAAAGTTAAAGTTCCCTAATATTTATTAAAATATTATATACAACTTCACCATTGAATTGTATTTTTAAAATCTCTTGAAAAGTAGTGTTTTGGTTATTTTACTAGCTGGCCGAAACCTGTGATACAGTATTAGTATTTCAATATTTACTCTGGTTTTCTATGTATGACAGCTAGGCCTTGCACAATGAAAACAGCTTTGAGGTCTTTGTTATTGCAGTATTACTCTTCTACATGTTTCACTTTTAAATACTGTGCATCCTACCTTATGGGCTATGAGGCGTCCAATGGAGTGACTTACTAACATTAAAAGGGAAGTATTTACCTGTCAAAAAGAGTTATTTTACCAGGTCGCACTGATGATTCAAACTGCAGCAGCAAAGCTGCACTGGTAGCCTGAAATCATGTTTTCTTAGTCATTCTGGTGGATGGCACAATAATTGCCACAGACCACAGGTGAAATTTAACTTTCCATGCCATGTGTGCAGTTTCTACACCATATACGAGGCTTATTAGAAGAGCTAAATATACCAGTCAGGAATTAGCCAAAGTCTACCTGTTTTAGGTGCCAGAACACATACACTGGGCACTGCACAGCAGTGCACCAGTGTGCAGAGTCTACCACCCACAATAAAATGAAATACAATAAATGGGAGTGAGCATACACAAAGGGACACATTCCCACAAATTGCATAATTGTATTTAACCTTAAAAAAGTAATCAGGCCAGCAGAGATATAACCAGGTTCTGCAATTGTATTCCAGATCTTCTTCCCCTCAGTACACTGCCCAAAACTCTTCTCCTCACTTCACCACATTGATACTCAGGTACACTATGCTGTAGTGTTGGGGCTGACAGCAGGTGGTATCCTGAGAGAGTACTGCCTCAGGAATCTGATGTTGTTCTATATAAAAGCTTTGCTGTTTGTGGAGGTGACAGAAACCTAGAGCACAAATCTGCTTCTCCATAGATTATGAGATGTTTGTGGGGGAACGTGATTGGCAGTTTGACCCACATTAAAAATCAGCAAAGCGACACATACAAGTTTATGTGCAGAGATGCTGATACACAAACATCAAAAACTTATTTTAGCTTTCTGCTGCAAGTTGAAGTGCAATTTATACATAAAGGGGATTGTGATGGAGTGACATGTTATAGTCAATGCCACAGCCCACGCCATACAAGCACCATCCCATTCCTGCTCATCCTCATGTCAGATGAGAACAGGAGTTACTTGTGCAGGAGAGTCAAATAAAAAAGCAGAATTGTCAAAAAAGGCAGATCAAGTTCAAATTGAGAGGTTTGCTCTGCTTCCTCATTTTGAGTAATGTGGTACCTCAGGGATGGCTCTCAACATCAAAATGTGCCGAACGTGAAGCTGCATTGCTAAGCAACAACCCTGCAGCATTCACCATGTGGGGATCTCGGACAGAGAAGGGCTGTTAGGCTGCAAGGGGTATGGGGCAGGCTCCAGCTCTTCATTTTCACCAAGAAAATGGCAAATGTCATTCAATAGGCCAGACATCTAAGGCTGGCACAATCCAGATTTGAGTGAATCTCTACTTGCAGAAACAGCGACCATTTCCAGCATGGCAGCCACACATGCAGATTGCATTACCGGATGACATTTCAGCCCTCATTGACTATGGGCAACACAGTACAGTAACTGTCTGGTTGCAATGGCTGAATGATTGCCAAAGCTGTATAAACTCTTTTTTATGATGACGTGAGTGAAGAGATCAGCGCTTCTCCTGCCATCACGCCGCACACAGTACAATACTAGAATAACATGGGGGCAGGCGTATGTGGATGGAACTATTTCTTACATTTTTAAATGAAGCAGTGAAAAGCTGCCTGTATGTCTGTAGGGGGCGCCTAAAATCCTATGTTTTGAGCACATCTTCCCATTCACAAACATTAAAGACTTAACATACTAAGGCCCAGATTTAAGAGGGCCTAGCACCATTCTAACAACACATTTGCATACTTTTTTTACGCTAATGTGGCGTTTGATGGCCAAAAATGTTGCACCATATTTACAAAGTGGGGAAATGCATGCATTGTGCCTCTTTGTAACCCTTTTTGCTACATGATGCCTGTGCCAGGCATAATGTATGCAAAGGGGGCGTTCCCCAGTTAGGGAGGCCAAAAAATGGCGCAAAGAAATCTAAGAGATTTCTTTGCCTCATTTTTATGGCACTTTTAATGCCTGTTCCAAGCAGGCGTTGAAAGGAGGCTCCCACTGGTTGCAATGGGCCTCTGGGTGCTTTGCAGGATAAGCATAAAAAATGTTTATGCTAATCCTGCAAAGCACCAAACTAGTATAAACATTTCTGATGCCAGTTACCTAACTACCGCCATGATACTGCATATATAAAATACAGCACACACATGGTGGCGTTAGGGGTGCGCCAAGAGGTGCAATAAAAGTTGCACTGCACTAGGTGCAGCACCACTTTTGTAAAATATGCCCCTTATTGTTACATGGGAAATGATTTAGTGTACATTTGTACATTCAAATGTGCATTCACGTGTTCCTCACATGTGTTTGCCTAATCCCTAATAGGAGATCCTACTATTTTAGGAGCCGTTGTACAATTACCACTGCTATATTGTGCCTCCTTCTCGCTATCAACCCACCACATATTACATGTACATTTGTTGTTCCCACAACATATTTAATGTGGGGTTAATGTTATTGCCGCTTTCATCAGTTTCGGAATTCAAACAATTGCTAAGAAGACAATGGATACCTTTTAGTCCCACTTGCAAAAATATAGTTTTGCTTGGATCTCATCATTCTCTCCATTGCTTTCATATAGAAAAACAAGTGGAAGAGCTTAAGATGTAGACTTAGAACACTAAATTCAACGTCTTTTTGGAAAAGTAAACAGGATATGAGGTGTCGTTGATGGCTACTTTTATTTTAGTGAAACGTGCATTACAATTGCTTCTAGAAATAGTTAACAGTGATTAAATGAGTTTAATTTCTCCAGTTTCTTGGAAATTGTCAGCAAGTACATAATGTCTTAGATCTAAAACATTTGTCACGTTTTCAAATATGTTTATATTTAGAATTCTATGTTCCCATGCCATTATCTCAAACTAATTAGGCTGCCAACTGGAAAGTATAAACTCAGAAAAGCATATCAATCCTACTTTATTTTCTCTGTGCTGATACAGACCAAAGAAAGTACATATTTAATATTTACTTTGGCTATTTCTGGAGTAGTTTCTTGGATTCCAAATTTAAAAATAGAACGTTTGTTGCTGCTATTAAAACACATATACTGAATTCACACCAGCGCCATCACATTATTTTGCAGTTCTTGAAAAACATAGTATCGAGTTTGTCAGATCCTACAATGTTTTTCTAGCTGTGTGAACAGAAAACTACAATCTCCTGTAGGACAGTAAAACACACGCATCTCAATGACAAAATAATACTATAGTTTAGTGTACTGCAGTACATAAATAATACCGAGTGGATAAATATTTAATTGGTTCATAATGACGTCACAGTTCGCAGATTAAGATATAGTTGCAACATTATTACGTTGTAGCCTGACTTCCATCAGCGGATAAAGGTCACTTTCTAGCCCATTTGCAAAGCAGCTTTTACCACAGAGCATGTCTGTCCTGAGGAGTACACTGCAGTGAAGGGAAATCTGACAGTACCCAAAGAACTAGTCTCACTGATCAGTGCTTGTGCAACGTTTTAGCGGTTTGTAGGCCCGATTAATGGTCTTGTGAGCGGATGTTTACTGTTGGTTTTTCTGCTACTACCATAGGCAATGCCTGTAGCAAGCACAAATGCGTGCAGTCTCCCATAACTTGCACAATACGTATACAGCTTGCCTTTAAAAGTTTAGAAAAGCCCTGATTTGCAAATGTGGGCCACCCTATTTGGTATCTGATTTGCTAATAAGGGCACAATCTAATTTGTGACAGGGCCTATTTTCTGTCCCAGTCCGACCCTCTCTGTTCCCTAATAGTAACTGTTTTGGTCGAAAATGTGGTCACAATTTGGAGCCAGCCGTTTGTGAACGAAAACCTATTTTACAAACCAGCTTACGTACTAATCAGCCTGTTTGTAAAATAAGCATACAAATTCAGGTGCAATCTTACCTACCTAATTAATTTTCCTTAGGTAAACTGCAAATTGTGACTTTGTCCAGCTACTTATTGTTAGAAATGGGGTCTTTGGCTGGCAGTCAGATTACCACCTGTCCAAGCAAGAATCCTCACTCTAGTCAGGGTAAAAGAGAATCACCCTCAGCTAACCCCAGCTTACCCTCTTGGTAGCTTGTCACAAGCAGTTGGCTTAACTTCAGAGTGCTAGGTGTGAAGTATTTGTACCAACACACACAGAAACTTAATAAAAACACTACGAAAAGACACAACACCGGTTTAGAAAAATAGGAAATATTTATCTAAACAAAACAATACCAAAACAAAAAAAATCCACAATATACAAGTCAAGTTATCAATTAAAAACCAAAAAGAGTCTTCATGTAATTTTAAACACACACTAACACTATCGTGAAAATTAACCTTGGGTGCATCAAAAATAACCCCGCACGGGTGAGTGTGTGTCAAAAAGGGCTTGTGATGCGTCGATTTCACTCACACGCAAGACCTTGCGTTGTTTCTTCTTTCGTTGGGTCGGGGTGTGTCGTTTTATCTCTCCGCAGGAGAGTGATGTGTCGATCCGGTCAGCACTCTCGGGTCCGGGCAGGTCTTGCTTTGTTTCAAAATGCCCAGCGGTGCTTGGGTCAGAAATCCAGCAGCACGATGATCCGAAAACCACGCAGTGCGGGTTGCGATCTCCCAGCCTCCATCAGCGAGCTGCACGTAATTTCTCCAGCTCTGTGTGTCGATTCTTTGGTCACGTTGCAGACGAGCATCGATTTTCAGCCCGGAAGCCGGTGGCGCGTCGATTTTTGCAGCTGCAGATCGGAGTCGTGTCGATCCTTTCCCTGCACGGTATTCTGTGTGTGGATTTCTTCCTTTTAGGCTTTAGGATGGGCACCACAGGGCAGAGTAGGAGTCTCTCCAGAGACTCCGGGTACTGGCAGAGAGAAGTCTTTGCTGTCCCTGAGACTTCAACAACAGGAGGCAAGCTCTAAATCAAGCCCTTGGAGATCTTCTCAAGATGGCAGGCACACAAAGTCCATTCTTTGCCCTCTTACTCTGGCAGAAGCAGCAACTGCAGGATAGCTCCACAAAGCACAGTCACAGACAGGGCAGCTCCTCTTCCTCAGCTCTTCAGCTCTTCTCCAGGCAGAGGTTCCTCTTGGGTTCCAGAAGTGTTCTAAAGTCTGTGGTTTTGGGTGCCCTTCGTATACCCAATTTCTCCTTTGAGGTAGACCAACTTCAAAGTAAAGCCTCTTTGAATGTGAAATCCTGCATTGCCCAGGCCGGGCCCCAGACACTCACCAGGGGGTTGGAGACTGCGTTGTGTGAGGGAAGGTACAGCCCTTCCAGGTGTGAGTGACCACTCCTCCCCTCCCTCCTAGCACAGATGGTTCATCAGGAAATGCAGACTACACCCCAGCTCCCTTTGTGTCACTGTCTAGTGAGTGGTGCAACCAGCCCAACTGTCAAACTGACCCAGACAGGGAATCCACAAACAGGCAGAGTCACAAAAATGGTATAAGCAAGAAAATGCTCACTTTCAAAAAGTGGCATTTTCAAACACACAATCTCAAAATCAACTTTACTAAAAGATATATTTCTACATTGTGAGCTCAGAGACCCCAAACTCCAGATGTCCATCTGCTCCCAAAGGGAATCTACACTTTAATCAGATTTAAAGGTATCCCCCATGTTAACCTATGAGAGGGACAAGCCTTCCAACAGTGAAAAACTAATTTAGCAATATTTCACTGTCAGGACATATAAAACACATTACTATGGCCCTCATTCTGACCTTGGCGGGCGGCGGAGGCCGCCCGCCAAAGTCCCGCCGTCAGGTTACCGTTCCGCGGTCGAAAGACCGCGGCGGTAATTCTGACTTTCCCGCTGGGCTGGCGGGCGGTCGCCTTCAGACCGCCAGCCAGCCCAGCGGGAAAGAGGCTTCCACGATGAAGCCGGCTCGGAATCGAGCCGGCGGAGTGGAAGCTGTGCGACGGGTGCAGTTGCACCCGTCGCGTATTTCACTGTCTGCGCAGCAGACAGTGAAATACATGTAGGGGCCCTCTTACGGGGGCCCCTGCAATGCCCATGCCAGTGGCATGGGCACTGCAGGGGCCCCCAGGGGCCCCGCGACCCCCCCTACCGCCATCCGGATCTCGGCGGTCCGACCGCCGGGATCTGGATGGCGGTAGTGGGGGTCGGAATCCCCGCGGCGGTGCAGCAAGCTGCGCCGCCGCGGAGGATTCAATGGGGCCGCGGTACACTGGCGAGACCCCGCCAGTGGTGCCGGTCCGACCGCGGCTTTACCGCCGCGGTCGGAATCCCCATTGGAGCACCGCCGGCCTGTCGGCGGTGCTCCCGCGGTCCTCCGCCCTGGCGGTCAAAGACCGCCAGGGTCAGAATGACCACCTATATGTCCTATCTTAACCATACACGGCACCCTGTCCTTGGGACTACCTAGGGCCTACCTTAGGGGTGTCTGACATCTAAGAAAAGGGAAGGTTTAAGCCTGGCAAGTGGATACACTTGCCAAGTCGACTGTACAGTTAAAACTGCACACACAGACACTGCAGTAGCAGGTCTGAGACATGATTATCGAGCTACTTATATGGGTGGCACAACCAGTGCTGCAGGCCCACTAACAGCATTTGATTTACAGGCCCTGGGCACCTCTAGTGCACTGTACTAGGGACTTACTAATACATCAAATATGCCAATCATGGATAAGACAATCACATACACATTGTGTAAAGGAGCACTTGCACTTTAGCACTGGTTAGCAGTGGTAAAGAGCCCAGAGTAACACAAACAGCAAAATCAGAGTCCAGTATACATCAGCAACCTGGGAAACAGAGGCAAAAAGTTGAGGGAGACCACGCCAAAGATGAAAAGTCTAACACATGTGCCCCCCAGCTGAAAGTGGGGAGCAACTACCCAACCTCATGGGAGTTCTCATCACTAAGGCGGAAGAACCTTGACAGACTATCAGCATTGGCGTGTTCTGTACCAAGACGGTGTTCCACCATAAATTCCATCCCCTGTAGGGAAATGGACCACCTCAACAGTTTTGGATTCTCACCCCTCATCTGCATTAACCATCTGAGGGGCCTGTGGTCAGTCTGAACTTGGAAACAGAGGCAAAAAGTTAAGGGAGAACACGCCAAGGATGAAAAGTCTAACACTTATTTAATTACTTATGTCCAGTGCCCCTCCTGGACTAAAAGCCATCTATCAGGACTCTCCATCCATCTCTATCCCTGGGTTTTTCTTTCAGTCTGACCCCAGGCATAACCCATATCCTCACAGTCAGCTTTGAGTGTTTGCTACCAGGAGCTTCTTGGGGTAGGAAACTGGGCTTCTTTGCAGATGTCCCCCCACACTTTGTGCCCCATTTTAGAACTACATGCTGTTTTGACTCTGACAATGCACTAGGGCCTGCTAATAAGACCTTAGTGCCAGTGCTTTTTCCTTTGAAACAAAGGTATGGCTCATTGTTTACATTTGGGCAGGACTTTAGAACCCCTTAGTAACTGGTACCCCAGGTACCTGTGGCGTGGGTACTAAAGAGGATCCCTAAGGGCTGCACTATAACGTATGCCACTGTAAGGGATAAACACACAAATTGTGCACAGCCTCTCATGCAGACTGTGTGTCAGGGTGCAAGCCCCCAGTGAAAACACAATATGGCACACACATTGTGTGCCATGCCAAACTCACTGCATAGATTATTTGTAAGTTGCCCCCACAGCAGGCCTTAAGAGCCCTAAGACAGGATGCATGATAATACATGTCCCCCTGAGATGTCTAAATCTTTACCTAGACATTGCAAGTGTGCGGGCAGCCATCTTAAAGCATGTACAGGACAATGGTCAGGATAAGTGACACAGCTACATAATGCCTGCTTGAAAAAATTGTGGAGCTTGTTGTAAACACCTCATCTTAGTAAATACATACTGATACCAGTATTGGATTTATTATGACATGCACCCACACAGCACTTTAGAGGTGCACCCTGAAACCTACTGGTCCTCCGGTGTGCGGGCTGACTAGTATCGACCAGCCTGCCACCACAGATGGGTTTCTGACCCTCTGCAGGTGAGAGCCTCCATTCTCCAAGGTCAGAAACAGTGCCTGCTCTGTCAGGAGGAGTTATCACTAGCAGGATGGCTAGTAAATCTGCATACGAAGGCGAGAAACTTCTAAGTCTCTGGCACCTTTGGTATGTGACCCCCAGCCCTGGGAGAGGAAATTCCCTGCCTTGAGGCCTATTTGGCACAAGAACAGGAGGGAAAATTAGCTTTGCAGGAGGCGTGCTGCACTGCCAGGCTGGACTAACCTCTAGGGTGACTAGCCTGAAGTGAACACAAAATTAGGAATTTCACCATCTTGTGTGTGGTGGAATTAGGAATTCTCAGACAGGGTGATGCCCACTCCCAATATCATTGGTCATCTAGTGGATGTAGTGACTCCAGGGGTACGTAGCTCATTGTCTACTTCCCTTCACTCCCCTTCTGGCCCCTAAACTGAGCATTTAGGATACCAAATGATACCAGGGCTTCAGATTCTGAGGGACAAAGAGAAGGAGTGGACAAAGAAAAGGGCTGACTTGGGAGTAATGACTGACTTGGCACCAACCCTGCAGCCTAACTGCTTCCTCAACAATTGTGGAAAAAACAGACTTGTCTTGCCACTATGCAGACTTCAAGAAACCAGGAGGGCTTCCAGTGCGTCACCAATCCCCAGATAATTGATTTAGAGTAGAGGAGCTACTCCCCTGTAGTCGCAGGCACCAAAGCAGCAAGGTCCGGTTCACCATCCTTCACTGGGACTACCAATGCAACAGCCACCCAGGAGGATGTCACCATGCTCCTACAGGTCAGATCCATCTTCCCTCCAACTGTGGGTATTCAGGGACTGACCAGAGCCGCACAGCACCAACCTCTGCGGTACTCAACCACTTGCAGGAGCCAAGGCTTGTTGTGTACAACCTGGACACCGTCGTCAAGGAAAACCAATCTTCATGTTGAGGGACTTAAGGGACATCAAGACCCACAACTAGAGTGGCCCAGATGTCCTGTCTCCCCATTCTGAGGAATCCAAGACAAAGGGTGAGTCCTTGACTGCTACCACCCGGCACCCCAAAGTCTATCTGCACCCACATCACACTGCCTGAGTCCGAGGGAGGTAATGGTGCCCTTGAGGTCCTGAGACTCACAAGAGCCGAGCCCATCCTGGGTCTAGCCAACCTGGACTTCTAGGTGCCATCTGCAGTCTCTTTCTACAGCCTCCCTCCAGCCGATAGTGACTCCAGCACCCAATCCTGTTGCCAAAAGACATCCCTGCACCTGAGCCCCCCAGCCCAAGTGAAGTGGACCAACGATGTTCCTATGTGACTGAGTATCTCAAGGATAGAGCCCCTTTTTGGGTTCTCCCAAACTGGGCCCCCAGTCCCTGCTAGTGGACTCTTTACAAACTGGATCAATGCCCAATGAAGTGAACAGGACACCTGACACTGTAACACACCTCTTGAACCTTGTCCCATACTCACCTCAAGTCTAGAAGAACAGTCCTGTAAGTCGTTGCCAAGTACTTGTATGCAGTATCTGTTTCTTTGCCCTAGGATAACATTAGGGCACCCAAGGCTAGAAAGCATCTGTGCACCCAGATGCCTCAGTGCCTGCAAAGTGACCTGTTGGTGCTCCTTCAGACCTGGTCCCATACTTAGCTTAACTCCGGGAGAACTGTTCTGTAAGTTGCTTGTTGCTTGCTTGTAGTATATGTCTTTCCCCAACAGGATACCACTACAGCTCTAGAAATTGAACTGTGTCAACTTTTGAAACAAATAATATTTCATATCTCGAAAAGTTCTTACCTGATTCTGATGTTCTTGGTCTCTAAATTCATATAAAAATAAGTGTTATTTTTGTAAATTGGTGTCAGATTTCTTTATTGAGTGTGAGTCTCGCTTACTGGCTTTGTGTGTCCAATAAATGCTTAACACTCTCCTCTAATAAGCCCAACTGCTCGCCCACACTACCACAAAAGAGAGCTTTTGGAGTTATTATTTTAACCCCTGTTGCCCAAAAAGGGTCGCCTTGGATTATCTGCATAGTGTCTCCTTACATTGGTACACTACGTAGATAGCCAGCCTCCCACACATTCCCTTCCTCTTTTCCTTTTCCATTGAGGTTTCCAGGGCAGGGCTTGCCTTATTGTTTTTGATGCAGGCTTGTAGAGGGTCTGATCTATCCAGTCCCTGCATCTTTTCATGATTTCTTCATGAGCAGGGAGTTGGAAAGTCTGTTGCCATAGATCGTTGTCGCTCATTGTGTTTGGCCAGCAGATTTGAAGGATTTTCTTTCCTCAGACAGGTGTTGATGAAGGTCAGGACATGATTGGTGGTGGTCACTGTTATCCTCCAAGGTTCTGCTCCATGAAGAAGGACCAATTTTAGGTTGCTGTTAAAAAGCCTGATCTTAGTTTGCAGCGTAAGGCCCTTGGAACACCAGGCCTTCTTTAGCTGAATGAAAGCAGCCCTTGTTTTTACTATTTGTGCCATGATGTCAGTGTCTGTGCCACTCTACTTGTCTATGACACTGCTCAGGTAGGTCAAGTCCTCCACCTCTTCCAGTTCATCACCTGCAAGAGTAAATAAAATGTGCTGGTCATGTTAGCCTTCATGATCTTGTTTTTCCCCCTGTGGATGTTGAGGCCAGGTTGTGTTGATGTGGCTGCTACATTGTCAGTCTCCTCCTGCTTCTGCAGATGGTTATGGGAGTGTAGAGCCAGGCTGTTAGAAATGGGGTCTTTGGTTGGCAGTCTGGTTACCCCCTGTCCAAGCAAGGACCCTCACTCTAGTCAGGGTAAGTCACACACAATCCAAATTATCCTGTGCCCACCCTCTGGTTGCTTGGCAGGCTTAACTTAGAAGGCAATGTGTAAAGTATTTGTGCAATAAATCATGCAATAACACCATATAGCACCACAGAAATACACCACACAGTGTTTAGAAAAATATATAATATTTATCTGGATATTTGCAGGTCAAAACAATCAAAGATGCAATAAGTAAATGTAGAGATATCACTGAAAAGTGATATCAAGTGTCTTGAGTCTTTTAAAAGCAAACAAAATCTCTTTTAAGCACAAAGTACCTGGTTCGCGTGAAAAATCTCTGCAAAGGGCCGCAGAGGAGGAGAAGCATGGAAACAAAGGGGTGTGCGTCGATTTCTTGGGCCGCACACGGTCGATGAGTCGTTTAGTTTCCACGCGGGGTCGGCTGTGTGTCGATTTCCGGCGCTCGGTCGTGGATCCTCTGCGGGTTGCGGGGTTTTCAGACACCCCGGGGTCTGTGTGTGGAATCCTGGCCTTGTGACAAGCTCTGCATTGTTCCGGTGGGCGTTGCAGGGAAATTTCTCCGGCACGGCAAGTGCCGCATCGATTTCCCCTCCGGAAGTCGGGCTGCATCATCCCAGGTCGGCTGTGCGTCAATCTGGTGGGCCGTGCGTCGAAGTTCCGGTCGCACCGCAGGCACCGCGTCGATCTTTTCCTTGCGGAGTAGAGCTGCGTTGTTCCGGTTCGGCGTGCAATGAATTTCTCACCGCAGGACAGGCTGTGTGTCGTTTTTAGCAAGCTGTGCGTCTAATTTTCACAGCACAAGGAGTCCAGTTGCAAGAGAGAAGTCTTTTTGGTCCTGAGACTACACGGAACAGGAGGCAAGATCTATCCAAGCCCTTGGAGAGCACTTCTTCACCACAGCCAGGGAGCAGCAAGGCAGCAGGGTAACGGCAAGGCAGTAGTCCTTAACAGAAAGCAATCAGGTGAGTCCATTGGGAAGCCAGGCAGTTCTTCTTGGCAGGATGCAGGTTCTGGTTACAAGTTTCTTCTCCAGGAAGTGTCTGAGGGGGTAGGGCAGAGGCACTGTTTTTATACCCAAATGTGCCTTTGAAGTGGGGGAGACTTCAAAGAGTGGATTATAAGTGCACCAGGTCCCCTTTCAGTTCAATCCTGTCTGCCAGGGTCCCAGTAGGGGGTGTGGCAGTCCTTTGTGTGAGAGCAGGCCCTCCACCCTCCCAGCCCAGGAAGACCCATTCAAAATGCAGATGTATGCAAGTGAGGCTGAGTATCCTGTGTTTGGGGGGTGTCTGAGTGAATGCACAAGGAGCTGTCAACTAAACCCAGCCAGACGTGGATTGTAAGGCACAGAAAGATTTAAGTGCAGAGAAATGCTCACTTTCTAAAAGTGGCATTTCTAAAATATTAATATTAAATCCAACTTCACCAGTCAGCAGGATTTTGTATTACCATTCTGGCCATACAAAATATGACCTTCCTACTCATTTCAGATCAGCAGCTACCACTCCAAAATGTATGAGGGCAGCCCCAATGTTAGCCTTTGAAGGGAGCAGGCCTCACAGTAGTGTAACAAGAAATGTAGGAGTTTTACACTACCAGGACATGTAAACTACACAGGTACATGTCCTGCCTTTTACCCACACAGCACCTTGCCCTGGGGGTTACATAGGGCACACCTTAGGGGTTACTTATATGTAGAAAAAGGGGAGTTTTAGGCTTGGCAAATACTTTTAAATGCCAAGTCTTATTGGCAGTGAAACTTCACATACAGGCCTTGCAATGGAAGACCTGAGACAAGGTTAGGGGGCTACTTAAGTGGGTGGCACAATCAGGGCTGCAGGCTCACTAGTAGCATTTAATCTACAAGCGCTGGGCACATATAGTGCCTTCTACTAGGGACTTATAAGTAAATTAAATAGTCCAATTGGGTATGATCCAATGTTACCATGTTTAAAGGGAGAGAGCATATGCACATTAGCACTGGTTAGCTGTGGTAAAGTGCTCAGAGTCTAAAAACCAGCAAAAACAGTGTCCAAAAAGTGGAGGGATGCAGGCAAAAAGTTAGGGGTGACCACCCTAAGGCTGTCAGGTCTAACATGTGTCCCCCCAGCTGAAAGTGGGGAGAGCTACCTAACCTCCTGGGAGCTCTCATCGCTAATGCGGAAGTATCTGGAGAGACCATCAGCGTTGGCGTGGTCAATCCCCGGGCGATGCTTCACCGTAAAGTCCATCCCTTGTAGGGAAATGGACCACCTCAAGAGTTTTGGATTCTCACCCCTCATCTGCATGAGCCATCTAAGGGGCCTGTGGCCTGTCTGAACCCGGAAGCGAGTCCCAAACAGGTATGGTCTCAGCTTCTTCAGTGCCCAGACCACAACAAATGCTTCTCTTTCAATAGCACTCCACCTCTGTTCCTGTGGAAATAGCCTTCTGCTAATAAAGGCTACTGGTTGGTCTGAGCCCTCCTCATTTAGCTGTGCTAGAACAGCCCCTATGCCATGCTCTGAAGCATCTGTCTGCACAATAAATTCCTGTGAGTAGTCAGGAGCCTTGAGCACGGGGCCGTGCACATGGCTTCCTTCAGAGAATTAAAGGCTTTCTGTCAAGCCTCTGTCCAATTCACCAACCAAGGTTGTTTCTTGGAAGTGAGTTCTGTCAAGGGTGACACAATGGTACCATAGCCCTTGACGAATCTGCAGTAGTATCCAGTGAGGCCCAAAAAGGCTCTCACCTCAGTCTGTGTTCTAGGTGGTTGCCAGGCCTTGATAGTTTCAATCTTGGCCTGGAGTGGCTGCACCTTGCCACCACCTACTAGGTGTCCCAAGTACACCACAGAACCCTGCCCAATCTGGCACTTATTAGCCTTGATGGTCAGGCCTGCCTGTTGCAGAGCCTGAAGCACCTCCTTGAGGTGGAGCAGGTGTTCCTCCCAGCTGAAACTGTAGACAAGCTATGTCGTCCATGTAGGCTGCACAGTAGGCATCCTTGCCAGCTAGGACCCCGTTAACCAACCGTTGGAAGGTAGCAGGGGCATTTTTCAACCCAAATGGCATCACCCGGAACTGGTAATGGCCATCAGGTGTGGAAAATGCTGATCACTCTTTAGCCCCCTCAGTCAGGGTGATCTGCCAGTACCCTGAAGTAAGATCAAACGTACTCAGGAACTTGGCAGCACCTAGTCTGTCAACGAGCTCATCAGCTCGGGGGATGGGGTGAGCATCAGTCTGTGTGACTGAGTTGAGACCCCGGTAGTCCACACAGAACCTGAGTTCTGGTTTCGCACGGGGGCAGCAGCCTTAGGGACCAGCACCACAGGGCTGGCCCAGGGATTACTGGATTTCTCAATAACCCCAAAAGTCAACATCTTGGAGACCTCCTACTTGATGCTGGCCTTCACCATATCCGATAACCTGTAAATTTGTTCTTTACAGGGGGACTGTCACCTGTGTCAATGTCATGAACACATAAGTGGGCCAGTCCAGGAGTAAGGGAGAACAGGGAAGAGAACTGCTCCAATAGCTCATAGCAGTCTCCTCTCTGAGTCAGAGTCAGGGAGTCAGAGAGAATGACACCCTCCACTGACCCATCACTTTCTTTGGCAGAGAGGATGTCGGGGAGAGGTTCATTCTCCTCTTGCATGCCCTCATCTGTGACCAGGATCATACTGATCTCAGACCTCTCAAAGTGAGGTTTGAGCTGGTTGTGATGGAGGACCCTTCGGGGTTGCCTAGGGGTCTTGAGGTCCACTAGGTAAGTGGCCTCACCTTTATGCTCCTTGATCTCAAAGGGGCCAGTCCAGCGGTCCTGGAGAGCCCTGGGCTCTACTGGCTCCATCACCCAAACCTTGTCTCCAGGTGAGAACTCAACCAGAGTGGTCTTCCGGTCATGCCACTCATTCATCACCTCTTGACTGGCCACAAGGTTACTTTTGGCCTGCTTCCAGAAGCGTTGGGTTTGGTTGCAGAGGCCCAGCATGTAGCTGACCACATCCTGGGGAGGTGTCTTGAGAGCTTTCTCCCAGCCCTCTTTAACAATGCTTAGAGGTCCCCTGACAGGGTGACCATAGAGAAGCTCAAAGGGGCTGAACCCCATCCCTTTCTGGGGCACCTCTCTGTAAGCAAACAACAGGCATGGGAACAGGACGTCCCACTTATGCCTCATGGCTTCAGTCAGGCCATTATTCATGCCCTTCCGGGTCTTGTTGAATCTCTCAACAAGCCCATTGGATTGAGGATGATAAGGGGAGGTAAACCGGTAGGTCATCCCACACTCATCCCACATGGACTTCATGTATGCAGACATGAAGTTTGTGCCCCTGTCAGGCACAACCTCCTTAGGGAATCACACACGGGTAAAAAATCCCAACAGGGCTCTGGTCACCACTGGTGCAGTCACTGTTCTCAGAGGTACAAAATGCAAAAGAAGATGAACAGGACCAAGGCACTCCAAAATCAATAATACGTCAAAGTAAGTAAGGTTGCTGGAGATATTTTATTCCTTTGAAGATGGAAATGGAAAGTGTTCAGTGAGTATAAGCGTCCATAAATGATACAATAGAAAACAGCCTACACGTGTTTCGTCCTATCGGACTTTTTCAAGGCTCAGAGACTATGGTAAGGACAAATAATGCCCGTGAAATGATTCTGTCGAATTTCCAGCCAGGTCGTCCTAAATCAAAAGAAGTAGAATATTTCAGTACGAGCGATTAATGGTGTTGAAAAGAATGATGAGTTTTCCAAATTGGAGAAAGATAACGTTCAGTGTATCCTCATAAATTAAGAAGGAAATACACTACAGAATTGTAATTGGACACATATCTGTATGTAAAACCCGTCCAAAATTCGGAGCGGGAAGTAGCTAAAGAGTCCGGTCGCGTGGAGCGCGTAATAACGCTGCCGTAATGCATGCAACGTTCTCAGAGGGAGTGCCTCTGGATAGCGGGTGGCATGGTCCACCAAAACCAGGATAAGCCTGTTGCCCAAGGCAGTTTTGGGGTCCAAGGGACCAACAATGTCGATGCCCACCCTTTCAAAGGGTGTGCCAATGACGAGGAGTGGGAGCTGGGGAGCCTTAAGCTTTTTCCCTGTCTTCCCACTAGCCTGGCAGGTGGGGCAATCTCTGCAGAAGTTATCTGAGGCTAACCTCATTCTGGGCCAATGGAAGTGGGTGACAAGCCTGTTAAAGGTCTTGTCTTGGCCGAGGTGTCCTGCCGGGGGATGTCGTGAGCCAGACCCAGTAGGAAGGCCCAGTAACACTGGGGGGCCACCAGCACACGTGCTGCCCCAGGACCTGGAACCTTAGGCTCACTGTAAAGGAGATCATTATCCCAGTTAATATGGTGAGTGCCGGAGGCATCACCTGCTGCTTGGGCTGTGGCCTGTCGCCTCAGACCCCCAAGGGTTGGGCATTCCTTCTGCGCCTTGCAGAATTCTGCCCTGGTTGGCCCACCCTCTACTTGCCAGCCAGCAAGTTCAGGTAGGTTACCCAGGTCAGCTATGTCCTCGCCAGTTGGCTCAGGGGCCTCCTCCTCCTCAGGGGCCCCGTCCACCACTGTGGGAACTCTTGAGGCGGGTTTCCCGCACCTCTTACCCTTCCTCTTTGCAGCTGTCTGGGCCATTGTTCCAGGTTCCAGACACCCTTGACTCCCTTCCCGGGCAGCCATGGACCGTGTGGTCATGCAGACCCACTCAGGCAAACCTAACTTCTCCAGGTGGGATCTGAGCTCTACCTCTTTCCAGGCAGTATGCTCAAGATCGTTGCCTAAAAGACAATCTACAGGCATGGCAGGACTCACAGCTACTTTCAGAGTACCAGAGACCCCCCCCACTCAAAGGGAACCAGAGCCACCGGTAGGTGACTCTTGCGATTGTCAGCGACTAGGACCTGGTGGAATGCATTTGGGACTATCTGCTCTGATGACACCAGCTGACTTTTGACAGTAGTCATATTGGCTCCTGTGTCACGCAGAGCCTCCACCCTTTGCCCATCAATGGTGACACACTGCCTATACTTTGAAGTATTTTCTGGCATGCAGGCTTTAGGCACCATCTCTCTTTCTCCCAGGGATACTAGGGAAACCTCTGCCTGTTCCACAAAGCTAACTGGGACTGTCTCTCCCCCGAGCGCTACACTAGCCAACCCAGGTGTCTGTCCAGTGGTGGACTGTGCCCTCTTGAGGCACTGGGAGTTGCCCTTAGAGTGTCCAAACTGGTAGCACTCTAAGCATTTGCGGATGAACTTCCATAATGCTTTCTCAAAATACCCTGGCTTCTTTGCAAACCTAGAAGAGGAATGGTATCCACCCCCCCGGAATTATTTTGGGGGCCTTTTGAGAACTCCTTTTCTTTAAGTTTTTCTCCCCCCTCTTTCTTCTGTTGGGAACCCTGACCACCTTTGTGGGAGTCCTCCCCAGATGCCTTTTTGGACACTCTGGTGCTAACCCAGAGGTCGGCCTCCTCAGCAAGCTTCCTGGGGTCTGTCAGCTTACTATCTACCAAGTGCTGGCACAACTCTGTAAAAGAAATATTGAGTATATGCTCTCTCAGAATCAAGTCATATAACCCTTTATAATCATCTACTTTGCTGCCCCGCACCCATCCATCCAGTGCCTTACTGTGAAAGTCAAAGAAATCTACCCATGTTTGTGTGGACTGTTTGGTGCTGTCCCTGAACCTCTGACGGTATCTCTCAGGGGTCAGCCCAAACTTGGCAAGCAAAATGGCTTTCTGAAGTGGGTATGTGTTTTGATCCTTTGGATCCAGTGGGAGAAGTGTGTCCCTCCCCAGTGCTGGCACACAAATCCACAAAGCTGTACCAGATTGCCCTTCAGGAACCTCATGAGCCCTTAGTGCAACTACATAAGCAGCTAGCCATTTATCTATGTCATCTCCCACCACAAAACTGGGCACCACATTTTTAGGTATACGAACCTTCTTTTCTCCGGCAGGTCCTGCTTGTATGCTGCCACCACTACTGCTGGAATCAGACTGTCTCGCCTTGGTCTCCAGCTCTTTGAGACTCAGTTCATGAGCCAACAATAGTTTCTTCCCAGCCAAGGCTCTCTCAGCTGCAGCTTCAGCTATTTCAGCTTCAATCTGTTTGGCTGCTCTTTCAGCCTCCGCTTGCTTGGTTTCTCTCTCTGCCCTCCTTTCCTCCTGTTGAGCCTCAATTTTTAGCCTTGCCATTTGTAACTGAAACTCTCTCTCCTCTCTCCTTTCCTCTGTGGTCAGGCTTCGACCAGAGACACTGCTCCCTGGTTTTGCAGGGGGCACAGTTGCAGTGGCAACATCCACTGGTGGCAAAATATCCTCTGGGGATCCATCTTCTGGCTCTTCCTCCTCAGCACCCTCCTCTGAATGGGCTTCTGCCCAGGCCCTCAGCGCCTTTTGAAATTCCTCCTTTCTGGAGGCACCTGGGTGGGTACTCCCATATCCCTGCAGAATCCTTTCAGCTGTTTGACAGTGTATGTCTCCAGCAGGGCTAGGTCAAAATCTCCTGCTTGAGACCCAGCCTGAGACATGTTGAGTGAGGATTTTAGTCAAAGAATTGACAGGAAAAAAAAAATTGAAGAAAAAATATAAAAATCAAGTTGACCTTCAACTGTGGGTAGGTAGTGAAATACTTAGCTACCGTATGTCACTGAACAAATACAAGTCCTATCCTCACCACTGATCACCAATGTTAGAAATGTGGTCTTTGGTTGGCTGTCAGGTTACCCCCTGTCCAAGCAAGGACCCTCACTCTAGTCAGTGTGAGTCACACACAATCCAAATTATCCTGTGCTCACCCTCTAGTAGCTTGGCACTGAGCAGTCAGGCTTAACTTAGAAGGCAATGTGTAAAGTATTTGTGCAATAAATCATACAATAACACCATATAGCACCACAGAAATACACCACACAGTGTTTAGAAAAATATATAATATTTATCTGGATATTTGCAGGTCAAAACAATCAAAGATGCAATAAATAAATGTAGAGATATCACTGAAAAGTGATATCAAGTGTCTTAAGTCTTTTAAAAGCAAACAAAGGGGGTCATTCTGACCTCGGCGGTAAAAGGCGCTCACCGCCGGTCAGAAGACCGCCATAACACCGCCGCGGTCGCGGTAAACCGCCACGGTCATTCTGACCCGCAACTGGCAAACCGCCAAAAACCCGACACCAACAAAAGTCCGCCACAGCAACGGCCAGCGCAAAACTGGCGATGACCAAACCTCCACCGTCACGCCAACAGAAATACGCCCATGCCATTCCGACCCACAAATCCCCGCAGCGGTCTTTCAACCGCGGTATTCCATTGGCGGTACACACTGCTGTGGTCAAAATACACACACCTTTACAAAACACAGCCACATTGGACAAATCAAAATACACACACCTGAGACACATACACACACCACTCCCACACACCCAATTAAATATAAAACACACACCCACATCACCCACAAACCCTTACGACCACAATTGCGACTGAAGGACAGAGAGAGACAGCACAGCATAGAGTAGACCATCACACAGAGGCAAATCACAACATCACCCACACAACTTCCACGCACAAAACACCATACACCACCACACTCACCACACTCTACAACACATACACCACCCCTCACCTCATCCACACCACCCCATGGCACCCCAAAGACACCCCAGGTTCTCTGACGCAGAACTCAGGGTCATGGTGGAGGAAATAGTTTGTGTACAGCCCCAGCTCTTCGGGGCACAGGTGCAGCTCACCACCATTGCCAGGAAGATGGAGCTATGGCAAAGAATAGTGGACAGGGTCAACGCTGTGGGACAGCATCCACGCAATGAGGACGACATCAGGAAGCGGTGGAACGACCTACGGGGGAAGGTGCGTTCCATTGTATCAAGGCACAACATTGCGGTACAGCGGACTGGCGGCGGACCCCCACCTACTCCCCCCGAATTCACAGCATGGGAGGAGGAAGTCTTGCACATCCTGCATCCTGAGGGCCTCGCAGGAGTAGGCGGAGGAATGGACTCTGGTAAGTCAAATCTCCACTACTTCATTCCCCCCACCCCACCTGCATGCCAAATCATACCCCCACCCCCATCACACCAACTCCTTGCAAATGGCTCACCATCACAACCCACCCATCCCAAAACCTAGCCCTGCATGCGTCCACAAAGCATGGACACCCATCACCAAAGCATGCCCACTGCACACACTCATCACCCCCACAAGCCACTGTCACAAAAGCCCCCACAAGGGAATGCCAGCACTGGGGTACACGGCCACCCACCCATTACACGAAATGCCACACACAGAAGCAATAACCATACTCTTATACTCCTGCAGGACCCGAACGCCACCACACCGCCATGGAGGGTCCAGAGATGTCCATCCCACCCCCAGAAGAGGCCCCCAGTGATGACAGCAGCTCTGTCTCCCTGGACCCAGATGACCAGCCCGGCCCATCGGGGACCTCGGGACAGTCGGTTCCCCACAGACAGCCACAGGCTACACCACACCTAGCCCCCTCTGGGAACACCAGCACAGCTCCCACCCATGCCTCTGTCTCCAGGACACGTCAATCAGCGGTGTGTCCACCACTACAGGGCACCCAGGTTGACCCACCACCCCAACAACAACAGGGACCTGGGGGCAGTGGTAGTGGGCACACCGTCCAGGGGACAGAGGCCCAGGGAAACAGGGGAACTGGGAGGGCTGCTGTGCGACAGGGGGGGACAGGCCCAGGGAACCGACTCTCCAAGAGGCCCTCTCCTCCATCATGGGAGCATACCACCACTCCCAGGAGACGATGGCTACGGTACTGGCCAGGTTCCAGGAGATCCAGGTACTGCAGGAGGAACAGTACATGCGGTTCAGAGAGGAACTGAGTAACATTAGTTCCGCAATGGGGACCATCGTCGTGGCCCTTAACCAGATAGTCACCACATTGCGGGACCATGTGGCACCACAAAGGGCCCCTGTCACTAGCATGGACCAGGAACAGCCTACCACCTCCGCCGGCGCTAGTGGACAGGAGGCCCCCACACAACGACAGGCCACCAGAACCCCACCTCCTGCAGAAGAAGAACCACCCCGCAAGCGGTCCCTGAGATCTCACAAGAAGACAGAGTAGGATGCCAAGACCCCCGCCAGCAAAGGATACCCCCTGATGTCATCCCACTGTCCCACATTGTCACCCTGTCCAACCTTGAACTGCCCCTGCTCCATCCTTCCACAGGCATATGGACAATGCACCTGTGAGACTGAAAACTGGACTCTGCCATGGACATTACTCCACCATCACCCATCACCGTTTTACAATCATGTTCCTAAATGTAGCACTTTAATAAAATCACTTATTGCACTCAAAAAATCTGGAGTCTGCTTGTATTTTGAACAAATGTATTAGACATAACGGTGCAAAAATGTTCAGTTACATTGTGATGACAACATACCACTGTCACACAGCTGTAGTCCATGGGCAAACAAAGCAGAGGTCACGCAGTGGGGCCCACAGCTCTGAAAACGGAAGGGAAAGTCACAACTCAGTTAACAGGAACTGGGGGGGAACTCAGACAGTAGAGAGGCAGGAGACTTTAAGTAAATGTAAAATGGCGTGGTTGATTCGTACCTGTGTGCTACTGAAAATACTGTTGTATCACTGTGTCCCTGTTGTCTGTGTCGTCCCCGTCGTCTTCCTCCTCTTCACTCTCCACAGGCTCCACAGCTGCTACAACACCACCATCTGGACCATCCTCCTGCAGGAAAGGCACCTGGCGTCGCAAAGCCAGGTTGTGAAGCATACAGCAGGCCACGATGATATGGCACACCTTCTTTGGTGAGTACATTAGGGATCCACCTGTCATATGCAGGCACCTAAACCTGGCCTTCAAGAGGCCGAAGGTTCTTTCTATAATCCTCCTAGTTCGCCCATGGGCCTCATTGTAGCGTTCCTCTGCCTTTGTCCTGGGATTCCTCACTGGGGTCAGTAGCCACGACAGGTTGGGGTAACCAGAGTCACCTATTAGCCACACACGGTGTCTCTGTAGCTGTTCCATCACATAAGGGATGCTGCTATTTCGCATGATGTATGCGTCATGCACTGACCCAGGGAACTTGGCATTTACATGGGAGATGTACTGGTCAGCCAAACAGACCACCTGGACATTCATCGAATTATAACTTTTTCTGTTCCTGTACACCTGCTCACTTTCACTGGGGGGAACCAAAGCAACATGAGTCCCATCAATGGCACCAATGATGTTGGGGATATGTCCAAGGGCATAGAAATCACCCTTCACTGTAGCCAAATCGCCCACCTCAGGGAAAACAATGTAGCTCCGCATGTATTTCATCAGGGCAGACAACACTCTGGACAAAACCTTAGAAAACATAGGCTGAGACATCCCTGATGATATGGCCACTGTTGTTTGGAATGATCCACTTGCCAAAAAATGGAGTACTGACAGAACCTGCACCAGAGGGGGAATCCCTGTGGGTTGGCGAATGGGGGACATCAGGTCTGGCTCCAGCTGGGCACACAGTTCCTGTACAGTGGCTCGGTCAAGTCTGTATGTCAGTATGACATGTCTTTCTTCCATTGTCGACAGGTCCACCAGCGGTCTGTACAAGGGAGGATTCCTCCATCTCCTCGCAAGTCCCAGCGAACGGTGCCTAGGAAGGACAACATGGAGCACAGAGTCAAGCAACCCACAGGTACGTAACCACAGCTTGCACAGTACACGATTCGCTATGCATTGAATGGCTTGTATGATTGGCAATGCAAGGCCTAGGCCTGTGTGACGCTGTAGAAATTAAGCCATGTGGGCCCTTGAAATGGCGGCTGCCTGACCTGTGAAGTGTGACAATGGGATGTGAGGTCAATGCGCTGGCGTGGCACACCATGGCGGTAGGCGGTCGAAAACCGCGGCGCAAAGCAGCATTGGTTAACATTGAACCCTATGGGTCTCATGAGCCAATGACGATGTGCGCCGGCGGTCGCGGTACGCACCGCCGCGGGCGTAACCGCCATTTTCTATCTGCTTAATCACTCGAGACCTGATCATCCACAGGAGAGGACCTATACTGTAAGTGCTGCTGTGACCTCGGTCTGGAAGAGACAATGGCTGCTGCGACTGGGGAAAGGGCCCCTGCCTTCACATCTGAGGAATTGGAGAAACTTGTTGATGGGGTCCTCCCCTAGTATGCGCTACTCTACGGTCCTCCAGACCAACAGGTAAGTACACAGGGAGCACGTTGTATGGGCTATGCCTGTGTTGAGTGTGGTGGATTTAAGATGGTGGGGAGGGGAGCGAATGAGGAATGCAACGCACGACAGATGAGAGCATGTGCCACATGGCAAGGTTGGGGAGGGGGGGCCACTCACATCGACCATGCAGAAAAGTGATGATATGTCTTTTCCCCCCCTGTACATGTCACATAGGTCAGCGCCCATCAGAAGATCGACATTTGGCGTCCCATCGCCAAGGACGTACGGGCCTGGGGGTCCACAACAGACGGGGCTCCCACTACCGCAAGAGGTGGGAGGACATCCGCCGCGGGAGCAGAAAGACCGCCGAGGCTCTGCTGGGGATGGCCTCCCAACCTAGGAGGGGTGCCACAAGGCACTTGACCCCCCTGGTGTCCCGGATCCTGGCGGTGGCCTACCCCGATTTGGATGGGCGCGTGAGGACATCACAGCAGACACAAGGGGGTGAGTCTCAGCACATTCTGCTATATTAGCGCACAGTGGAGGTGTCTGGGTGGGGGAGGAGGGCTGTGGCTATCTCTAGGCCAGGGCGGTTTCTGTAGGCTAGGCCCCTTGGTTAGGCATGGCCCTGTGCCCCCGCCCCCCACCTCTGTAGGATGCTAAGTACAGCTATCCATGGCCCGGGCTCACCCATTTGTGCAGTTGTCCTCCATAGACTTGTAGGCCAAGTCACAATAATTGAGTAGTGTAGGGGGCTTCTGTGTCTGTCCTCTCCGCCAACGGTGCCGCCAATGCATGCACTCAACATGTCTTTCTTTCTTCTCCCCCCCCTTTTTTTTGGTTTTCCTGGTCATGTGTGCATTAGCATCATCAGGCGGAGGAGAAGTGGCATCGGCGCACGAGGGAGCTGCATCTCACATGGCCCCGGAGGGCCCTGCAACCGACTCCGAGTACACCAGTTATACGGAGGGCGAGGGGAGCTCCCCAACGGGGACCCGTGGAGACGTCAGCGACACCGACACGTCCTCGGAAGGGAGCTCCCTTGTGGTGGCGGCAACATCCGTGCCCACCGCAACAACAGGTACAGCCGCCACCCAGCGCACCAGCTCTGCCCTCCCAGCAGCCCCTCAGCGTTCGCCCCGTGCCTGCTCGGCCAGGAAGCCGGGCATCTCCTTCGCCCCAGGCACCTCAGGCCCTGCCCCTGTTACCCCTGCTGCCCTCAGTGCGGAGATCATTGACCTCCTCCAGACGCTCATTGTTGGGCAGTTTACCCTTTTGAATGCCATCCAGGGGGTAGAAAGGGAGGTGCATCGGAGCAATGCATACCTGGAGGGCATTCATTCGGGTCAGGCTGCCCATCAGCGATCGTTCAACGCTCTGGCCTCAGAACTGACGGCAGCCATTGTCCCTGTCTCCAGCCTCCAGCCTCCCTCCTCCAACTCCCTCCACCCAGTCCCACTCCCCTGTTCCTCTGCCTAGCCCAGCCACACCTACAGACCAGCCTGCACACACATCAACACCCAAGGGAAGCTCATCAAGACATAAGCACCACAGATCACACAAGCATTCACCCAAGCAACATCCACATGCAGACATGCCAACAGCCACTGCCTCCTCTGTGTCCCCCTCGTCTCCCTCCTCCCTCCCTGTGACGTCTCCACTCACACCTGCATGCACACCACCATCAGCCAGTACGTCCATCACCAGCACACCCACCAGAGCACTCCGCACACGTGCAGTCACCACCCCCACTGCCATTTACACGTCCCCTGTGTCCTCTCCCAGTGTGTCTGTCACCCCCTCTTCCAAACCACACAAACGCAGGCAGCCACCCACCCAACAGCCATCCACCTCACGACAGCCTCCGTCACAAGCACCTGCACCCAAAGACAGCACACTTGACTCTCCTACAACCACATCCTCTTCCTCCACTCCCATACCCACTGCACCTACCCTTCCCATTGCTCCTAAAAAGTTATTCCTCTCCAAAATTAACCTCTTTGCATCACCTGACCCACCCCTTCCATCTCGTAAGAGTCCAAACAGCACCTCAGCCACCACAAGCCCTGCACCTACTAGGACCATAGTTCAGGGCTATTGGAGTCCACCAGCTCCTAGGGCCGGAACATCGGCCAGCAGCAAGGGGACAGCCAGCCCACCCCCTGGGAAAAGGGAAGGGCCGGCGCGACAGGCCTGAGACGGCTGCCCCCAAGGACACTACCCTTGCACCGTCACCTGGCACATCCACAAAGGGAGGCAAGGGCCCCAGGGATTCGGCGAAGGAGGGCAAGGGCAGCAGGGCGGACAAGTCCGGCAGCAGGCGAGCTGCGCAGGAGGGCCCCACCGGCCCCATTTCGGGTGTGACGGAGGACACCCACGGGCCCAGGACTCCAGCACAGGAGGGCCCCGCTAGCGAAAGGTCGGATGGCGACTGAGTGGGAATTATTGGCCAGATCTGGTTCCCTAGGAACAGGGCCCCGCCGTGAAGAGCACCGCTGAACAGGGCCCCGCCGTGAAGAGCACCGCTGAACAGGGCCCCGCCATGAAGAGCACCGCTGAACAGGGCCCGCCAAGACAAGCACCGCTGAACAGGGCCCCGCCAAGACAAGCACCGCTGAACAGGGCCCCGCCGTGAAGAGCACCGCTGAACAGGGCCCTGCCAAGACAAGCACCGCTCCGCTGGGCCCTTCCTGTCAAGCACCGCTCCGCTGGGCACCGCCGTTTCTGAACTGCTCCGCTGGGCCCTTCCTTTCAAGCACTGCTCCGCTGGGCCCTTCCTGTCAAGCACCGCTCCGCTGGGCCCTTCATCTCAAGCACCGCTCCGCTGGGCACCGCCGTCTCTGAACTGCTCCGCTGGGTCCTTCCTTTCAAGCACCGCTCCGCTGGGCCCTTCCTGTCAAGCACCGCTCCGCTGGGCACCGCCATCTCTGAACTGCTCCGCTGGGCCCTTCCTGTCAAGCACCGCTCCGCTGGGCCCTTCCTGTCAAGCACCGCTCCGCTGGGCACCGCCGTCTCTGAACTGCTCCGCTGGGCCCTTCCTGTCAAGCACCGCTCCGCTGGGCACCGCTGTCTCTGAACTGCTCCGCTGGGCCCTTCCTCTCAAGCACCGCTCCGCTGGGCCCTTCCTGTCAAGCACCGCTCCGCTGGGCCCTTCCTGTCAAGCACCGCTCCGCTGGTCACCGCCGTCTCTGAACAGCTCCACTGGGCCCTTCCTGTCAAGCACCGCTCCGCTGGGCCCTTCATCTCAAGCACCGCTGGCCCACTGGCAGGGCCGGATCTTTGTCGGGCAGGGCTTCACGAAGCACTCTGGCCAACATGCCTCCTCCATAACCAGTGGAGTCTGTAATCCACCTGATGGACTGAGGCTTTGCACTTCCCAGGATTTGACAGTGGTCAACCCACCCACTGTAGAGACTTGAGAGACTGTGGCTTTGCACTCCCCAGGATGGTACAGTGGGCAATCCACCCACTGTAGAGACTTGAGAGACTGTGGCTTTGCACTCCCCAGGATGGTACAGTGGGCATGGAGGCCCCTCGTGGATCTGGCGTCGTGGACTCATGTGGCTGAGGTGACCCCCTTCCCTTCCCCCTGAGGTGCCTGTAGTTTTATTATCTGATGCCCCAGCAGTGTTCTCTCCAATGGAATCGGGTCTCGTGTGTGGGCTTTGCCCATGTGTTTATGCACATTGGCCCACGGACAATGGAAAGGAAGCCAATATGTGCCGGACTTTTGGCCTATGTATATATTGTTCATGTGGTAATATATTTTATTTAGATATTTCATATTTCACTTAACTTCAAATACGCTATAATATGCTTCAAATTTAATGATTAATTTATTTTGTCTTTGCATTATTCCGGGAGGTTTGGGGGGTGTCACTCTGACTTGTTGCTCTGCATTGGTGTGTAGGGATTGGGGGGGGTGGGGGGGGTTTAGTGTCGCGTATGTGTGTGCCCGTAACCTTTTCTCCTCCCCCCTCCCCTGTGTCGTAGGTGCAGTACTCACCGTTGTCGTCTGCACCGGCGTTCGTGCTCCTTGTAGAGGAGCAGGTAGACAATAGCTGGTAGGATCTTTAATTCGGGTTCAATGCTGTCCAGATTCCTTGTGGAGTGTATAGAGGTGAGCGTTTTCCCGTTCGTAGTCTGTTTCCGCCGTGTTTTTATCGGCGGGGCTCCCGCCCCGGAAAAGGTGGTGGAGTGGTCTGCCGCCTGTCTGTTGGCGGTGACCGCCGGGCTGTGTGTTTGTCCCGCCGTGGCGGTCGGAGTGTTAAAGTGGCGGGCTGTGTTGGCGGTTCCCGCCAGGGTCAGAATTCCATTTTTTTAACCGCCTGCCTGTTGGCGGGTTGGCCGCTGCTTTAACACCGACCGCCAGGGTCAGAATGACCCCCAAAGTCTCTTTCAAGCACAAAGTACCTGGTTCGCGTGAAAAATATCAGCAAAGGGCCGCAGAGGAGGAGAAGCGTGGAAACAAAGGGGTGTGCGTCGATTTCTCCGGCCGCACACGGTCGATACGTCATTTAATTTCCACGCAGGGACGGCTGTGCGTCGATTTCTGGCACTCGGTCGTGGATCCTCTTCGTGTTGCGGGTTTTTTAGACGCCCCAGGGTCTGTGCGTGGAATCCTGGGCTTGTGACAAGCTCTGCATTGTTCCGGTGGGCGTTGCGTGGAAATTTCTCCCGCACGGCAGGTGCCGTGTCGATTTCCCCTCTGGAAGTCTGGCTGCGTCATCCCAGGCCGGATGTGCGTCGATCTGTTGGGCTGTGCGTCGAAGTTCCGGTCGCACCGCAGGCACCGCGTCGATCTTTTCCTTGCGGAGTCGAGCTGCGTCATTCCGGTTCGGCATGCAGTGAATTTCTCACCGCGGGACAGGCTGTGCGTCATTTTTTAGCAAGCTGTGCATTGAATTTTCACCACACAAGGAGTCCAGTTGCAAGAGATAAGTCTTTTTGGTCCTTTTTGGTCCTGAGACTTCAGGGATCAAGCTCTATCCAAGCCCTTGGAGAGCACTTCTTCACCACAGCCAGGGAGCAGCAAGACAGCAGGGCAACAGCAAGGCAGCAGTCCTTCACAGAAAGCAGTCCTTTGGGCAGCCAGGCAGTTCTTCTTGGCAGGATACAGGTTTTGGTTACAAGTTTCTTCTCCAGGAAGTGTCTGAGGTGGTAGGGCAGAGGCCCTGTTTTTATTCCCAAATGTGCCTTTGAAGTGGGGGAGACTTCAAAGAGTGGCTTATAAGTGCACCAGGTCCCCTTTCAGTTCAATCCTGTCTGCCAGGGTCCCAGTAGGGGATGTGGCAGTCCTTTGTGTGAGAGCAGGCCCTCCACCCCCCAGCCCAGGAAGACCCATTCAAAATGCAGATGTATGCAAGTGAGGCTGAGTATCCTGTGTTTGGGGTGTGTCTGAGTGAATGCACAAGGAGCTGTCAACTAAACCCAGCCAGACGTGGATTGTAAGGCACAGAAAGATTTAAGTGCAGAGAAATGCTCACTTTCTAAAAGTGGCATTTCTAAAATATTAATATTAAATCCAACTTCACCAGTCAGCAGGATTTTGTAGTACCATTCTGGCCATACTAAGTATGACCTTCCTACTCCTTTCAGATCATCAGCTACCACTCCAAAAATGTATGAGGGCAGCCCCAATGTTAGCCTATGAAGGGAACCGGCCTCACAGTAGTGTAAATACGAATGTAGGAGTTTTACACTACCAGGACATGTAAACTACACAGGTACATGTCCTGCCTTTTACCCACACAGCACCCTGCTCTAGGGGTTACCCAGGGCACACCTTAGGGGTGACCTATATGTAGAAAAATGGGAGTTTTAGGCTTGGCAAGTACTTTTAAATGCCAAGTCAAATTGGCAGTGAAACTGCACATACAGGCCTTTCAATGGCAGGCCTGGGACAAGGTTAAGGGGCTACTTAAGTGTGTGGCACAATCAGTGCTGCAGGCCCACTATTAGCATTTAATCTACAAGCCCTGGGCCCATATAGGGGGTCATTACAACCCTGGTGGACGGTGTGAAAGGTGCGGCAATACAGCAAACAGCCCGGCGGACAAAAAAAGGGAATTATGACCCTGGCGGAAGCCGCCAACAAAGACAGCCACTTTAACACACCGCCCGTCATGGCGGTACAGACAAGCAGCGCGGCGGTCACCGCCAACAGACAGGCGGAAGACAATGTACCGCCCATAGTATCACAACCTACCAATCCGCCACCTTTTCCGGGGCGGATTCACCGTGGATAAAAGCACGGCGGAAACAGTTACTGCAATGGGAAAACGCTCACCTTAACACATCCCACGAGGAAGGAGGACTCCATGGAGCCGGAATTACAAATTCTACCGGCCCTTGTATTCCTACTCATCTACGACGAGCAACGCCGGCGCGGGCGAAGACAACGGTGAGTATTGCACCTACGACAAAAGGGAGGCAAAAGTTAGGGGGAGACACACGAAACACCCCCACCCCCACCCTCACAAATTACAACACACACACCGATGCATTTACAAAAATCACAGTAACAACCCACAATCCCCCCGGAAGAATGCAAAGACAAAACAAAATCAGTTCAAACATTGTAATGTATCAATATACGTGTTTCAAAAATATACAGATATATCATAAAATCATTCAAAAATATGTACATTACGAGAAGTAGTGCAGATTTGCACATATCAATGTCCGTGCACCAGTAGTCCAAAAATGCAGGGGCAAGGCCCACAATAGATACCTATCCACAATCCGAGAGAAACTGCTGGGGCCTCAGATAGAAATACAACAGGCACCTCAGGGGTAGGGGAAGGGGGGGCACCTCAGCCGGATGAGTGCAAAGCCAGATCCACGACGGAGCTCCATGCCCATTGATGTATCCTGGGGAGTGCAAAGCCACAGTCTCTCAAGTCTCTACAGTGGGTGGGTTGCCCACTGTACCATCCTGGGGAGTGCAAAGCCACTGTCTCTCAAGTCTCTACAGTGGGTGGGTTGCCCACTGTACCATCCTGGGGAGTGCAAAGCCACAGTCTCTCAAGTCTCTACAGTGGGTGGGTTGCCCACTGTACCATCCTGGGGAGTGCAAAGCCACAGTTTCACAAGTAGATAACAGCCTCCACTGGCTCTGGAGGGGGACTGTTGCCCAGACTGGATTGGTCTCCCCGTGAAAGTTCCTGTCCCGTCACTGTCCCAGCTGCACATGGGATGACGATGCTTGATGTGGCGGTCTTTTCATTCTTCCCCAGTGCATGCCCTGTTCAGCGGTGCTTTGCCATGGCGGTGTCTGGACTGTTCAGCGGTGCTTAGCCATGGCGGTCTCTGGACCGTTCAGCGGTGCTTTTACATGGCGGTTCTGGACTGTTCAGCGGTGCTTTGCCATGGCGGTTCTGGAATGGGCATTGGTGTGTGGCATGACGATCCCTCATAGCCCAGCGGGGCTGTAGCATCTGGGGCCCTCCTGGGCACTGACTCCGGCGGTGGTCTCCTGATCAGTAACGATACTTGGGCCCTCCTGGGCACTGACTCCGGCGGTGGTCTCCTGACCAGTGACGATACTTGGGCCCTCCTGGGCACTGACTCCGGCGGTGGTCTCCTGACCAGTGACGATACTTGGGACGATACTTGGGCCCTCCTGGGCAATGACTCTGGCGGTGGTCTCCGGACCTTTAACGACGGTGCTGGCGGTGGCGTCCCGACCGCCGGGAAGGATGCCGCCCTTCTCCGCCGTGATGCTCACACCAGGCTGTGCAGATTTCCTCTGGCCCTTCCCCACCTTTGGAGGAGTCACAGCTGACTCTGCAATCCCCCTGGGACCCCTGTGAGTTGTTTTGCCTCCAGGAGTCTTCACAGGGTCCCGTCGGCCACTTTCCAATTTCAGAACCTTTACAGGGGGTGGGCTGCCAGTGCCTTGGCTCCAGGTCACACTGCCTGCCCTGGTGGCCGGTGCACTCCACACACCTTGAATAGGCACCACTGGTATTGGAGGCTTTTTGGCTGAGGCGCTACGGCGGGACTGATGAATTGGAGGTGGGGTGGGGGCAAAAAGGTCAACTTTACAGAGGGACAGTTTCTGACGAACACTGGGATGGGTAGTTTGAGGTGGCCTGGGAGTGGAGGAAGAGGAGGTGGTTGTAGGAGGTGTCACTTTAGGTGTTTTGGGTGCAGGTGCAGGTACTGGAGGCTGTCGTGAGGTGGATGGATGCTGGGTGTGTGGGTGCCCACGTTTGTGTACTTTGGGAGGGGGCGTCACAGACACACTGGGAGAGGACACAGGGGATGTGTAAATGGGAGTGGAGGTGGTGAGTGCAGGTGAGCGGGGTGTGGTGCTGGGTGTTCTGGTGCGAGTCCTGATGCCTGTAGATGTAGTGCATGCAGGTGAGAGTGTAGACGACACTGGGAGGGAGGAGGGAGAAGAGGAGGAGGGGGACACAGTGGAGGCAGTGGATGTTGCTGTGTCTGCATGTGGGTGATGCTTGTGTGTGTGCCTGTGGGTTGTGTGGTGCCTATGTTTGCCTGAGCTTCCCTTGTGTGTTGACTTGTGTGCATGCTGGTCTGTAGGTATGCTTGGGATGGGCTGGGGTACAGGGGATTGGTTCTGGGTGGAGGAGGTTGGAGGGGGGAGGCTAGACATAGGGACAATGGCTGCCATCAGTGCTGAGGCCAGAGACTGCAGGGTTCGCTGAAGGACAGCCTGGCCAGAATGAATGCCCTCCAGGAATGCATTACCGTGTTGCAACTCCCTTTCTACACCCTGGATGGCATTCACAGTGGTAGACTTCCCAACAGTGAGTGACCTGAGGAAGTCAATGGCCTCCTCACTGAGGGCAGCAGGGGTGACTGGGCAGGGGCTGAGGTGCCTGGGGCGAAGGTGATGCCCACCCTCCCGGGTGAGCGATCACGGGGCAAAGGCTGAGGGGCTGCTGGGAGGGCGGTGCTGGAAGGGGGGGTGGCGGCTGTACCTGTAGATGGGGGGGGCACAGATGATGCCCCCACCACAAGGGAGCTCCCATCGGCGGATGAGTCCGTGTCGCTGCTTGGTGATCCGGTGGCCGACGTGAAGCTCCCCTCGCCCTCCGTCCCACTGGTGCATTCTGAGTCTGTGGTGTGGCCCTCCATGGCCATGTGGGATGCAGCTCCCTCGTGCTCCGGTGCCACTGTACCTCCGCCTGATGATGCAGATGCACAAAAGAACAGGGAGAGCACAAAAAGGGGGGAAGACAGAAGAAAGACAGGTTGAGTGCATGGCATACCGCTACCGTTGGCGGACAATACAGACACAGCAGCCCCCTGCTCTACGCCGTGCTCCTGGCCTCTGCAGATGCAATTTCTGGGATCTGGCCTACATGGCTATGGTGGACATCTGTACACATGGATGCCACAGGGGCATCTATACCTGTACTTGGCACTCTACTGCGGTGGGGTGGACTACCACATGGCCTGCATTACGGAGGGGCCTAGTCTATGTTTTTCTGCCTGGCCTGGGTACACCCACAGGCCTCCTCCCCCACCCAGACCGCTCCACTGCGCGCAAAGTCAGCTGAATGATGTTGTACTCACCGCCCTGTGTCTGCTGTGATGCCCTCAAGCGCCCATCCAACTCCGGGTATGCCACCGCCAGGATCCTGAACATCAGGGGGGTCATGGGGCGACGGGCACCCCTCCCACGTTGGGAGGCCATCCCCAACTGAGCCTCCGCCGTCTTCTTGCTCCAGCGGCAAATGTCCTCCCATCTTTTCCGGCAGTGGGTGCCCCATCTCTGGAGGACCCCCAGGGTCTGGACGTCCTTGGCGATGGCACGCCAAATGCCCTTCTTCTGGTGGGCGCTGACCTACATGACATGCACAAGGGAAGAAGAGAAGTCATTACCAACTGCACCGTCGATGTGAGTGGCCCCCCTCACTACTCTAGCCATGTGGCCCATTCATTCACATACATTCATGTTCCCTGAACTCTGCCCCCTTACAACCAGTCCTCTCCACCCAGGCCTAGCCCATACAACGTGCTCCATGTGTACTAACCTGTTGGTCTGGAGGACCGTAGAGTAGCGTGTACTGGGGGAGGACCCCGTCTACCAGCTTCTCCAACTCCTGAGCAGTGAAGGCAGGGGCCCTTTCCCCAGACGCAGCAGCCATTTTCTCTTCCAGACCGAGGTCACAGCAGCACTTGCAGTGTAGGTCCTCTCCTGTCGAAGATCAGGTATCTGGTGATTGAACAGATAGAAAATGGCGGTCACGTCCACGGCGGTGACGTCCACGGTGGTGCGTATCATCACCGCCGGCGCACCTGTTCATTGGCTCCTGGGGCCCAAAGGGTCCTATGTTAACCAATGCAGCATTGCGCCGCGGTCTACAACCACCTACCGCGACGGTGTGCAACCCCATCGCAGTTACCCCACAATCCCATTGTCCAAGTTTAGAGGTCAGGCAGCCGCCATTTCAGGGGCCCACATGGCTTCATTTACTTCTGCGTCACACATAGCTAGGCCTACACTCAACACACATACAGGAAGGGTTTTGTGTTTGGTGTCGTCTTCTGTGTAACTGTGGGTACATACCTGAAAAAAAATGGACTTGATCGTCGCTGTTGTCCTTCCTAGGCGCCGTCAGATGGAACATTTGAGAAGATGGCGGAATCCTCCGGTGTACCGACCGCTGGTGGACCTGTTGACAATGGAGGAGCGACATTTAATCGTCACCTACAGGTTTGACCGTGCCACAATCCAGGAACTATTTACCCAGTTGGAGCCAGACCTGATGTCACCAATCCGCCATCCCACTGGAATCCCCCCTGACGTGCAGGTGCTGTCAGTGCTCCATTTCCTTGCAAGTGGGTCATTTCAGACAACAGTGGCCATGGCATCAGGGATGTCCCAGCCTATGTTTTCCAACGTGTTGTCCAGAGTTTTGTCTGCCCTGCTGAAACACGTAAGGAGATACATCATTTTCCCTGAGGTGGAAGATTTGGCTACAGTGAAAGGTGACTTCTATGCCCTTGGACATATCCCCAACGTCATAGGTGCCATTGATGGGACCCATGTAGCTCTGGTCCCTCCCCCCCCACAGGAGTGAATAGGTGTACAGGAACAGGAAGAGTTATCATTCCATGAAAGTACAGATGGTCTGTTTGGCAGGCCAGTAAATCTCCCAGGTTAATGCTATGTTCCCTGGCTCAGTGCATGACGCCTACATCCTGTGGAATAGCAGCATTCCTGATATGATGGCTCAACTCCAGAGGCACCGTGTGTGGCTATTAGGGGACTCTGGTTAACCCAACCTGCCATGACTCTTGACCTCAGTGAGGAATCCCAGGACCAGGGTAGAGGAACGCTATAATGAGGCCCATGGGAGGACTAGGAGGGTGATCGAACGCACCTTCGGCCTCCTTAAGGCCAGGTTCAGGTGCCTCCATATGACAGGTGGTTCCTGATTCTACTCACCGAAGAAGGTGTGCCAGATCATCATTGCCTGCTCGATGCTTCACAATCTTGCTTTGCAACGCCAGGTGCCTTTTCTGCAGGAGGATGGTCCAGATGACGGTGTTGTGGCAGCTGTGGAGCCTGAGGACAGTGATGAGGAGGAAGCTGAGGAAGAAGACAACGACAACACGGAGTCAGTCATACAGCAATATTTCCAGTGACACACAGGTGAGAACATTTTCATTTTTACCATTACATTCACTGTCACACGTCCTCCTCTATCCTGTGTGTAATTTCATGGGATTATTTGGTAACTGAGTTGTTTCTTTCCATTACGGTTTCACAGGTGTGGTTACCAACGTGTGTCATCTGCATGCATCCTTGAGGGACATGTGATGTGTGACATTGGTATGTTGCCTTTACAATAATACCACTTTTTGACGCTGTCATAGATATTACATTTTACCAATTCATAGACTGACTCCAGATTGTTTTGTGTTTCAAGAGTGTTTATGGAAGTGCTCAAAAATGGAGGGGGGTTGTAAAATGGTGATGGGTGATGGCGGAGGAATGTCCATGGCAGAGTCCAGTCTATTAGTCTCACAGTTGCACTGCCCATATGGGCATAGGAAGTGGAGTTTGGGCAGTTTAAGTATGGACAGGGTAACAAAGTGGGACAGTGGGGGGACAATCGGGGTGGTCTTATTTCCTGGCAGTGGTCTTGCCATCTTGCTCTGTCCTGTTCCTAAATCTCAGGGACCGCTTGCGTGGTGGTTGTCCGTCTGCAGGGGGTGGGGTGCCGGTGTGGTGGTCCTGTGGCAGGGCGTCCTGTCCACTAGCACCGGCGGAGGTGGTGGGCAGTTCATCGTCCATGTTAGTGTCAGGGGCCCCTTGGAGTGCCACGGTGTCCCTCATGGTCTGCTGTATGTCCTTCAGCACCCCTACGATGGTGCCCAAGGCGGAGCTGATGGTCCTGAGCTCCTCCCTGAACCCCAAATACTGGTCCTCCTGCAGGCGCTGGGTCTCCTGAAACTTGACCAGGACCGTTGCCATCGTCTCCTGGGAGTGGTGGTATGCTCCCATGATGGAGGATAGGGCCTCGTGGAGAGTAGGTTCCCTTGGCCTGTCCTCCCCCTGTCGCACAGCAGCCCTCCCAGTTCCCCTGTGTTCCTGTGGCTCCGTCCCCCGGACCATGTGCCCACTGCCACTGCCCCCAGGTCCCTGTTGTTGTTGGGGTGGTGGGTTATCCTGGGTTCCCTGTAGTGCTGGACACACAGCTGATTGACGTGTCCTGGGTGTGGAGATTTGGGCCCGCTGGGTGGGTGCTGTGCTGGTGTTACCAGAGGGTGGAAGGTCAGTGTTGGGCTGTGCCTGTGCAAGGGGAACTGACTGTCCCGAGGCCCACAATGGTCCGGGCTGGTCATCAGGCTCCAGTAGTGCAGAGCTGCTATTGTCACTGTGGGCCTCTTCTGTGGGTGGAGTGGAGTTGTCTGGACCCTCCGGTGTGGTGACGGTCCTTTGTGATCCTGCAGGGGCATAAGAGCATGATTATTGCATGTGTGTGTGTCATTGTGTGCAATGGGTGGGTGTGCGTGTACCCCAGTGCAAGCATTCCTGTGTGGGGGCTTGTGTGATGATGGTTAGTGGGTTGTTATGGGTATGTGCAGTGGGCATGCTTTCGTGATGGGTGTCCATGCTTAGTTGTGTCATGCAGGGTTTGGTGTTGGAATGTGTAGTTTGTGTTATTAGTACATTAGTGAGGAATTGGGGTGATAGGGGAGGGTGTGAGGGTAGGGGTGTGTGATAGCATGCAGGTAGGGTGGGGGATATGATAGTTAAGAATTGACTTACCAGTGTCCATTCCTCCACCGACTCCTCCGAGGCCCTCTGGATGCATGATGGTCAAGACTTGCTCCTCCCATGTTGTTAGTTGTGGGGGAGGAGGTGGGGGTCTGCCGCCAGTCCGCTGAACCGCGATGTTGTGCCTGGAGACCGTTGAACGCACCTTCCCCCGTAGGTCGTTCCACCTCTTCCTGATGTCCTCCCGATTTCTTCGGTGCTGTCCCACAGCGTTGACCCTGTCCACTATTCTGCGCCATAGCTCCATCTTCCTGGCTATGGATGTGTGCTGCACCTGTGAGCCGAATAGCTGTGGCTCTACCCGGACAATTTCCTCCACCATGACCCGGAGCTCCTCCTCGGAAAAGCGGGGGTGTCTTTGGTGTGCCATGGGGAGGTGTGTGTGATGTGTGGGGCGGTATGAGTGTTGATGTGTGTGGTGATGTGTAGTGGTGTGTGGTGTTTTGTGCGTGGATGTTGTGTGGGTGATGGTGTTGTGTGCCTCTGTATGGTGGGGTTGTCTTTGCTGTGCTGTCTCTCTGGCCTTCGTCTAAATTTCTGGTCGTAAGAGTTCGTGGGTGATGTGGGTGTGTGTTTTATATTGTGTTGGGTGTGTGGGAGTGTTGTTTGAATGTGTATCAGGTGTGTGTATTTGTAATTGTCCAGTGTGGCGGTGTTTTGGAGATGTGTGTGTATTTTGAACGCGGCGGTGTGTACCACCAATGAAATACCGGGCATCGTGGGTCGTAATTGCATGGGAGTGTTTCTGTTGGCGTGGAGGTGGAGGTTTTGTTTTCGCCAGTTTATCACTGACTTTTGGTGTGGCGGACTTGTGTGGGTGTCTGATTTTCGGCGGATTCCGAAATGTGTGTCATAATACCTGTGGTGGGATTCCGCGGCCGCGGCGGTGTTTTGTCGGTCTTCTGCACGGCGGTAAGCGGCTTTTACTGCCAATGTTGTAATGACCGCCATAGTGCCTTCTACTAGGGACTCATAAGTAAATTAAATAGTCCAATTGGGTATGATCCAATGTTACCATGTTTAAAGGGAGAGAGCATATGCACATTAGCACTGGTTAGCAGTAGTAAAGTGCGCAGAGTCTAAAAACCAGCAAAAACAGTGTCCAAAAAGTGGAGGGAGGCAGGCAAAAAGTTAGGGGTGACCACCCTAAGGCTGTCAGGTCTAACACAGGCCATCTGCAAAGTCTGGATTGTTCAGCTGCATCCAAGGTGTCCACCGCATCCCATTTCTTCTTGTTGATGTGGATACCTTCATGTGTCCAAGCAGGAAGAGAAAAGATGAGAGCAAACAACCCTAGTGGACACCAGTCCTCACACGGAAGACTTCTGTGACTTGTCCTCCATGATTTATCTTGCAGGTCATTCCCTAATAAGTGTTTCTGATGATTCTAGCGAGTTTATCTGGCACACCATAGTGATGGGGGAGTTTCCAAAAGGTGTCTCTGTCCATGCTGTTGAATGCCTTTTTATAGTTGATGAAAGTGACACAGAGAGTGGTGTTTCATTCCACTGACTGCTCAACGATGATGTGCTGTGTTGCAATCTGGTTTGTGCAGGATCTATCTTTGCAGAAACGAGCGTGCTGGTCTTTCAAATGAGCGTCAACTTTTTCCTTCATTCTGTTCAAGATGGCTCCATTGAACACTTTGTCTGGGGGTCACAAAAGAGTCATCCCTTTATAGTTTGTGCAGTTATTTGGGCCACTTTTCTTGTGAATCTTGATGAGATATCCCTCCTTCCAGTCTGATGGCACGTTTTCCTCTTCCCAGATCCTTCCAAACACAGGTTAGAGCATGTCTGCTGATGATTCACTGTCTGCCTTCAGTGCCTCTGCAGGAATATTGTTACGTTTGGCTGTATTCCCATTTTTCAAATGTTTTATAGCTTGCCATATTTCTTCCTTGGTTAAGGTGCTGAAGTTGATTGACAAGTCTTTGTCAGCTGGCTGTATGTCTGGTGGAGATTGCTGCATGGAGTGGATCAGCATTTATTCCAACCCAATTAGCCACATTTGAAGATATGATGGCTTGCAATGGTCAGCAGACTGCTATGTCTGTTATTGCTTTTAAAGAAAGTTAGAGCAACCCATTTTCTTTAAAGTAAATAAGATTGCTTTTTTTTTTAAAGAAAATATTTTTTAGAAATCTTTCCAAGAAACTTATTTCTCAATTCCCAAAAGGAAAGGACTCCAACTTGGGGGTTTGTAACTTTTCAATAGATCTGATACTGATTCACTATTTGAAAGAAACCTACCTATAACTCCCATTCCAAACATTAAATCGCTATTCATTTGCAAACCCATTTTAGGATTTAGTAAAACTTTTCCAACTTCTGAACTGGTTTGGTATGTGCCAGAAACATTTTTCTGATGACAAACTTTGACTCAGAGTATTTGTAAAGGATTTTACTGACCCATCATGGCAAAATGGCATGCACTTTTACAATCACCTCAGTAACATGCAACTCAGAATAAGGGCCAGCATGTTTACCATTGGCACAAACCCCCACAGATTTCAGCAAATCCCTATAATTAGGGGCATGCTGACATATGTGTTTATCACTTTCTTTGGTGGTGGATCGCCAAATGCATTTTTCTTCGATGTGCACAAATGTAATGTGTTGATCCTCTGTCAGGAACTCCTTGCTGCAAGTATTAAAAATCCATCTCATCAGCATGTTTGTACCAATAATGTTCCAAAGCTTAAACAACAAGCTATGTTATATTACTGTAATGACTTTATTGTTATTGTTTTGTGTGCATTAACACTCATGCCGGGAAGGAGCTTCACTATGTGACTCATTTGTTTGTGTATATTACTGTAATGTCTTTATTGTTATTGTTTTGTGTGCACTAACACTCATACCATTAAGGGACTTCACTATGTGACTCTGATGACTAATTTATTGTTTTCATTTGACAGAAGGTGTTAGCTCTGGAATATGCTCAAATGACCTGCTAACCCGGATTGTTCATTTGTTTGTGCTGACTCTGGTGAATTCATTATTTTTTTCTCTGTAGCAGCAGGTGTTCATTTGGAACATGGTCAAATGACCTTGCTGACCTTGATGACTCATCTGGTTGTGCTAACTCTGATGACTTCATTGTTGTTTCTCCTTGGCATCAAGTGCAGATTCTAGGACATGCTTGAGGGCAACACCTTCTGAGACAGCACCTCTATCTAAAGAGGTTGTGTCCTTTCAGCTGCACTTGCTGTTCATGTTTGTTTTAAGGAGTTGTCACATTGAGGAGCTAAACACCCAAGAGATTTTCAGAGATCTATTCTGCTCTTCCTACAGATCAAGACTGCATGTATTTCCTCACTCCCTGCTCTCTAACTTCGTGCTTTCATTCCCACGCTCACCTTCTTTAGATGTTTGGATGAAGTACCGCCTTCTGGCACTTGAGCAGACATTCTTCTGGTGAACTGGAAAAAAACAGCACACTGGTAAAGTGGCACATTGAAGGGGCACGTTTAGATCTGCACTAGTGATAGTGGTTGGTGAACGGAGATCAACCAACCATAACAAGAGAGACACATGGGGAACTAACTCCTAATTCCCCCTCAGTGGAGATTTGTCATTGGATATATAGGTTTGTTTTGGGAACTCATAAGGAACCTTATAAAGAACTGTTACAGCTTTTGATTCAGGAACGTCAGTAACTTTGTGTTATTTAACATAAGAAACTGTAATTCTGGGCTTTGCTCTCTCAGTGTAAAAAAGTAGTGTTTTCTTGTATGAAATATAAAAAAAATTATTCATGGTAGTAGAACTATGAATTGTTGACAAACCTTTTTCCTCCTTTTCACATTCCCTGCAATAACCTTCCTAACTTACCCTCCCCATTTGGCAACATCAATGCTCTGGTGAAGTGTAAAACTCAGAGTCTGTGCTGCTCGAAGGAAGGCATCTTGAGAGCATTGCTTCTGAGGAACCAGGCCTAACATCTTCTTTGTAAATGTTCACATGTGGGCAATGTATTTTCCTTATCTATGCTATCACAGATTGGGAAACCACTTTCATGAATTTGCCAATAGTCATTCAAAAATGACTTTGCAAAACATCAGACTTGTCTTGCCCCCTTCTGGGACATGGCAGACGGACCTGTACTGAAAGGGGAACTTGTGCACTTCAAGACCATTCTTTGAAATCTCCCCCACTTCAAAGGCATTTTGGGGTATATCAACTGGGTCCCTGACCCCACCAAACCGGACATTTCTGGACCTGAACCTGCATCCTGTCAAGAGGAAGTGCCTGGTTGCCCAAAGGACTCATCTGGACTGCTTTGCTAAGGACTACTGACCTGCTGTTGCTTTGCTGCCCTCTGACTTTACTGAGAAGTGCTCTCCAAGGGCTTGGATGGAGTTTGCCTCCTGTTTTCTGTGATCTGAGGGCTAAAAAGACTTCACCTGTTCAAGAAATTCCTTGTGCACCAAAAATCGATGCTCAGGCTGCAGGAAATGATGCACAGCTGTGGTGCAACTGAGAAAGCGCCGCACAGCCGAAACGGAATGCTGCAGCCCGACTTCCCGAGTGAGGAATAGATGCAGCGCCTGCCGTGCGACAGAAAGTTCTATGCATTGCCTAATGGATTGATGCAATGCCTGTGACTTTGTCCCGCCCTCTAAAAATTTCCACGCATTGTCCCTGGGCATCAAAAAGTTATCTGCATCACAGTGAGAAACCAAGACTGCGCACCAAAAATCCACGCAAAGCCCCTTGAAGCGTGGAAAGAAATTCGTTTGTGCCACGCTGGAAATTCCGACTCACACCTTATTTTTCCACATCTCCTCCTCTGTGGTCTCCATGCGTGTTATTTTTTACGTGAACCTGGTACTTTGTGCAAATTATTGATTTCTAAGATTTAAGACTCTTTTTAATCTTGCATCTTTTTGACCTTAATTTAACCAGATAAATATCTTTTTCTAAACGTGTGTGGTGTATTTGTGTGGTGTTTTCACTGTTTTACCATTAGAAATGGGGTCTTTGGTTGGCAGTCAGGTTGCCCCCTGTCCAAGCAAGGACCCTCTCTCTAGTCAGGGTAAATTAGAATCACCTTCAGTTAACCCCCGCTTACCCGTTTGGTAGCTTGGCATGAGCAGGCAGGCTTAACTTCAGAGGCAATGTGTAAAGGTTTTGCACCAACACACACACTAATACAGTGAAAACACTACAAAAATGTAAACCACACCAGTTTAGAAATATAGGTAGTATTTATCTAAATCAAACAAGACCAGAATGACAAAAATCCAACATACACAAGTCAAGATATGAATTTTCAAAAGAATAAGAGTCTTAATCCTCAGAAAACAGTGAGGATGCGGTTGTTTACTTAAAGTACCTGGTGAGCGTCAAAAAGAAAGCCGCACAGGTGAGCGTGCATAGGAAAAGGGTAGCAATGCGTTGAGTCCTTACTCGCAAGTGAGGCTGTGCATCATTTCCTTCTCCAGTCGGGCCAGCGATGCATTGTTTTTCTCTCTCGCAAGAGAGTGATGCATTGATTCCCAGGCAGGGCACCTCAGATCTGTGCAGAGTGGGGTTGACTTTGATGCCCAGGGACGATGCGTGGAAAATCCTGTCAGACAGCATTAGAAAACTGCACTACATGGAGTTTGCAATGTTATCAGCAGCTGCAAGCGGGTGTTGCGTGTTGTTTCTCCAGCCGCAATGCATCAATCTCTCAGCCGCGATGCAGGTGGAACATAGATTTTAGCCGCGAGGCTGGCGGTGTGTCGTTTATCAGCTGCATTGTAGATGGTGTGTCGAAAATGTCCCTGCACGGCGTTCTGTGCATAGATTTCAGTTCTTGTCTGCCAACTTCACCTTTCAAGGGCCCAGGGACCGGATAGGGCACCACTTGGCAAACAGGAGTCTTAGCAGAGAGTCCAGGTGCTGACAGAGGATGTTTTTGATGGCCCTGAGACTTCAACAACAGGAGGCAAGCTCAGTTCAAGCCCTTGGAGATTCTTCACAAGCAGGAATGCACAACAAAGTTCAGTCTTTGTCCCCTTTCACAGACAGGAGCAGTAACTGCAGGGTAGCCCAACAAAGCACAGTCACAGGTAGGGGCAGCACTTCTCCTCAGCTCTTCAGCTCGTCTCCTTGGCAGAGGTTCCTCTTGGTTCCAGAAGTGATCTTGAAGAAATCGAAAGTCTGGGGTTTTGGGTCCACTACTTATACCCCTTTCTGCCTTTGAAGCAGGCAAACTTCAAAGAAAAGTCTTGATGTTCACAAGATCCTGCCTTGCCCAGGCTAGGCCTCAGACACTCACCAGAGGGTTGGAGACTGCATTGTAAGAGGGCAGGCACAGCTCATTCAGGTGTGAGAGACCACTCCTCCCTCCACTCTAGCACAGATGGCTCATCAGAATATACAGGCTATACCACAGCTCCCTTTGTGTCATTGTCTAGAGGGGATTCACAAACAGCCGAACTGTCAAACTGACCCAGGCAGACAATGCACAAACAGGCGGAGTCACAGAATGGTTTAAGCAAGAAAATGCCTACTTTCTAAAAGTGGGATTTTCAAACTAACAATCTAAAAAACAACTTCACTAAAAGATTTTTAAATTGTGAGTTCAGAGACCTTAAACTCCAAATTTCTATCTGCTCTCGAAGGGAATTGGCACTTTAATAATATTTAAAGGCAGCCCCATCTTAGTCTATGAGAAAGATAGGCCTTGCAACAGTGAAGACTGAATTTAGCAGTATTTCACTGTTAGGACACGTAACACACATCAGTACATGTTCCACCTTTATAATACATTTCACCCTGCCCATGAGGCTACCTAGGGCCTACCTAAGTGGTGCCTTACATGTAAAAAGGGAACATTCAGGCCTGGTAAGTGGGTACACTTGCCAGGTCGAATTGGCAGTTTAAAACTGCACACACAGGCACTTCAGTGGCAGGTCTGAGCCATGTTGAAAGGGCTGCTCGTGTGTGGCACAACCAGTGCTACAGGCCCACTAGCAGCATTTGATTTACAGGCTGTGGGCACCTCTAGTGCATTTTACCGGGGACTTACTAGTACATCAATAATACAATTTACATAGAGGCCATATGCACTTTAGCACTGGTTAGCAGTGGTAAATTGCCCAGAGTCTTAAAGCCAACAAAAACAGGTCGGACAGAGGCAAAAAGTTTAGGGATGACGCTTCAAAAAGGGCCAAGTCAAACAGTTATTTGATGATTTATTGCACAAATACTTTACACATGGCCTTCTAAGTTAAACCTGACTGCTCAGTGCCAGGTGACCAGAGGGTGGGCACCGGTGAGTACCTCTGCCAAATAGAGACCCCATATCTAACATTGGCGTTCTGCCTTTATAATAGAAGCCAAACTACAACTCAGAGAATTCAATGAAAAACATGACTTGATAGGTTATTTCTGTGTCAGGGGTCAGGCTGGGGCCCGATTTCTTCTTTTTGGGGCCACAGGTCAACTTAAGAGCTCCAATTTCCCTTTGTTCGGGCAAAGAATCAACTCCAGAGCTTCAGTTTTCGTTTTGAGGTGGTTCTAAATCTAACTTCAAATATTGAAATGCCAATGGTAACAAGTAGCAGTTTCCAAATCTATGGCTGATTAAGCGAAAGTTGTTCTGTAAGCATAACGCTGCCGTATTTCACACCCTCACCCACTTCAAGCAATGGTGGTCCTGTATCTGGCCATGCTTGGCTGTATGGAAGGGCTTGGAAGATGCCTCATGTGCCACTGATGCGTTGCCATGGGAGAAGGTCTTTCTTGAAATAAAAATGTGTGCGTTTCTCACCATTAATAATGCTGGTGGGCAGCAGCCAGGCCTTTCATGTAAAATGTACAGCTTTCTGCCACTGCTGATCTGATCACCCTAACAATAGACGCAATCAGGAATACAAGGCCTTCAATTAAGCCTTTGAAATCTAAAGAGTCCCTGAAAGTATTTACCCAGAGTCGTATAATCCATCTAAAGATCAAATCATTTACGCACAATCTATACTTCAACATATAAGGGCTTAGGGCCATATTTATACTTTTTGACGCACAACTGCACCAACGCAGTTGTGCGTCAAGAATTTTAACGCCGGCTAACGCCATTCCAAAGCGCCATGCGGGCGCCTTATTTATGGAATGACGTTAGCCGGCGCAGCTAACTGGTGTGCGTCAAAAAAAATGACCCACACCAGGCTGCGCGGGCGTAGGGGAAAATGGAGCTTGGGCGTCAAAAAATGGGGAAAGTCAGGTCTGAGGCAAAATTTTGGCCTCAACCCGATTTGCGCCATTTTTTTTTACTCCCAACCCCCATTGAAATGACTCCTGTCTTAGCACAGACAGGAGTTATGCCCACTTGCCCAATGGCCTTGCCCAGGGGACTTATGTCCCCTGGGCATGGTCATTGGGCATAGTGGCATGTAGGGGGTACAAATCAGGCCCCCCTATGCCACAAAAAAATAAAAATAAAAATACTTACCTGAACTTACCTTAAGTTCCCTGGGATGGGTCCCTCCATCCTTGGGCGTCCTCCTGGGGTGGGCAAGGGTGGCAGGGGGTGTCCCTGGGGGCATGGGAGGGCACCTCTGGGCTTCTTCCGAGCCCACAGGTCCCTTAACGCCTGCCCTGACCAGGCGTTAAATAATGACGCAAAAGCGACTGGACGTAATTTTTTTTGACCCGCCCACTCCCGTGCGTCATTTTTGCACAGGAGTTTAAATAAGGCGCACATGCCTTGGAGTCATTTTTTAGACGGGAACGCCTACCTTGCATATCATTAACGCAAGGTAGGTGTCCACGCTAAAAAATGACGCAAACTCCAAGATCTTTGGCGCTAGACGGGTCTAACGTCAAAGTATAAATATGGAGTTAGCTTTGCGTCGGATTTGCGTAAAAATAAACAACGCAATTCCAGCGCAAACAGAGCATAAATATGCCCCTTACTATTTTTGTAAGCGCCTCTAAGCCATTAACCGAAATCATATCAACATGAGACTTCACTGTCACAATAATGTATCCACTGTGCTGCAAACACACGGTTTCATGGAATAATATTATTCGTGTCGCAAAGACGCGGGTTACATGCAGTATTAGCATTCTTTAATTTTTTTTTAAATTGCTTGACAGGGTAGCAAACTAAAATATTCAAAAACTAAAGAAAAAATTGGAGCACTACATAAGTACACTTTCGTTCCTCTGCACAACACTAATCTTCACGTTGCGCGCCCTGATGAGGTTTGAATTTAGATTACATCGTTCCAACTTCATAGAATTGCTGGTAGATTCACCAGGGCTTCTTACCAAATACAATTTTTTACACATTTCATTCTAGCATTCAAGTAGTTGCTTGCGTTTAACCAATGACGAGTTTGGCAATTGTTGTGGCAGGGACATTAACTTTCATCACAGGTACGGCCTTTAATAATATAGCAGTACAATTCACAAGTGTAGGAGGCTGGCCTGGCTTATAGTGGGTACCTGATGGTACTTACACCTTGTGCCAGGTCCAGTTATCCCTTATTAGTAGATTAGTAGTGCTCTAGCAGCTTAGGCTGATAGAGGTAGCTATAGCAGAGCAGCTTAGGCTGAACTAGGAGACATGCAAAGCTCCTACTATACCACTTATATCATATAGCACCATATCACAAGAAACACAATACTCAGAGTTACTAAAAATAAAGGTACTTTATTTTAGTGACAATGTGCCAAAAATATCTCAGAGGATATACTCCCTTAGGAGGTAAGTAAAATACACAAAATATACACACACACCAAAATCAGGTAAGTAAACAGTTACAAAAGTAGTGCAAAAGCTGTATAATGCAATAGGATGCAATAGGCCTAGGGGCAACACAAGCCATTTACTAGGAAAGTGGAATGCGAACCACTTAGGGACCCCAGGCCTAGTGTAGTGTGTAAAGGGTCGCTAGGAGTGTCAGAAAACACTAAGGGTGTCCAGGATATCCCACCCCAAGACTCTGAAAAGTAGGAGTAAAGTGACCCTATTTCCCCAGAAACACACTAAAGTCATGATAGGAGATTTTGCAAAGACCACAATTGACTGCAAAGCACTGAAGACAGAGTCCTGGACCTGAGGACCTGTAAAGGAAGGGGACCAAGTCTAAGAGTCACGAAAGTGTCCAGGGGGGCAGGAGCCCACGAAACCCCAGATGAAGGTGCAAAATGGCTGCCTCCGGGTGGAAGAAGCTGAAGATTCTGCAACAACGAAAGATGCCAGGAACTTCTCCTTTGCACAGAAGATGTCCCACTGTGTGCTGGAGGATGCAGAGTTGTTTCCACGCAGAAATACTGCAAAAAAGCCTTGCTAGCTGCAAAGGTCAGAGTTAAAGAAAAAGGGTGCTGCCCGGGCCCAGGAAGGACCAGGAGGTCGCCACTTGCAAGAGGAGACAGAGGGTGCCCTTAGCAACACAGAGAGCCCACACAAAAGAAGGCAGCAACCGCAGAAGTACTTGAACACGAGTTCAAGAAAACTGAGCACGGCGGTCATCTCAGCACTAAAAAGGAGGGTCCCACGAAGTCGGTGGTCAACTCAACGAGTTGAGCAATGCAGGACAGAGTGCTACAGACCTGGGATATACTGTGCATGAAGGATTCCTTGCAAAAGCGCACAGAAGCCTTAACAGCTGCAGTTCACGCAATACACAGTATTACTGTCTGGCGAGGGGAGGTAAGGACTTACCTCCGCCAAATTTGGACAGATGGACCACTGGACTGTCGGTGTCACTTGGATCCAGCTCCTGTGTTCCAGGGACCACGCTCGTCATGATAAGAGGGGACCCAGAGGACAGGTGAAGCTGAAGTTTGGTGCCTGCATTAACAGGGGGAAGATTCCGTCGATCCACGGGAGATTTTTTCTTGGCTTCCAATGCAGGGTGAAGGCAGACAGCCCCCAGAGCATGCACCACCAGAAAACCAGCAGGATTGGGAGCTACAATGTCACTGGTAGTCTTCTTGCTACTTTGTTGCAGTTTTGCAGGCGTCCGGGAGCAGTCAGCGGTTGATCCTTGGCAGAAGTCGAAGAGGGAGATGCAGAGGAACTCTGGGGCGCTCTTATATTTGTTATCTGAAGAGAAGCCCACAGGAGAGACACTAAATAGCCCTCAGAGGAGGATTGGCCTCCTAGTCAGGTAAGCACCCATCAGGAGGGGTTTCTGACGTCACCTGCTGGAACTGGCCACTCAGAGGCCTCCATTGTGCCCTCACACCTCTGCATTCAAGATGGCAGAGACCTGGGACACAATGGAGGCGCTCTGGGCACCACCCCTGGAGTGGTGATGGACAGGGGAGTGGTCACTCCCCTTTCCTTTGTCCAGTTTCGCGCCAGAGCAGGGGCCGGGGGACCCCTGAACTGGGGTAGACTAGTTTATGCAAGTAGGGCACCATCTGTGCCCTTCAAAGCATTTCCAGAGGCCAGGAGATGCTACTCCTCTCAGGCCCTTAACACCTATTTCCAAAGGGAGAGGGTATAACACCCTCTCTCAGAGGATATCCTTTGTGCTGTCTTCCTGGGACTGGGCTGCCCAGACCCCAGGAGGGCAGAAGCCTGTCTGTGGGTTGGCAGCAGCGGTAGCTGCAGTGAAAACCCCAGAGACCTGGTTTGGCAGTACAAGCGGTCCATGCTGGAGCCCCGGGGATGCATGGGATTGGCACTCCAATACCAGATTTGGCATGGGGGGACAATTCCATGATCTTAGACATGTTACATGGCCATATTCGTAGTCACCATTGTGAATCTGCATATAGGTATTGACCTATATGTAGTGCACGTGTGTAATGGTGTCCCTGCATTCACAAAGTCCAGGGAAATTGCCCATAACTATGTGGGGGTACCTTGGCTAGTGCCATGGTGCCCTCACACTTAGTAACTTTGCACCTAATCTTCATTAAGTGAGGGTTGGACATACAGGTGACTTATAAGTTACTTAAGTGCAGTGTAAAATGGCTGTGAAATAACGTGGACGTTATTTCACTCAGACTGCAGTGGCAGTCCTGTGTAATATTGGTCTGAGCTCCCTATGTGTGGAAAAAGAAATGCTGCAGCCCATAGGGATCTCCTGGAACCCCAATACCCTGGGTACCTAGGTACCATATACTAGGGAATTATAAGGGTGTTCCAATTCGCCAAATAGAATTGGTGAAAATGGTCACTAGCCTGCAGAGACAATTTTAAAGGCAGAGAGAGCATAAGCACTGAGGTTCTGATTAGCAGAACATCAGTGACACAGTTAGGCACCACACAGGGATCACATTCAGGCCACAACTATGAGCACTGGGGTCCTGGCTAGCAGGATCCCAGTGAGACAGGCAAAAACAAACTGAAACACAAGTAAAAATGGGGGTAACATGACAGGCAAGATGGTACTTTCCTACACAACCCCCCCAAACGAGGGACAAAAAGGCTAACCTTTCCCAGATGAGTCTTCATTGTCTAAGTGTAAATATCTGGAGAGTCCATCTGCATTGGAGTGGGTACTCCCAGGTCTATGTTCCACTGTGTAGTCCATTCCCTGTAGGGAGACGGACCACCTCAACAATTTAGGGTTTTCACCTTTCATTTGTTTAAGCCATAATAGAGGTTTGTGGTCTGTCTGAACAATAAAGTGAGTACCAAACAGGTATGGTCTGAACTTTTTCAGTGCCCAGACCACAGCAAAGGCCTCCCTCTCTATGGCAGACGAACACTTTTCTCTAGGGGTCAACTTCCTGCTAATGAAAGCAACAGTTTGATCCTGTCCCTCAGTGCTAAGCTGTGATAGAACTGCCCCTACCCCTAATTCAGAAGCAACAGTTTGGACTATGCATTTTTTGGAGTAACAAGGGCTTTTTAGGACAGGTGCAGAGCACGTGGCCTGTTTGAGCTCATCAAAAGCCTTTTGACAGCTAGCTGTCCACAATACCTTTTTAGGCATCTTCTTACTAGTGAGGTCATTAAGAGGGGCTGCAATGGAGCCATAATTCTTGATGAACCTCCTATAGTACCCTGTGAGGCTTAGAAAGGCTCTCACCTGGGTTTGAGTTGCAGGGGGAGCCCATTCCATAATGCTCTGGATCTTTCCCTGCAGTGGTGCAATCTGTTCCCCACCTACCAGGTGGCCCAGATAAACCACTTTTCCCTGCCCTATCTGGCACTTTGAAGCCCTGATAGTGAGGCCTGCCTTTTGCAGGGCCTCAAAAACGTTTCACAGGTGGACCAGGTGCTAATCCCAGATGGAGCTAAAGACAGCTATATCACCTAGATATGCTTCACTAAAAGCTTCCAAACCTTGCAGGACTGTGTTCACCAACCTCTGAAAAGTGGCAGGTGCATTCTTCAAACCAAAGGGTATAACAGTGAACTGAAAGTGCCCTCCAATGGTGGAAAATGCAGGTTTAGCATCTTCTGACAATTTAATCTGCCAATACCCTCAGTTAAATCAAAAGTGCTTAGATACTTGGCAGAAGCCAGTTTATCTATTAGCTCATCTGCCCTGGGTATAGGGTGAGCATCAGTTTTGGTTACTTGATTGAAACCTCTGTAGTCAACAATAAACCTAATTTCTCTTTTACCATCATTACTATGAGGTGTTGGGACAAGCACCGCTGGGCTAGCCCATGGGCTTTCTGAAGGCTAAATCACTCCGAGGTCCAGCATTTTCTGCACCTCCCGTTTTATGCAATCTCTGACATGGTCAGGCTGCCTATAAATCTTACTTTTGACAGGTAAACTGTCTCCAGTGTTGATGGTGTGCTCACACCAGGTAGTGATACGTGGTATCAGTGAGAAGAGGTCACAGAATTGGCATAGGATATTTATACAGTTGTCTTTCTGCTCAGCAGTAAGGCAATCTGCATGCACCCCCTCCCCCACTAAGCCATCAGCTTCAGTGGTGGAGAAGAGGTCAGGGAGAGGCTCACTCTCTTCTTCCTGCCCCTCATCAGTTGGCATGAGTAGGGTTAAGTCAGCCCTGTCATAGTAAGGTTTCATGTGATTGACATGGAATACCCTAAGGGGACTCCTGGCAGTGTCCTGGTGTGCCAAGTAGGTGACCTCACCCTTCTTTTCAACAATGGGATGGGGTCCACTCCATTTGTCCTGGAGTGCCTTTGGGGACACAGGCTCCAATATCCAAACCTTCTGTCCTGGGTGGTACTGGGTCAGGACAGGCTTCTGGACATGGCATTGCTTTTGAAGCTCTTGGCTGGCCCGAAGGTTTTTACTGCCCTTTTTCATGTACTCAGCCATTTTGGATCTTAGGCCAAGTGCATAGTCCACAATGTCTTGCTTTGGAGCTTTTAAAGGTTGTTCCCAACCCTCCTTCACAAGTGCAAGGGGACCTCTTACAGGGTGCCCAAAGAGAAGTTCAAAGGGGCTAAAGCCCACTCCTTTTTGGGGTACCTCCCTATAAGCAAAAAGGAGGCATGGCAACAGGACATCCCATCTCCTTCTGAGATTTTCAGGGAGTCCCATAATCATACCTTTGGGAGTTTTATTAAACGTCTCAACCAGACCATTTGTCTGTGGATGATAAGGAGTAGCGAACTTATAAGTTACACCACACTCCTTCCACATAGCTTTGAGGTATGCAGATATGAAGTTATTACCTCTGTCTGACACCAATTCCTTAGGGAAACCTACTCTGCAAAAGATCCCCAGGAGGGCTTTTGCCACTGTAGGACCTGTAGTGGTCCTTAAGGGAATTGCTTCAGGATACCTAGATGGCAAGGTCCACTACCACAAGGATAAACCTATTGCCTGAAGCTGTTGGAGGGTGAAGGGGGCCAACTATGTCAACCCCTACCCTTTCAAAGGGCGCCACAACCACAGGAAGTGGAATTAAGGGAGCCTTTGGTGTACCACCAGTCTTGTCACTGGCTTGGCAGGTCACACAGGAGCGACAAAACTCCTTAGTATCCTCTGACATTGTCGCGTGGGGTCTCATTATCCTAAATGAGACTACTGGATTTCTAGGCAGCAGGATCGTTCACAGTGTGGGGGACTGAGTCTGACCCACTTGGAAGGACCTCTGTCACCCTAAACCCGGTTTTGCTCCGGCCAACTAGCAGTGCCTCATTTCTCCAAAAGGGAAGAGATGATTGGGCAGCCGAGCGTATGACATCTTTGGAACTTCTCAGGGAAGTCGTGGCCACTCAGATCCAAACCAACTCTCTCATTTACAGTATGATCTCATATACAAATGACAAAGGCAGTATAAGTTTTATATAATGTTTTAATAAAACAACTGCATTTTAGATAATAAGGCGTGAGCCGCAATAACCAGAACCATACAACACAGTAGGATTGAAATAGTCACGAGGAGAGTGAAACATAAGAACAACGCTATCATGGTGTTTAACAATTTCCACTCTCCCTCAGCTAGTTCTATTTCGAGCACAGCATGTTAAGCTTCTAACTTGCCTTTCTGAATCCCTGGGGAGACATCAGCCCTCATACCTGAGCAAAGGCCTGTGATCTGGTTCAGCATCTGCAACGAGGCAGTCAGCGTCTAGTTGTGGTTCCCTGGTCGGAATCTCCCTCTTGCGTGTATTGGGACAAGGGAGTGTTTTTATAACTAACATGTCAGCGTGATCACAAAATGTCCCTACGCAGGAATGCCAAAGACTAAACTCCTACCACGTCTATCGGCAATGTACCAGACTGTATCCTTGACTGAAGCACAGAGTGAACAAGAATGTGTTATGGAGAACTCCAGTGCTGAAGTAGGCTAAACAGTGTGATATGAAATATAAAACAAGACCGTAGAACTGGCTATTTGAAAAATAACAGTACGAAGCCGAACAAAAAAGCATTTAGAGCAAAGTGCACAGAGGCTCTAAGCTGCGAGCAAATGAATAAAATACATCCAGGGCAAAGTGCACAAAGGCCTGAAGCTTATGCGCAGAGGATACGTAAAACTGACCACACTACAACATGTGAGGCCAGTGAAACAATGGAACAAGTCTGCCCCAAGTTTTACTCTGGCCTAAATGCCCAACCAAAGGAATATCATGTGCCAAGGTCAGAAGAAAATCCCTATACTGCAAAGGATGACCAATCTCCTGGCAGCTCCAGGTTTAGGGTCCCTTGACTCAGTATAAAGGAGGTTATCTTCCCAATATACCTTATGGCTATCAGTGATATCCCCATTCTGCTGTTTGACAGTTTGCTGTCTCAAACCCTCTAGTGTGGGACAGGTCTGCTGTGCCACACTCAGCTCTTGCCTAGCAGGCCCCCCTGCACCCAAAAGTTCAGCAGTGTCTGCTGCCAGCTCATCCAGTGTAGGTTCTGCACAGGTAGAGGATTCCTCTTCCTCAAAAGGGGAATCTTCTGGAGAGGGAGGGATAGTGGGCAAGGATTTACCCTTTCCACTCCTAGCTTTTGGGAGCACTTGGTCCATTGTTCCAGGATCCAAGCGTCCCTGTCCTCTTTGCTTCTGGGCCTGAGCCCTTGTGAGAGCAAAGCTATGCCCTGGAATGACCAGCATGGCTGCATGAGCCTCCAACTCCACTTCAGCCCAAACTGATGTCTCCACATCACTGCCTAGTAAGCAGTCTACAGGTAAATCAGTGGCTACCACAACTTTCTTTGGACCAGTACCCCCCCAGCCCCCCAAGTTGAGATTCACAACAGCCATGGGGTGGCTAAGAGTGTTGTTATGAGCATCAGTCACTTGGTACTGCTGACCAAGTAGGTGTTGATCAGGGTGAACCAGTTTCTCACTCACCATAGTGACACTGGCTCCTGTATCCCTGTAGGTCTCAACCTCAACACCATTTATTAGGGGACATTGCTTGTACTTACCCATATCAAGGGGACCAGCAACCAAGGTGGCAAAGTCAATACCACCATCAGAGATTAAAGTATTCTCTGTGGTCTCCCTAACAAGACCAACCCCAACTACATTACCAATGGTGAGCCCAGCTACACCCTTTGATTGGCTATTTGTAGTGTTCTTCCCACCACCACTGCTATTAGTAGGGGCACTAGTGGACGTAGTTGGGGTTGTGGTAGTGGGAGCCTTGGTGTTTTTTTTGGGCAAGTGGAATCACTTTCCCAATGGCCTTTACTTTTACATAAATAACACCATGGCTTCTTTTGATTGTTGGAAGAGGATTTGGACCCACCTCCCCCAGAGGATTTTTGTGGGCCTGATGAAGCCTCAGACTGTTTTTTATCTTTGTCCCAACCCTTGTCAGAAGGCTTACCATACTTCTTCTTGATATCCTTGTCAGCACCTGTATGACCTTTTCTGTTCACTCTTGTTCTGACCCATTTGTCTGTCTTCTTTCCCAATTCTTGGGGAGAGGTCAGGTCTGAGTCTACCAAGTACTGATAAAACAAGTCAGACACACAGTTACTCAAAATATGCTCTCTCAAGATTAGATTATACAGGCTTTCATAGTCAGTCACCTTACTGCCATGTAACCATCCCTCCAAGGCCTTAACTGAACAGTCTACAAAGTCTGTCCTGTCTTGAGAGCACTCATTTCTGGTATCTTTGAACTTTATCCTGTATTGTTCAGAGGTTAAGCCAAATCTATCTAAGAGTGCATCCCTCAAAACTTTGTAGTTATTGGCATCACTTTCTCTGACAGTAAGGAGCCTATCCCTACCCTTACCATTGAAAGATAGGCACAAGATAGGAGCCCACTGCCTTTGAGGTACCATCTGTACTATACAGGCCCTCTCAAGTGCAGCAAACCAATTGTTAATGTCATCCCCGTCCTTGTAAGGGGGGGACTATCTTATGCAATTTCCTAGAATCTTCTTCTCTTACAGGATTACTATCAAGGACACTCCTGCTGCCACCATGGGGAACTAACCCCAACCTCTGCCTTTCCCTCTCTACATCTAGGGGTTCCCTGTCTAAGGCCAATTGCTGCTGTCTCAGCTTCAGTCTGGCCTCTTCCAACCTCATCTTTCTGAGCTCCCTGTCTAGGGTGTCATTCTCAGGGTGGGAGGCTTGGGAATTCTGAGACACACAGGAAATGTGGGAACTGGAAGAAGTGGACCTCTCTCTAACTGGCTGGACTTTAGTTACCTGGCCTTTTGGAGCGAAAGGTGCCCTACTGATGTATGACTCCCTCCCACTACCAGCTTCTCTAGATGGCCTGTTAGCTGACAGGTCTTTGGAGAAACCCTCCCCAGAGTCCACAGGGCCCTCCCCTGATTCTTGCTGGGTACCCCATCCTCTACCTCCTGATCCTGGGATGGGCCAGACTGGTTCTGGTCACTTTCTAGGACAGTGGTTCCCAACCTTTTGATTTCTGTGGACCCCCACATTAATATTAATGGAACCCAGGGACCCCCACTGAATCATCTTTGGAATCCAGGGACCCCCGTCTGAGTCATTACTGGAAGCTGGGGACCTAATTTGTCAATATTTGTAAATATTTTTTAATTTTCTTAGCAGTCGCGGACCCCCTGAGAAGGCTTTGTGGACCCCCAGGTGTCCCCAGACCACAGGTTGGGAACCACAGTTCTAGGAGAAGGCTAAGGAGAAGATCTTTGGTAGGGTTCTTACCAATGCTTAAACCTCTTTCTATGCAGAGACCCCTCAAATTTTTAAAGTTTAAACTGTCACAGGTTGCCTGGACAACTGTGGGAGTAAGCTCTACTACAAACATAGTTGTTTAGAAAGAGTTTAAGATAGAGAGAAAAAGGTTTTAGAAAATTTAAAGAAAAGAGGAAAACTTTTCAAAACTTTTTAGAAACTTTGAAGAAAGTTTGTAGAAAGAAAGTTAAACTATTTAGGTCGACTGTGTATATTTTTAAGTATTTGGAATATGTTTTTCTTATGAAAAGCACCAATGACAAAGTGGTAAAACAGTTACAAGTACTTACCCCACCGCTGCACCACCAATGTAGGAGGCTGGCCTGGCTTATAGTGAGTACCTGGTGGTACTTACACCTTGTGCCAGGTCCAGTTATCCCCTATTAGTAGATTAGTAGTGTTCTAGCAGCTTAGGCTGATAGAGGTAGCTATAGCAGAGCAGCTTTGCACCTAACCTTCACTAAGTGAGGGTTAGACATATAGGTGACTTATAAGTTACTTAAGTGCAGTGTAAAATGGCTGTGAAACAACATGGATGTTATTCCACTCAGGCTGCAGTGGCAGTCCTGTGTAATATTAGTCTGAGCTCCCTATGGGTGGCAAAAGAAATGCTTCAGCCCATAGGGATCTCCTGGAACCCCAATACCCTGGGTACCTAGGTACCATATACTAGGGAATTATAAGGGTGTTCCAGTGTGCCATATAGAATTGGTGAAAATAGTCACTAGCCTGCAGTGACAATTTTAAAGGCAGAGAGAGCATAAGCACTGAGGTTCTGATTAACAGAGCCTCAGTGACACAGTTAGGCACCACACATGGAACACATTCAGGCCACAACTATGAGCACTTGGGTCCTGGCTAGCAGTATCCTAGTGAGACAGGCAAAAACAAACTGACACACATGTAAAAAATGGGTGTAACATGCCAAGCAAGATGATACTTTCCCACAACAGGTATCTCACTACCTACAAATTATTGCTTACGCTACAGAATTGCTGACCAAAATGTCGACAGGTAGAGTGCATGTGCAATCTATCAACATTAATTGCAAATACCTTGGGCAGCTGCTGTTTCACTGCCGGATCCACTTAGCAGCTCACAGGTGCACAACAGTAGCCATTCATACTATATAACTCTGCATTCTGGCGACGTGGTTATTGAGTGAGAGCTTACCGAAACTAAGGAAACGGTTTTCCTTGCTGTAACAATACCAAATCAAGTGAACCATTTAGCTTTTTTAGACTACCTTGGTAAATGTACCAATCAAATGGAATGTGTGAATTAATTACCTAATTCAGCAAAGGAGACAGGAGTCTCACTCACAGGGATCTGCAAGAAAGAGTAGCCAATTTAAACTACTTTCATCAAAACTATCTGTATGGATGCTAGACTCTGTTTTATTTTCAGGGTTGCACTGGGCCAAAAATTAGTTCTGGGCACCAACTTAAACGTAGTAATTACCATGGGCTCCAAGTTAACAATGAATGCCCAAGTGGACAAATTAGCAGGAACAAGCTTCACCACCATGAAAACTCGGCAACACGTTGTCCATCTGGGATTTCCACTCAAGGCCCAGGCTATTACCTCTCTTGTGTTGTCTAAACTTGATTACACCAATAGCCTCTACAATGGATCCTCTCTATCAACTATGTACAGACTAAAACAGATTCAGAACTCTGCTGCCAGACTACTTCTGCATGTAAAACCATAAGCTCACATCGCCCCTGGTTACCGACTGCCAGAGGATCCACATTCAAGGTGCTTTTTATCACCCACCAACCAATACATGGAACAGGACCTCTTTTCATCAGGAATAAAATCATCAAATACATTCAACAAAGGAGGCTCCGCTCAAGAGTGGCACTTCACCTCAAAACTCCACCAGACAAGAAAAAGTCCATAGGTGATACATCATTCTTTGATCAAGCAGCCAAACTATCCTATAAGATTCACGGATCACTATTCTATCTTCAGAAGACTACTTCAGAGTTGGCTCTTTCCTAGATAAGCACCATGCTCAAACACTAATGTACAGCATATCCCGGTGTATGTGAACATTTATGATATTACATATATATATATATATATATATATAATAATAATAACACTTATTATTATTATTATTATTATTATTATTATTATTATTATTATTATTATTATTATTATTATATGCTTATAGGCCATTGTATAGTTTTTGTCTAAGTATATAAGTTGTCTGATTAGATGCTTATGGGTCTCTGTTTTATTTTTACATCACATTAGATAAATATCATCATAACTATTATATGTACAAGCCCTTCATTATTGAAATAGTGAGGAAATGTAAAATACACAAATAAATTAGCTGACTGGAAAGCAACACTTGAAAGTCTGAGTTTATACAATTCAACTTTAAATCCCAATACATTATCTTCCTTATACATATATGCTCTTTCTATGTAGTCATACATCTATATATGTATTACTTTATTCCTACTGTAGAAAAGAGAAAAGAGGAAAACATAACTTTCACTCTCTCTAATCCACTACTCTGTCTCATCCAATACCTCTCTCAGTATATCCCCTACCCCAAATCTCTGAGTCATTCCAAACCTCACTCTACCACTATGATCTCCAAAATAACCCTTTCTAAACTCTCCTCCCCTATATCCCTCCTGGCTCACTCAAAACCTCAGTTTACTACTATGATCTCCCAAACAACCCTAATTTCTTGCCTCATGTATCCCTCTTTTGACTCATCCCAAACAACATTTTACTATTGTAGGAGGCTGGTCTGGCTTATAGTAGGTACCTGATGGTACTTACACCTTGTGCCAGGTCCAGTTATCCATTATTAGTAGATTAGTAGTGTTCTAGCAGCTTAGGCTGATAGATGTAGCTATAGCAGAGCAGCTTAGGCTGAACTAGGAGACATGCAAAGCTCCTACTATACCACTTATATCACTAAGCACTATATCACAAGAAAACACAATACTCAGAGTTACCAAAAATAAAGGTACTTTATTTTAGGGACAATATGCCAAAAGTATCTCAGAGGATATACTCCCTTAGGAGGTAAGTAATATACACAAAATATACACACAAACCAAAATCAGGAAAGTAAAACACTTAGAAAAGTAGTGCAAACACTGTAGAGCACAATAGAATGCAATAGGAGACAATAGGCCTACGGGCAACACCAACCATATACTCCAAAAGTGGAATGCAAACCACAAATGGACCCAGGCCTACTGTAGTGTGTAGAGGGTCGCTGGGAGTGTAAGAAAACACCAAGGGTGTGCAAGATACCCCACCCCAAGACCCTGAAAAGTAGGACTAAAGTTACCCTACTACCCCAAGAAGACAGTAAAGTTGAGATAGGGGATTCTGCAAAGACAACAACTGACTGCAAAGCACTGAAGTCGGATTCCTGGACCTGAGGACCTGCAAGGGAAGGGACCAAGTCCAAGAGTCACGCATGTGTCTAGGGAGTGCAGGAGCCCACTAAACCCCGGATGAAGGTGCAAAAGGGCTGCCTGCGGGTGGAAGAAGCCAAAGATTCTGCAACAACATAAGGTACCAGGAACTTCTCCTTTGGTCAGAAGATGTCCCACGGCGTGCTGGAGGATGCAGAGTTCTTTCCATTCAGAAAGACTGCAAACAAGTCTTGCTAGCTACAAAAGTCACGGTTGAGGAGTTTGGGTGCTGACAGGGCCCAGGAAGGACCAGGAGGTCGCCCCTTGGAGGAGGAGACAGAGGGGGTGCTCAGCAATACAGAGAGCCCACACAGAAGCAGGCAGCACCCGCAGAAGCACCTGAACAGGCGTTCAGAAGATCTGAGCATTGCGGTCGTCTCAGCACAACAAAAGAGGGTCCCATGAAGTCGGAGTCCAACTCAGTGAGTTGGGCAATGCAGGATAGAGTGCTGGGGACCTGGGCTAGGCTGTGCACGAAGGAAGTCTTGCAAAAGTGCACAGAAGCCCTAGCAGTACACAGGATTACTGTCTGGCGTGGGGAGGCAAGGACTCACCTCCACCAAATTTGGACAGGAGGGCCACTGGACTGTCGGGGACACTTGAGTCCAGCTCCTGTGCTCCAGGGACCACGCTCATCAAGATGAGAGGGGACCCTGAGGACCGGTGATGCAGAAGTTTGGTGCCTGCATTGGCAGGGGGAAGATTCCATCGACCCACTGGAGATTTCTTCTTGGCTTCCAGTGCAGGGTGAAGGCAGACAGCCCTCAAAGCATGCACCACCAGGAAACAGTCAAGAAACCCGGCAGGATGAGGCACTACAATGTTGCTGGTAGTCTTCTTGCTACTTTGTTGCAGTTTTGCAGGCGTCCTGGAGCAGTCAGCGGTCGATCCTTGGCAGAAGTCGAAGAGGGAAGTGCAGAGGAACTCTGGTGACCTCTTGCCTTCGTTATCTGATGAGAAACTGTGAGAAAACAGGGCTGATTGCAGAGGCCCCATAACTTTTTGCCCCCATTTTCCACTTTTTGCTGGTGTTTTCCTGACTTTAAAGGTGCCCTGGGTACTGCTAATAAGTCCCAGGGCCTGTGCTCTGTGTAAAATGATATGCAAATTAGGCTAATTATAATTGGCTAAGTTAACCTACCTATAAGTCCCTAGTATATGGTAGGGCATGTAGGTTTAGGGACCACAGCATAGGTGGTGCACACCTAGGTGCATTGCTGAGGTGCCCAGTGTCATTTTAAAAGCAAGCCTGCCTTGCTGGCTGCTTTTAAATTAAAGTTATATGCAAATTCGACTTTGGAATTAAAGGTACTTCCAAAGTCTTAAACTACCTTATTTTTACATATAAGTCATCCCTAAGGTGTGCCCTATGTGCCCCTAGGGCTGGGTGCCATGTAACTATAAGCAGGGACTTTATAAAAATAGATTTATAAGCCCTGGTGAGGTAAAAACAGCCAAATTCGTTTTTCCCTCATTGAAGTAAATGGCCTTCATAGGCTAAAATGGGCAGACTTTATTTTAAATTTTAAAGTCTCCTTAAATGTTACATACCAAGAATTTGGTATCAAATTGATTGTTGTAATAAATCCCACAACTTCCAGTTGTTGGATTTAATATAACTAGTTCAGGTAAAAAGTTTAGACTTTACCTAAAAAGTTGCCAATTTCAGCTCTGCATTGTTTTTGCTGCTGTGCTCTGATTGGCCAGCCTGCAGCAGCTTCTGCCAGGCTGCCTTGATGAGGTGTGAAGTGGCCAGACTTCACACAAAGGAATGTGCTTGGGGGAGAGAATCTCCCCTCAGCAGATGGTGAGACAGGAAGGGGGAGGGCTGCCAAACTGGTCTTCAAAGGCAGAGAAGGACATTTGCAGCACCCAGCAACACCCCCACATCCTGCAACCCCAGACAGCTAGGTGCCCCCTTGATTAGATTAGGAGAGGGGTGTGTTTATGATTTTTAGCCACACCAGTGGGTGGGCTCAGCCAGATGTAACCTCCAAAAATCAGATTCATCCATGTTGGATTTTTAGAGACTGTAGCCTTCTGGGATGGATTTTTGCCACACTTCCCAGGAAGTGGTCATCACAGGGGGACGACCCTGTCCCTGATTGGAGAACCAGGGCCCCCCTGCTTATCACCCAGGAGCAAGGATAAAACTGGCAGACCTGCACCCACACCTCAGATCCCCACCAAATTTCAAGAAGAAAGAACTTAAGGAGAAGAAGGACTGCCCTGCTGGACCCCTGGCCTGCACCTGGAACCTGCACTCAGAAGGACTGCACCAGCTGCACACTTGGGCTTCACCACAAGAAGGACTTTGCCTGGCTTCAACTGGTTCAAGGAGGGACTCCCTGTTTGCTACAGGTGAAAAATTGCTAACCAGAGTCCCCTGCCCCAACTCCTGAAGAAAGCGACCAGCTGACCACTGTCCAGTGGCCAAAAAGGAGTTTGCGCCAGGTGCATTCTGGGAGTTGAAGTCCGCACCCCCCAAGGACCATCACAGAACTTCTGGACCCTTGGGGTGAGCTGTGGACCCCAAAAGAACCTTAAAAGAACATGTGGGTGAAGCCCCAGAAGTTTGGAAAAGATTTGAGAATTTTTGGAAAAAAGCTCCAGAGAGGGACCGACCCGCCGCGGAAATTCTAGCCGGCTTGCCTCAACCGCGACCCGGCCTGACTTCGTGGTTCGTCCCGGTAAAGAAAAACATCCAAAAAAGAGACTAAGTCCGAACGTAAAAAGTTGACCGGGACCTCCCAGCCATCGTATCCGAGAAGGGCTCCATGGACGTCGGATCAAGATCCAGGTTTACCCCGGTCGAAGGATTTTCATCTCGAAAAAACGACTAAGTCCGAAGGTAAAAGTCTCCACTGAGGAAACCCACATCGCGTATCCGGACAAGGGCTCCAGGAGGTCGGATTCAACTGGCAGGTTCGTCCCGGTGAAGAAAAACTTCAAAATAAAGACTAAGTCAGAAGGTAACTTTTTAACCGAGGCCTCCCGCGACCTGTAGCCGAGCAGGGCTCCATCGCGGTCGGCCTGAAAGTTTGACTTTGCCCCGGTCGAGGTGCAACCAGATGACCCGATTAGCGCTTTTTGTTTCTAAGCGCTAGAAAAGTAATAATTCTTTAAAAATTCATATCTCCGTTTCCCCTGAACCTATTTTAATCGTTTTTGTGTCATTTTAAAGATAAAAATATAAACTATTTTTATAAATTGGTTTTGGATTTTTAAACTGTTTCCTGTGTTTTATTTAAATACTGTTTTGTGATATTTGAATGCTTTACACTTTGTCTCCTAAGTTAAGCCTTGACGCTCGTTGCCAAGCTACCAAGGGTTGAGCTGGGATTAATTTACTGAGACCTAACTGTACCTATGTGGAGGTTGGTGGCTTGTTGCTAGGTGTAGGTACCTACCTGCCCTACCAATAACCCATTTTCGAACAGAAACCCACAGGAGAGACCCTAAATAGCCCTCAGAGGAGGATTGGCTACATAGAAAGGTAAGCACCTACCAGGAGGGGTCTCTGATGTCACCTGCTGACACTGGTCACTCAGAGGTCTCCATTGTGCCCTCACACCTCTGCATCCAAGATGGCAGAGGTCTGGGACACACTGGAGGAGCTCTGGGCACCTCCCCTTGGGAGGTGCTGCTCAGGGGAGTGGTCACTCCCCTTTCCTTTGTCCAGTTTCGCACCAGAGCAGGGCTTGGGGCATCCCTGAACCGGTGTAGACTGGCTTATTCAAGGAGGGCACCATCTGTGACCTTCAAAGCATTTCCAGAGGCTGGCCTAAACCTTCCCCTTTGTTACATGTAAGACACCCCTAAGGTAGGCGCTTGGTAGTCCCAAGGGCAGGGCATAGTGTATGGTTAAGGGGTAGGACATATAGTAATGTGTTTTATATGTCCTGACAGTGAAATATTGCTCAATTCGTATTTCACTGTTTCAAGGCCTGTTCCTCTCAACATGGGGGCTACCTTTAAATCGGATTCAAGTGTAGACTCCCTTTGGGAGTGGATAGACGTGGAGTTTGGGGTCTCTGAGCTCACAATTTAAAAATACATCTTTTAGTAAAGTTGATTTTAAGATTGTGTGTTTGAAAATGCCACTTTTAGAAAGTGAGCATTTTCTAGCTTAAACCATTTTTGTGACTCTGCCTGTTTGTGGATTCCCTGTCTGGGCCAGTTTGAATTCTGGGCTGGTTGCACCTCACACTAGACAGCGACACAAATGGAGCTGGGGTGTAGTCTGCATTTCCTGATGAGCCATCTGTGCTAGGAGGGAGGGAAGGAGTGGTCACTCACACCTGAAAGGGCTGTGCCTGCCCTCACACAATGCAGTCTCCAACCCCCGGGTTAGTGTCTGGGACCTGGCCTGGGCAAGGCAGGATTTCACAATCAAGAAAGACCTTGCTTTGAACTAAGTCTACTTCAAAGGAGAAAAGGGGTATAACTAGGGCATCCAAAACCACAGACTTTAGAATCTTTCTGGAATCAAGAGGAACCTCTGCCCAGGAGAAGAGCTGAAGGAGGAGTACTGTCCCTTTGCTGTGTTGCTTTGCTGGACTGGCCTGCAGTTGCTGCTTCTGCCTGAAAAGAGGGCAAAGGGTGAACTTTGCTCTGTGTCCTGCTTGAGAAAATTCTCCAAGGGCTTGGAGTAGAGCTTGCCTCCTGCTGGAAGTCTCAGGGACACCAAAGACTTCAGTTTCCACGACCTGCAGCACTGGGAACGGAGTGTTTTGTGCTGTTCAAGAGGAGAAACCACTGCAACTCCGCCAACGACGCCACTGACCTGCACCGTGACCTTCCGACGCCACACAGAGTCACATAGCCTCACTTCACACCACGACCCTGGTCTCCCCAATGCCGTCATCGGATGACTTCACCGAGCCACTACTCGCACCGCGACCTGTGGGCCCTGCACTCCGGCATCGCCTTCTCACACCGCAGCATGGGAATCCCCGACAATGACTCTCCTGCTGATACCAGATCCGCTGCCTGCACCATGACCTGTGGGCACAGCGCGTCGCATCGTCCTGCTTCGCACCGCAGCCCTGACGCCATCCACGCCGGCACACCTGACTTCATCAACCTGGAGTTCGATCTGCAACATGTGTGACCTCAAGGGCCCGACGACTCCTGCTCTGACTCCAGAACCAACACCGCGACATCAGCGCCGCCACTCTCTGGAGCTCACCGCGAGGATCACGATGCCCTGCAAATCCAAGGTACTGTTTGTGGCTCTTCCCGACACCGTAGCTGGCCCGCAATGCCGCGGTCGGCCTGAACTGTTGGTATTGCTGATAACAACGCCGTGATAGCCCCAGGTCGACTTCAAGGAACTGCATTTTTGAGTAAATCTTGCTGAATTCAGATTTTTATTACAGTATGTTGGATTTTTATCCTTTTTAGCCTTGTTTTATATAGATAAATATTGGCTATTTTTCTAAAACTGATGTGGTGTCCTTTTGTAGTGTTTTCACTTATTACTGTGTGTTATGTGCAAATGCTTTACACATTGCATTTGAGATACCTAGGGGGTGAGCAGGGGTTATCTGAGCAGGTATCTCCCTTATCCTGACTAGAGTGAGGGTCCCTACTTGAACAGGGTGCAAACCGACTGCCAACTAGAGACCTCATTTCTAACAACGATAAAGATTCAATAAGCACAGTTGAGATATCACTTTTACTAGTTGAAAAAGTATCTTAAATCTTAGAAATCAACAGTTGTCTCTTGTTTGCACAAAGTACCTGGTTGTGTCCAAATTACCACACACGAAGACCGCAGAGGAGGAGATGCGTGAAAAAATAAGGTGTGCATCAGATTTTCCAATGCAGCACATACGATGTGTTGTTTCTTTCCACGCTGCAAGGGGCTTTGCGTTGATTTCTGGCATGCAGTCTTGGTTCCTCACTGTGTTGTGGGGATCTTTGGAGCCTAGGGACGATGTGTGGAAATTCCTGGGCGCGCGGGAAGAAGTCACAAGTGTTGCATTGATTCAGTAGGCAATGTGTCGAATTTTCTATCACACAGCAGGCGCTGCATCGATTCTTCACTCAGGAAGTCGGGCTGAGTCGTTCTGGCTTGGCTGTGTGTCAGTCTGGTAGAGCCATGCCTTGAATTTCCGGTCGCAACAAAGGTGCTGTGTCGATCTTCACTTGGGAAGTAGGGCTGCATCGTTCCGGTTAAGCTATGTGGCGATTTGCTTGTCGCAGGGCAGACTGAGCATCATTTCCAGCAGGCTGTGCCTCGATTTTTGGCACACAAGGAGTTTCCTTGAAGAGATGAAGGGCCATATTTATACTCCGTTTGCGCCGAAATTGCGTCGTTTTTTTTGACGCAATTTCGACGCAAAACTAACGCCAACTAACGCCATATTTATACTATGGCGTTAGAGGCGAATAGCGCCAAAGTTCCCGGAATGTGCGTCATTTTTTAGCGTGAACCCCTTCCTTGCGTTAATGATATGCAAGGGAGGCGTTCCCGTCTAAAAAATGACTCCCAGGCCTTTACGTGGTATTTATACTCCCGGGCAAAAGAGACGCCCGGGAGTTGGCGTGGCTAAAAACGGCGCATTTGCGCCGCTTTTTAACGCCTGGGTCAGGCATGGCGTTAAGGGACAAGTGGGCTCAAAATGAGCCCAGAGTGCCCTCCCCTGCCCCCAGGGACCCCCCCTGCCACCCTTGCCCACCCCAGGAGGACACCCAAGGCTGGAGGGACCCACCCCAGGGACATTCAGGTAAGTTCAGGTAAGTATTTTTTTATTTTTTTTTAATAATATTTTGTGGCATAGGGGGGCCTGATTTGTGCCCCCCTACATGCCACTATGCCCAATGACCATGCCCAGGGGACAGAAGTCCCCTGGGCATGGCCATTGGGCAAGGGGGCATGACTCCTATCTTTACAATGATAGGAGTCATGTTGATGGGGGATGGGCGTCGTTAAAAAATGGCACAAGTCGGGTTAAGACGATTTTTTCGACGTAACCTGACTTGCCCCATTTTAAGACGCCCATGCGCCATTTTCCCCCTACGCCGGCGCTGTCTGGTCTACGTGGTTTTTTCCCACGCAAACCAGGCAGCGCCGGTCTGATTGCGCCGTCTAACGCCATTCCATAAATACGGCGCCCGCATGGCGCTTCAGAATGGCGTTAGACGGCGCAAAACTTTTTGACGCTAAACTGCGTTAGCGCAGTTTAGCGTCAAAAAGTATAAATATGGGCCGAAGTCTTTTTGGCCCTGAGAGTTCAGAAACCAGGGGACAAGCTCAATCCAAACCCTTGGAGAGCACGTCTCAGAAAAGTCAGAGGCCAGCAAGGCAGCAGAGTAACAGCAAGGCAGCAGTCCTTCACAGCAAAGAAGTCCAGGTGAGTCCTTTGTTCAGCCAGGTAGTTCCTCTTGACAGGATGCAGGATCTGGTCCAGAAGTGTCTAATTTGGTGGGGTCAGGGTCCCAAGTTTAAATACTCAAAAATACCTTTAAAGTGGGAGAGACTTTAAAGAGTGGTTTTAAAGTGCAGAAGTTCCCCTTTCAGTACAGGTCTGTCTGCCAGGGTCCCAGTAGGGGGTTTGGCAGTCCATTGTGTGAGGGAAGGCCACTAGCCTTTGAAATGTAAGTTTCAGGCTCTCCACCCTTCCAGCCCAGGAAGACCCATTCAGTATGCAGATGAGTGCAGGTGTGACTCAGTATCCTGTGTTTGTGGTTGTCTGGGTGAAAGGCACAAGGAAGCTGTCAACCAGCCCAGCCCAGACATTGATTGGAGAAAGGCTGTAAGGCACAGATGGATTCTCAGTGCAGAGAAATGCTCACTTTATAAAAGTGACATTTTTGAAATAGTAATATAAAATCCAACTTCACCAATAAGCAGGACTTTTTATTACCATTCTGGCCATTCTAAATATGACCTGGTTACCACTTTCTGATCAGAATCTACCACTCAAACAGTATATGAGGGTAGCCCTAATGCTATCCTATGAAACAGTTTCCACTACCAGGACATATAAAACACACATGTGCATGTCCTGCCTTTTACCTACAAAGTACCCTGCCATATGGGTTGCCTAGGGCCTACCTTAGGGGTGACTTATATGTAGAAAAAGGGGAGTTTAGGGCTTGACAAGTACTTTTTAATGCCAAGTCGAAGTGGCAGTCAAACTGCACACACAAGCCATGCAATGGCATGCCTAAGACATGGTTAAGGGGCTACTTATGTGGGTGGCACAACCAGTGCTGCAGTCCACCTAGTAGCATTCAATATACAGGCCCTGGACACATATAGTGCACTTTACTAGGGACTTACTACTAAATTAAATATGCCAATTGGGTATGAGCCAATGTTCCCATGTTTTTATGAAGAGAGCACATGCAATTTAGCAATGGTTAGCAGTGATAAAGTGTCCAGAGTCCTAAAGCCAGCAAAAATGAGGTCAGAAAAAGAAGAGGAGGAAGGCAAGAAGTTTGGGGGCAAGAGGCCATTTCCAACATATCACCCTTTCAGCCTAAAGTCAGGGTAGGCTAATCAATGCTTTGATGGACTTCCCTGCTTAAGGCGATAGAACAAGGACAATGGCCCACTACTGCAGGGTCAGTTGTATGCTTTTCTGAACTCAGTTGGGCTTCTCTGTCTATACTCTCTGGGGCCAGCCACTGAACTGACCCATGGGGAACCCTTCTCCTCATCTGTGACCCCAACTGTGAAGCTCCTAACTTTAATTTGTTCACAGATGCACCCCAGTAGGCAGACAGTACCACGTGACCAACAAAGTGATGTGCCCTGTTCCACTCCTTGGGTCTGACTTCTGTTCCCAACCCAGGGAAAACTATGTCCATAAGGACAGTAACCAACAGAGGCCACTGAGAGCTGTCAGTGCCAAGAGCCAGGTCCCAGACCATTCATTGCCAGATGGAGGCCCTGAGCTGGGCCTTTCGGCAAGCTTCTCCTCCAGCCCTGAAGCTGGCAGGGAGTTCCCTATGGGATCCTGAGGTTTCCCTGACCTCTGTGGTATCTCAGAATGGGGGCACTAGCCCCAGAGGTCTGGTATCCCTTCCCCACTCTACCTCCTACCAGTTCAGGGGTGGTATCCTGCTACTGGTCAATCAACCCACGGTCTGTACCCTGAGGCTGAACAGGATGCAGGGGTGAGTACTCCCTCACCTTTCCCCTACATCTGGACGCCTGTACCCTCCTCTGGGGAATGGTACTGCCAGACAACTGAACTGTCAGGGCACCGTTAGGGGTGACCCCTCTCAGTTCTCCTGCCACCAGAGGTAACTCATTCCCCAGAATCCAGTCAATGGGCATCTGGTTACTAACTATGACCCACCTCTGGGTCACCTTCCCACCCCACTCCGGGGATACCAGGGTCATGAGGTGGAAGAAATCCTCCCCATTTGCTGGAGTCACCCTACACAGCTAACCAGTGTACTGCTCTGGGGAAACTAGTCTCGCCACCATCATGGTATGACTAGCCCCTGTATCCCTCAGAGTAGTGACTAGGACCCCATTCACTCCTACCTGGTGGAGGGGATGCCTCCAACCCTCAGGGATCACCAGCTTACTCTTTGAGTCTATCTCCCAACTGAAGGAGATTAGGGCATCCGCTATGACCTCCCCCTGGGGACTACTTTCCCCTAAGGCCACATTGGCCACCCCTGTGGATGTCCTACCGTGGGTGGTTTCTTTGGACAGACACAATCACCCTGCTTGTGTCCTAGCTGTGAGCACTCAAAGCAGCGGGTTGGAAATGGAGTGCCCTAGTTTACCACCCACCAGAACCACCACCCTGTTTCACAGATGAGGTATGGGAACCCTTCTCTCCCCCCTTACTCTGGGACTTGTCTGGGTCATCTTTAACCTCCCCCTCACTCTGTTGGGGGGGACTGAAACCACCCTTCTTGGGGTCACTCCCAGGTACCTTTTTGGAACTTGGAGCTAGTGCGGAGGTCCGCCTCCTCAGCAAGTTTCCTGGGATTAGTCAGCTTAATGTCAATCAGGTACTGACACAACTCTGTAAAGCAAATACTGAGGATATGCTCTCTCAGGATCAAATCATATAACCCCTTATAATCATTTATGTTACTGCCCGCACCCATGCCTTGCTGGAAAAATCTGAAAAGTCTACCCAAGTTTGTGTGGAGAGTTTGATGCTTTCCCTGAATCTTTGCTGATACTTCTCAGGGGTCAGTCCAAACTTGGCAATTTAAGTGGCTTTCATAGGGCCATACTTGTTCAGGTCCCCAACATCCAGAGTCAGAAGTGTGTCCCTCCCTAGTACTGGCATGTGTTTCCACAAGCCCACCCCCATTGCTCTTCAGGAACTCCATGAGCCCATAGTGCAACTTCATAAGCAGAAAACAACTTATCAATGTCATCTCCCACATCTGTAGGTATATGAACATTTTTGTCCCCAGCAGATCCTGTATGTATGCTGCCACCATCACTGCTGGGCTCAAACTGCCTAGACTTGAGCACCAGCTCTTTCAGACTCAGCTCATGAGCCAAGATGAGTTTTTTTTCAGCCAAGGCCCTCTCAGCTGCAGCAGCCTCAGCTTGTCTGCAGCAGCTTGTCTGGCTGCTCTCCCAGCCTCTCTTTCTGCTCTCCTCTTTGCTGCCTCCATGTTTAACCTCGCCATCTGCAGTTGAAACTCCCTCTCCTTCCTCCTTTCATCTGTGGTCAGACTGTGATTTGAGAGACTGCTCCCTGGTTTAGCAAGGGGCACAGATCTAGGGGTGTCATCCCCCACTGCTTGTGGCAAATCCTCTGGGGAGCCATTCTCTGACGCTTCCACTACAACATTCTCTTCTACCCAGGACATCAGCACCGTTTGGTACTCCTCCTTTTTCGAGGGCACCCCGGGTAGGTACTCCCATCCCCTTGAAGAACCCTTTTAGCTGGCTGACAGTGTATGTCTCCAGCTAGGTCAAACTCTCCAGCTCCTCCTTGTGACCCAACCAGAGGCATGTTGTTTAGGATTTAGATTAAAATGTCAAGCAGGAAAAATTTGCAGGAGAAACAAATTGACCTTTAACTGCGGGTAGGTCATTGTGACCGGGCACCAACCCTTCCCAGGGCTACGGAGGACATTCGGCACCTCGTGCCACGCAGCAAATCCCCAGGGGGGACTACAGAAAGCAGAGCACCAGAGAAGCTGGAAAAGCATGAGCTCTGTAAAAAGGAGGAGATACGCAGAGGGGTTGTCGTTGACTGGAGGAGCAGAGCGGAAGTTGGGAGAGACAAGAAAGGAGACAGACAAGAGACTGAAGCAACGCAGGAGGAGGAGGAGAGACAACAGGAAGACCACGGTGAGAACAGCAGAAGCCTAGCACATCGGAAGTTGAACCCACAGCCTTCAAATCAACAGAGCTGGGGATCGTTGCGAAGGAGTCAGGGAGAGAAACCCAAAGTGGAGAAGAGCCTAGAGACCCACAACGCCCCAGGAGGGACGTGACTTCATCAGGTACAGTCCCGGTTGTGGGACACGTTTTCCTTTGGTTTGAAGAGGGTTGGGTCGGCAAAAGAGGTGGGGAAGCAAGAAGGGGATCACAATCACCAGGGGTCGGGCACAGGGACTCAAAAACACCCCATTCATAGCACAGAAGCATACAAATATTTATTGGGCACATGCTGTTTGTTTGTGGTTGGACACAAGATACACATACATGTTGGATCACTCGGTGTGCACAATACCCCCTCCATGACCCTCCCCTTTTTGCATGAAAGAAACCTAAAAGAAAGAAAACACCTGAGTGGTTCATCTGTTCTCTTATTCCGCATGTTCTTGGGCCACGGAAACACAGCAAAGACTGGAGAAAAACAAAATCCCTAAAGAAAGAAAAGGAGTAAACAAGAGAAACATCTGTGAGAAATAACCTATAGAGAACATGGGACAAGGACAATAAAAGAAAAAAAGAACAAGTTCTGAACTGAGATACAGGAAGTTCTATCATAGTTCCTAGTTATTTCTGTTATTATTTTTTCAATTTTTTTGTTTCTGTATTGTGAGACTAAGAACAACACTGGAAGGGTGAACAACCCGGAGGACACAATAAACATAGCTTGTCCTAGCAGATCAACTACCTGGCCTCTTTGTACACCCTTTAAGACATGTAGAGTAGGGCTATTGCGGGGACACTACTACAGTAGTGTACACGTAGCTATTGTATGTCACTGCACAAACACAAGTCCTATCCTCACTGCTGATCACCAATGTTAGAAATGGGGTCTTTACTTGGGAGAGGTATTCACCTTTGTCCAAATAGGGACCACAATCCTAGTCAGAGTAAGTCACACACAATCCAAATTATCCTGTGGCCACCCTCCGGTGCTTGGCACTGAGCATACAGGCTTAGCTTAGAAGGCAGTGTGTGAAGTATTTGTGCAATAAACCATGCAATAACACAGTGAAAACACCACAAAAATACACCACACAGGTTTAGGAAAATATGAGATACTTATCTGGTTAAATTAAGCTCAAAACGATAAAGATTCAAAAAGCAAACTTGAAATATCACTTTTGCTAGTTTAAAAAGAGTCTTAAATCTTAGAAATCAACAGTTGTCTCTTGTTTGCACAAAGTACCTGGTTTGCATCCAAATTACCACACACGGAGACCGCAGAGGAGGAGATGCGTGAAAAAATAGGGTGTGCATCAGAGTTTCCGACGAGCACAGACGATGCATCATTTCTTTCCAAGCCGTAAGGGACTTTGCGTCGATTTCTGGTGTGAAGTCTTGGTTCCTCACGGTGATGTGGGGATCTTTGGACGCCCAGGGACAATGTGGGGAAAATCCTGGACGAGTGTGAAGAGGTCACAGGTGTTGCATGGATCTGGTAGGTGATGCATGAATTTTCTGTCGCACTGCAGGCTGCAAGAAGATTCTTCACTCAGGAAGTTGAGCTGCATTGTTCCGGCTCAGCTGTGCATCGATCCGGTAGGGCGTGCATCAAATTTCCGTTCGCAACCCTGACGCTGCATCCTTTTTCGATTGGAAGTTGGGCTGCATTGTTCCGGTTTGGCAATACAGTGATTTTCTCATCCTAGAGCAGGCTGTGCGTTGGTTCCGGCAGACTGTGCATTGATTTTCGCGTGCCCAAGGAGTTTCCTTGAAGCGATGAAGTCTGTTTGGCCCTGAGACTTCAGAAACGAGGAGGCAAGCTCAATCCAAGCCCTTGGAGAGCAGCTCTCAGCAAAGTCAGAGGCGAGCAAGGCAGCAGGGCAACAGCAAGAGAGCAGTCCTTCACAGCAAAGCAGTCCAGGTATGTTCTTTGGGCAGCTGGGCAGTTCCTCCTGACATGTTGCAGGATCTGGTCCAGAAGTGTCTAATTTGGTGGGGTCAGGGACCCAGTTTATATACCCACAAATGCCTTTGAAGTGGGAGAGACTTTAAAAAGTGGTTTTGAAGTGCGCAAGTTCCCCTTTCAGTAAAGGTCAGTCTGCAAAGGTCCCAGTAGGGAGTTCGTCAGTTCACTGTGGGAGGGCAGGCCACTAGCCTTTGAAATGCAAGTGTCAGGCCCTCCACCCTTCCAGCCCAGGAAGACCCATTTGGTATGCAGATGAGTGCAGGTGTGACTAAGTATCCTGTGTTAATGGTTGGCTGGGTGAAATACACAAGGAAGTTGCCAATCAGCACAGCCCAGGCATAGATTGGAGACAGGCTGTAAGGCACAGATAGATTCTAAGTGCAGAGAAATGCTCACTTTATAAAAGTGACATTTCTGAAATAGTAATACAACGTCCAACTTCACCAATAAGCAGGATTTTCTATTACCATTCTGGCCATACTAAATATGACCTGGCTACCGTTTTCTGATCAGAATCTACCACTAAAACAGTATATGAGGGTAGCCCTGATGCTATCCTATAAAAGGAACAGGCCTCACAGTAGTGGAAAATGAATTTAGGAGTTTTCCACTACCAGGACATTTAAAACACACATGTAGATGTCCTGCCTTTTACCTACATAGCACTCTCCCTATGGGTTACATCGGGCCTACCTTAGGGATGATTTATATGTAGAAAAAGGGGAATTTAAGGCTTGGCAAGTACTTTGAAATGCCAAGTCGAAGTGACAGTGAAACTGCACACACAGGCCATGCAATGACAGGCATGAGACGTGGTTAAGGGGCTACTTATGTGGGTAGAACAACCAATGTTGCAGGCCCACTATTGCATTTAATATGCATTCAATATACAGGCCCTGGACACATATGGTGCACTTTAATAGGGACTTACAAGGAAACCAAATATACCAATTGGGTATGAGCCAATGTTACCATGTTTTTATGTAGTGAGCATATACAATTTAGCAATGGTTAGCAGTGGTAAGATGTCCAGAGTCCTAAAGCCAGCAAAACCTGAGGTCAGAAAATCAGAGGAGGAAGGCAAAACGTTTGGGGGTGACCCTGCAGAAAGGCTATTTCCAACATTCACCAATCCATACAATTTTAAAACAGATAACTGGCAAAATGCATTTTGCATAATATGCTTAATTTTCATGATGAAAACATTTCATGATTTTACACAACTGCTTTCAGCTTACAATTCCCCGCTAGATTAAGGAGAATCAGCTGAGAGGAGAGTAGGGAGTGTTTTAATGAAGGTGAACAAGAGAAACTGCGCATATCTATGGGGGAGAGACCCTTCATATTAGGGAGTGATGTGAAGGAAATGATTGCTGCCCATTGAAGCCAAAGCCATGGAGAGACCAGGACTCAGTTATAGTTCAGCAGTATAACTCCTCACAAAATTGTATTTGAGACTGGAGCTTAGGAAGGAACAAAGTACAATTGCTCCAGGTGGATCTATAAGGATTCTGATGGTTTACCTGTATGTAATCAGATTACACGGACCCAAATGTGCTGGGACTACCTCAGTGGATGTCAACTGGGACAGAATATCAGCTGGGACCTCCCAGGTTGGGTGTCAACTATGATAGCACAGCATTCAGAACACTGTAGTATCTATGGTGTTTTTTCTCTCTCACCTTGTCTGCCTCTACTCCATCTCTTGGTCATCACCTGATGTGGCTAAGCATATTATGGAAGCATCATACTTGTGAACACATGTTGAAGGCGAATAATGATGAGCAAGATTGATGTTCAAGAGCTCCATTTGTTGTGGAAAATGTCCTCGTAAGAAAGGACATCCACATCAAAGAATATTTTGCAGCAAAGCAAGGGAGTCCCTGTACACCATTCAAAGAGCAATAACTGTGCACCATTTGCTAAAACAATAATTCCAAATGTTTCATTGTTAGAAATTTGGTCTCCAATTGCCAGAGGTATATACCCTCTCCAAGTAGGGATCACAATCGTAATCAGAGTAAGTCAGTTACATGCTGTAAATTAACCTGTGCTCACAATCTGGTAGCTTGGCACAGTGCAGTCAGGTTTAACTTAAGAGGCAATGTGTACAGTATTTGTGCAATGCTTAACTTGCAGTAACACAGTGTAAAACATTACAATGTTCAGTTCAGAAACATAGGGAATATTTATCTGAGTGAAACAAGCCAAAAATGACAAAAATCCAATAAGCAGAACTCAAGGTATGAATTTTTAAAGAATAAACTGCAATGTGGTGCTTAAAAGTCAATAGCGCTAAAAGGTTACTTGAGGTGATGCTAAACCAGGGTAGATTCAAAGTTTGGGACAACCGCGATGGAGGGTAAGCTGGCTACTCAACACACACAGGGCCTGCTAAAAAGGTACCTTGGATAGAGCAAGCGTCAACATTGAAGTCTGGTAGATTCATCATCGCCAAGTCTTGTACCTGGATCGCGCATCGTCGTCAAACCCCTTTCGAAGCAGATGTTGCATTGTTGTCGAGCCACGTAGCAATGTCTTCGGATCAGTACTATGTCATCATCAAGACTCACAGACGGGACCTGCGTTATTGTAGAATGTGCACTGTGTTGGAGTTCTAGGGCACTGTGTCAGTTCCGATTGGCACACCAGCCTCAATGCATTTTTTTTTTAAAAGCAGCTGCAGAGTCCACCCTCATGGCCCAGGACATGATTTGCACCTCTTAGCAGGGAATGACTCACAGTGGGCAGAGTCCGGCAGCTGAAGTAGAATTGAGGGACGCCTTTGGTGGCCCTGGCCTTCCAGAGCAGGAGGCAAGCCAGCAAGCGAGCAAGCTCTTGGAGAACTTGAGTTTAAGAATGTAAGGAGCAGGTCCTCCCTCCCATCTAGCCCAGGTAGGCCCATCAACCTGGTGATGGGCCATCTGGATATAAATATCACATTCCAGCTCCCTTTTGTGTGATTGTCTAGAGGGAATGCACAAAGCTCAGCTGTCACTCACCCCAGACGTGTATTCAGAAACAGGCAGAGGCACTGAATTGATAAAGTAAGAAAATGCCAACTTTCTAAAAGTGGCATTTTCAGACTTAGAATTTAAAATCTGAATTCACCATGAGTTGTAATTTTAAATTGTGAGTCCAGAGACATCAAACTCCATATTTCTAACTTGTCCCAGTTGGAAGTTACACTTAAAGGATGCTTAAAGGTAACCACAATGTTAACCTATGGGAGGTTTAGGCCTTGAGGTAGTGAAAACACATTTAATCGTTTTTCACTACCAGAACCTGTGAAACCTGAAAGTACATGTCCAACTTGTTAAATTTAAACACACCACACTCTGCCCTTGGTACTAACTATGGCCTACCTTAAGGGTGACTTCTATGTAATGAAAAGGAAGGTTTTGGCCTGGCAAGTGGATGCACTTGCCAAGTCGAAATAGCAGTTTAAAACTGCACACACAGGCACTGAGTGGCAGAGCTGAGACATGTTTAAAGGGCTACTGAAGTGGGTGGCATAACCAGTGCTGCACCCCCACTAGTAGCATTTAATTTACAGTCCATGGGCACTTATGTGCACTTTACTCAGGGACTTACAAGTAAATTAAATATGCCAAATGTGGGTAAGCCAATATCATCATGTTTTATAGAATAGAGCACCTGCTCAAAGCAAAAAGTCTGAGGAAACCAGGTCAAGGATGCCAGGTCTAACATTCATTATTTAATCTATGAATCCAGCCCCTCACACAATGCAAGAGCTCTTATATTTGTAAGATGAAGAAATGCTCTGAGTTTGGTGCAGTGGTTGGCTGTGTTGAAGTCATTGAAGTCGTGCAAATAGCAAGACACCCTAAAAACTTTTTTTTAAAATTGGACCATTTAGGTCAAAGATAACACTAAAAGGCCATCCAAACCAGCAATGATTACATTTGTTTTATGCAGTATCAGACCACATAATATATCCATGACCACCATTTCAAATAGGTTTACTTTGTTTACCCATTTGCCAACAATGGAAAGCATCAGAGAAGAATTGAAATTCTAGTAAAAACTAGGATTTTAGCTCAAGCAATCCAGAGAATAGGTATCTAAGGCAGCAAATCATTACTGAGGGAAACCAAGACCTAACTGATCATCCAGCTGCAAACAATATTATCTCAAGAGCTTGTGAGGAGAAGGTTTTTGAACTCTTGAACCATCTACTACTGAACGTCTCAGACGAACATCCCCTATTTAGCATAGCTAGTCAAATTCATCTGTACCAGGAAGAGATCAAAGATAATTCTGAGTTTATTGTTGCCTCCAATTCTCAAAACAAAGAATTACTGTCAAGCATCGACCAAGTCTTTAAGTAGATATATGAGTTCATGCAGTAAGGGAAGTGAGGTAGAGATGATTTATTCTTGTTCTGTAATACAGAAGTGATGGTGGTTATTGCTGATAAGCTTAAAGATTTTATAGACCTCAGCATTGGATTTAAACGGCGTGGAAGGTTGTGACCCAAGGTTACTGATTTTCTCTTTCTTAGAACTTTGCCAGTTGAAATAAGGCTTTGAGAAGAAAATCCAATGATGATATGCATATCTGGCAAAATTGTCTCCTCTCCAAGAACATGATTTTCAGTGAGGTGGCAACTTTACTGGCCATACTTTTTTTATGGTGGAGGAAATTTAGATGGGAGATTCTTTTTATGGTTGAGCTTGCGTCGCATGCGCATGCGTTTTGCTTGCAAGACGCTTTAGGAGTAAGAAAAGGGCTTGGAGCCCGTTCACGTCACGTCAGTTGTCTTTCATTGGTTCATGGGCTTGGCTGTTAAAATCTGCTTGCTTTCATTAGTGGAAGGCACGCATATGTCATGCCTTTTCCAGTGGTTAGCCCTCCTCGAGCGCAGCGACCAAGTACTGAAAAAGTGCGAGGCTCGCTGTTTCCCATCCGGTTTGCAGACTACTTTTTATCTTTGGTTCGCAGCATGATCTCGCTTGGTAGAAGTCAAACGCTTTGCATAACATCGACGATGTTACATAGTTAATTGCACTTTTGCCGGTTACGTAGATAATTGCACTTTTGCCGATAGGTTTCATTACAAGTAAACTGTAGCAGCGCGATGGCGCTGTTTTTTTATTTCAACCTGGAAAGAAAAATCTGGTTGTTTTCTGTGTTTGGCCAGCGAGAGGTGAGCACTTCCCACTTTGTGTGGCACCCAATTCACGGCTGCCACGCTTTAATGTAGAGGCACATTTAACATGGGGGCTCTCTCGGGAACCAAGTCATATTTCTGAGCACCCCTAACGTCTAGTGAGTAAGGAGCCTTTAAACATCCACTGTATTGGAGCGCTTGCATTTACGTCATCTGTGCGACACGGGCTTGAAAAACAGCTGGGGTCATGCAGCCTTTCATTCTTATTAGGCCAGCAGCAATCATGTACGCTTGTCACAGTTAACACTTTGGCCATCTTGAAATAGTAACTTCTCACTGCTTATGTAGGCACTACCTCCTAGCTGGCCATGGCTCGCGCCCACGCGCACTACGTGCTGAATGGAGCTGTGTCTGCAATGAGAGACGTGTTCTCTTTTATTGCTTCCTGTAGCGCATTAGGCAACGTTTCACTCCTTCAAAGCACTGTACATTCTGTGCAAACAGCGAGTGGCCCTGATCAGAACAAGTTAAGAAATGTCTGATGTGGGCAGAGCGTATTCTTCACAGTGCTCCCTACCCCATGTCTGCCTGTCCCGAAGCAAGTCCCCCGGTTTGTGCATCCGTTAGGTTTCCAAGGGTTAATAAGAGGGGTTGAAGGAGTTGATTGCCTGAACAAGAAATTTACACATAGTTCTTCTGTAGAGGTGGTGAACACTATGTTATTTGAATGCTGTATGTAAAACCATACCGTATTTGCCTCACACATCGCTCTGTACATGCATCTATTTCTGAATACTGTCTGGCATGTTTTATGTCGTAATCTAATGGCAAATGTCTTTTTGAAATGTGCAGCAGGTTTTTTTTTTTACTTTCTAATGAGACATGTGTTCTTTTTTTACTTTCTAATGAGCCATTTGTTTTTTTGTAACTTTCTAATGAGACATGAGAAAGGTTGTCATATTTCCAAGAGAAAACTATTGCCCATTCCAACTGCTTCTAAGAGTCTACAAAGTCCTGGATACTTAATAGGACTGCAAACAAAATAGTATTCATTCATTTCTAATATTACTTTCCTGTTGTTTATTTTAATTATTAAGCATGGATCATCAACGCAGGTCTAGAATACATTTAAAACTGCTTTCTGTTTATGTGTGCTGTTTGAAGTATGTACAGATACGGGCTAAACAGGCCAGCTTTAGTTGATTTTGCTTATTTTTGTGCTTTTTAAAACATCCAAATACCAGTAGAAACCCGATCTGGTGGCAAATCTAAATATGAGGTATTCTTGCTGCAAGTTTCTCTTATTTGACACACTTGTGAATCGATAACAGCAATAAAAGGGGCGTTTAAAAAGGAGACTTTCTCAGGAGCCATGTAATACCTCTGAGCACCGCTAACTTTTAGTAACGAAGGAGCCCTTGAATATCAAGTGTATTGGAGTGCTTGCATTCAAGTCATTTGTGAAACACAGGCTTGAAAACCAGTGGGGCTCAGGCAGCCTTTCATTCTTATTAGGTCGGTAAAATGAATACCAATGAGTTGTGTAACACGAACACCTGCTAATCCGAGCTACAAAAGGGCAACATCTTTCTATGCCATTTCTAATTGTGTAAGCCGTGTTCTGCATTTTCTTCCGATTTAGGGGCCCCAGAATTCTTGGTTTCACAGTCAATAATAGGAATAAAACATGTATATACAGTTTGAGGACACCATTGTTGACCAAGTGCTTGTGTTTAGGGGTGGCTCATCCCAATTGGGAAGAAGTACATGTCTATCTGACTAAAAAGGCTCCAGTAACATACGGGCCTGTTTATTTTTCACGCAGCGTGATCGCGCTGTGGTTTAGGTAGAGCGATTGCACTCGGTTTTTCCGTTTTCAATTTCAGCATGATTGCGCTGCATTTTACATAGTGCGATCGTGCTGCGGTTTTTTTTTCTTTTAAATTGTGTGGCAAGAAAAGTCCAGTTAGGAGTTGACAACGTTAATAGCTCTAACTCGAGCAAATTGAAAATGCTTGTTAGAATGTGGCGTTTCCTTTACTACAAAAACTCTAAATGATGCCCTAAGATTCAATAAGTATTCTTTTTCTTGTGTTGCTGTATCTGTGGGTTATGAATGAGTTATCTCTTCAGATAAATTGCATGGATTTCATTGTTTGCCTAATCTCCTTGCTAATCATGAATTATACTTCATGAAGGCTTTCAATACCACTGCACATCACTGGTCACAATCTTGTGCTCAATGTGTATAATTTGATGTGAAGAAGTGTGAGTGCATGCCTTGATATCTTGCTACCTTTACAATGTGATCATATCACTGATAATGCTCTTTTTGTTGAACAGTACACATAATGAGTGTGTGCTACTACCATGACTATGAGTCAGGCAGAGCGGAATTCCACTCCACCTGAATTTGAATGGGTCGGTATTCCCATAATCCGATTTCCTGGGTGATGGGACGCCAGACCTGATTTTACCTGGTGGCAATTTCACATGTTAATAATGTTTGAGCCTTTGGCTGTAGGAGCCGCAGCCAAGCCCCATTATCTGTGCTTTTCCTGGGCATTCAATGCTTCACCCTTCCTGAGCTTAGCCCTGCTTCTCTACTCTACTCCCCACAATACCTCACTCCGCCCGTCCTACCCTGCGGTATAAGCATAAATGTACCCCCCTGCTCAGAGCAGGTAGCATATGTCTATGTTTAACCCCACAGAACTGGAAATTACGGGTGGTTTTATGACCGGTAAATCCGGTCCCACATAGTAATTTCCCATTTCATGAGGGTTCACTTGTATTGCGCGGTATTGTGGAGGTTTACCGCATGGTAACAGTAAATCTACGTGGGAATTACCTTGCATACCACCTCGGAATTAGGGACTGTGTGTTATTCGTAACCCAGGATAAATGTATTTTTAGGACGTCAATTTGTAATTCTAGAAAGTTAATATTCATAAACAATGTTCACAGTTTTTTCTTGTTAAATGTCGCTCACAATGTGTTAAGCAATGATGGAAAATAGGAACTCAAATACGGATGCAATATCTCTGAGTAAATGAGTCTCCATCCTATACCAATACTTCGTAGGTCCTTAATAAATGGGACACCAACAAACCGGTTTCAAACAGGTTATTATTAATTAAAAAAGATAAGTGTTGTCAGCTTTAAAACTGAGAAGTAATTAGAGACAAACGTTGTTGTAGATAACGGGTTTGGTACACCGTGGTTTCACCTAGATTTGCAGAGGAGGTACATGTTTCCTTTTAATCTATCGATAGCAACAAATGGATTATTAATAACCTGCAATAGCAGTAGACAGGGTAAAGTTCTATTTGTAAACGCCAGATGCCACGTCTCTGTATTTGTGCTGTGACGGTTCTATGTTCTATTCTTGTATCATGATAGCAAAGCAATCAGATATATAAATATATATACTAAATAAATACAATGGAATGAAAAAAACGTTATTAAATAATGTCATTCCCTGCTTGAGGAAAATAGAATAATGAATGAGAGACAGATTAGTTACATTAAAGAAATAACAGTTTTTAGCATGAGCGATTCACTCCACCACTGAGATCTCCTGGCTTTTTCATTTCCATGATTCTGCTTCAAGGTCCAAATTGCCACGACATTGTAAATAGATTGCCACCAATTTTTTTCTCTTGCAAAAATAAAAACATCTATTCCATCTCTAAAAGAACTTCAGAATAACTACTCGAGCCATGGTCCTCTCCCACCTTGGCAGTGGCAATGACTCAACTCGTTAGCGTCATCGATACCAATCAAATTCCAATGAAAAGTGTCCTGCTCCCAATGATTCAACTCATCATGAGCTACCCTACAAGTCTTTCTAATCTTCTGAAACAATTACATTGCCTAGCAATAGCAACAATCAGCAATGGAGGACAACTGGATTCGAAACACGCCATTTCAGAAATCTATGGCATCACCAGAGCAAAGACCAACATGTTCAAAACTGAAAAGACCAGGAGTGGAACGATCCTTCTGAATTCACACACAAAGGATATTGAGCAACATACCACCTGAGGACAAACTCACTCCCCCACTTTTTCATTTAAAAACGGGATGGAAGTGCATCTCTTTAAGGGGAGCCTTATTTTAGGTAGGTAAAACCATGAACATCATTTAGGGGTCGGCAGTGTTCGCAGCTGCGACCCCCCACTAAACATTTGTAACTCCTGGCACTGCCTTTGGGACCCCTGACCTCTGAGGTGGCACATTTAGTACCAGGAACAAAGCACGTCAGTTGGGGCTCTACTCGCTTTGTTTTCTGTCAATATTATATTACAGTAATAGTGATTAGTAGCACATTATTCACTATTAGTGCAATACAAATGGGGTACAGTTAGCTGGAATATGCCCTTCCATGGTACCTTAGGTAAGTAAAAATGATTTTAAATGTATGTTCTGTGCGTGCTTTCAGGTGAGAGTGTGTTTATGTGAGAGAGTGTGTGTGTAAGTGTAAATTTGTGTGTATGTGTGTGTGAGTGAAAGTGGAGGTCAAAGGGTGTGTGGTCACCTCCCCTACCCATGGCATATTGGTGAATTGACATCCATGAGCAAACCATCTCCAGTGCCTTCGTAGTACTGAGCCTAGCTCAAACAATACCTCAGCTAAATATGTTCATGGTCTGGAATTGCTCCGTTTGTCTACTTTCTACAGCTCTATGTTGCTTGCTGCTTAGGTTTAAACTATACAAATCCCTGGTCACATGCATGCATTGCGCACATATGTAAAGCACTACGCCATTATCTGAATCCAGAGTCACAAAATGGTTCATGTGTGTTGAAAAGGGGAAGAAAGTCAATTTTTCCAAGCCAACACTGTCAAAGCTCGCTAAAGGATTAAGAAAGGCATTGACTACATTGTCTGCATTCAAAAATTGAAGGGCAACTTTTAATGGAAATCTGCTCATAATTAAAGCAGAAGAAAGCAAACTTTTAACTTAATAAACGCAGAGCAAAAATACACATGTCTATCACTACTAACTCCCCACACGCAACAAAAGCTAGGACTTTCTGTTGTGTACATGTTTTATCCAGCAGGGAGTTCAAGAATATACCATCTACCTCAACACACTGCTGATGGAATTTACTAAAGCTATCATAGCCCCTAGTGCTTAATTTGTAAAATTTAAAATGGTGGTCCCAAAGCTCTGCTCAGACGCCTGCAACTCAAAGCAATTAAATGTTGGTACACAGAATACCAATGCCAGTAGACTTAAATTCAACTCATGCCACTTTGATCCACTACCAGATACTCCCTGCCCCTTTATCTCACTCTTGCAGGATCCTTCTTTCTACTTCAGATGGTTTTTGCCATCTTTCTCTTCTTCCTTCTTTCTGATCTATGTGTTTTTTTCTCTCTTGCACTCTGTAAATATGTGATAATGGAAAATAAGTGAGTGTCCCCAAAAATAAGGGGCAGTGGCCCTAACAGGGAGCAACTGAGTCAAAATAAACACTGATAACCCCACTCAAAGACATACTCAGGCAGACTGTAAGCATAATTATTGGAGCCAATAAACTGAAATCATTCACGCTACCCTCAATGAGGTACCTAAGCTCTCCCTTCAAGCAAGCTTATGCATTAAGCTGTTCAATGTTTGCGTACAAAATCCATAGCCAGTAAGTTTATTTTTATCTGTCTTACAAATTAGTTATGTATGTTGCCAAGCCGATCTCACCTGAAACAAACGGCTTACTACTAATCCATGTTGGAAAAGCTAAGAGAAAACCCATCACCTTCATCCGCCGAGAATGCCATATATCCTGATTACCACCACAGGTATGATTTCCATGCTTTATTCATAACCATATGAGTCATTTGCCTCTCCCACAGTCTTTTGGAAGCCCTTAACGTCCACTCAGAATGTCATTTTTAAGGTTATGCCTGCGCAGTGCTTGCACTGTGCTTGTGAAATCTATTGTATCCAATACAAATCTCAAAAGTGGCTTATATTCTGCCTCCTTGCTTTTCAATAATTCCTTTGCTTTCCACTTACTTTTCCTCTGTTTCTATTGGCGGTGGCATATGTCTTGCATTCACCAATGCTTTTTCTTCATGTGTTTGCTCTTATCAGTATCTCAAGGCCCAAGTACTGTTTTTATCCACTTTTGTGGACCTTTTTTAATGTTTACCCTGGACAGCACTTGCACTGTGCTGATGCTCATTTTTAAGTTTACCCTACACAGAGCTTGCACTGTGCTTGTTTACTTCATCTCCCCATGGCTACACACCTTTCAAGCGTGAATTTTACGCCCATAGATTCACTTAAACATTCATGCCTAAAATATGTGCAGCCATGGGGAGATTAGGTAAGCAAGCACAGTGCAAGTGCTGTGCTAATGTTTATGTTTAGGCTGCAGTAATGAAGTGATCCTGCCACTATTTTTTGTGAGTGCCCAGTGACACTAACCTGCGGGAAGCACAGTATGTGCTGCTCCGTACCCCGGAAGCAGCAGGATATGCTCCGAGGTCAGCCGTGGTAGATGTGAGAGCATGTTGTGGAGCCATTCACAATCATCGCTAACACAGATAAGAGCAAATGATATCCAGGTAGAATAAGCAAAGGCGCAGAGTACTCGTCACTAATGTAAGTTAATACTTTTTGTCATATTTCCTAATTCCTCCGCCTATTTCTATTTTTTGCAAAACATATGGTAACCCAGACATATTTATGCTACCTGTCTGCAGAGCTTAGTGACAGGCTGTGACGGTCAAAGGGTTGTTGTGTTATCTTAGATTTTACATTCATACTGGTGTGACCTCGTTCATTTTGTCTATGGGGTTAAATTGCGGTCTCGGAGGTATAAAAGATACACAGCCCTTCAGCTAATGATTTTTTTCACACACACAAGCCATGCTTCTTCATCATTAATTTGCCACAAGATGTTTATCACTGTCCACTTTTTTCACACATAAACCATTTTATTTTTAGTGCAGTGATAGCGTTGATTTGAGGGAGGTGTAGGCACTGATTTTCACATTTCCTTGTATACTTTGCCAAGAGGTGCTAGTCGGCTTAAGAGGGATATAATCAGCAACAAATTAAGGATATTTTCGAGGGAGTGGGTGTGCCAGTCTGTTGTTGCTTATTAAAGTGGTGAACAATACTTGGAGGTTGTAATGTTGGTTACTTTATTAGCCATTATGAAAGTAACATAGAATTATATTGCATATAGAATTATAGTCTGGTAGTTGTCAACAAACTCAAATTACATTAAATATACAATGAGGATAAAAAGTTGACATCTCACAAGAATGTGACCACATACAATTCATGTTGGGTATTTCCCACCGCCGGATCCACTTCCCCTGCTAAGAAAAGCTGCACAGTGGCAGAGTCAAACTATTTACATGACTTCAAATGCCTCAGCCTCCATCCCTTTTCTGTAGATCGAGAATTAGAAATACCAGGTGTCCTTCTACCAACACCATTACACGGCTGCCCTGTCTTCCCTTCCCAAATATATAAATATATCTGAGGTGCTGCACCTCTCCTCCCCACCTCACAGTGGAACCCTTCCTTGAATCGATACAAAAAACACCTGCCATCCTTTTTATCCATCCTTGGGAACATCCATTCCCACTTGATTCAATATTTTTAAAGGAACAATGCCTGGCATCTGTAAAACTGCTCACCGAGCTACAACTTACAACAAAAAACAGCTTATTATTAATCACAAAGGCGAAACCCAATACATTTACTAAAGCTTGTTTCTTTTTCCTTTCATAGTACCTGTTCCTCCCTCACAGAAGTGGGAGACAAGCCAAGATCACATCTTGTTTTTTGTCTTTTATCCAAAAGACCATACCTATTGGTGCTACAGGAAAGGTTATGCCTCTATGACCAGGTGTCCAACTTCCTGTTGCATGTCTCCCTTGACACAATGTTTTCTGCCCATTGTTCTCTCTGTTCCATAAGCCCACTGCACCGATAGGTCAGGCAGTGGGTGGCCTGACAGCAGCATGGGTTGAACGTTGTTCGAAGCCATAATGTTCTGCTGTTAGGACAAATGTAATCTGGCTTCACCTAAAGGATGCACTTAAGTGAGCAAGATTGTGGTAAAATGTATGCAGCTTCCAAACACAGCAGATCCTGCTCCCATTCACCTACAGTGGCTTGGCTCCCTGAGAAATGCTGGAATGAGTCTTCTTCAAGGAGATGGATTCTTTACTGTTCTCATCTGCTGAATTGCAGTGAATGAATGGCAGTGTAGTAGCAGCTGCATTGTTGAAAGATGGAAGACAAGTGCACGACTGGCAACTTGTTTCAGGACAACAGGCTTTTAGGAAAATAATTGGTAAAACAAATCTTGGCACATATGAAAAGCAATGTGAGACTATCTTGGCAAAATGAACGTACTGGTCATCATGAGTTTTTAACAAATAAGTCTGTGATATATGTGAGCGACTGATGTTGCCCAATTTCATAACCAAACTATATCCTCTGGTTAGGGAGGAATGGATGCTTGTTGGACTGTGTCCTGATGGATTCAATGATGCCTAATTTGGCTAGAGGATATTTATGGCTGCAGAGTACATGGCTTCCAAAGGTTAATTGGTATAATGCAGCAGTAAAGAAGGGATATTCAGGGTCAAACTCGTCTTTTTTGAACGCATGCATCAGCTAACCTATTCTGAATTGGTGGGGTTTAGGAACCATGAGGATTGCTTTACTGGATAATGTTGCACATGATTTCAGTAGGGCAGCTGACTTCACTGGGAATTCCCCAGTAGCAGAGTCTAGACAGATAGTAATACTTCATATGACTTTCACTAGTAAAAAGGTCTTTAGGACGGCTTGAAAGAAATTCAGGATATATACATGTGCTTTTCCATTCTAGTTTCAGTTTGTGCCAGACACTACCAATTTGGGGTGTTACTGTTTAGTCTAAAGACAGCCTTCAGAGTATTGCTCGAATTGCTGGCTCCATTAGCGGTACTGCTCAATCTAGAAGAGGTTCTCTTCCACCCTACCTAGAGAGCTGGCTGATTCATGTCTTTCATTTGGCAGGTCTGCACACAAGGAGGGTGTTTATGGTGCTACTGCCACGTAGGCTGTTGATCAATCTTCCCAAATCTCATCTACACAATTTCACCATGGCACAAGTGAACTTGCATTGGTGCTTGTCTTCCTGAAGTGCCTCAGCACTATGAGATAACAGAAGAGCACCAAATCTTAGCAGATATAAAAAATTTCTGTTCTCTACCTTTCATGCAATTTATCACAGCAAGTTGCTTGAGTGCTCTCCTTTGCGTGAAATGTTAGTAAGTCTGGGCTAAAGTGTCTAAAGCGGAATCACTTACATAAGGTGGTGACTTGGATTCTTCTTCTCTAGATTTACTGACAACTGATGCCAATGCCTTGGAGTGTGTAACTACATTCCAATGAAATGAGATTTCATCAGAGTAACATTGGTCGTGAAGAGACACCTGGGCCACAAGACAAGGTCTTGTTGCTTGAGGCTCCTTTTTAAGGGATTGAGTGGTACTGGTCTGGAAGGATAATATGGTAGCCAAACTATAGTAGAAATGCTAAAGCAGCACCAGGGCGTGGATTATGTCTCAACTTGTGGATAAAATATTTTAGTGGGCATTTATGCTGAATTTTAATGTACTGACAGTCCATCTCAGAAACATAGACACTTTTGAGGTGGGTTGCCTCAGTAGTGTGTTTACATTCATACCAGGACTTGTGCTTCATCCAGGATATGTTCTAAGATGTCTGCCTTTGGTTCAGCAAACCAGTAGTGAATTTGTTTGCCATGAGATATAACAGGATGTAAAGTATGTTTAAAAGGAGAAAAAGAAAGAGAAGAGTTGTAAAAATGTGATGTAAATGATTTGCATGTGTTGGAAGGTAGTTTATTAGTAGGAGTTAGTAGGTACCCACCACTAGTAAGAAGGAAACAATCGCAATATACAGTTCAGTCAAGGTCTCAGTAAATTAATCCCTTGCTCAACCCTTGGTAGCTGGCAATGAGCAGGCTGGCTTAATTTAGGAGACAGATGTATAAACCATTTAAAAACACCAGTACACCAAATAAGTAGTCACAGATGCTTACATTCAAGCACCAGTGCAAAAAAGAGGTCTGAAAAAAGTTAATTAAAATTGGTTATACATCTCCCAAACAACATCATATTTTAATCAGTATCATGAAGATGAAGACCAAGGTTAAAAACAAAAATTGAAAGTCATATATAGAGTATAATGCTCATGGTACTTTCACATAATACTAAGGGCTCCAGGTTTTTATAGGGCCTTTAGGAACAGGTCAACATGTTTCGTGTCTGTCGGTCCATCTGGATCCATTGACGCTTCATCAGGACCAAAAATGAATAACCTCTTCACATAATACAAAAGAAAAGGAACAACCACCTCTAATGGGGTAGAGAAACCGGTAACTTACATTTAAGTACACTGGTTACATCAGGTCACACTAGAATATAAACATATAGACAAACAGTACACCAGGAAAAACCCAGAAAGTGGTTAGTGGTGCTCAAACAACTAAAAATTATATACAAATTATATATAAAATTTGATAGGTCCAAACTGAATATGTGCAAACGGGCTTACCATCCCCAATTTGAGAAAGGGCCCCCTGGGAAACACGTTCCTAGGACTCAGATTGACACTGAATGTGGTAAATAAAAATAACAATAACAAAATTATTAAATGTACTCAATTCACTAAGAAAATTCCAATTGAGTTGGGAGGATCAAATTATATACAATGAGTAGCCCATAAATAGGTAGTCTTACTAAAGCAAATAAACACATTTCACGGGCCAATTAGACCTCGTTTGTTAATCAAAAATGCTGAATTGATATATGCTGACATTTCAATAATGTGGTGCCTCGGAACTGGGAACTGTATTTATATGATTAGATGTCCTTGTGATTTACGCTATATTGGGATGACATCTAGACCCGTAAAGATACGTATCAATGAACACAGAAGCAACATTAGATGCAACAGAATAACGACTAAACTTAGTGCTCATTTTTTGGAATTTCCACACTCCCCGGATGATCTTTGGTGGGTGGTAATAGAAGCACCTACAGTGCGATCTGATTTGCCCGGGACTATGTTCAGGATTGAACAAAGATGGGTGTACAAATGGGGTACTCACTTACGGGGATTAAATGATGATATCCCCTGGTCGTCTCTCTCCTTTCAAGGCTGAATGATTCTCACACATGCATGTCCCTCTCAAGATGATTATTATTAACTCTCATTATAATGAGTTTATGCCCCTTGATGTCCACCATTCACTATAGTCTTTATATATATAGTGGAGTCTATATACTGGTTTATACAACTTCACACCAGTTTCTGTATAGTGTGAGTATATTTTACTAATTTTTGCTTTATTTTGCTGTCTTTGCCTCCATTTGATTCCCCTTCGTCTTTAGTGTTGTGTTTGGAGAGCTTGTTTGGAAACAAACCCTTTTTTTTTCCAGCCGTTAGGGACCCCGATCTTTCCTATGAGGGTCCGTCTTTTATGTTGATTATTCTTTCAGAGTCTACACACGGGTAGTCTCTCTTTCATTTTTACTACCCCGAGACGCGCGCGCACCGGAAGACAGAGCTCTTCCGGGTTCGCGGTCTCATTTATAACTCTGACGGTGCCCGAAGCAGATGGTTGTTCGGGACACCGTTCCAGAGGTTAGGTCCACAGTTTGGACCAAACGTCAAAATCATAAGTTTTTTCAACACGCGGCGGCGAGGCACCACATTATTGAAATGTCAGCATATATAAAGTCAGCATTTTTGATTAACAAACGAGGTCTAATTGGCCCGTGAAATGTGTTTATTTGCTTTAGTAAGACTACCTATTTATGGGCTACTCATTGTATATAATTTGATCCTCCCAACTCAATTGGAATTTTCTTAGTGAATTGAGTACATTTAATAATTTTGTTATTGTTATTTTTATTTACCAGATTCAGTGTCAATCTGAGTCCTAGGAACGTGTTTCCCAGGGGCCCTTTCTCAAATTGGGGATGGTAAGCCCGTTTGCACATATTCAGTTTGGGCCTATCACATTTTATATGTAATTTTTATATAATTTTTAGTTGTTTGAGCACCACTAACCACTTTCTGGGTTTTTCCTGGTGTACTGTTTGTCTATATGTTTATATTCTAGTGTGACCTGATGTAACCAGTGTACTTAAATGTAAGTTACCGGTTTCTCTACCCCATTAGAGGTGGTTGTTCCTTTTCTTTTGTATTATGTGAAGAGGTTATTCATTTTTGGTCCTGATGAAGCGTCAATGGATCCAGATGGACCGACAGACGCAAAACATGTTGACCTGTTCCTAAAGGCCCTATAAAAACCTGGAGCCCTTAGTATTATGTGAAAGTACCATGAGCATTACACTCTATATATGACTTTAAATTTTTGTTTTTAACCTTGGTCTTCATCTTCATGATACTGATTAAAATATGATGTTGTTTGGGAGATGTATAACCAATTTTAATTAACTTTTTTCTGACCTCTTTTTTGCACTGGTGCTTGAATGTAAGCATCTGTGACTGTATAACAGATTTTACAAGTCTTGATTATATGAATATGGTCTAGAGCCCCCCGTTTGGGGTGCCCACCAGGCATTGCAGTGCCAGCTTGGTGTGGAGCATTTCCCGATGATGATACTATTCATCCATTGTGATGCTTGAGGGCTCTTGCTCCTGAGACCAGTGGTCCCCTAGGATGATATGCAATTTTTGGAACAGTGTACTCTATATATTTGACTATAGTTTGGGAGATTGTACACTGGACCACTCAACCTCCCGGTCCCTCCAATTTGTTTCTCGAGATTTCTGTACAGCAGCCTAGCTGTGGGACCTTTTACCTTTTACCTTTCTCCTTTGATTTTTACGTGGCCCTGTTGAGATTTCCAAAATGGAGGATTTCCAGGGCCTTAGCTACGATGATGAGATGGTCTCAGCTATTTTACAGACACCATCCATCCTTGGTAATGATGGGTCCGCTCCCTCGGGCAGCCTCAAAACTGATTGGGACAAATTATCCACTCTGATACGAGAACTCATAAAAACGGTCATGCATGGGACTATCATGACTGAATATCTTCGTGCAAACATCGCACCTAATGGTCTTCTTGTATCAAATATTCCGCGTATTTTTCTACAGGACTTAGCTTTCAGAAAGGACTGGGCTCAGATAGCCTGGAAGTGTACCAGAGATTGGCTGGTTTTAATTATCAACACTTCCAGGCGGCTGGCTGACACCATCTCCATCCAAATTCGCACCATAGAGAACACTCTAAAAACCACTATCACCTTGACTGCTTTTAAAAGCCGCCTTGCTGAGATCACTGCTGAATTGAACGAAACCAAGGAGTTCCTAACCCAGCAGAAGATTACTAAACTCCAGAAAGACATTGTTAAGTTTAGTCGAGAAAAAGTCTACCCCTACATAACAGAGGATTATGATGTGGACAATCAGTCCCGTTCATCGGACGAATCTACTTCTTCCTTTAAGAAACCTAGGAACTACAGTAGTGTATCATCGTCTGCTGGATGGAGCACAGACGACAACCAACCCCAACATTTTTACAATTATCCTCCGTATCCTATGCACCAACCAATGCCCTGGCAACCACCTTATCCCTTCTTCCAGCCACGCCAAATGATGCCATTTGCACCTTTTTTAGGCAGAGGCCGGGGCAGAGGCAGAGGCAGAAGGAGAGGAAGAGGCAGGCACATCCAATGGTCCAGAGAAGAACCTCGGATGGTTACCAGGAGTCAAACCACAAAACCCCCGACAAGAACCTAGTCGTCAATTTGTCAACTAGACAACTCACGGAGGATGAGATTAATGTACTCAATAGATGTTTAGGGTTTGTTCCCACCCCGGAAGAAGACTTCTTCCGGCTAAATATTGAACTTGCCCAATTCTTCCGAAAGATACGTCTACATTTCTTTTTCAAGGATAAACCAGTGGAACCTCCTCCATCGGATTCTGGTCTAAAAAAACCTTCAACCTTTGTTCCATCACCACTGACAATGCCTAGTGAGGTTCTGACTTTTGAAAGAGCAGTGTTAGCTGACCTAGACAGATTACATCCTAAACAGGCATATGTTAATATCCCTAATAAAGAGAAGAGGGCTTTGTTGTCTCTGTCATCAGATCCTGACATAACCATCAAGCAAGCCGACAAGGGCGGGGCTATTGTAGTCATGAACTCCACCGATTACAGATGTGAGTGTCTACGCCCTTTGAGTGACTCTTCTTATTATGCCAAAATAATGCATGATCCTACTGCTAGACTAATGACCCAGATAAGATGCCTCATTGAAGAAGCTAGGAACAACCTGTGGATCTCACCTAAGGAGGCCGAATTTCTGGATACATGCCATCCTAGAATTCCATATTTTTATAGCTTACCTAAGATCCACAAAGGTAGGACACCGCCCCTGGGTCGCCCTATTGTTTCTGGGTTGGGTTCAGTTTTGGAACCATTATCAATTTTTTGCGACCATTTTTTGCAACCACTAGTTAAGTATTCTTCTACCTATTTAAAAGACACAAAAGATGTCTTGAACCTAATTGAAACTATCAATAATTCTGACACTGTACAAGGCATCATTACTTTGGATGTGGAGGCACTCTATACGAATATCCCACAAGAGATGACTCTACAGGTTGTCGAGTCGGCCTTGCAAGAAGTATCAACCGATCTTTCCTCGCCTGTATCTCTCATCATGCAATGTGCAAGACTGGCCTTGACCGAAAACTTTTTTCTTTTTGAGGATCAACTTTATCATCAGATTCAAGGAACATCCATGGGCAGTACGTTCGCTCCAAGTCTGGCTTGCCTTTATATGTACGATTTTGAGAAAACCCATATCTTACCTACAACTAATCCTTACCACAACCATATCACATTATGGCGTCGTTACATAGACGACATCCTGATTATATGGCAGGGTCCATTGACATTGGCAGACAATTTTATAACTTGGGTCAACACTTTGGATCCCTTTTTGGAATTTACTGCCACTGTATCATCCAGCAGTCTACCTTTCTTAGATTTGATGATTACTATTGATGAGGGTAAACTATCCACCAGTGTATATCAAAAACCCACTGATCGTAACTTTCTCCTCCTCTATGAGAGTCATCATCCCAAATCTCTAAGGGACAATTTGCCGGTTGGCCAGTTTTTACGGTAGAGACGCAATTGCAGCACTTCCCGTGAATTTGATCATCAGGCAACTTCTCTTCAGAGCAAACTTTTTGACCCGCATTACCCCCCAAGGATAGTTAATCAGGCTCGTAAAAGAGCCAGAAATAATAACAGGGACTCTTTGTTGGCCAATATTGAGAAAGAGCCACAAACTAGATTAACATGTGTTTCCACCTACACTCCTTTATCGAATGCAATCAAGAAATTGATCAGTAAGAGATGGTCAATTCTCACTAGTGTGGGTAATGACATTAGAAGACCGTTATTTGCTTTCAAACGCACTGCCAACATTAAGGACTTTGTGGTCCATACACGCCCACGAGTCCAACGTGACATCCCTACCCAAATGACTCTATGGAGCCTTCACCCTGTGGAAGGACACCATCCTTGTGGTAATTGTAATGTGTGCTCCCTTACCAGACATCTGTTGACCCTTAATTTGGACCCTGTGGGTGTTTGGCGCCTAAAAAAACATACAAATTGTAACACTAGGAACTGTATTTATATGATTACATGTCCTTGTGATTTACGCTATATTGGGATGACATCTAGACCCGTAAAGATACGTATCAATGAACACAGAAGCAACATTAGATGCAACAGAATAACGACTAAACTTAGTGCTCATTTTTTGGAATTTCCACACTCCCCGGATGATCTTTGGTGGGTGGTAATAGAAGCACCTACAGTGCGATCTGATTTGCCCGGGACTTTGTTCAGGATTGAACAAAGATGGGTGTACAAATTGGGTACTCACTTACGGGGATTAAATGATGATATCCCCTGGTCGTCTCTCTCCTTTCAAGGCTGAATGATTCTCACACATGCATGTCCCTCTCAAGATGATTATTATTAACTCTCATTATAATGAGTTTATGCCCCTTGATGTCCACCATTCACTATAGTCTTTATATATATAGTGGAGTCTATATACTGGTTTATACAACTTCACACCAGTTTCTGTATAGTGTGAGTATATTTTACTCATTTTTGCTTTATTTTGCTGTCTTTGCCTCCATTTGATTCCCCTTCGTCTTTAGTGTTGTGTTTGGAGAGCTTGTTTGGAAACAAACCCTTTTTTTTTTCCAGCCGTTAGGGACCCCGATCTTTCCTATGAGGGTCCGTCTTTTATGTTGATTATTCTTTCAGAGTCTACAGTCTCTCTTTCATTTTTACTACCCCGAGACGCACGCGCACCGGAAGACAGAGCTCTTCCGGGTTCGCGGTCTCATTTATAACTCTGACGGTGCCCGAAGCAGATGCTTGTTCGGGACACCGTTCCAGAGGTTAGGTCCACAGTTTGGACCAAACGACAAAATCGTAAGTTTTTTCAACACGCGGCGGCGAGGCACCACATTATTGAAATGTAAGCATATATAAATTCAGCATTTTTGATTAACAAACGAGGTCTAATTGGCCCGTGAAATGTGTTTATTTGCTTTAGTAAGACTACCTATTTATGGGCTACTCATTGTATATAATTTGATCCTCCCAACTCAATTGAAATTTTCTTAGTGAATTGAGTACATTTAATAATTTTGTTATTGTTATTTTTATTTACCACATTCAGTGTCAATCTGAGTCCTAGGAACGTGTTTCCCAGGGGGCCCTTTCTCAAATTGGGGATGGTAAGCCCGTTTGCACATATTCAGTTTGGACCTATCACATTTTATATATAATTGTTATATAATTTTTAGTTGTTTGAGCACCACTAACCACTTTCTGGGTTTTTCCTGGTGTACTGTTTGTCTATATGTTTATATTCTAGGGTGACCTGATGTAACCAGTGTACTTAAATGTAAGTTACCGGTTTCTCTACCCCATTAGAGGTGGTTGTTCCTTTTCTTTTGTATTATGTGAAGAGGTTATTCATTTTTGGTCCTGATGAAGCGTCAATGGATCCAGATGGACCGACAGACGCGAAACATGTTGACCTGTTCCTAAAGGCCCTATAAAAACCTGGAGCCCTTAGTATTATGTGAAAGTACCATGAGCATTATACTCTATATATGACTTTCACTTTTTGTTTTTAACCTTGGTCTTCATCTTCATGATACTGATTAAAATATGATGTTGTTTGGGAGATGTATAACCAATTTTAATTAACTTTTTTCTGACCTCTTTTTTGCACTGGTGCTTGCATGTAAGCATCTGTGACTGTATAACAGATTTTACAAGTCTTGATTATATGAATATGGTCTAGAGCCCCCCGTTTGGGGTGCCCACCAGGCATTGCAGTGCCAGCTTCGTGTGGAGCATTTCCCGATGATGATACTATTCATCCATTGTGATGCTTGAGGGTTCTTGCTCCTGAGACCAGTGGTCCCCTAGGATGATATGCAATTTTTGGAACAGTGTACTCTATATATTTGACTATAGTTTGGGAGATTGTACACTGGACCACTCAACCTCCCGGTCCCTCCTCCAATTTGTTTCTCGACACCAAATAAGTAGGACACAACACACAATGAAAATCCAAAATCAATTTACGAACATAGGAAATATTTTTACCTTTAAAATGACACCAAATGACAAAAATCTAATGTAGAGAACCAGAGATATGAATTGTTAAAGAATATATAAAAAATGTGCTTTCTAGTGTTTCAAAGCCAATAGCGCCAACTGGGAACATCTGGTTTGTGCTTGCCTGGGGCCAAGTCAAAGTGTGAGGCCGACTGCAATGGAGCCCAACTCTGATACATTGAGCGGGAGGCCTTGTTCAAAGATTTACCTTCAAAGTTAGTCGTGTCTCTGGAGCTTTTTCTTTCATCTTCGGGCAAGGCTCATCATCAGGCCGGGTTGCAAGACAACGACAATGGCTTAATCCAGTGTCATGCCTTAATTAACTTCTGGTAGTCCTGTCATCCATAAAAAGCTCTGGAGCTTCAGCAGGGCAAACCTGAATTTCAGGCTGGGTCGCTGCTCGTTGTCACCGGTTTGACTTTCATCGGTCACTAATGGAGATGGCCTTTTTGAAGGGTCACCCTCAAACTTTTTGCCTTTCTCCTTCTCTTTTTCTGACCTCATTTTGCTGGCTTTAGGACTCTGTGCGCTTTACCACTGTTAATCAGTGCTAAAGTGCATATACTCTCTCCTTAAAACATGATAACTTTGGATCATACCCAATTGGATTATTTGATTTACTTATAAGTCCCTAGTAAAGTGCACTATATGTGCCCAGGGCCTGTAGATTAAATGCTACTAGTTAGTATGCAGCACTGATTGTGCCACCCACTTAAATAGCTCCTTAACCTTGTTTCAGGCCTACAATTGTAAGGCCTGTGTGTGCAGTTTCACTGCTAATTCGACTTGGCATTTAAAAGTACTTGCAAAGCCTAAAAATCCCCTTTATCTACATATAAGGTATGCCCTATGTAGCCCAAAGGGCACGGTGCTGTGTAGGCAAAAGGCAGGACATGTACCTGTATAGTTTACAAGCCCTGGTTGTGTAAAACTCCTAAATTCGTGTTTACACTACAGTGAGGCCTGCTCCCTTCATAGGCTAATATTGGGGCTACTCTCATATACTGTTTGAGTGGTAGCTGCTGATCTGAAAGGAGTAGGGAGGTCATATTTAGTATGGCCAGAATGGTGATGCAAAATCCTGCTGACTGGTGAAGTTGTATTTAATAATACTATTTTAGAAATGCCACTTTTAGAAAGTGAGCATTTTTCTGCACTTAAATCTTTTTGTGCCTTACAATCCACGTCTTGCTGGGTTTAGTTGACAGCTCCTTGTGCCTTCACTCAGACACACCCCAAACACAGGATACTCAGCCTCACTTGCATACATCTGAATTTTGAATGGGTCTTCCTGGGCTAGGAAGGTGGAGGGCCTGACACTTGCATGTCAAAGGACAGTAGCCTGCCCTCACACAGAGGACTGCCACACCCCCTACTGGGACCCTGGCAGACAGGATTGAACTGAAAGGGGACCTTGTGTACTTCTAAGCCACTCTTTGAAGTCTCCCCCACTTCAAAGGCACATTTGGATATTTAAACAAGGCCTCTGCCCCTACCAACTCAGACACTTCCTGGAGAAGAGAACCTGAACCAGAACCTGCATCCTGCCAAGAAGACCTGCCTGGCTACCCAAAGGACTCACCTGACTGTTTGCTGCTAAGGACTGCTGTCATGCTGTTGCTCTGCTGCCTTGCTGCTCTCTGGCAGTGGTGAGAAGTGCTCTACAAGGGCTTGGATAGAGCTTGCCTCCTGTTCCCTGAAGTTTCAGGACCCAAAAGACTTCCTCTATACAAGAATGACTACTTGTGTGGTGAAAATCGACGCACAGCCTGCCAGAAATGCCGCACAGCCTGCACAGCTGTGAAAAATTCACCACATGCCGAACCGGAACGGCGCAGCCCGACTTTGCAATGAGATCGACACAGCGCCAGCGTAGCAACGCATGGCCCACTGGATCGACGCACAGCCGAGCCGGAACGACACAGCCCTACTCCCAGAGAGGAATTGACGCAGCACCTGCTGAAAGATGCAAGTAATCCTCTTCAATATGAAGGTTTACTCCCTCTCTGTGAGCCCAGTTCCTTGATCAAGGAAGACTTTAAATCCTAAAGTGTTTCCCAAAAACGCATAACCAGTACACTATCAGCCAATCTCAAATTTCCTTTTGCCTTTAAATACACTATAGACTAGAAAGATACACAAGACCTGTATTATGCAAAATGCAAAACTTAAATGCCCCTGGAGTGCAACTGGTGTATGCACCTGCTTTGTACCCCCACTTTAGTATTACAGGGCAGCAGACACTTGTGCAGTCACTTCTGTAACACTGATAGCATTGTTGCATCATGTAGCACCTTTTCTATCATAAGAGGGTGCACCCTCATTTGCTTGCAGGTGTGGCCTCATGCAATTAAAGGAATCACTTTGCCTCTCTGCACTCACTGCTACCACCTAGAGGGGAGCCTGTGTGCTGTCTCTAAAGCGCAGCCAGGTTGTCTCTGCACAGAGAAACACAGAGCAGCTTGGAAGCAGTCTATCTGTATTTTACTGAAGACACTACCCCACAGAGTGAATTCATGGCTGCCCTTTGGGCAGCACATTCATTGTAACAAGGTGCACTATCCCCGTCTGCACCAAGTGCACTTTCGGAAAGGTTTGCTGTGGCACAAACAGAGAAAGTGCACCCTAGGTGCAATAGGGGCTCAGGCAACCAGGGATTTCCTTTGGAAACAAAATCTATACAGAAAAGTGTAATTCTATGTCCTAAAGAAGTCTTTAATTGTCCTTTACAGGTGCATTGTTTGAAGTCAAGAGAACCTCTGTAGAAACTCCATGACGTATGAACCAGAACCCATTTCTAACATCTTGAAACTTTTGCTAGAGCAAACCTTCGACTAGTTCTAACTTCTATAAGCTGCTGCTAGAATAGCAGGCTTAAAGAGAGGTTATGGTGTATGGCGTATGGTGCTCCACTCACTGATATGTTGTGGATCAATGAGGATTTGAAAAAAGTCAGAGTGTTGAGGTCACAGGGGAAAATCCACACTTCCTGATCATGAGTCCACATGGTTGTTGAGTGGAAGCAGCACAAAGGAATTATTGGGATTATTACCCTTTCCATTCTTTGATGGTTTGAGGCAACAATGGCATCATAGGACGTAGCCATCAAAAGAAGTGACTGTCACTTTTATCCCCTTAATTACAGTCTCTTTACGTATGAAATGTGCCCACTCAAATAAGTGAGCTTGCTAACCAGTGAGCGGATTGTATGACATCTGAAAGGAAAAAGATACACAGGTGTTGATTTCCTTGTAACAGTCAGCAGTTGGACAAACTCATGAAGAGAGTTATTGGAGAAAGGAGCGTCAGAAGGAAAAGAGGCAGTAAATCAAGTTATGACTTCTCAGAGATATTTGATTACATTTGCTAATAGTTTTATATGTTTTCTTAGATATTCTCAGCCAACAATTTTTATAAGGAAATCGATAATATGCACCAGGAAGGGAGCTCTCTTAGCACCTCCCACCTCTTCTATCCCCACAAGAGAGAGCCTCGATGTCCATATAAACTATTTAATCTTAAACGATGGGATTCTCTGTGGTGCAGACACTGTGGTCCTCTTCCATAGAGAACGAATGAACGAATGAATGATTGAATTAATGAATGAACTAATGATTTGCATAGCGCAACTGTTACACGAATGGGCCTCAGGGCGCTCGTGAATTGAATGAGAGAACTGCATCGTCTAGAATGACAGGTAGATATTTACAATTAAAAAGGCAGGATTTAAGCTAAGTTTTTTTCATAAATTAATTCAGAGTCTGAAAGCTTAAAGTTGAGTGGTAGTGAGTTCCAAAGTTGAGACTCCAAAAAGCCGATTTCACTTTTGGGAGTCAAGATACCAAAGTGTTCGAAGACCTTAAAGTTGTTGAAGGCTAATAAGGTTTAGTACAATAATGCATTTGCTGAATTGTGTCTGCTGTGCAGTGATTAAAAGGCAGAATAGCCCTGCATGACACAGCTGAACCTATGCATAATGCAATTAAATAACTAACAACAAGTTTCATCAATTATTCCCTTTGTACGCCTGAGTAGCACGTCGAGCAGCAATTAGCAAAAAAATGTCTGCATAACATAAACTGAATAGAAATAGCTTTATTTATTTAGCTGCTTCATGTAGCAACGCTGCAGAATCAGATTTCCTATAAAAGTCTGAAAACAGGAGTCGGTAGTGAATAATGAAATACAAGGGCAGATTTAATATTTTGTAAACAAGTACGTTTTGTATATTTCCAGTAATATGTCTAGAAAGATCAATTGCAGACTTCTAAGCAATCTCATTTGATATTTTTTACAAGTTGCAATTTTCCCACTTACATGACTGTGTGGACAATTACAAACGGGGAAAAAAAACAGTCCACTAAGAAAGTTCAATTTTTTTTCTTTCTTTCTCCATGTGAAAGCATGCTTTCCCGTGGAGAAGGCTCTTTCCTAACACCACACAAAAGACAAGTGACGTTTTCTTTCCCTTTCCACCATGGAATGGATTAGTTCCAGTGTGGAAGAGACATTTGTGAATGTTCACAAGCTCATTAGTTTGTTGATGTTCACAAAATATCAAGATAACCCACTCCTTAATTTACCCACTGACCACTCTTTGCATGGAGTTTACTACTGTGTAATTGTATGCCATTGTGGTGTGAATTTACAACTGAAATGGATTGTGAATTGGGATTAATGACATTGCCAGATCATATCAGCTCCTAGGTGCATACTTCTTCTTAGTGACAACATATGCACATTCCCCTTCTCTGTCCTATCAAACATACATGACTTCATTTCATTTGAAATGAGCTATCAAAAGCAAATTACATCTCTGAGAGAAATTATGTTGTTGGTTGACTTGGGTGTGAGCCCTGGTCAAGCAACTGCCACTATCCCTTCCAGGGTGAAGCACAAAATGTCATTAAATCAACTTGTGCTTAACCCTGGGTTGTTTGGCAAAGAAAGCAGCCATGCTTAACTTAGAGACAATGGTGGTCATTCTAACCCTGGCGGACTTTGACCGCCAGGGCGGAGGACCGCGGGAGCACCGCCGACAGGCCGGCGGTGCTCCAATGGGGATTCCGACCGCGGCGGTAAAGCCGCGGTCGGACCGGCACCACTGGCGGGGTCCCGCCAGTGTACCGCGGCCCCATTGAATCCTCCGCGGCGGCGCAGCTTGCTGCACCGCCGCGGGGATTCCGACCCCCCCTACCGCCATCCAGATCCCGGCGGTCGGACCGCCGAGATCCGGATGGCGGTAGGGGGGGTCGCGGGGCCCCTGGGGGCCCCTGCAGTGCCCATGCCACTGGCATGGGCATTGCAGGGGCCCCCGTAAGAGGGCCCCTAAATGTATTTCACTGTCTGCTGCGCAGACAGTGAAATACGCGACGGGTGCAACTGCACCCGTCGCACAGCTTCCACTCCGCCGGCTCGATTCCGAGCCGGCTTCATCGTGGAAGCCTCTTTCCCGCTGGGCTGGCTGGCGGTCTGAAGGCGACCGCCCGCCAGCCCAGCGGGAAAGTCAGAATTACCGCCGCGGTCTTTCGACCGCGGAACGGTAACCTGACGGCGGGACTTTGGCGGTCGGCCTCCGCCGCCCGCCAAGGTCAGAATGAGGGCCAATGTGTAAAGTATGTATGCAGCTCACCAACAGCAATAAAGTGTAAACAAAACACAAGAGAAATCACACACCAATTTTAAAACATAAAGTGAATTGTAGTAAATTATTTGACACCAAAATGAGAAGAGTCCAATCAGTAGAACAGAAGTAAAGAATTTGTAAAGTTTTAGTGAAAATTAGCACTCAAAAGATCAAAGCACTATAATGGGATACAACTTGGTGGCTCATGACTCACTCAGGCTGGGCCCAGGTGCAGGTTCAAGATGTTTGGAGCCTTTCTTGTCCCTTTAGCTCCGAACAAGAGATCAGCAACCAAGTGCTTGTAGTCCCTCTGGATGTCCTGGGTGTGGGTGAAGATGCAGGGCTCAACAGCAGGGCAGGCTTATGAAGGTTCAGGGCAGGCTCTAAAGGCAGACGGCAGTCTTACAGAGTGCACAGCTTGTCACAACAGAGGCAATCCCCTGAAGGTCCTTCTCCAGGTCCAGTAGTGAACTAAAAAGAGGGTCTTCAATCCTATTTTTATACCCTGGTTCTGGAAGTGGGAGAAGCTTCTGGTGATCTTCTTTGAAGTGCATGGAATTTCCTGACTCCCCTGCCCTGGCTGCAAGCTGGAAGCAGTGATATTGTGAGGTAGTTATGCCCTTTTTCTGAAGCTAGAGCACTCCCTATTCAGTTGCAAGTGGGGCTGTGCTAAGCTCCGTCCCCCATCCCGCCAGCAGATGTCCTATTGAGACACACCTAATCCCTCTATTGTGTGCCTGTCTGCGAGGACTTCAAAAAGTTTCACTGTCAGCGACACCCAGTCATGTGACCCAAGACAGCTCGCAGGCACAAAGGGCTAAGGGCAATAAAATGGCAACTTTCTAAAAGTGTCATTTTAAAAGTGTAATGAAAAGTCAGATTTAACCAGTAGAGGATTTCACATTAAAATTTCATAGATATGAAACATGACATAGCTACATGCTCTCAATTAAGATTTGCAGCTTAATAATTGTTATAAGGAATTCCCAATGTTATTCTATGTAAGGGATAGGCCACACAGTAGTGAAACAAATATAGGAGTTTTTCACTACCAGGACATGTAAAACTCAAACGTACATGTCTGACCTTTTAAGTACACAGCACCTTGACCTATGGGCTAATTAGGTCCTACCTTCAGGGTGATATATATACAATAAAAGCGGAGTTTAAGGCGTGGCAAAAGGCTTTTACTGCCAAGTCGAATTGGCAGGTTAACACTGTATTTGGGCTGCACTGGCAGGCCTGGTACTATGCTACGTAAGTGGGTGGCACGATAAGTGCTGAAGGACTACTGGCAGCATTTGTTTTACAGGCTCTTGGTATATGGTATAACAGTCTACAAGGGACTTATAAGTAAATTAAATATGCCAATCAGGTATAAGCCAATCAATTTTTAGTGGAGTGAGTGCAAGTACTTTAGCACTGGTAGCATCACTCAGAGTCCTATGCCCAACAAGAATGCATTCACCAAAAAGTGGAGGGTTAAAGGCAAAATATTTGGGGTGATCCTACAGAGAGGGCCAGGTTGAACAACATCTGAGTTTGTATTTTTCTTTAATAATAAAATTATATTGTACATCTACAAACCCTGCTCATTTCACTTAGCAAGAATAAATATTGCTTCCTGAAACAAAAAATTGATCATGAAAGATGAAATGTTTACACTGAAGAAGTCCCCTTCACCACCCTTTGCTCTGGCAGTTTCTCCCTATCATTCCCTGCATTTGTATAGCTCATATAACAACTATACACCTATCCTACCAAGCTAATAAGGAGATGCCTGCAACCATTCTGGACAGTTGCAGTTCCACAATGCCATGCTGCTGGCCATTTTGCAATGTACATGTTAGAAATTGAGTTTCTGTTTGGCTAGGGTATGCACCTAAGCCAGGCAGAACCCACCCACTCTAGTCAGGGCAAGGGAGTTACACCTCCAAGATAACCCCTGTTCACTCCCTTGGTAGCTTGGCATGAGCAGTCAGGCTTATCCCTGAGGCAATGTGCAAGGCGTTTGCACAACACACACAACACAGGTGATGCACTATCCCCACCACAAAGAAAACACAACACCAAGTTATGTAAAAATAAACGGTATTGTACACAAAATAATTTTTAGACCAAGCACAATATGTCAGCAATACCCTGCTACCCAAGCAGTTGTGAGAACATTACACAGCATCAGTACTCTGCAAAAACCAGCAGTAGTCACATATAACACACAGGTTACTCGTTATTCTGCAATATAAGCAGTAGTCAGGATCCACATTACTACAATAATGCACGTCATAAGATCCTCATAAATGCACTTAACAAGAACATTAGCACACATGTGGCAAGGTATGAAAACATATCACCATGGAATGCTCATTAAGGGAACATTTTGGCAAGTCAGATAAAAACAGGTATAGCACAACATTGTAAATGCCCATGAAAGGAGTTTATGGCAACTCAGGAAAACATATTAGCCTACATGTCCATGACAGAGGTTAGCATAAGTGCATTGTACGTCAGCAATCCCATTATCATTATTGCCCATAGCATTAAGAAGAGTACAGCGCCAGTCCTCTAGCGTGACTGTCACTCACCTGATGATGAGTGATGGAGGGGGCGGCACCCCCCTCCATTCCTTTGTGAAGGCCCCTCCAGGCCAATGCCCGATCCAGGTTCCAATGATCCCCAGGGTCACGACCGGACCTCACGGGGCAGGAGACCTGACTTGGGCCAGGGACCCCCACTAGAGTAAGGGCCACCACCAGCATCCTCGCAGGGCGGCTAAAGATGTTTGGTTCCCCACTCAGGGGGTTTGGAGACTCCACAAGAGCCTTCTGGCTCCGGGGTCATAGAGCCCCACACTCCCACCCGTACCTCTCTGGCGGTCAGGGGGGTAAGAGCCAGGTGCACCAATCCTTGCGGGAGGGGAAAGGGAGGGGGTGCACCACAAGCTCTCTTGAGGCCAGCACCTCACTCTCCCAGCCTGACCGCACCCGATCCTGGTGTGCGAGTTCCTACGGGCCGCGGCGGTGATCCTAGACCCTAAGTCAATGCCTGTTGGTGCCGTGGGGGCACTCCTCAGAGTGTGCTTCATCACGGGGACACTGCTAGGAGGTTTCATTCTCTCGTGCCCCGGCAGCACAAAACACATCACGCTTTCAACATGCTCATCAATTTCAATAAGCCCAGGTTGCGCAGTGAATTCTTCATGGTGAAGCCCTCTCAAGGTACTAGGGGCCAACAAGTAATGCAGTCTCAAGGCGCAAGGGCATGAAGAAAAGTGCTCTCCAAGTGCTTGCAGCCAAAACATGAGGCTTCCCACACAGCGCTGTCCTCGCGCTAGGAAGTTCAGAGCTGTAGAGGGCAGGGGCCACAGCACCCAGTCTCTGGGGACACCAATGGAACACAGGGCAGCAGGGCCCAGCAATAGGCCAGCACAAGGGGGATGCAGTCGGTGGCAGTTCCTCCTAGTGACCCCCAGGTCACAGGTCAGCAGAGCAGCAGCAGTCCAAGGTGGTTCCTGGTGAGTCCCTTCAGCAGCATTCTGTGTCCAGTTCCAGGTATGTTACCATTGTGTGTCCAAAGTGTTTCAAATTGTAAGGACAAATCCCCTGTACTTATATTCAGTTTTGCAGAGGTTTAACAAAGAGGGGAGCGGAGATTCCAACCAGTTACAACTGGTTCCAGGAGTTTCCCCTCTCTCCACCAGCACAGGCTTCAGACAAGTTGTGGGTAAATGAGCCCCTTGTGTAAGGCCAGGGCACAGGGTGTAAGGCCGATGCAAGGGTGCCCCGCCCCCCCTTCTCTCAGCCCAGGAACACCATCCAAAATGTAGATGCACCTCTGTGACACCTTTACCCTCCCTGTGTATAGGCTGTCTGAAAAGTATGCACAAAGCCCGACTATCACTCTGCCCCGACATGGATTTGAGTCAAGCTGCAAAACACCAGAGTCATAAGCACAGAGAAATGCTCACTTTCTAGAAGTGGCATTTCTCTAATGATTATAAAAGATATACCTACACCAGTAAGCAGCATTTCTCACTACCATCACAACCATACCAAACATGCCTATGCTACCCTTCAAAAATCAGACAATACCCCCTAGACATAAGGGCGGGCATTTCCAATACAATCCTACGAGAAGGCAGCACTCAGAGCAGTGAGAAACCAAATAGGCTGTCTGTTACTGCCAGGACAGGCCAGGCAACCAGGCACATGTCCTGTATTCTACGTATATAGCACCCTGCCACAGGGCTAGCTAGGGCCTACTTTAGAGGTGACTTTCATATAGTAAAAGTGGAGTTCTGGGCTTGGCAAGTAAACTTAGATGCCAGGTCCCTCTTGCAGTAAACTGTGCACACAGACCTTGCGCTAGCAGGCCCGAGACAGCTTTGAAAGGCTACTACATCTGTGGGTGGCGCAGCAGTGCTGCAGGCCCACTAGTAGCATTTAATTTACAGACCCTGGCATAGAGATATCACTGTACAAGGGACTTACTGGAAAATTAAGTGTGCCAATTAGGTATAAGCCAATCATTTCAACTTTAGAAGGGAGAGCATCTGCACTTTAGCACTGATCTGCAGTGATAAAGTGCTCAGAGTCCTAGAGCCAACAGCAAGAGGTCAGAAAAAATAGGAGTAAGGAGGCAAAAAGTCTGGGGATGAAACCACAAAAAAGGCCAGGTCCAACAGTACAAATTCCAGATCACATTTAATATTCAATATAAGATGTGTGATGGCAAAGTTCAATAGTGACAATTGCCTTATGTGGCATGTCTTCACACATATCTTTCATTGACCTGTTAGCATTTTTAATAGCGATAATTGTTTATTTGATGTTGGTGACATAACCATAACCATTTGCACATTTAAAATGTCACACGTAGGGCTTTAAAAATCAGTACAGTCACACATACATGAGCCCTACTGTTATATCTCCACATAGCCTTTGTACTGAGTGGTCTCCAGGATAGAACAGGAGGGCTAGAATTATGTCAGATTTTTGGCATGTTCAGGTAAGATAATTAGCATAAAGTACATTTAAATGGAATTTGTTAGTGGATTCTTTGGTTAGTCTAGAACTATACTGGACTAGCCTGCTCTAAACTATCCATAAATCAAGGGGGTCTATTCACAAATTGAATTTTGTAGGATGTTTCGTAGTACTGCAAATGTACTACACAATGCTTTTCACAAACCTATGTGTGGAATACATGCCTTTGCGTTTCCTTTCTTATGTGCCGAGTTCTCTGCCCCCAGAGTGGAGTCTACATACACATCATTATACATGTAAGTAGTAAATGTGGAAGAGAAAGAAAGGAGTGGCTAGAAAATGGGAAATACTGCTAAAGGGAAGGGAGTAAGGATGGGTTAAGGCTGATGGAGATCGAATTTTACTAATACATTAGTGGCATAGAAGTTAGCATGTGGCGACTTACAAACCTTCACTTAAAAGCCTAACAGAGAAATTAGCATGGAAATGTAAAATGCATGTTTGAATTATATTTGACATCACGCTTTAAACATGAAAGATATTGTGCACTTATATTCGAGTGAGTTATTCACATAAATTAATGTTCAAAGTATTATCTTTAAGAAGAAACAGTAGAAATGAAGTATAGTAGAAGTGTTAAATGATCATGAATTAATCATACTTATATTGACTTAAATGAATTTACATGTGTGCAGAAAAATAAATGCACGTTTAAATTGTGTTCTAATATGTTGTACAAAATCTTTACAATAAAATAATTTGGTTTGCATATATGATTCAATTGTATTCATCCATTTGGGCTTGCTTAGCTTGACAAGGCCTGAAGTTTCATTCTTGCAGCAGTAGGGGAAAATTATTTGTTTATTCTGTTTCCTCTAACCTGAATTTTCCTCTTAGGTTGCTGACGTGATGTTGAATGTCCTATTGTACTGAAGATGAACAACATGTTTCAGTATTAACTATGTGACAATATTTGTAAAAGTGAACACAAGTAACTTACATCAGCAGCAGCGGTAGCCTGAGAAATGGTCTAAACTCCGAAAAGTCCAGTATCTGAGTAAGTTACATTAAATCCCAAAGCATCAAATGGCAGAGTACAGTGATTTAGAGTAGATTGTATCAGAGTAGATTGAAGTGGCATAGAGTGCAGTGGTGTAGAGTAGATTGTATCGGAGTAGATTGAAGTGGTGTAGAGTCGAGTGGTGCAGAGTGAAATGAAGTGGCATAGAGTAGAGTGGTGCTGGGTAGAGTGCAGTGGCATACATTAGAGTGGCATAGAGTAATGGTGTAAAGTTGCGTAGAGTGCAGTGGAAGAGTAGATTAGAGTGGTGTACAGTGGAATGGCATGGCGTGCAGAGGCATAGAGTGGAGTGGTACTGAGTAGAGTACATTGGCATAGAGTGTATTGGCATAGAGTTCAGTGGCATACAGTGAAGTGTTGCAGAGTGTCGTAGAGTGGAGTTGTGCAGATTAGAGTGGGATGGCCTAGACTGAACTGGTGTAGAGTAGAATGGAGTAGAATTTTTGGCAAAGCTTAAGCTGAGTCTCAAAAAGAAACGTAGAAAAAGAAAAGGGGGCAGGGTACGTTTACCCTAACCCCTACCCCTGGTGTAGAGGTTAGGGTATTTCTTTCTTTTAAATCATAATGAAATTCATGGTGGATCCGTGAATGTCGCCATGATTTTTTCAAAAATAGGGTCTCCCATGTTTCTCTGTTTTGTTGCCCATTGGTGGGCAGGACCTGGGGGCATTTTGAGGGAGAAAAAAGGAGGGCATGCATGGGGCTATCGTCCTAGGGTTTTCAGGAGCCCCGGGGGACACCACCTCCCTTTGGCTACATTTTGTAGGTATGTGGGGGCAGGGGCTATACAGCACCCTCAAACCCCGGGGGCCATTACCTCCCCGGGGCAATATTATATTGAAATAATAGGAGGTGGGGGTCCTATGGACTCCTCCCTTCCCTGGGGACTGCCACTTCACAGGGGCTATGTTTATAAAATGTGCAGGAGGGTCATACAGTTTCCCTATACCCCAAGGAAAACCATCTCCCTGTGGCAACATATACGTTTAATAGGGAGGGTCTTGTTGATTGAATTGTGAAACTGCTGACTTTAGTGGGTTCAGGCTCCCCTAAAGTGGATAGGTACAGACACAAAGAAGGCATCAGAAAGGCTTGTAATTTTCACAGGTGATCAACAACAAGTTATATTTATGAATTGTGATTTGTCGGTCTTCAATGCAATTATGTATATATAATTTCTTGTAAGAGATTATTTTGCTAGATATGTAAATATGTCCCTGGGGCCAAAGCGAAAACATTGAGGGGGCCAAATGGCACCCCTCATGGAGCCATGTATGGCCCTGGGGACCGCCATTCCCCAGGGCCAGCTCCTGCTTCCTCCCGAGGGCCCCAGGGCCAACTCCTGTTCCTCCTGAGGTGCTCCCCTCATGAGGTAGCTGTTTGCTTTTGCTTGGCAAGCAAAAGCAAACATAACTCCACTTTCATCTCCTTCCTTGCTCGCTGTCATGTAGACAGAGAAAGAGATGAAAACATTGCTCACACACGCAGGGAGCTGCTATTTAAAGCAGCTCCCTGCATAAGGGAACAATACCGGCTCCTGCAGAAGACCAGAGATGCAGGGACCGTGTGGACCTTGAGGCTCCCCCCACAGTCCCTGAGATGAAAAACAAATAAATAAAAGATCTTTTCAAGGTGGAACTGCAGATCTGCAGTTCCACCTTGAAAAGTTATCTGATGAAGGCGCTCGAGGAATAATAGCATTGGCAAAGTTACAGACACACAAGGTCTTCTGGACTCTGGGGCTAGAGGGGGACTCCAACGCCCAGGACTCTTTGCTGCTGCTGCTATGGCCCTAGTAACGCAGATGCTATTTTAGCGTGCCGCGCACCGCGCTCCAGCTCTTCCGGACTCTGGGGCTAGAGGGGGACTCCAACCCACAAGACTCTTTGCTGCTGCTACTACGGCCCTAGTAACGCAGATGCTATTTCAGCGTGCCCCACACCACGCTCCAGATCTTCCCGACTCTGGGGCTAGAGGGGGACTCCAACCCCCAGGACTCTTTGCTGCTGCTACTACGGCCCTAGTAACACGGACGCTATTTTAGAGTGCCGTGCACCGCGCTCCAGCTCTTCCAGGCTCTGGGGCTAGAGGGAGACTCCAACCCCCAGGACTCTTTGCTGCTTGCTACAACGGACCTAGTAACACGGACGCTATTTTAGCGTGCCGCGCACTGTGCAAGGTATGGTGTTGGGTTCTCCTTGTCTTTGTGTTTTCAAGAGTAGTACTCTGCATTTATCCTGAGTTTCATACACACAATGGGGAAGCGTAAAGTGAGGGGTAGCCCTGAAATGGGCTCTGTCAAACCAAAGATTTTAAAAACCAACAAAGTTACGCAACCCCATACAAATTGCGTAACTAAAGAGATTGATAATCTGATCGAAGAAGTGGAATTGATTTTGAAGAAAAAAGAGAGAAATGTAAGAAAAGGGCTGAAATCGGGCACTCTTATCCCGTTTTTAACTGCTGGACCTCATACTAGTACTGATTTACAACCTACTAGTGCCTTTTCCCAGGCACTAGTCTCTCAAAGTCCCCTTATGAGTGCTAGGCCCCCTACATATCTCGCATCCAACTCCAACTCTGAAGTTTTAATAACAGACACAATTATTAATGAAATCCCTTGTTCCAATTGTTTTTCTCTGTTGGAATCTCAAGGTTCGGACAATCCCCAACAGTCTCTTCTGGCACCATTGGACTTTGAACGCGACCCCCCTTGCGAAGACCTATTAGCAATGGTGACTAGTTTAAAGACCGAAGTAAGCGAGTTGAAATCTTTACTGTCAGAAATTCTCAATTTTCTCAAAAAGAAAGATCCATCTCCTTCTCGTGAACCTAAGTCAATGTCCTTGCCAATTGACCACCCGTCTGCCCCTGGGCCTCTGTCAAATGGACCCTTGTCAACTTCTGAGGACGCTTCAGGCCCCTAACAAAGGATCCATTATTGTAGATCTTCTAAATCCCTCTCAGAAAACGTTAGGCCCTTTTCTCCCTATGCAGATCTGAAACTGGACACCAAACTACCATCTAGCCGGAGCCTACACATGAAGGATGAGAACTATATCTACATGTGCAACGTACCTTCTTTACTTATAAAATTACGGGAAGACAAATTCTCACTTATTAACAAGGTCTCACACTGGTTACGTCATGTAAGAAGCTGCAGCTCAATCATCCATGCTGACATTCTATCAGCCGAACGCCTAAGCTGTCTAACTGGTGATCGGGACACTATAAAACTCAATCTTACAAACCCCCACTTGATAACGGGCCTATTGCATATGGAAGCACGTAACCATATGAGGAAGAAAACTGCTATTTTCCTCAGCGACAGCTGTCCCGTTGCTGGTAACATGAGGCCGAATCTTCCACCAAACACGGCCACTCTGGCACCGAGCAGCGGTGCAGGATACCATGGTTCAAATGGATTAACATCTGGCCTGGCCACTACGAATGATATGGGATCTGCTCCTAATGTCCATATTACAGGTGGCTACCTCAGACATTGACTGACTATGTCCTCTAAGACCCCGTATTTCTACCATCAGTTCTGTTTCACCAGCCCCACCATCTTTAAAAAATCCACTAAACTTAGGAGTTGCACCTTCATGGAACTTACAAACTGTTTTTACCAACAACCTTAAAACTGTATCTTCTGCTGAGCATAGCAATAATTATCATCTAGATGATACCCCTTGTGATCTTAACTGTCCTGTTGCTGATCCAACTGCGAAGCTCTTGTCTTGGAATGTGGCCGGTATTAATAGTAAACTAGCCGATACTGATTGGGGGGCATACATTGACAATTTTAACATCTGTATGTTTCAGGAAACATGGGTGACGCATAGCATGTATAGACACTGGTTTTGTTCTTTTTTTTTAAAAGCCACGCCATCTCCAGCAGGTAGGGCAGCAGGGGGCTTATGTACCAGGGTAAAAATGACTGAGGTGGGTGGAGCAAAGGAGCTAAATGTAGATTCTCCCGATATTCTGGCTATAGTCATACAGCCAAACTCAGGCATTCCTGTTCTGTGTATCAACATCTATAATAGACCGGGTCCTCCCAACCAACGGTCAGCCACTATAGAGCTCCTGAATACTATAATTTTAGATCTCCGCCCAAAATATCGTATCATTATAGCGGGGGATTTCAATGCATCAATCGAGCTCAACTCTGCTTTTATCGAGGCCATGCAGACTGAAGACGACATATGGAATATTCCTCCTTACTTAATTCAGGCAAATTCATCTAATGTCTGCACTAGGGTTTTGCAGATAATAGACCTCATGATAGTACACGGTCTCCTTCTTGGTAATGGCCGTTTGCCAGCTGACAGCCCTGCTAGACCAACTTTTTTTAGGGGGTCATATAGCAGCACTTTGGACTATATTCTCCTTGATCTAAGGGTTTGGCATCATATAATAGATGTGAAAGTGGGCAATCCGTACTCCAGTGACTATGCGCCTCTCCAGATTGTATATGATAGAACTTTTCTAGCAGGAGCGGTGTCTTCCTCTGCTCCTGCATCTACTGGAGTCTTGAAGCTGTCCAGTAATAGGCGTACGATAAGATGGGATTCCTTTCAGAGATCCAGTAAGTTATGGGACAAATTGCATCGATTAGTTTCTAGCCACCTGCTCTTTGATGATCATTTCACACTAATCCCATTTCAAGTCATGTCCCTCCATTCGGGTCTCTTTGCCACTCTTAAGGACCTGTTCTCTAAATCTGTTAGGTCCTCAACTAACTCTTCTTCTTACCCCAGAAGTAAGTGGTTTGATAAGAGATGCAGAGAAGCCAAAAGTACCTTGATCATGGTGCTAAAAACACAAGATAGGGAAGAAATTGTTAAGGCAAGCCGGAATTATATTTCCAAATGTAAGGCGTGTAAACTTGAGCATGAAGAGGGGCTATGGAGTGAACTGGCTGAGGCCGCAAGGGCCCACGATTCTAAACGCTTCTGGCTTCTGGTTGCTCGCAGCGACGAAAATCAAGCACTCAAGCCAGAGTGTCACATTGCCCCTGAAGTTTGGCTCCCTTTAAGGAGATGTATGGTTCACCATTCGACTGTGATGCATCAATTCTGGAGACACGCCATTACCACAATCATCAGTGACTTCTTTTCCCCCCTTCTCTTTAAAAGAAACCGAGTTGGCCATCATAGCTCAAAAAGCAGGGAAGGCCCCAGGGCCTAAAGGGATTCCTTCCGATATGTATAAAGTGGACTTGAACAATTGAACTCCGTATGTTAATAGAATTTCTAATGCCGCTTTGACCAATAGGTCTTATCCTGGTTCATGGAAGGAGGCAATTATTGTGCCCATTTACAAGAAAGGGGAGAGAGGTTCTCCTGGGAACTACAGACTCATCAGCCTCTTAGATAATTTACAAAAAATATTCTGTTACCAGTTACTATGCAGACTGAAAAAATGGCTAGCGGATAACCAAGTACTAAGCCACCTCCAGGCGGGGTTTAGAGACAAGGTCAGCACAATTGATCAGGTCTTTCGTTTTATTTCCATAAAATGGAAAATTATTAACGTGGATTTAGGTCACCTTTTTGTGGCATTCGTAGACCTGAAATATGCTTTCGACCTTGTTCCAACCCACAAATTGTGGGAAGTTATGATCACCAGACCCACATATTTCCTAGCTTCTTCAGCTGATTCCTCAGCAGAATCAAGTACAGGAAGATAAGATCAGTCTTCATTTTCATGTTCTTCTACTCCAAACTTCCCTAAACTTCTCTGAGCACTTCTCAGTCAAGGCATTCCATGGGTGGCACACTTCTTTCAGAGAGGGGAAAATATAATATTAGACATGGGGCTCCTACAGATTATAAAATCAGGTTAGGTACTACCTTCTCTGGCCACCAAGTACCAGAGGAATCTGACGTGTTATTCCAGCTATTTTGTAGTACTCAAGAAATCCAGTGGTCTAATACCAGTCCTGAAGCTGATGTTTCTAAACAAGTCCCCCAGGCAAGTGAAACTCAAGATGATGACCCTTATCTACATTCTACATGATCAACAGGCACAAAACCAGATTATCTTCCATTACATCTGGGGATATATTTCCATATTTCAACTAAGGGAGAGCACGGGTTATATCTGAGGTTTGCGGTGGGGCAAGCCCTCCCAGTTTACTTCCTTCCATTGGGCTTGCATTTGACAACAGGAGAGATTATGGCAGCAGTAATAGCCCACTTGTGCTGTCAAGACATACAGCTTGATGGCTAGCTGTTGAAAGCTTCTTCACCACAGTAGTGCATCAGCATCTTGAGGTTACAACCACTATTTTGCATGAGGGTGATTGTACACCGACTGAGGGACTCTTTGTTCTAGGGGAAGTCCTGGACAACCAGACTTTGAGAGTATTCCTGCTATAAGACAGATTTCTGACAGTACAACAGATGACCAACTCATCCTGCCTGATCAATCCCACATCTTCTGGGACCATTGGCCTTTAGCGTTTTTCTGGTGTCTCAAGCTCTTCTTATATTGAAATGTCTTAAATGGGTTTTAAGATAGTTACGGAGTCAGATCTTCTCAGGCAATCTTACAGATGCTAATGTTTTTCCTAAGTTCTTTTTCGGAGCATTCCGTGGTGGGCCTCTCCAATAAATATTTTCCAAAGGGAGCCTTTTCAGGTTCGAGCCTGCATTAGCATGTGCATCGCTTGTGAGACGCTGCAGTAGTTAGAAAAGGGCTCAGAGCCCCGTCCATGTCAAGTCAGTGTCTTTCATTGGTTCATGGGCTTGCCTTTTAAAATCTGCTTGCTTTAATTAGTGGAAGGCATGCATACGTCGTGCCTTTTCCGGGGGTTAGCCCTCCTCGAGCGCAGAGACCAAGTACTGAAAACATATGAGGCTCGCTGTTTTTCGTCCAATTTGTGGACTACTTTTTCTCTTTTTTCGCAGCACGATTTCACTGGGCAGAAGTCGAGCGCTTTGCATGACATCGACCCAGTTACATAGTTAATTGCACTTTTGCCGGTTATGCAGATAATTGCACTTTTGCCGATAGGTTTCACTATGAGTGAACTGTAGCAGCGCGATCGCGCTCTTTTTTTCCATTTAATGATGCAAGAAAAGTCCGGTTGGGAGTTTACAACTGCTAATAGCTCTAACTCAGAAAAATGCGAAACTCATTGCATTGCAAATGCTTGTTTACTACTGTGACCCAAAGTTACTCCTTACAGATTACATCCCTTCTGGGTTTCTTAAAGGTTTCTAATAGAGGCTTTATGTGTGTGGACTTAGAAATGCCAGGCATAGGAGATGGTCTTCCTCGTGGCACTTGCTCTAGCAGGAGGGCAGGCGAGTTGGAGAATTCCTCAGCCTTTTTTCCGTTACCTTTTTATCAAAAAATAAATTAGTTCTGTGAGTGAAACCCCTGTTCTTACCTACAATGTTCTATGGATATAATTTGTTTCAGGTTATGTCTTGATAGCTTTTTTCCAAGGTCCTCACCTTATAAACAGGAAAAATGAGTTCTACAGGCTTAGTCCTGAAACTACTTGCAGCCATTCCATACATACTATAGCGGAGCTTTAATGGCAATCTTTTTGTGTTTTTTGAAGGCAGGTTTGTCGGGAAAGTCGTAAGGAAACAAGCCATCTCTAAATGTATTTCTCTTTACATCAAGTCTGTGCTAAGAACCAGCTGGGATAACTCACTCTGAGAGATTTCTAGAATATTCACTGACAGGAAAGGTCGCCACCTCCACTCAATTAAATGGTGAGTTCTGAACATTTCAGTATCCTTACCTCCAAAACCAATGGCGTACCTTCT